>NC_047126.1:14616847-15242680 GCF_009829125.3 Periophthalmus magnuspinnatus
TCTTCATTCTTCTCACAAAAGTACTAATTAAAAAAGTGAAAATATCTCAACATTCCAGGAAGTTGGCTGGCATTGAAGGAACACATAAAATACTGCATGTACATCATTTAAAACTTTGCTTCACAAATTTGTACTTTAACTCTGTAATAAACAAGACCTAGAGATAATTATTTCTCTATCATGTCCACATACTGCTTTTCACAAGACAACTTTTCAGAAACATCTATCTCATTTGCAAGGGTGTCACCGGTCGAACAGTTTGCGTTGGCACGGCTATTGCTTCAAAAAGAGCACATTTTCTTGTAACTTCCACATTCTCCTGCTCGGCGACAGTGGGGTGGACACATAAAAAGGGGACCGGCGCGGCGGGCTGATGAAGGAAGATCGAGATGCCAGGAGAGGCAACCATGTGACTGCTCAGACACAGCGCCTAATTGGACACAAGAGGCTTTTGTGAGTTTGTCGGGGGTAAGACTTCAAAAACACTTACCCCTAATACGAAGGCGTGTCAAGAAGAAGATAAGATAAAATGACTATGGATAACTACATAGATTTCTACGTCTGTGGTGATAGACTAAGAATTGGTGGTTTTCAGAGTCTAATTTGATGATCTCATACTGTCAGAAGGGGGGGCAAGAGCCAGACTTCCCTATTGATGACAGTGTACTTCAAAAGGTCATACCATCTTGTCAAAGGTGCCACAGTGGGTGCCAGTGGCAAGAAAAAACAAAAAAACAACTGTTGTTGTGTCCGTAGGCAAGGCACTTCACCCACATTACCTCGTATGAATGTGGTGTGTGAGCGTTGGTGGTGGTCCGAGGGGCTGATGGTGCAGATTGGCAGTCTCGCTTCCATCAGTCTACATCAGGGCAGCTGTGGCTATAACAGTAGCTTACCCTACCAAGTGTGGAGTGAATAAATAATGGTATATAAAGCCCTTTACTTTTATTATTAGAGTCACAAATATTGAATATGATCATTTCTGTCAGTAGCTAAAGTCAAATGCTTTTTAACTATATTCATTTTACCTGTATTGAATATTATTGGTCTATAGAATTGTGATGTCATCTGAAACTACGCAATAGGTTGGTAATCAAGTCCAGCACTCACATAGACATATACAGTGACACTTCTTTTCCCTGGTCCCTTAGATCTCAAAGAAGCTGCATTATTTAACAGAGAAGACCAGGATAGCCTCCAGTCTGAGGGGTGTGTGTTACCGGATATAAATATACCTGCATCTGAGAATCCCCATGATCTGCTCCTCTGTCTCTGCACCATCTGTGCCTCAGCAAGTCCTGTATAGGCTCACAGCCAGTGCTACTGTGTGTTTGACAGGTTAGACTACGAATTTCACTAAACAACTAAACATAATAAGACTTTAGTTTTGTCACTTAAATGAAGTTTATAATTTTACTTTTCTTACTTCTTCTTTACTGATTCTATAACTGTTCTCTAGCCGCTAACGAGGCCCAAAACTTATTTAAACTGCACAATAGTTATGATTAGACCCTTTTCTTCTTGTCTATTTTTCCTTAAGACAGCACTGGACTCATGTAAAACCATTTTTTTTCCAGATACTATCCCACCATGCCAAGTAATAATTAGAAAAACATATCGATTCTAAAACATTAAATAAATGGTTACAAAATGGTGTACATGTATATATATATGTATATATATATATATAAAGGTGTAAATCAAAGTGGACTGACCAGCTGGTCTGCAGCACTGTGCCATATGTGAGGCCTTCCACATAAAGCCTATTTAAAGGGCAGGTAACAGGGTGTAACATCTGCGGATCACAGTCTGTTTTTGTGTCTCCTGTCACAGCCATAGTGTCATTACTATCAAATGGCAAGAGTAAGACCGTCCTGTGCCAGATGGGGTATTTCTGTGTGGAGTCTGTATGTTCTACCTGGGTCTGTGTGGGACTTTTTTAGGTACTCAGGTTTTCACCTTCAACCTAAAAATAAATAAATAAATGAAATGTTTACTCTGCTAATATCTTCTTTTCTTGACTTTTAATGATCATATGTTGATACAAAGCAAACCTTTTTTACTTGATTTCATAATGACTTTTTTTTTCCAGTGCTGTCATCCACTGGTCCTGAAAGATTGCCCCAGCACCATAAATCAGAGGACAAATTTTACCTATGAGGAAAACAATTAACCTTATCAAATCAGTCAACGGAAGTAATGTGAGAGAATTCAAACAGGAAGACTGCACATTCCCTTGTCACACACCCTGCATTCCTGACCATCTGCCCCTCAACCAATTAACTCAAGTTATGCTACCACAGCCCTCCTTCTCCCCATCCTCCATATTTATATATTTATTACTTAGTCGAGAAATATAGAATCAGACTTCATAAGCCAGTATTAGAATGACAAACATTGATGCTTAAATTAACTTCCAGCTGTGACACTTTGATGCTAAGTCTGTCACATGTAATAGACCTATGACCACACATACTGAGTCCTCTCTGTCTGCTCTGTCTGCAGTGACACACACTCACAAACAGCCCATTAGCACGGGAGACCATTTAGGCACTTGGTCATATTGATTTTCTGTTTACTGCTGAAAAATAGAACTGGTCCCATGTGTGTCCCTGTGGTCAGACTATTTTTATAAGATCTGTAACAAATGCACAATGACATTGCCGTCATTTCTGCAAGTCTGAGATACATGAAAAAGAGAACAGCAACCATAAAAAACCCTGAAACCCCTAAAACCCCTGATTCACCCTCGCTGTGTGAAGGAGAGGTTTCACAGGTCTTTCCTTCCTGCTGCTGTCAGACTGTACAATGAACACTGTTAACACTGAACATGTGTCATTCAACCATACCTATGTGCAATACTCAAGTCACTTTACAGAAATGTTATATTAGAGTCTATTTTTAGGTTATTTTTAAGTCTATTTTTAAAATTATTTTTAAGCTATTTATCTATTATCTTGTTTTATTGCATGTGCCATTTTCCTTCTCTTCTTTAACTGTGCGGTGCAATACTGGAATTTCCCCACTGTGGGACTAATAAAGGTATATCTTATCTTATCTTAACTTAATGTTACAGCTGCCATATGGTGTGCAATGTAAATGTCCCACAGTATGGCATTAAACTAGTCTATCTCCACGGAGGCAAGTAGATTAAGTTATGAATCAGCCCTGTGGAGACGCGACCCCAATTACAATAACAATGTATGTTTTTTCTTCAGGCTCATATCGAATGAATC
Organism: Periophthalmus magnuspinnatus; assembly: GCF_009829125.3. NCBI lineage: Eukaryota > Metazoa > Chordata > Actinopteri > Gobiiformes > Gobiidae > Periophthalmus > Periophthalmus magnuspinnatus. The sequence continues at coordinate 14,620,084 of NC_047126.1, forward strand.
TGAACATCCTACCGTCCCATAAAAACATCTCAAAACATTAAATCACAGACTTAAATATTTTAAACATGGAATGTTTATATTGTATTTTTATTTTATTACAAAAAAAGTAACATTTCAAACTCTCCACGAGGGCCTTTGTATTAACACAGTGGACTTAGAGCTAGGCGGCTTCGCTTGTGTCAGTAAAAATGAATCAAAGACAAGACAGTCTATTGTATTTCACTCCTTTTCCTTCAAATCAAAAGCTGACAGCATGTAGTAGATGTTTGACATAAATCTTATACAAGTTGCTGTCTCCTGCCACTAATTTAACAACGGACTCTTGTCAAAATGGTCCAGACACACACAGCTTTGACTTTCATAGGCTGTTCTTCACTTTGAGCTTTCAAAATAAGTGGGTCCACTGCAAGCTTTGAACAAGGAAATAAAACTTGTGTGTCTTTCTTCTTCTTTGAAAGACCTGTATTCTTTTTTTTTTTCTTTTTATGAGTCCAGAAACCAAATATTTTTCCATTGTTATATTGCTTCAATAATTGCGAGGCTACAAATTAAAGACCCTGTACTGATTTTTTTCCATGTTTTTTTGTGAAAAATTTGAATTTGACCAGCATTGTATAAGCAGCTCTTGAGACCCGTGCAAGCTGTTTACATCTAATTATGTAGTGTTTTGTTGTCCGGTAATCAGGAAGTGCGTGTTAGCATGCTAGTTGTTATTAGGATTACTGTGATGGCAAAACTCCGCTCTGGTCGCTGAAATTTGTGAAAAGTGCTTATAAACTCATTGTGGTGAATAATTAGGATGCTTGGTATGCATAAGGTGCAAAATGAGAAATAATTTTGGATCACTGCAAACTGTTTTAAATGAACTAGTTCTGTTTTCACGCTTTAAGACAGTAAAAATAGATACAGTACCTTTAATGTAAAGGGTTAAATAGATTGAAAATGTAAAAGTTTGGACACACCATCTCATTCAATGTTTTTTTTTTTAGCTTTAACTTTTTTTCTTTACTACATAATCCAGTATATTTTTGCTTCATATATCTGATGCTTTCTGTTTGTATATAAAATGTAGGAAGAAGTAAAAATAAAGAAAATTGAATGAGCGGGTATGTCCAAACTTTTGATTGTTAGTCTATTTCACCCTGAATTGTAGTTATTTTATAGGTGGTATGGTTTGAAGATGTTGTGATGTGGTGTTGTGGTGGTGTAAATGAGTGAAAACAAACTGCGAAACTCAGAGAAGCATAATTTCTTCAATCAGAGAGTTGATATCATTAATGTCTACAATTGTACCAAGGGTAACAAGGAACATTACAATACATACATACTGACTTTGAAATATTCTAAATTGGAGAAAAACTGGTGGAATCCTGATCACAGTTTGAACCCATTGAATATTCATATTCTTCATATTGCCATGGCAACAGTTCCCATACGGCTCAAATGTTATAGATTTGTTAACTGTGATGTCACTCCCGGGTCCATCAGCAGACTGAAAACAATGAACATGTTTACAATTTCCTCTTTTTTAGCAGCAACACATCTCACGTTAAAAAGAGACCGCAATTGGCTAAGCTGGCATTAGTGAGGTTATTATTACTATATTGAAATTATTTACATATTTGATACTATTTGTGGTTAAACATACACTTTTGAAAGGTATTTGTCTCTTGTTTGATGAATAAGGAACAAAAAAATGCTAGACATCAGCTGTGAAGTGATGAAGTTTGACCCATAAGAGATAACATCATTTAACAAGTCTATAGTTTAGGGCTCATACAGATTAGTTTGAGGAAATTACATCGCCTAAATTAGAGGTAGAAGAAATTAGAGGTACAACGTATCCTTTCTGCCACTTGCTTGTCTCCATGGAGATGTTATTGCTTCAAAGTATGGCATTAAACTGATCTATGGAGACAAACCAGTGATACCACCAGGCAAAGTTGCATGTCAGATCTATGAAGAGGTGACTCAGAAACACATGTACTTGAATAAAGACGGGTAGGTCTAATGCCATGCTGTGGAACATTCCAGGCAAACTGCCAGATAAAAAAGCACTTTATTCTCTCAAAAAGTAAATACAGAGTTAACTGAAATGACTTACTTTTGTTTAGATAATTCTTGTGATGATGTTGTTGTTTTTTAGATCCTATGATTACATTTATTCTATGATTATACCTGCATTATCACGATTATCAATTAACCACATTTTGACACCCTTATTTGAAACACCTGTTTTTTCACTTTTTCTTTGAGCTGAGACATCTCTCTGTGTATGAAAATAAAATGAACAAACATTGCAGCTCTTGAGTGTTGTTTATCAGCGGGATACCTGTGGGCTTCATTAATATGTTCAAGGCGACTGGCCCCAGAAGGAACCAGGAGGTGCTGAGGTCAAACAGCCCACAGTGGGGAGTGTCGCCCCCTACAGGGAGCTCCGGATGTCCTACTGATTCCTCTCTGTTGCTCATTTGTGTGTTTACCGGTATTCTTAAGCAAGTTAGTTTTGTTTTCATTCAAAGTTTACCGTTGACATTAAACTTTAGTGTACAAGAAATCAAATAAAGTTAATGGCATGTTGACCAACATTTAATTCAATTCAACTATAAAGTAGGCACTGGTACCAAGAAATGTAAGGCCAGTATCTCGTATTATATGTTGATAATAGAAAGGGTTTCAAAGGTACAGTAGTCATTACGTTTACACCGGTGGGCCCAGAGTAGTGGGGTAAACACACTTAAATACAACAACACAATACTAAAATTTCTACCACAACTATTCAGAACAACTAGAATTTATACTGCTACTACTACAGGGGGAGGGGAGCTAGACTGGTCCTGTCATGCATTAATTATTGTTCAGATATTGACGAATAAAGTTTCTTCACCCAATTTTCATGACTGTTTGAAAACCAACTCATAGCGCATTCTGAAAAATCTTGGAAAAAGCTTGAGCAACATTGACAGACGAGGCATAAATTGATGCTTAGAATAAAAGGAACTGGCTCCTGTCTTCACGGACATTTTTAACACCTCCCTGGAGTCATGTCATGTCCCAGCCTGCTTCAAGCTGTCCACCATTGTCCCCGTCCCCAAGAAGCCCAGGATCACTGGACTTAATGACTACAGACCTGTGGCGCTGACGTCTGTAGTCATGAAGTCATTTGAGCGCCTGGTCCTGCACCACCTCAAGTCCTTCACCTCCCCCCTCCTGGACCCTCTGCAGTTTGCCTACAGAGCCAATCGGTCTGTGGACGACGCCATTAACCTGGCCCTTCACTTCATCCTCCAGCATCTGGACTCCCCGGGAACCTACGCCAGGATCCTGTTTGTGGACTTCAGCTCTGCATTCAACACCATCCTCCCTGCTCTGCTCCAGGACAAGCTCGCTCAGCTCAACGTGCCTGACTCCACCTGCAGGTGGATCACTGACTTCCTGACAGACAGGAGACAGCGCGTGCGGCTGGGGAAGAATGTCTCGGACACTCGGACTATCAGCACAGGATCTCCACAGGGCTGTGTACTTTCTCCCCTGCTCTTCTCCCTGTACACCAACTGCTGCACCTCCAGCCACGACTCCGTCAAACTGGTTAAGTTTGCGGATGACACCACCCTCATCGGACTCATCTCGGACAGCGATGAGTCTGCCTACAGGAGGGAGGTGGACCGGCTGGTGTCCTGGTGCAGCAGCAACAACCTGGAGCTCAACGCCCAGAAGACGGTGGAGATGATCGTGGACTTCAGGAAAGTCACAGCCCCCCTGCCTCCCCTCACCCTGACGGACTCCCCCATCACCACTGTGGACTCTTTCCGCTTCCTGGGCACCTGCATCACCCAGGATCTCAAGTGGGAGCCGACCATCAGCTCCCTCATCAAGAAAGCCCAGCAGAGGATGTTCCACCTGCGGCAGCTGAGGAAACGCAAGCTGCCAGTCCAGATGATGGTGCAGTTTTACACGGCCATCATTGAGTCCATCCTCACCTCCTCCATCACTGTGTGGTTCGCTGGGGCCACTGCCAGGGACAGACAGAGACTGCAGCGCATTGTGCGCTCTGCTGAGAAGGTGATTGGCTGCAGCCTTCCATCTATACAGGACCTGTACGTCTCCAGGACTCGGGGGCGAGCAGGCCGTATAGCAGCTGACACCTCTCACCCTGGACATGGACTATTTGAGCCACTTCCCTCTGGCAGGAGGCTACGGTCCATTGGGACCAGAACCTCTCGCCATAAGAACAGTTTCTTCCCCTCTGCTGTTTGTCTCATGAACACTCTATAATATCGGCACTAAACTGGACACTTTATAACACCGGTCACTTTAATAAGCCACTTTGCACTGTTGTTCTGATGCTGCTATTGTACATATTTTTTCCCTTTAAGTATTTCATTTGATTTTTTTAAGCATATCTTTTTAACTTTGTGCATGCTCTTATTTGTATTTGTATTTATTCAGTGTGTTTATGTTGCACTTTTTCACCGTATCAAGTTCCTAGTTTGTGAACTGTGTTCACAGACTATGGCAATAAAAGTCTTCTGATTCTGATTCTGATTCTGAAAAATGTAATGTCTGACTCTAATCCTTCTAAGGCACATGTGTCAAACTCAAGGCCTGGGGGCCAAATGCGGTCCACCACGTTATTTTATGTGGCCCGCGACAAGGTAAATTAAAATGTATGACTGTCTTAAAATGTCAGTTTATCAGGAGATACGCAGTTGCAGAGTTATATATTTTTTTAACCATTTTGCTGATGTGGCCCTCGGTGAAATAGAGTTTGACGCCCCTGTTCTAAGGGGTTTGAAGGATGCTCATAATTCTACATCACGCAGTTTTACTATGTAGCCTGAAGTAGTTTGGGTCTCTCCAGCGTTTTGTAGAGGCCCAAACATGTTTATGTCAGCACCATATATATATATATAGACAACTATTGGGTTTCAAATGATCACAGACGATCACAACACTCCTGTATATAGGACAATAGTATTTAATACAAATGGCAAGAGCTACAATGTATATAGTATTGTAGTTCAGTGGGTTTTTGGGTCTAGTCACTAATAAAAATGATCAGGTTCAACATTTGTCAATTTACCTTTTAGATATTTCATGGCAAAGTACAAAGTAATCAATAGGAAAAACTGGCTCTTGCCCCCTGTCCGGGAGTATAATCCCATCTATAATCTGAAAAGCACATCTCTGTAATCCACAAGAAACAAGAGATGATAAAGTTTTCTCTTTTCTCTTTTTTTTTTTTTTTTTTTTGTAAAGTAATGGGAAAGTTCTTAAACTGAGCAAGACAGTGTTTAAAGAGTGCGAGAGAGAGTTTTTAAAGGGTGCAAACGAGTGGGTGAGAGAGTTGCAGATTGGGTGATTATTTATGTTTTGATTTGTGTGATTTTAATGTCTTTCTTATTCTATAAAGCACTTTGAATTACCTTGTGTACGAATTGTGCTATACAAATAAACTTGCCTTGCCTTGCCTCTGTCAGTGTAAATAAACAACAGTTAATACGTTTTTTTTCTCACAATAGCTTCAGAAAATGTTGCTATTATCCAAACTAAAAGGCGTGATTGATGTTAATTGAAAAGAACTTGAAGCCATAAAATTAATATGGCAAGTCTGTGGCTCCTACGCAAAACCAAATAATGATAAGGTTCAACATTTATACATCGTACATTTGAGTATTTCTTTCTAAAACTGTAAATCTCCCCTAGAATCCCACCGGTCCATGCTCTCTGAACTTATGACCTTATCAAATTCTACAATTTGAACGCTACCATGCCTGCTCGAATAGAAAGCATCGAGCATCTTTTAATGGTTCACACACATTGAACTTATCGCGCCATGTGAACTATGTTGACTGTATATATCATCTAAATATGACAATCCCTGCTGCGCACTTGTGTTTTCTGTTTGTTAGTGGGCCTCCTCCTGTGCTTGGGTCAGCGCAGTCTATTACCGCGCAGTACGCATGGAGCTAAACAAACCCAGTGGCTCGTAGGCGAAGCAAACAGTACCTCCACTGCACCCCGCTGCCATTTCCAGCACAGCGTGGGGTCTGTCAAGATTTGGATCATAAAAACACAACATTTTTCAGAGACTGTATTGTCATTTGTCGAAGGGAATGTTGTTTTTTGGGTGTACAAGATTGCTTGTCCTTTCCAAAGCTGCCTTGATCAAACGTCACCTCAATTTTGTCCCTATCTGGTTGGTAATTATGTGCATGACCGCAATCACCTCGTTCGAATGGCGAAAGACAAAAAGAAGACAAAGATGCTTGAAAAGTTGGGGTGCACCGCGAATGAGAAGAATGGAGAAATGATGGTGATGAGCGCGGATAGACAGGGAGAATTGAATCTTTTAATCTCCCAAAGTGGGAAGAAAAGCATCCCGAGGCATTTGTGATTGGATTTCCTTTAAGTCCACAAGTAGGTCAATAGAGCCAGCGCTGCTCATTAGTACAGAGGCAGACGAGAGGGAGGAGAAGTTTGGTGTTCGATACAGCGGGCATCACCATTTGTCCTTCTGCTTAGAGAGGGGATAGAGAGATGGAGAGGATAGGAGTGTGGATGTGTGGAGCTTTGTTCACTTCAGGCAGTAAGGAAGAAGAAGAAGAAGACAACTAATTTGGGGAAACTTTGCAGAACCTTGAAACCTTGAAATCAGTGGTATGTGAGCACTTGCCAGCATCTACTTGAATGAATTTTGATCGATTTTGCAGAATAGGTCTGTTTTAAAGAGGGGGTATAATTGACTTTTTGGAGGTTTCTTCCATGCTGTAATATTCCCTCATCAAAAACATGCCTGAAGAGGTTTTAAATGCCATCTATGCATCTCCCTGGCCCTATTCGAACCCTCTTTATCGTTAGCTGTATGATCTGTCCAATGCTCAGCCCACAAGACTACGTCACCCATGCTCCCACGAGACAATTGTCCATAAATATACAAAAGTATGATACAAAACAAACACTACAACTTGACAACCTGATACACTGTGCAGTAGTTTCATTAGCGGATTGCACCAATTGTGTTGTGATAGTGCTCTGAAATGGGAGTGACTTAGTACAGAGAGCAAAAGAACAATAAAAGGTCATCTAAATATAGTGATCTAAATATGTTCTGTGTTAGCAGTTAATACCATAGAATAATGTAATAGACTCTCTTTAAAGAGCCTGTACCCAATTTGAGCAAAGATTGTCTTTCCTCAAAACAGATTTATTGCATAATTAACTCTTGACGTAAAAATAAGTGCGCTGTTTCTTTCTGCATCTAATTATAAATCGTTTTATTGTCCGATAATCAGAAAGTGCACTGCTAGCGTGCTAATGGTTGCTAACTTTACTGTCACACTAAACTCAGCTCATCAAAGTTGTGAAATGTGCTTATAAACTCATCACAGCAAAAAATGAGGATGACTGGAATGCAAAAAGTAAGTGAGGAATAACTTTGGACCACTGAAAATCAACGTTTTAAAAAATCAGGTAGAGCAAAGGTATAAAAAATATAAGGAAAATAAAATATTGACAATTTGCAATGTAGTTAACAGATTTATAATTACTTAAAGCAATTTTTTTCAATGGTTTTGACATTTCTAATCGTAAATTATTTGGTTATTATGGCGCAGATTCAGACTGGAGGAAGAAATGTGACTAAATTTTATGTTAAATTACTTAAACATTTGTATTCTTTATGTTTGGAAACTTAACTTTGATTTGTTTTTAAAGGCAAAATAAAATATAAAATTGTGCTCTATCAATACAATAATTATGATGTCTTTTTTTGTGTCATATCATCCAGCCCTTGTATTCCAATAGCGATAATAGAACAGATATTTCTCAGTAGAAATGTGAATTTGGCACATCAGACCCATTCCAATATGTTTTGTTGTTGGAGTCTAGCAGCATCAATGTCTCCCAAGATATTTTTGGAGATGATTACATTTGAATTTAAATGTCTAAACAGCGTAAATATAACTTTTTCATTTTGATTTGTGAGTTATATCTTCTGGAAGAATGTAACTTGTCAACGATATTTTGGGTAAAAGGTAATGAATGTCTAGACGTAGTGACGGTTGCATCACACCAGAACAGCAGCCATCAATCAGCTTTCTTCAGCACTTTACACGACTCCGTGGTTTTGGCATCTGAGGACGTTATTAATTATTGATGTAGAGACAAATCACTATACAGGAACATCTGGGAAATTATTTTAGGCAAGTATAGTATTATGTATTATAGTATTTTCGGTGGATTTTGTAGTTTAATTAACAGAGCATAAAATGATGAAAGATTCATTGAATTTGATTTATGTGATGAAGAGATTTTTTTTTTTTTTTTGTAAAATTTGAAAATGGGTTTGAACACTGACGTCTAATAAGGTTCATCTAGTCTTCTGGTCATTTATTTTAATAGATTCTTTTTTCAGACCAAGGTTTAGTTTGTTTTCATACCTGTTTCGACTGTGCGTCAGCGGTCTTCCTCAGAACAGGAGCAACTCAAACTGGCCATTTCTGAATAGAGAGAAGAGAAAAACACATTATGGACTGGGACGGAGCAAACATCATTGGGACAGAGGACAATAAATATTGTCACTGGATTTAGGAAGCAATCGAAATACGGAAACATGCCCATGAGACTTTAAACCGGGACGAGGGGGCCTTTTTACTCTCACACACCTGGGATACTCTCCTGAAGAAGTGTGACTGCCATAAATGTTCCACAGTTAAACATGTCTCTTGCATTTATTCAATTACATAATTCAGTTATTGCCAATAAAATACCTTCAAATGATGTATTCTTACAGTGAGTGCAGTTACCTCTCCACATCTGTAATTTGACGTGATGGCATTAACTGCTTATTTTCATGGATATAGATGAGTTTAATGCCATGCTGTGGAACATTTCAAGCAAAGCAATAACATCTTCATTGAGACAAACGGATAGCTGACCCTCCACCAGAAAACCTGGCATAGTGTAGCTTTAAAGTATCTACACAGAGCCTTGGCATTTGTCCTGAATAATAAAGAAGTACTAAAAGCTTGGGCTAATTCTCCTGGTCCTGATTTCTTTCTGCACAATTAGATCTGCGCCACTAAAGCTCGATTAGCAATGCAGTCCTAAACGTAAGCACTGGGCTTAGAGGGAGGCAGACAGCAGAGCACAAGGACGCGGCTACACCAACAAACAGGTTAAGTTTGGCGAACTGTGGGTTGTATGCTAATGTCATGAAGGTTTAAAATATTTAGCGTGGCTCAGCTCGCTCCATCTAAATGTCAGCCTAATATCATCATTTGGACCAGTGAAGCATTTGTGATGATAAACAGTTCTCTTTAATCACAGTAAATATGTTCAGAGGATATATTCAGGCTTATGTGGATTACTGGGTTGTTCGAAGCAAAATGTCACCAAAATGAGTTTAGACTTGATAGCAAAACTTCACACCAATAAGAACATTTATCTACATTATGCAAAACTGTTTTTCTTTAGCCATGTTATAATGTTGTTACTTCATCAAAAACACATCTGGAGTTGTGTTTTGTTTCACTCACACATGTTTGAGCAACTCTTTATTATTTTTATTATTATGTCTGTCTGCATCTCCAAAGCTCAAAATGCTCCGTCCCACTTTGTGATGTCATGTAGTGGTAGTTTTCAAATTAACAGCTACCCTTTACCTTTTGTTTAGTGGAGATTGGCAATTCCGGGGCTGACATCATCCAAATAATTCTAGTGTCAGGTGCGACAGGTGTGAATGAAACAAAATACAACTCCGGGTATGTTTTGATGAGGAAACAACATTATAACATCAGATAATAGCATAGTATGGGCATCTATATTGAGAATCTATATTGTAATAGCACTGTAAAATGCTCCGTGGTCCATATAAGTACATAGATAACCCTTTACAAACATTTGAAATACCTCCTCTGAACCTCATTGTGAATTGTGACTTTGATTCAATCCATTTATTAACCTCAGTACGAGATAACATCCATCTATATTTATCATTTGGTTTCTCTGTTTATATGTTTGCAGTTTATTTGTAGATTGGTTTGTATTGTATGCTCTTGACACAATATTAACCTGGATTTTTGCCCAAAAAGAGCCCCTTTTTTTTAGCCATGGTGTATTTATCAATGAAATGGTACCATTACTTAATATTCTCACAACAGAATTTAAGTAGTACTCAGTGGTGGAACGTAACAAAGTAAAAGTTGTAAAGTACTGTAAATTCTAGGTATCTGTATTTTACTTTTTACTTCTCTGACTGAAAAGTTAAAGTATTTCTATTACTGTTAACCTGTTGAAAATACTGAGTGTTTATTTTTAACATGTTCATTCAAAAAAAAAAAAAGACAGTACACACATACTCACAGAAGAAAGAGCAATGAAAACTTTTACTCGAGTACTATTATATTGTAAAAATATAAGACTCAACTTTTAAAAAAAATATGGTGTCTTAAAGCTCCTTTGTGCAGTACAATTTTACTTCAAAAATGAATCAGTTTAACTAGTAGAGTAAATAAAACTGACTACTCGCCTCTGCATTCAAATCTACTGTAATCTTGATTTAATGTCTGACTGAGCAAACTTGGACAAACGTTTACGTACTGTGGATATAACACAATCAGACCCACACACACCTAAAAACAACACCAAACACACACAGACTCACACAATGCTGATGAAGCGATGTACTTTGAGCCGCGACAGATGATGGATGGGAGGGGTTTGATGACTGTGTTGGGTGACTGCTTATTCCTCTCCTTTCTTTCTCTCCTTTCATTCTTTTTGGCCCCTCCCAGTATCTGTAGCTCCTTATACTACTTCTTCTTCTCCCTGGTTCATTTACATCCAGGTTGTGTCTGGCCACTGTCCCTGCTCCACTGCTCTGGTGACTGATGGAGGGAGGGAGGAAGAGGCCTGCCTCGGCTCAAACTCCCTGCCACTCAACCCAACATCGCCTACATCCTCCACTGTTCAGGAATACAGCAATTTATAGCACCACTGTGGGACAGGAAGAGGAGATATAAACAGGGTTACAAGCAAAAACTACTTTTAAAAAGATACATTTAAGGGAAGGTTTATATAGTTCCAAGAGGACCTGAAATGATCAGTCAGTAATAAGAATGATAATCATTAGCACATTTCACCTGGTTTGGCTTATCTACTTTATAAAAGCATGTTACAATTATCAAGTTAGAAAATAAAGTACACCGAGTCCCTCTTTTATTAACTGCAACAGAAAGAGCCAAATAAGAAGGCACAATCACTCCAAGGAAGCATGTGATGTGACCACACCAGACAGGGAATTTTCAAAAGGATAGAAAAATATTCCAAGATCCAAACGTCAAGTAAGATGTGTTTCCAGATCGATTTCAATGTTTCTTTATGTTTAACTATGGTTACACTACTTTGCGGAAAGGTGGTGAAACAGTTGGAAACCAAACGGTACACTAGTATTTTCGATTTGGAGAACTCACAAATTGCATCAGCCCAAACTGCAAAACTGTCAGATTGTTGAACTATATTTTTGCAGATATAGTTTGTTCCATAACACTGATTTGACATAATATAACATGTAACATTACATCATATATTTAAATAACAAGTTATGTGTATTTGTTTGGAACATTTATGTCAAACTTATACTAATCTGGCTTTAAGTAGTGACGCTGCCATAGGAAACTGGTAAGTGATGAAATTGGAAGAGCATGATGGTTATGAGGTGTAGCACGGGACAATTAAATGTTAATGACTTAATGAAGAACGAGCTCCCAGTCATTCTCATTAGCAAACAGTTGTTAATTGTGCTCAAGAGGAAAGACAGATGAGGCAGGGCAAGTCAGAGAAAGGGCAAGGCATAAAAACACGACGGGTCAAATACAGGCCATCTTGATTATGATTATCTATATCAGTCCCCAAAATAATTTTGGTCTCTTTATGGGTCTGTAGAAACACATTACCTGTTTCATTAGAATCTTGTGTCCAATACAACATGAGAGAAATAATAGATAATAGGTATTTGATATAAAACTGGTGGAGGAAAGCTTCTACCGCACCCACAGCTGCCCTGGGACTAACTGGCAGAGACAAGGCTGCCATCATCATCCTCACCTCCAAAGGATAGATGGATAGATAAATAGATAGATAGCCCTATATTTCTGGCATAGATAAGATAGGCAGCTTATTCATTTTAATGAAAGAATGTGATGTTATCGTGACTGACATTGTGCACAGAGCCAGCACAGGTTGCAGCTGCACTAAACCTTTCTCTCATTTCCTGAACCAGCCCCGAAATCTGAGACAGCAATGATAACAAAAGTACTCTTTTCAAAAAACAGGATTTTAATAGCGGGTTAGGCCCATTTCTTAGAAGCATCTACTATTTTTTTGTGAATAACCCCTTTATTTAATTATTTTCCCTTTTCTTCTCTCTCTTTCACTCTCTCTTTCTCTCTCTCTCTCACTCTCTCTCTCTGCATGTTTCTACGGAATAACCAGAGCGCCCCCATGAGGCGATGAAGCCAACTGCCGGTATTGTCCAAAGGGATGAGCGTCACTTCTGGGAGCTGCCAGGGAAGTGCACTGGAGTAGATTAAGAGGCAAAATAATTTATACATTTCCCATTCAATTATTTATAGGGCAATTCCTTGCAGTGTTTACTCTGGGGTTATTAAATATTATACTGCTAAGCTACTGCAGAAGACAGTGGCGTCAGAGCACAGGACATCCTGGGATACACTTTTTAAAATCCATTTCCTCCTTGGATTCACAGCGCTCCCAGGACCAAATGCAATTAAACATTTTTGTACTTTTTTTTTTTTTTTTACACTTCAGCAAGAAATTTTTGCAGGCTCTGTCCAAACTATGTGACATGGGGCTGTGTATGTGTGTGTGGGTGTGTGTGTGTGTGTGTGTATGTGGGCATTTGGGTGTGTCTAGCAAAGAGGTAATGGAATAAAATGTGATTCAGCTAATCCCGCCTGTCCCCCTCATTCTATCTCCCTCCCTCAGTAGCCCGACAGACACAGGAGCGCTCCGTCAATAGTTTGTCCAGATAGCAGCAGCAGCGAGCTTATAGCGAGCCACAGGAAATGTAGCCTGGGCTTCCAACAACAAGCCATCTTAATAGGTTTTTGGTAAGAGAGAGAGAGAAGGAGGGAGAGGGGAGGAAAGGAGAAGGGGAGAGAGAGAGAGACAGAGAGAGAGAAGGGGGGGAGAGGGGAGGGGGAAGAGCGAGAGAGAGAGAGAGACAGAGAGAGAAAGGGAGGAGAGGGGAGGAGGAAAGAGAGAAAGAAAGAGAGAGAGGAAGAAAGACAGAGAGAGAGAAAGAGAGAAACAGACAGAGAGAGAAAGAAGAAAGAGAAGAGAAAAAGAAGAGAGAGAGTAAGAGAGACAGACAGAGAGAGTGTGAGAGAGAGACAGCAAGAGAGAGAGGCTTGAATAGTAGTGAGAGAAAGAGAGAGAAGAGAGAAAGTGAGAGAGACAGTGTGTGAGAGAGAGAAGAGAGAATGAAGGGAGAGAGACAGAGAGAGATAAGAGAGAGAGTGAGAGATACGAGAGAGAGAGAGGCTTGAACAGTAGTGAGAGAGAGAGACTGACTTGAACAGTAGTGAGAGAGAGAGGAGAGATAAGAGCAAGAGAGTGAGAGACAAGAGAGAGAGGATTGAACAGTAGTGAGAGAGAGAGAAAGAGAGAGAGACTTGAACAGTAGTGAGAAGTGAGAGAGAGAGAGAAGAGAGAGAGAATGAAAGAGGGAAAGAGGGAGAGAGAGGCTTGAACAGTAGTGAGAGAGAGAGGCTTGAAGAGTATTGAGAAAGAGAGCGAGAGAGGCTTGAACAGTAGTGAGAAATAGAGAGAGAGAGAGGCTTGAACAGTAGTGAGAAAGAGAAAGAGGCTTGAACAGTAGTGAGAGACAGAGAGAGAGAGGCTTGAACAGGAGTGAGAAAGAGAGCGAGAGAGACTTGAACAGTAGTGAGAGAGAGAGAGAGAGAGAGAGAGAGAAGAGAGAAAGAGAAGACAGAGAGAGAAAGAGTTAGTGAAAGAGGGAGTGAGAGGCTTGAACAGTAGTGAGAGAGAAAGGGAGAGAGCGAGAGAGAGAGAGACTTGAACAGTAGTGAGAGAGGAAGAGACCGAGAGAGAGAGAAGGAGAAGACAGAGAGTGAGGAAGAGAGAGTGAAAGAGGGAGAGAGAGACTTGAACAGTAGTGTGTGAAGGAGAGAGAGAGAAGAGAGAAGGAGAAGACAGAGAGAGAGAAAGAGAGTGAAAGAGGGAGAGAGGCTTGAACAGTAGTAAGAGAGAGAGATTGAGAAGAGAGGGAGAGAAAGAAAGAGTGAAAGAGGGAGAGAGAGGCTTGAGTAGTAGTAAGAAAAGAGAGAGAGGAGAGAGACAGAGAGAGAAAGAGAGAGTGAAGAAGGAGACAGGCTTGAACAGTAGTGAGAGAGAAAGAGAGAGAGGGAGAGAGAGAGTAAAAGAGGGAGAAAGGCTTGAACAGTAATGAGAGAGTGAGAGAAAGAGAGAGAGAGGCAGTAGTGAATTTACATTAACAGCTGAAAGTCATCCTGGCTCATAGTGATGCGAAGAAATAATCCAATAATAACTTGTATATTTACTGTATAATAATTATAATAATAACAGTAATGGGCGAGGCTGGTAAAGAAACAACGGATTATGCCAAAAATAATTGAGATAATTTCTAAAGTTGTGAAAACAGTTTTTTAAAATATGTTTCAACAGATTGTTTTAAAGCAGTCTGAGTGTATAAAACTGGCTTTAGCTTCTACCCATCTTAGTATTGTTTGACTTTTGGCCCATTTGGAGATTCTTCCACTCTCTCTGATCTATTGTGTGAATAGAAGAAAGGGATTCTGGGAGATTCACTTCACCAAAGGAGAGAGAGAAAGGGAAGAAAGAACCATGTCGCCCTCATACAGTGCCTGCTCTCTGTCAGTATCCAGAGGGTATGTATTGTGAATTAGCAGAAAATCAGTACATTTAAAAAGATGAAATAGCTATGTACAAAGTATGGAATGAAGATGGGATGTTGGATGCTCTATGGCATTATAAATGTTCATATTACCTATATATAAAAATCCACACATCTCTATCAGAAAATAAACGCACTGACATGGGATTTTTGTGGTGCAACACTGACACCTAATGGGAGCTAAGGATTTTTCACACATTTACAAGATCTTAATCTGTTACTATAGAGCTGCATATAATATTTCAGCTCCCATAAATGAATACTAGTGTTGTGTTCTTGGGCAAGACACTTAACTCACCTCACCCCTAGTGTCTTTGTACACAATGTATGAACATGTGTGAATGGGTAAGCGCTTTGAATGCCTTGAAGGTGCAAAAGGGCTATATAAAAATGTGACCACTGACCATTAATCAATAGTAAGTCCATTAGCATATTAGTCAAGCTATATATTTAATCAAATGCATCCCCAAAAACAAATCTAACACTTTTTGGCCACAAACAGTGAAACTAAAATAGCTAAAATCATACACACAAATAGGAAACGAGTCATCGCACCTTATATAATTTTCAGAAAGCTTAATGCAGATTTCAAATACTAACTTTCTAAGAGTACTGTTTACCCAGCTCCCAGTGCAGGGATGGGCCCCTCGCAAAGTCTGTAATGTGCATTTGAACATTAGGGTCTTGTAGTGCGAACACACCAAGATTATTTGTACCCAGGGCCTTGACTTTGGAGCTACACACCTGATTAGGAATGACCCAGCAGCGCCAGGTTGTTTCATTGCTCTTTAGTTAACTTTTTAATACATATTGTTCTGGCCAATGTATGGATATGGATCTCTGGTACATCTAAAGTTTTTGATGTTCAATCCTGAGCTCTATTATATACAATGGTAAGTCAATGCATAGCTGTCAAATAGATGCATTCAGGTAACTATTGAAGAAATATTATCACACCATAATTTGTGTAGGTAACAATACAGAGATGGTGTATGGTGCGGGATAATAAAGCAACCAAGTGATCTTCATTCTTTTAACTCATCATTTCTTTTCAAGCCATTCTCCCTATCTCTCCTTGTTCAGTCTGAGGGCCCATTTTATTTCAGCGTATTGACCTATAAAGAGGTCTGTTCAAAGTAATGATGGTTTACGCAACACTTCTCCTGTGCCACTCAAAGACCTAACTCAAGGTTTGTTCAAATGGCAGACTGGGGATTTGGCTGCATTTTTAGAGCTGATTGAAGACCTAATGTCAACCAATGATTTGATAGGTGTCTGCGAAGATAGGCTGCTTAAACCCAATTGTGAATTTAAGGGAGAGTTACCAAATAATGCATTTAATTTATGTTCAAAGAAGTGAAGTGGGATCAGTGGCAATCTTCAAAGTTCTTAGAAGAGTAGTCACCTTTTGCTTGGTTAAGGCAAAGAGTTTACAAGTCTTAAAAATCTTACAAAGCAGTGTTCTTTATAGTTTGTTTTCTATATCAATAACAATTTAGGCTGGGTGACAATAGTACTCTCTGCATGTTCATTTTCTGCAAATATGTCAAAAAAAAAAACCATGAGAATCAATGATTGTGAAAGTATATATAATAGACTTTAATGCAGCTCTGCTTGTGTACAAATTTCACCATGGCCTAGCAAGTGATTGACCCTTCACCTGCTTTCACCTGCACTTTCCTGAATGAAAATGCCAAAAAAGAATATCTATTATGATTCAGTTATGAATTACTTTACTTCTACATTAGTTTATTTTACCAACTGTGGGTTCTAGGTGGGTTGGCTACTTCTCAGGATATGGCCATTCACTAAAAACTGACACACAGACATTCACTATTCACTCCTACAGTTTTAGAGTTACGCAATTTATAGAAGAGCACATCAGCAGAGAAAGAACTTGCATCCCTGGACATTGTTGTCAGTTGACCCAGGCATCAAACTGACAACCTTCTTGCTCTGTCTCTGTGCATTATAGTAAACACGCTTTGCATAGGTTATCACATGTGAGTTTAAACCAGATAATATGCCCAAGAAGCTGCTTTTCACCGCCTGTATTTGTTGTATATAACCACAGCAGAAGTCAACTACATGTAGACACTGTGATTTCCCCCATTTTTGACAGCGAGAGGCAGAGTCGGTGTTTTAACAGAATAACAAAAGCGGCCTGATTACTGCAGTGACAGGAGCTGTGTGTTTTGGGAGCGTGGGTGGACTGGCGCCTTTGGCTAAACTAGGCAAAATGACAAGTCAAAATGGCACTTTGCAACATCTCTGTGCAGCATAGAAAGGTATATCTCCAAAGCGGGCAATATTACACCACAGGAGTCAATGAAGTGCCATGTAGTCATAATTACTCTTGCATTATTGTTAAAGGTTCTATCTTATGCAAAATTGACTCATGTGAGCTTTAAGCCATGTTATAATGCTGTTACCTCATCAAAAACATATCTGGAGTTGTGTTTTGTTTCATTCACACATGGTTGAGTAATCCTGCATTATTAGTCTGTCTACATCTGCTCTGTTCCACTTTGTGATGTCATGAAGTGGTAGTTTTCAAGTTAACAGCTCCTTTTACCTTTTGTTCAGTAGAGATGGGCAGTTCCAGGGCTAAAATGATTCTAATGAAGCTGCATGGAGTTTAAAAACACAGCAGAGCACTTCCTGTATTACTACATGACATCACAAGGTGGAACAGAGTGCTTTCTGTTTGAGAGAAGAACACAGCCTAAATATGCAGGGTTTGTGTGTTAAACATGTGTGAATGGAACAAAACACAACTCCAGGTCTGTTTGGGATGAGGAAACAACATTATAACATAGATGCAGAAAATATCATAATATGGGCCCTTTAAAGGTGCAGTGCGTAACATTTCTGGTAATGATGGTCGGGGATGATTGCTTTGTCTGGAATGTTCGACTGGCCTTAAATAGAACTATATTGCATTTAATCAATTACAGGTGTTTTAATTGCAAACACAATACATTGAAAAGCATGCATCCTTGCAGTCATTGGGCTTGCTTCTCCACAGATCTGACCCGTAACTTGGCCTCTCTATAGAAACAAGCAGGTGGCATACCTTCTGTCGTTATATATTGAAAGCCTATGTGAAATTTCACTTAGAACTTTGAAAACTCACTCATAGGCGTGGGAGATTTCACACAGAGCACAACTTCAAAGCAAAATCAGACAATTAAAAGAGTTTGAACCAAGCCAAGACTGAAATATTGATTGGTCAAACTTTTCTTAAACAATTACAAAGAGCTCTGTGTGATGAGTATGACCATGACTGCAAAGAGGAATAGCACCAACTAACTATGGTATGTGGTTCACTTTTGTAACAAACTGAGGCTATATGGAGCAACCACATTCATTTATTTATTCTTATAATTTTGCAGGGCTATTTAAGCAGGCATAACAAGAAGTATGGTTAGAAGATTCAACCAGTTAATCATAATTTTAAGCAATTCATTCTTTCAAACGTGTCAGTCTTCCCTATCTATGTTTTTTCAATTACAGGTGTTTTTATTGCTCTTAAAATATAATTAAAAACATACCTTGTTACTCTGTGTGTGTGCTCGCCACTCCACAGATTGTACTTGAAACTTGGCCTGGAAACATCACCTGCTTACCTACATGGAGATATGCCAAGTTTAATGCCATACTATGGAACATCTCAAGCAGTGGTGGAAGAAGTACTCAATTTTGTTATTTAAGTAAAAGTACAGATAGAGTAACAAGTACCTCCTATGTAAAGAGTGAAAAGTATTTTGCACAGATTTTGAGGTTTTTATGGGGCTTCAAATGTAGTGATTTTGATAAAGATTTGTGCTGAGGTTTGTCCAACAGAAACAATTTTTCATTTTGTCCAGTTAACAGAATTTAATTTTTCTTTTAATGTGGATTATACCTGGACAACTGAGGGATTACACAGACAGAATGGTAAATGTCACATTTTTATATAGTGCTTTTCCACCTTCAAGGCACCACACCCATTCACACACACATTCACAGAGTATGCAGACACTGGCAGTGAGATGGGATGAGTGTTTTACACAAGGACACAGTGACAGGATTCATCTGTGGGAGCTGGAATCACCTGCCAACCTGTGGGTCAGTGGATCTGACCACTCAACCAATGATGTTTAATGTTTAAGAGCAGGATTTAAACCGCTAACCTTCAGATCAGTGGACAAACCAACTGAGCTACTGCTGCCCCCCGAACAGAAAGACTTGAAAAAAAAAAAAAATACCCATGAGCCTTTTCAACATTAAAAAAAAGTTTTTACTTTTCAGTCCAGTTTAAAAAAAACAGTGGAGTAAAAAGCACAGATACCTAAAATTTGTACTACAAAGCAGGAACATCTGGACCCTTCATCAGAAAAGTTACAGTGCACCTTTAAGTTCACACTTAATCAAACCTACAAAAAAAAAGAAAAAGAGAAAAGAGGGAATTTGGATACTTGCTACCATGTATATATGACTGATTAATGATGTGCTTTTTAATGAACATATGGACAAAATATATCAATTTTCAGGTCTCTGGATAAAGGCCTCATTATATCGCTTACATATCCTTAAATAAACCACTGCTCTACTTTGGACTAACTGACATGGACAAAATGGGGCCAGTGCGGAATTGGAGTTTGGTCAGTGTGTGTCTGGTCTTCTGTGGGAAGGGAGTCCCCCACACACACTAATGAGCCTGCAGCCCCCCTGAGTGCTAATCAGAACATACTCCAATAATATCTGACGGCTCCAAGCTCCCAATATATAGATATATATACTTTATTAAGTACTTCATTAAAATATTCAACATAGTGAAGAGCATATCATGTCATTAGGCTGAAAAAAAACCCCTGCAGGCTCTTAGGTCCTTTCCAAAGTGCTTGTTAACACGACTGTGGTCTGGCCCTGTGCTGCTCTGGTCAACGCTCTCTGGAGTCTCTCTGGAGTACATCTAATAAATCGGAAATATTCAAAATACTTACATTCACAAGCATTGTTCATAATGTCTATCTGGTGGTAATGTGGACAGTACAAATGCAATGACAAGTCTGGGTTGGCGCAAATTGTAGGAGTGACAGTAGGGTGGAAGGACATGTTTTAGATTAGATTCGTGTATGCATCAGTGTAATGATGGTGGTCGGTGAAACTGCACCAAATAGCTTTGGTGGAATACAGTACCAAATGCAGAGGTGCTTCAAAATATTGTTACTTCAAAATAATGTTATTATAGAAGAAGTATAAAGTTGTAGTCCAGGAAATTACTTCTGTAATTCGAAGTTAAAGTAACTCCATCCATTCCTCCTTCCACTTTATGTGGACGAGGCAGCAGCCTGAGCAGGGAGGCCCAGACTTCCCTCTCCACACACACTTCCTTCCGGGAGGAAATTGAAGCATTTCCCTCCAGCACGTCCTGGGTCTTCCCAGGTTTCCTCCCTGTGGGACATGCCCGGAACACCTCTCCAAGGAGGCGTCCAGGAGCCACCTCAACTGGCTTCGCTCAACGTGGAGGAGCAGCTGCTCTACTCTGAGCTCCTCCTGTGTGACTGAACTCCTTACCCTATTTCTAAGGGAGGGCCCAGCCACCCTGTGGAAGAAACCCATTTTGGCCACTTGTATCTGCGTTCTTGTCCTTTCGGTCATTACCCAAAGCTCATGACCATAGGTGAGGAACATAGATTGACTGGTAAATTGAGAGCTTAGCCTTTCGACTCAGCTCCTTCTTCACCACAACAGACCGATACAGCGACCACATCACTGCAGATGCTGCACCGATCTGCCAGTCAATCTCACGCTCCATCCACCTTATCATGGTGGGGGAGTTACCCAAACAACCCCAGGAGCTATGTTGCCTGAGGCATTATGCCCCTGTTAGGTTCTCCCCTGGCAAACAGGTCCTAGGTGATGTTAAAGTAAGTGGAAGGGCAAAACCACATGCACAACATCTGATATTTTAAAAGGACCAAAAATAAATCCTAGCTGAAGTTTTTGTCACTATACACTAATTCTCCTAGTGGGAAAAGTAATGTTTTAGTCTAATAGTAGCCACCCAGTTGCAGAAGAGCTAGAAGTACAGTGTCTTATTTTAAATCCTGATTACATATTTGACTTTTTATTGGTATCTCCTTCTTTGCAACAATGTTTTTATTGAATGGGTTTCTATAAGCAAAGTAGGACTGTCCCAGAAATATCCACTGGCATCTGAACTCTATCACGGCTACACCGTTAGATCTGATTGTTTGAAATACTACAGTCCAGTCGCTTCTTTTTCCACTTTGTCCAGGTCTGTAGGTGCACCCAGCTACACAGTGAGACAGGTCACGTGATCCAAACACCAGCACCAGACCTGAAGGACAAACTGGATTCACACTGTGCTTCTGTCAGAAGCAGGTCCATTTTGGCTATTATTATCCTTCTCCTCTCCCCCCATTCTCTTTCTCTCTTTCACTTTCCTTCTCTCTTTCTCCCGCTGTGCTGATGAGGGATGTGCTGGTTGTCCATTGATAATGACAGCATGAACCCCACTGGTGCATGTGTGAGAAAAGACAAATGGAAATAAATCCTCTTTTCATAAATAATGTCCAAAGTCATACTGGCGCCCTCTATGCTGTTCCCTGTGTATTAGAGCTGGCACAGTCCTGAGAGATCATCCATAGTCATATTTATTTATCTCAACACACAGACATTAGTGCATGCGATCTGTATTTCTTTCTTTCTTCAGCTTTCTAAAGGGTGTCAATCCAAGGAAAAGGTCTTACAGCAAGAGAATGTTAATAAAAGACTATCCCTCAATAAATGAACAGAAAATAAAATAATCAAACAATTATATAATTGTAAAAAAATATTATATATGAATTTTGTAGTTTTAAGAGTGCTATTGGTGCAGATTGGAAGCCTCGCTTCTATCAGTATACCCCAGGGCAGCTGTGGCTACAGAAGTAGCTTACCACAAAGTATAGCGTGAATGAATACTCATTAGTGCTTTGAGAGGCTTTGCCGAGCCTGTAAAGCGCATTACAAGTGTAACTTAATATTATTACACTGTAAAAAGTTTGCTGTAGATATGACCTTACTGGCAGATGGATGCCAGTCATTTACTGTAGTGCAGTGATACTGTAGACCCACTTTACAATAATTACTGTAAAGTCAGTCTACAGCACATTGAATGATACTGTACATTGAACATACAATATCATTACTGTAATTCTTTTGTACTGTAACTTACTGTAGTGTAGTGGTACAATAATGTAAATGGACTTTGCAGTACTAGTGTACTTTGAACTTGTGTGATGAATATTAGTTCACCTTCACATTAGCTCACGTAGCTGGTTAGCCTCCGTGATGTCTGTGAACTCTTAATATTTGAAATGTTCTAGTCTATGGACTTAAAGGCTTTTCCAAGTGTCTTTACAGTTGTTGTTGTTTTTTTTTTTTTTATTTTAGTGGGCATGTCTGAAAGAGTTCTGTCCATCTAATGACAGGGCTTAGCCTCACATCACAGTACTTGTAGATGGTGTCTAATGAATCAGACAACAAAACTGTGTAATGTATATGGTACTTAATCACGGTTTGAGAACCACTTCAGTAGACTGAGTACATCCGCAACAGGTTGTCTGATGAATCACACCAGAGTTGGCAGTAAAGGCAAAAATGTTTTAATATTCACAGAATACATACTTTTGAATTAACTAGACACAAATCACATTTCATATCAAGCTGACTTTGCCTTTTAAGAGTTATGTTGAAACAAAAACTACATCTCAATACTGAAAAACCACAAGACGTTGTCTTTGATATGTATTAAAAAGGGAGATATATCATATGTATGGTAAAACTGGTAAAAAAAAAAAAAAAAAGAAAAAAAAGAAAAGAAAAACACATAAAAATAAAGCTGTACCAACCTCAACACAAAATCAACTGACTGCAATGAGGTGATTACAGTGTAACTGTACCTAACCCCCGCATACCAACTAGTTTAAGTACCAACAATTTCAAGGCAATTTGCATTCTATGTTCCCAAAAAATCTAAAACACAGTTTAAAAGGTTTTTTAACAGTGTACAATTTTCTAGCTTTCTGCTAACATTTCTGACCATATGCACACAGGCTTTCTTACTACTGATTAAACAAAACCAAAACCAATCAAAAGAAGATTTTGTTTGTAGAAGTGTAAAGCCATGATTGGCCAGAGTTGCAGCGTGTCTATTGTCTACTCCATCTTTGTTGCAGAGGGTGTATATGGAAATGTATTTGGTGTGCAACTCTTCAAAACAAACACAAATACCTGTATAACAATGTCACAAAAATAGCACATTTTCTAAATATACTCTAAATACGCTGTCATGCATCTAGATGAATCCTCTGATGTCGCTTGAGATTACAGTTCTGAGTGAAGCGTTTGCCGCAGGATGCACAGCTGTACGGCCTCTCTCCGGTGTGAACACGGCGGTGAGCTTTAAGGTTACTCAGCTTGGTGAAAGTGCGACCACACAGAGCACAGCAGAAGGGACGCTCCCCTGTGTGTGTCAGCAGGTGGGACTTCAGGTTACTGGGATGAGGGAAGCATTTGCCGCATTGTCCACAGCGAAATATTGGCCTGGGACCATCCAGGTGTGAGTTTAAATTAAGAGAAGGGTTTGTGTGGAGGGAACTTGAAGACTGTTTGATGTTGATCCAGGGGGCACCAGTGCGGCTAACAACGTGTTTGTCCCCTAAATGAGCTCTCTGAACAGACAGGGATAAATGGGAAGGGGCGGGGCTTACACCCTGTGAGTGTGCTACATTGACTGGTGTGGTGCTGCCATTTGCTTGAATGGTTGAAGGTCTTTTAATGGACCGCTGGAGCGCATTCGATCTGAAACTTGAACTTCCTTTAGCCTTTAAAACTTGAACAAATGACTTATGAGAAATGCGGTTTTGTTTTGGCGTTCCTGTTCTGACAATGTGTTGTTTTGGCAAAGTTGAATGCTCAGAGTTGGGCATTGCTTTGTTTACAGTGTCTGTCTGCACCTGCTCCGAATCAACAATGACCTCCTGTTTTATAGCTACACCAAAAACATTACAGCTTGGCTGCAGGGATCCAGGGGTAACCTTTGCATTAGACTCCAACTTTGTTGTTTGTGAACTTTTGGCTTCACAATCATTTTCAGCTGTAGCAGCCATTTTAAGCCAGTTGGTATTCTTGCTACTGTGCGTAGCTGCATTTGTCTCCTGTTGTCCATAAGGAACCACATATGTAGCACATATTTGTGGGTCTATGTTTTGTTGGACAATGTTCCTCAATAACTCTTTATCATTGTCTTGCACCTCAGTCCTTGCACTTGTACTTTGGCAATCTGAACGTACCTCACCTAAAACACATTAAAATGATATTGAATTTTTATGCAATAATTTAAAATTAACAGAAGAAATAATATAAACTCACCAAGAGTAACTCTCCACTCCTCCAAAGTCAAAGACGAACAGGACTTTGGCTCAACTGCTTCTTTCATTATGTTGTCAATTAGTTTTATAGAGTCTGTTGCATTAACCTTAATCAAATATCCAAATATATGCATGTGTAAAACCTGTTTAAAGTCTGCAGAGCACAAGTTCACAAATGTAATATTGTTATTGTTACCTCACCTGTGGTGCCCAAACTGGGCTAAAAGAAGCAGCTGTCTTTTCCAGTTCATGTATTAGCCCAGATTTACTTGCATGGTTGCTTCTGTCATCTACCTCATGGCCTCCATTAAGAAAATCTGAAATAGAACACATGTTTAATAACACGGTCATTAATTATATACAAGTGCCACGTACTAACTAAAATAGATATTGACTCTTATTTCCACAAGAATACCTCTCTGAGATTCATCTCTTTTAAAGGAGTCCTTGCACCAGAGGGACCCTATTATGCATATTTGTATTAACTTGGTTAATGTTGTTGTTGGTAGAGCACAGGAAATTGTAGACCTTTCCTTAGCTCAGGCAGCAACAGTCACAACAAATTACATTTATTAGAGATGGGGCCTGCACATTCATGAAGAGACAAGACAACATTGGTACTGCCATCTTGCTTCACTGAGAGACACAGAAGTCATTCCTGCCTGTCGCCATTAAACTGCTGAACTCTGTGCTGTCACTGTTAAAAAACTGTATGTAAAAATATGTTACTATATTTTTATAATTTCAGTCAAGATGTAAGTTTAGTTTATTTTTTACTGGGGTTTTAGTTGATAAAGGCTTATCGTACTTATTTTCTTTATGTTACTGACATTTAAAATTTCTTAACTGTATGTCTATTTTTCTAATGGTCTGCTGCATGTCTATAAAGAAAACAATCTCCCTTTGGGTATGAATAAAAGTAATTCTCATTCTGATCATTTTAATCGTATTAAACTTAATCCATTCAGCATCATTGTCAAATCAGTCATGTTACTATCACTTAACTCCACTGTCAACATAAGCTCCAGTTATAACACATGCATTTTACCGGTGTGTTCTTTCTGCTTTTCCTCTTCATCCTTTATGGCTTCAGCACACTTCTCAGTCCTCGGTTCTTCCTTGGCTCCTTGACCATTGAGTTGTTTCTCAGTTCTCTGCAGCTGTGCCCTCAGCCTCTCTACCTCCTGGCCCCTCGCCTTCAGCTCCTGTAACAGACTGTCCTCCACCAGCCGGGTCACCTCGTACATGGCCGTCTTCACCACAGTCTCCATCACATCTGACAGCTGAGTCTGGAAACTCACTATGAGGGCGTCTATGTCCGCCATGACACGGTCCCTTTGGTAATAAACGTGCAATAACAAAAACGCGTGGTAGTAGATGAGTACGAGAACGTCTAAATTGTAAACATTTGCTCGATGCTATTTCACGCCTTTCTCGTGCCTACCTCAACACAAAGTCCTGCGTAAACGTTTCACAAAGGTTATCATTCACTTAGCCTTGTGAACCAAACAAGCATCCACCAAACATTACATAGCGTGGCATTGCATCGAACGGGCCATGTTGAAATAAGTAAGTGCCCGCAGGAAATAGATAGCTCGTAGTTCCTGTTTCTGTCTATAAAAGGTACATTTGTGTTGATCCCTTGCAGCGCGATAGCTCCCTTCATGTGTTTTGTATGTTAGCTTACGTCATTTCATTCCAGTACGGTGTCTCCACAGACTCAAAATGATGAGAAAACGCGTTTTTCTTTCTCTTTCTCTGACATCGGTCGCGCAGTTTTTCGCTGAAACTATGTGCTGCCCCCCATAGTCTAGGCCAGGTTGAAAATGCCTCCCTGTCCAGGATTTTTCATTGTTACATGTATTTGTATGGAAATTGTTGAGCTAATTCAATAATGCCTGTACTATTAGAATAATGAGGTCTATTAAATTACAGGTATACTTATATAATCTTTTTCTATAATAATTTATTTTGGTTAATATATTTCAATTATGCATTTAATAATTGATGAGAACAACACTTCAAAGTACATTTGACCGTACATTTAGATAACCCATAACCCTTTTGTTTCATTGAATACAGAATGGTCAGTGAATATAAATACACGACATGACACACTGACACAATTCTATTTTAATTTTTAAAATGGTTTATTTCATAAAGTAAACACAAATTGACAAGAAATAATATAAAATGCTAGATCGATTACTCCAAACACAAAAAACTTAACAATGTATTACAAAAAGCAAACACTATTTAAAATATTTAGAAACATGGAAAATCATTGTATAAAGAGTCAAAACAAATTGTAAAAAAACTTCCCACATTAAAGGTGCACTTTCTGGTGATGGGTTTGCCATCTGCTTGTCTCCATAGAAATTTTGTTGCTTTGCTTGCAATGTTCCAAGCTAAATTAAACTCTTCTATCTTGCATTTATTTTATTTCAGGTGTTTTATTGTTCAAAAACACCTTGAAAAATATGCATTCTTACTATGAGTAGATCCACTTCTTCACACATCTGATATATAAGTTGGCCAGGTAGCAATAGCTCCTAACGTTCCACAGGGAGATGCATTATTGCGATATTTGTAAGTTCACAAACTCATGAGAATCCATCTTGAGATACTTCCATTGTAAGGTTCAAATTCACCTAGCAGCTGGCAGATAAATGACAGAGAAGCATTGATGTTTAGGCAGAAGCCAAACGTGAAGCGCCGAACCAAACCAAAACCAACATGGCAACGACAACGGACGTACTTCAGCCTATTTTAGCGAAAATACTAATATTTTGTTTCTGAAAAATGTGCAGAGGCTATACACTTTGTGCATTTGATGACAGGGAAGATGCCTGTGCTTTTCTCTCAACTGGATGTAACAAAAAATAGAATTTTCTGCTTGTTCCACTTCCACCAATCAGATTCAAATATTTGTCATGACGTTCCGCAATGTCCCGATGGCTTTTGGCGAGAGCCATTACAGATTCCTATAAAGTCCTATAAATAAAAGCATAGTGCTACACATATCAAGCTGGCATAAGCCAGGTTAGCTAGCTTCTTATTTACATGGAGCTAGATGAGTTTACTGTCATACTGTGGAAAATTCCCAGCAGTGCAAAATCTTGTCCATGCAGACAAGCAAGTGGCAGAATCTCCTCCAGAAAATGTACACAGTGCACCTTTAATAAAGCATTACTGATCGGGCACATGTTTTCGCTGATGGGATTTCAGATGGTCAAGCCTTTTAAAGCTGAGTCCACAAACGAGGCAGCAGTATGGCCGTTCTCCTGTGTGTGTTCGCTCGTGTACCTTCAAAATGTCTGCCCGAGTGAAGCTTTTATCACACATAGAGCAATGATGAGGCTTCTCTTGTGTGTGTATTCTCTGATGCAACTTTAGATTCCAAAGACGACTAAACTTGTTCCCACAAACTGCACAACTGTATGGCTTGTCCCCCATATGTTCACATTTGTGTTTCTGTAACTTGAACAAAGATGGAAAAGCCTTACCGCAGTGACCACAAAGATGTGGCCCTTGACTTTTGAGGTTACAGTTGCGGGTGAATGTTTTACGACGCTGGTTGCATAAATATGGAAGGCCTTTCTCTGGCTCTTTGTGCGTCTGCTTGTGTGCCTTCAGAGTAGCTGAGTCAGGGAAAGTAGCAAGGCACAAGTTACACGTATGTAGTCCATTTTCCATTGTCTGTTGTTGCAACATCTCAATCATATGAGATATATCCGTGATGGTATTTGTTTCCTCGAGCATGTCATTTGTTCTATCTGAAGACATATTATCACCACAGTTAAACTCATCCCTTACATTTTGGTCTGAATCCACATGATCACAATTTACATTGTCTGGATTTTGTAGGTGCCCTTCCTCATTTATTAGTAAACAGTCGATGTCTTCAGTAGGGGAAGACCAGGTCCCATCATTTTCTTTGCTTTCATCTGTCTGACATGTTTGAGGGTCATCTGCTTTGTCTTCATATTGGCCCATATATACAAGGTCGTCATCCTCGGCATCTATGCCAGTAGCATTAGTATCTTCATAGCTCGAGTTGTTCAAGTTGTCCATGTCATAACGGTTTTGAAACAAAGGATCAGATGAATAGTCTGTTTCGCCATTTTGTTCAGACTGTTTCTGTTCAAAGTTAGCTTCCCAATTGAGTTGATATTTAGGGTCACTCAACTGGCTGCTTGATCCAGGAATGCTGGGTTCATCTAAATTAATAAAGGGAAAAGTCTGAGTCAAGTTTGAGAAAATAAGGGAATATGATGCATTACTTACAGTATTTCATAACATGTTTAGTATCTGGGAAATTAAAGTTTTATAATCTGGTGAAAAACATTTATAACAACTACACTATTTTTTATGTTTTAAACTGACTTATGGAGTTATTTGTTTTGTTTGTGGATTTTTTCTGTATTTTAAACAGGGCACCCATGAAAAGAAGAGTCTGAGTACTTTCATTGGGCTCTTCCTGTATAAATACAGAGGAATGAAAAAAAACAACAACATTATACTGAGTGCTAAACAGACAGTAGAATGTGAATGGAGGAGTGAAGTACACCTGCAAATTATACAACAAAAAGTAAAGCAATTATCACTTGCGTAGCTCAAAATACTGTGCTTACCATCACTGCTGTCTCTTTTCATAACACACTTTGACACGTCCTGAAGATCGGAGGACCTTTTCCCTCTCTTTAGTTTTTTACTTTGGGCACATGTGGACTGTTACACAGAAAAAATGTCAATAGTACAGTAATAAAGTATGTATTATCAATCTGGTCTGTCCTACCGGGGCAGCTTTGGGAGAGTTTTTTACATCACATTTTACTTCCTCTTCTGCCTGAGGGCTGTTCACGTCTTCTGACATTTCACTTTCCTGTTTGACAAGTGATTCTGCACAAAACAGAGTTTTTGGTTAGTCGTAGATTGACAGACAACCTAAATAGCAGTGACATGATGAATACATATTTGTCATTCTTTTACCTGTCTGCACTTCCGCGGTCTGCTCACTTGACGACTGCTGCCCAGCTCTTGTGCCCCTGCAGTTGGCACATCTCTGGTTGGTGTCTGCCACTCTTTGCTTCCTTCGAGTCTCAGTCAATTTGAGCTTTCTTTGCAGTGTCTTCACCTGTTCTCTGCAGCGGGTGACCTCTTCTAAAAAAGAGTCCTCCACCAAACGAGTGATCTCAAACATTGCAGCTTTAAACACAGCTTCCATCACCCCAGAAAGCTGGGACTGAAAGGCTACAATTGTCCCCGCCATAATATATCATAGGAAACAGCTCACTATAGCTAAACTTTAAAATTGAACCCCAAAACTTAATCCTGAGGCAAAAACGCATGTAATAATTTAGCAATGTAACTATTAGCTTAAGTAGACCTGCGACTTGCCTTGAAACAGGCGCGTCTTCCTAAGAGTTCACACGGAAAAATACAATCTCACATATACAGACAATACTACAAATCAATTACTGGAAGGGTTTTCTATCTAAATTAAGTTTTCCATCTCTATAAAGTGTTTTTACAGCAGGATTTGCGTTCTTCTCAACGATTACTCTCTGAATTCCGTAAACAATCGCACTTCCCGAAAGTACGGCAACTGCATCGGGACAAACCGCAAACCAGACCAACGAATGCAGCAACTCCACTGGCCTGTAAAGTATATATCTTACTAAATATATCATCCCCGTGGACATACCTCGACTCTCAATTTTCCACTTTCATTGTTCTTTTGGATGAACAGAAAACTGGCACAAAGTAGGGCATAAATTATTGGCTATATTTCGTCCAAAAACCACTCGCGCGTGAGAAGTGTGCATTTCTACCCCGCACTGGCAGGGGCAGCATTGGACTGGACACCTGTCGTCCCGGACAGTGTAGAAGGAAAAATAGGAGACGACCAAAAAACGAAAACAAGAAGATGCATGTAGAAATATGAGTATCATGAACACATAACTTGCAAATATCACAGACGGAATTTGCCCACTTTATTGGGCAATGAGTGCGGTGCATCTTCGAGGACAAGCTTTAACAACCTGGAAATGAAGACAATTCCCCAAAGCCCAACAAACGTTTAAGAGATCGCTTTGTTTTGTTATTTTTAAGAAGATTGTATCAATGTACAAAATCTACAATTTCGTGTAGTTGCATTTTCCAGGTTTAGTTTATTTTTCAATTTTTAAATAGATTTTTATTTTATTGTTTGTATTAAACCGTCTTCCAGTCCAGTGCGCGGCGCACTTCCACTGATCCACCAACCGAAACACAAAAGAGCGGCGGCAGCACCTCGTCGTGTCCACGGGGGAAGCAGACATGTTGACCGTGTTCGTAATAATAAATATGTGTATTAAACTGTAGATTGTCTACGCAAAACACGTTATCCTTGGAGTTTACAACTCAGACGAACCTTAAAGATGTCGACAGTTGGCATGAGGAAGAGGTACACTTCTGCAATGGAAAAGATTATAAAAAACGCGGTGTCCGAGAGCGGTAAAGTTTTGGAGACCATCATCGTGGAGCTGAAGGCTGAAATGCTCAGAGTCAAGAGCGAAAACGAGAATCTAAAGATCAGATGTAGCCAGTTTGAAGAAGTGGTGAAAAAACGCAGTGTTTACAGAGAAACTGGGACATCTCCTGAGCCCTATATTATTGAGAAGTGCGACAAATCTGTCCAATGTGGTGAGTCATTTTACTCACTCTTCAGTCCCCCCTGTTTTATATTATCTGATATGGTCTTATTTCTACACATGTAGACTAAGGAAAAATACGTAGATTCACCCTACACATTTAACGATTGATTTAAATGCGTTCTACCAGCTTTTTATTAATACTCGTATGTATCGTTGTAATATTTTGCTTAATATATTATATGCCCTACTGGGTAGTACACACTAGAAAATGTTTACGAAAAATACGTATATTTTGTTCATCTCTATAATTGTAACTTTACTAACAAGAATATAACAAGACTTAATCTCATTCCTGAATGCTAGTTTCATGGCATGTCCTGGAGTCAGCCAGCAGATGGCAGTAGTACGCCATTATCCTCTGCTAAAAGAAGTGGTACTGGTCTGATTTTCATATTTATGTGGGAGAAGTTATATATAATTCATAATAAAATATAGATTTTCAAAATATCAAATTGCACACCATTGCATAACTTTTTTATTACTATTATTGTTATTGTTATTGTTATGTTTTTATTTTATTTATTTTTTTATTATGTCTTTGTTTACAGACCTTTCTTTCCACCAACCTGCAGACATAGATCCAAATCTCTTGGACAATGAAACACAAAGTGAATGTTCATTTGGGCCAAATTATGAAAAGGTAATAATTATCACATTTCAATTTGAAATGCCACAGTTAGTAATATATAAACATGTTAGTATTTTATTTATTTGTTTTTTTCAGGAGGTCTCTAATGACTCTTTTTCATTCATAAAAATGAATGAGTTAGAGCATGATACTAGTGAGTTGCTTGGTAAGTTACACTGTGTTTAACTTTAAGTATTCACTAAATGAAATATTACAATGCACTGATTTAATATTTTTACTGTTTTTAGATATATCAGATGAAACCCCACTAGAAAAGTCTTTTGATCAAGAAACAAATACAAATGACATCAAGTCATGGAAAAATAAGGAAAACGACCAATATGTGGAAACATCTTCCTGCTCATCTGACCAAGGAATTTTAACCACTGTTTTGTCTCCACAAGTTGAACTGTGTGAAGAACATGGACGCTGTTATGAATCTTCTGAAATGGAACTACAGGAAGCCTATCAAGAGGATCTTGGCATTGATTGTGCTGAAACAGATGAATCATTGGAATGCCAAGGAGAATGTCAAAAAGAAGTAAACACGAGAATAACCATTTTTTTGCAAGAGGAAATCTCCACAGAAAAGGATGGTGAAACTGGTGAAAAATACAAACCAGAAGAATGTGAATCCAGTGTCTTGCCTGATCTGTCAAAAGAAGATGCTCAGCAACGGATTGATACAACTGAGATGGAAGTTCAAAGTGATCCACAAAGCAAACTTTCTTCCTCTGAATTGAAACCCGACAATGCTTCTTCAGGTGATACAACAAATATTGACCAGCTAATAACCCCATCCACAGCAGTCACCTCAACAGTTACTCTTACTGGATCAGAAATTGATGGTAGAGCATTTCAATCTTTGTCTACTGAAGGTCCACATGCAAGAAAAGCACAGAAAACTTCACAATCTCTGAAATATCCATATTTTTTGAGAAGGCAGCGGTGCACTTCTGTAACCTTGGAAGATGCCATGCTTTTGCTCGATGCAGTCAACCTACATGAATATAAATCCTCAACCCCAAAGAAAACACAAACAAAACATTCTTTAAGGCATTTGACAACCTCAAAAACAAGCAAGGACCCGGAAGTAACTCAAAGTTTTGTATCAGATACTATAAATTTGGAAGAAACTGCATGTAGACCTGAGACAATTCAGCCACAAATGGCAGAAGCTATAGAAAAAGTTTGTCCTGCTAACATGGGTAAAGAGGGGCAACAGCAGGATCAGGAAATTACTTCACATACCATACCATCACCACTTCAAGCTGCCATAGATCACAAAGTTCTTACAGTAGCTCCCGCAACACTCACGCTAGTCACCAAAGCTGATTCAGTTAGCATGGACATTGAGGACCACCAACATGATCATAAAATATTGTCTTTGTCAACCAAACAGTCACCTACTCCTGCTACAAATAAAACAACTCCCAACACCACACTATCAAAACAAGGTGAAGATATGCAAGCTGTAGACAATGACACAGCTACCGTGTTCATTGATGGCCAAGAACGTGATCAGATAAGTGCTACTACACCTACCAAACCTTTTACTGTTGAACCAGATCATGTTACAATAGTACAACCAAGAATTCCAAGTGTAACAGCCTCAAAACAAGCTGAAACTGTTCAAGAAGTAGATGTCAGTGGAAGCCTGACTGAAAGTGTGGACCCTTGTGGAGATGATCAGACTGTACTTTTGTCAACATCAACTGAACTGATTGAAACGGCAGATGAGACTCAGAATTATATGGTTAACATCACACCTGTTATGTTACCTTCAGAATCATTAATAGAGTCTGGTCAAACAGAAACGCACCCTGATGAAACAGACAGTGTTGCCCAGATCAGTGTGCATTCATCTGTTGACACTCGGGGCCAAGAAAATGACGTTGCATTTCCCCTTGGACTTTTACCTCCAAAACCACCACTTAACCCTGTAACACAACCCACCCTGCTTTTAAAAATGCCAGGGGAAACTGGTGATGAGTGTGGCTCAGTTCATAAAACCATTACCTCTTCGTCAGCTCTGTCTCCTGCTCAGCTCGGTGCTGTTGTGTCAGCTGTTCGTTCAACTCAGAACACAAGTATACCAACGGGACCATTGGGAAGCATACCCAGTGCTAAAAAGGCACTTGTTGCTGTTCCCTTTTCACTTCAGGCTGTAATGAAACCACATCATAAAATTATTGTAATACCAAGACAATGCAAAATCCCACCATCACAGGCAATAGCAAAAGATAAGGCAATTGTACTGAAAAAGAAGCTGTTTCAAACAGATGCAACAACTACTGTCATTTCTACAAGTGATGTTAATCTAGTCCCTTGTACTGGTGATGATAATACTACTCCTGAACTGGACAAACAGCAATCAGCATCAGTAACTACCCAGGCACTTCCTGAATCAGACGGATTAGAGATTGAACAAGAAACATCCCCATGCAAAAACACTGTACAGGTTAAATTGAATAGATTACCATTCCCAGTATCATCTGCACAACCTGTATCTGTCACCAACAAGTCACCTTGTGAATCTTCTACAGTACAGAAATATGCACCAAATAACTCTCCAATAAAAGTAACAATTTCAGAAAATGCTACAAGTCAACCTGAAGCCCAGCCAGCTGAAGATAATTTAACCAGCACTGTAATTGACGCCTCTCCTAATTTGTCAAACAATAAGAGTAAACATGTTCAAACATCTCAGAGATGTAAAATCAAATCCACTAGCCGATCAACTACTATTGTACGGCTTTCACCTGTTGTGTCCAATGATCACTCATACCCTCAGCACCGCATGACCAAATCACAATTCTTGGCTAAGTTGGAAGTTTCACCTGTAACTCAAGATTCAGAAAAGGTCTGTATTGAAATATCCTCTGCAATGTTCCCTGTAGAAAGTAATATCGTAACTTTTGTATTTGT
Organism: Periophthalmus magnuspinnatus; assembly: GCF_009829125.3. Taxonomy (NCBI): domain Eukaryota; kingdom Metazoa; phylum Chordata; class Actinopteri; order Gobiiformes; family Gobiidae; genus Periophthalmus; species Periophthalmus magnuspinnatus. Next base: position 14,654,743 of record NC_047126.1, read on the forward strand.
TTACAGACTGACTCAAGTGGGAAGGATGTCCCGAAAGCTTCTCTTGTGGATCGCCTTAGAAGCCACCTCAAAAGTCATAGAAAGACTACCAAAAAAGGGCAAGATCAAGGCTCAAATCTCACAATAGAGACTACAGATTACATGCCCATTACCCAAGAGACTTCTGGTCCTAACCAAGAACAACAGAGTGAAAATGTGAATTTGCCAAACACTTTAGCTTGCGTTGATGAAAATAAATCTGCTAGTCCAATTAAATTAGCCAATCCTATTAAAACCTCCCCAGTTACCAAAAGTGTTTCAGACATAAAGCAGATTAAAAGAAAAAACTGTCCAAAAGCTGATCAAATGACACCAGCTAAGCCTGTCAAGAAACGTAGATTGAAAAAGGGTGGAGCAAGCAGTGAAAATATCCTTTCACGAGGTAATCTATCCCCAATGCGTAACAAACTCATCAATAGTAATGCTCTGTTAAGTTGCGTGAGAAAGGGATTAATGAAGAAGTCATTTTTATGCAAGTTTTGTCGAAAAGAGTTTGTTAAAAAGAAAGACATTGAGGAACATATCCAGGTGCATGTTGGAAAGAAACCGTTTCAGTGCAATATCTGTCATAGAAGGTTTTCACGGACAATGGAGCTTTCGAGACATCTCAAGAGACACAACGCTGAGAAGAAATACCAATGTACATCTTGTGGTAAAGCATTTATTGAGTACAACAATTTAAAAAGGCACACGTATATTCACACAGGAGAGAAACCATATTCATGTCCACACTGCCCTAAGGCCTTTACACAGTCGGGCCACATGAGGACTCATATCAAAAATCACCATAAAGATATTCAATGTTAACTTGTAAAACAATAACAAAGAAAGGCTTCAATTGTTTGCAATAGACCACCAATAAAAGCTGGTGAGATGGAAATCCAAGCTTTTGTTATTGGGCACCAAGGGAATGTTCAGACATGTAAAGTTTCTTTACAGTAATTTCAATCACGTGCCTTTTTTTTTTGCTGCACTCTGCTATCAGAGAAGATGAGGTTTTACAGTACATCTGTGTAATTTTACCAGTTCATTGTAAATGTTTGGCAAAATGGAACTACAGTATTATTTTTGTTTTTGGAATATTATTTTTGTCACTGTAATATGTTAATATTGTAATATATTGTTTATTCTGCAATGAAAAAAAGCTTGAATTAATTCTAATTGATCCAGTATTGTTGGTTTCCGTTATTAGCAGGATTGTTTTGCTTCTTCTCAGAGAGTGGATGTAATTATATGGATTTAGATGTAAGCTTTTTTTCATTTTGAGAGATTTTGTATCATTTAGTCATTTGAATAACCCTGTTAAGGTGTTCAAAGTATAGTAGGCTTATAGCAATTGGAGAAAAAAACATTCCAAATCTCTCATTAGTCAAAATGAGTCCGTGATATTTGAAAGATATTTTTCAAATAATATCTTGATGTCAATATTTTTACTGCTAATGCTTTAATGCCTAGTACAAATAGTCGGCTATTCCAATTAGGCCATTGTGTTTCTGTGTTTTTTGTCTTTGATCCACAGTCTTGCTTCTAAACCTTTACATAGTCTGTGCATTTAATGCTGAAAAGTATTAATTTGGCCTAACAATAAAGACTGAAAACAGAAGCGACAACATCAGCAGAACAGACAGTTTCTCAGCAGGAGCACTTGCGCTGTGCTCGATGGAGTGGACACACTTTCCAACATTTCCAATTTTATCAACAGCTACGATCCATACCACTTGTGAACAGCAGGTGGCGTTGTATCTGTACTGAGCAGGATCTCCGTGGATGAGCTGGGAGAGTGTCCCTTGGCCCTTCTGCAGGCTCACGCTCTCGATGCCGGTGCCGTTTCCGTCGGTGAGGTTCGCGGTGAGTTCCCACACAGAGCTGTGGCACTGGGACTCATCCCGGGGACAATCCTCCTGTATGCTGATGATTTTACACATGGGTGGGTAGAAATCTGTAATCTAGAAAATAACAAAATATGGATTTTACATGAGAATATGTATTTTATTGCCTATGCAAAGCGCAATTATCATACAGCCTAAAGATTTCTTCTGTCTTTCCAGAAAGTAGAGTGTATGTAGTGATTGTAAACACAATCATCATTTGTGATTAATAGCACAGGCTTAAATAGCTCAAAACCAACGGCCCACTGTTAGTGGGGGCTGAAGTGACAGATTTTAAATGATAATTTGGTCAAACTTAATAGAGGAAAAAGAAACTGACTAAGCCAATATCCTCTATGGACCATTAATGTGTCAGAAAGTATTAAAGAACAAACGATAATTACAATTATAAAAATGTATGTATGTATGTTTGTATGTTTGTTTGTTTGTTTGTTTATACTGCATTTCATATCAAATTCTCCAGTTGCTATTTTTGTTTTCACCTTTTCAAGAACAGAGAGTCTCAGAACAACGTAATTGGAGTCAGAGCCAAGAGATGCATCTATTGTCAAGGTGACGTCTGTGCCTGAGGCTGTGCCAGCAGGGGGCGTTATGGTCAATGTGGCGTTGGTGTATTTTCCTGGAGTCAAGTTGAGACTAGAGAAAAAAAACAACAGTGAGCAGGTACATAGTTTACTTTTATATGTTCTAAGAGCGATTCCTTTACCTTTGGGGGAAGTTCATTGGGAAGTTTCTGTCATTTCGAGCATTAATTTTGTATTGTCCACCAGGACCATTTGTAAAGACACTGAAGGGCAGTGTGAATTGTTTACCTGGCTCCACACTGTTGGATACAGTTGCCTAAAACATAGCAAAGGTTTTATTGTGGTGTGCCTAGGCTCTGAAGAGCACTCACAGATTAACAAACCAACCTGAATGTTGACTTTAGAGATAGACATCAGAGTGGTGGATTGCCGCTGAAACTCCGTGTTTGAAACTGTATCTGTTCCTGTCAGAAGAATCACAAACTCTCCTCCGGGCAGGTTAGGGACAGTGGCCAGGATCCCTCCGTTCCCCATGTCAGAGATTGTAGCATTAGTAGAGCCAGAGCTGGACACTGAGATTAGACTGACTTGTTTTATTTTCAGAGAACTGGGGCCTTCTCTACCCATCACAGGCAGCATCAGGTTGGTGGGCTGACCTGAAGCATGCAAGGTAAAGTAAATGTCTGTGATCATTAAAACTGTGAATGATGTTGAATATTGCTTTATTGTCTGATATTACCTTCTTGTGGGCGTCCTGTTAGTACAGCATATCCTGCGTGAGGCCCTTCAAATTTTTCCACAAAATCATAGATGAAGGCAATGGTACTCTGACCTGGCAACACAAGTACACAACAAATCTCAGATCCTATTATGTCAAGTGAATAATAAGGTAGACTATTCAGATTTAATTATTTTTATGTTTTTATTGGCCTTTATTTAACCAGAATAGTCCTGCTAACAGAATTTCTTTTTCAGGGGAGTCCTGGTCCCAGAGGGAACCCTATTGTTTTTTTAGTGGTAGGGGAAACTGGAGTACCCAGAGGAAACCTAAACAGGTACAGGGAGAACAAACTGCACATTGAAATGTCCCACACTGCCCTGAAATTGAGCCCAGGACCTTCGTGCTGTGAGGAAAGAGCTCTAACTGCTGCACTACTGTGTCAACGGGGGACTTAACTGACTTAACTTACCAGTGACTTTGACTGTGTATGGGCTCGTGGATGTGATGCTGATCTGCCAGATTCCTGCAGTTCTGTCAGCATTTAAACTACTGCGCCAAAGATTTCCAACTGTTTTAATGGTGGCCAGGGCACCACTGGTTTGGCTGCTACTTTGGGTCACACCTAAAATACAAAAGTGACATCATCATCTATTTAAGTTTACATATTGACTGTGACTTAGGCTTTTTACCAGCAGGATTTGTCAGTGTAAAACTAAGAGATGTCCCAGTAATGTAGATGGTGATGTTTTTCAGGGAGTCATCCACACTGAATGAGAATGTGTCTGGCTTTCCAGGATTTCTTTCTTGTTGGAGAATGGTCACCTGAAAACAAATAACAGGTAATAGGTTCAATTCATCACAAAGCAGCATGAGTGTGAGTCTATCACTTGTTCAGTTCTGTCTGGCTGGCTGTCTGTCTGTCTGTCTGTGTGTCTGTCTGTCTGTGTGTCTGTCTGTGCATACAGGTTGTAATCAGTCTAGTCCAATGTACCCTACTAAGGTCTCAAATTAATTGTGACATTTAGGTGTGTCGAGTTTAAAAAGTAATTTAAATGGCCATTTGTTTGCAGTAATGTGGAGAAAAAAAGTATTTAATGCCCAATACTGCAGCAGTCTTACAAGAGCAGAGGTGGATGTGTCCAGGATGATAGGAGTGGCCTGTGGTAGCTCGCCCTTGGTCACTTGAATGGCCTGTCCTCCTGAAGCCAGAGCCAGGTCTTTGTAGTCATTGAATTCTCCTCCTGTTGAGCGACGTCGTCTGCTAGACCCTGTCATGAAAAAGTTGACCTGTGGAGGATCAATGTACAGTGTTAAAGGTATCTGATGTAGAGAGCATTATAGCAGGAAGTAGATAGCTTTGTCTCTTGTCTGACCATCGTATGTTCAGGTTCAGGTGACTTTATTTGTACCCGTAGGTAGATTTGTTTGCAGCAGTTTTTAGCTTTGACATCAGACAATACAGAGACATAATCAAACAGTCAAACATTCACTCTGGCTCATAGAGTCACAATGTAATAAATAAAAATATATATTTAAATAATTAACTGCATGAATAAATAAAATAAAAGTCCTTAAAATCGCCAGAAGATTAAAGTACTATGATTTGTTGATAAAGAATGCTGCTGGAAGAACACAGCTGTTCCTGTGACGCTCTGTCCTGCAGCTTGGCACTTGGAACCTGGGTCTCTTTGGTATAATGTATATCAAAAAACAAAAGCAGATGTTGCCAAATTTCTCAAGCTACTAAGTAATTTACTGCTTTTGGTGAGCAGAAAAACTACTTGAAAACTATGGCTCCAACAGTCCAGATTCTTCATCACATGCCTATGAAGTCTATATAGTCCCAAATTGTACTATGTCTATGATGAGTTTACATTTTAATTTATGTTGACCAATCTAGTCCTTCTTTCAATTTTAGTAAGTATTCAAATAACTTATTTAATCTTGATTTTTGAGTCCCATTTTAGTCAATATTTTGTCTTGTTATCTTTATATTTAAATTTAGTTCTTATAGATGGTACTTTGAAAGTACCATCTATAAGAACTAAACTGTCCAAATAACTGACAACTGGTACATTCTACGTTAATTTGTTAGACATGTGTGTTAATTAAATTTACCGTTGACTTGGTTGCACGAATGAGAGCAACAAGTGTGTCTTTGAGGTTGGCATCTTTGGCTGAAGCATCAGTGAAAACGTATATGTTAGAGTATGAAGGGGCAGTTGTCAAGGCCAGCTACAAAACAATCAGTTTATTAGATACATTTACAAGTATAATGAAAGATAAATGTTTTTTATTTTGTGTACCTGAATACCAGAGTAGCACATCTCGGGGTGATCACCGCCTCCATTTGCACTAAGTTTTGAAATTTCTTGTTTCATGATCTCAGGATTTGATGTCTTGGTAACTGGTCCAAATGCTATGTGACAACAAAAGGGTAAGTTAAAAAGGGCAGTTACATCACATATAAATGTCATCACATTAACTTATATGAAAGCTCATACCAGGGTCATTGAAAGGCACCAAAATATACTCAGATGGTTCATCCTGCGTTCCCTTTTTGCTGTCAATGATTTCATATACGACCTTTCGAGCCTCTTCAATATCATCTGACATGCTGCCAGTTGTGTCAATGACAAAGCACACAACAGAAGAACGAGCAATGCCCAACATTCTGTAAGGAAAATAAGCAAATATGAAACAGATTTATTATATGTTACTTAAGGATGGAGTGCAAGACTTAGAGACAGACACACAAAAAGCACTGTATTGGTATGGTAGTTAACAGTAAGTAGGTAAATAAAGCTAACCTCAGGAAGTCATTGTTACCAGCGGCCAGGCGGATGTCCTCCAGCAGTTGTAGTGTTGCTGCTGTGGCAATCTTCACCGCTGTGTCATGGTATTCCTTGTTGTCAGGGCGTCGCTCGTCTTTGTGAATGCCCCCACGAGGAACTACAAGGCTGGTCAGGTCTGATAGCCCACCATGACTACATTTACCTGCACAGAAAAACAGATGATGCATTTCTGTGTATATTAATGCATACATGTGGAAAATGTGAAAGCACTGCAGCTGGCAGTTATTTTATGGCATGAGAAGAGTAACCAAATCTAATGTGCCCCATAATAGCACACTTATGATTAAAACGTTCCTATTAGTCAAGTTGCTTTAGCTCATTATTCTTTAAAGATTTAATTGCCATAGTAAATTATCTGGCATGTAGTGTGGTGAATTTCTCTTGCAATCCTTGATTTTGTTTCTTATTTTGGGAATTCCATTGCCTGGTCAATACAAAAAGATATCTCTCTTTATTTTTATACAGGTTAATGTCAGTCTTGACCCCATGTGCTCTGTTGCATGTCAAGTCGTATCAAACATAATCATGCAATCAGATCGTTTTGTTTTTTTTGTTTTTTTCAGTGACACATGTGACACACCTGTGACCAGACTCACATCTTCATAAAGTATTGAAGAAGTGCGTATCCTGGGTCTCAGGCAAGGAATGCCACAATTAGAATACAATAATTGTAATACTGTATGCCCATTTGAAGACTACAGTGACAGTTGAAAACATATCAAATGTATTAATTTTATTGATGATCCAGTTTGGTGACTATGATATAAATTATGTACTGGTAACAAAATAATAATATGTTTTTCAATGGTACCAGAGGGTTTTTTGTCTGAGAAGAGTCCCATATATCCAGATGTCAGCTTCCCCTCGTTCAGGATGTTGGAAAGGATTGGATTGCCACAACTGCCACTGGCACAGTCTCTGCAGGTAGGAGTGTTCATATCTATGACAACAAAATAACTATTTCACTGTGTGAAAAAACACAATTAGCATATTTTCAGCCATTGCAGTATCTATATGGTAATACAGATAGGGTCTAACTCAGGACTTGTTTTTCTTTTACAACGTTACAGACATCTGTTGTGATAAAAAGTGGTTCCCTAATTTTGCCCCTACTTAATCTGCTGGTTGATTTTGAAACAATTTAGAATGGTAAATTGTAATCCATTATAATTGTTAAAAATGTATTTGGTTATTGCAATATGCAGTTTTAAAATGTCATATGTTATGTAACTTACTTGGCAAGTTTATCAGCAATTTCAAGTGTTTCTTTCATTTCAGTCATTTCCCCTGCTAACTGGAGTACTAAAGTACACACCTGCTATGTTTTCTATAGGAAGATCTTGTCGAATGAGATTGAGATATGGCTCTTTATGACCCAGCTCCACCCAGTTACTGTGGCTGTAGAAGTCCTAGAGGGTCATAGTAACACACATGCCATTAGTCATTAGGTCATTTAGTAAATATATGTAAAGAACAAAAATAAAGTGTTACACCTTTTTTTATTATAAATCGAACCACAGTGTTTGTCACAGGTTTTAGAGAGAAACAGACATTAGACACCACATTAAGTTGAATGTTTTTGCAAAATGCTCAATATACTCTTTTTGCTTTACAGTACATTTTTCTTGATTCATTTATATCGCAATTCATAGTGTAAGTTAGCCTGTGCATACAGTTTGAAGGGCAACAATGGCTCAGCAGTTAGAGCAGCGGTCAACACAACCCAGTGGTTGGAGGATTGTTTTCCGCTCGGACCAAGTTCTGTCTTTGTGTCCTTAGGAAAGGCACTTGACCCACCGTGCTTACTGTGTGATGTGTGTGAATGTTGGTGATGGTCGGAGGGGCCGATAGCGCAGATTGGCATTCTCGCTTCATCAGTCTGCCCCAGAACAGCTGTAGCTACAATAGTAGCTTACCATCACCGAGTGTGGAATTAATAATGACTACAGGGGAGTGCTTTGAGAAACTTTGACAAGTTCATTACAAGTATAAGGCATTACTATTACGATTAGTTTTTTTAGCCTTGATCTCACCTGTAGAGTGTGAAGGACCTTGCCCAAAGCCAGCCTGGCAGCCTGGAAGTTCTCATTTCGAACATTCGCTTTTATGGCCAAGACTCCCTCTGTGATCAGACCCCTCCCCTCAAGGAATGCCTCGGAGTTGAAGTGATGGGGGGCACTGACAAGGTATAACACAAATACATCTCAGCTTTGCTTGTTTTAACATTGCATAAAGGTAGGGTTTTCCAGTATGAAAAAAAAAATCTTGTCACTTGTGTATTTGCAGATCCAAAATATATATATATATATTTTTTTTAAAATTTTTTTATTTTGAAGAACACCCAGTGACATAGAAACACATACAATATTTACAGCTTACTATTTACAGAGAAAGTTGTGTTGATGTGTAAAAGTGTTAGGGGGGGGGGAGTACAGTACGGTACCTGCATTATTCTGTCTTGGTTGGTTTTCTTTGTAAATATGTGTGTGTGTGTGGGGGGGGGGGGGGGGGGGGGGGTGAGTGTATGAGTGTGTGTGCGGAGATAAAGAAGTAATACTAATAATATTAATAATAAAAGTAAAGATAACGATAACAGGTTTTATTATTGCTGTCATACTCAGTGTTGGTCAATATTGCTCTATGTTAGTTTTGTGGTCCTAATGGTGGTATTGGTTATTTAGATTTAAATGTAAAATGTGTGTGCATGCGTGTCCTGTACAATGCATTAAAAGAGGCAAGGTTTTGGTGAGCCCGCACTCAAGGGGCAGTACCCCCTAGCAACGCGCCCATTCCTTGCTAACCCTAATCTTTTTATGTATTTGTTGTCAATTATTATTATTATTGATTAATAATTAATTTATTATGATTAATAATTGTTATTATTGTGTATTTATATATATATATATATATTATATATATTATATATGTGTGTATATTTAAATTATTATTTAATAATTCATGTTCTTTATTTTAATATTTAATATGTGTGTTTATATTCATCCATTTATTTATCTCCATCAGAACCACAAATTAATTCAATAAATAAATTAGTTAATGAATAAGGCAATAATAATGACAATAATAGTAGTGACAGCAACAATAGAAACGTGTACATACAATGAAAACAATAACACAACAATAATAGTGATATACAGCAATAGTAGTGGTATGATTGCAATTATTGTAATAAAGTTTACATAATGTCGTGTGTGTGTGTGTCTTTGTAGGAATGGGGGTGTGTATAGGAGTGTGCGTGGCATTCTCATAATTACTATGTTAATGGTGTTATAATAGTCTATTGGTGGAGTTTATGTTGTTGATATTGATGACTGATTGAAAACAATATTGAAGTGGTTTATGAATGGTGTCCAGGTTTCCATGAAAGATGGTATGTCATCCTCAAAGTATGCTGTCATTTGAGAGGTTGAAATGTGATGGATGAGCGAGTTAGACCAGTGTTTGATATTTATTGACTGTTTTGATTTCCAGTTTTGTAGAATTATTTTCTTGGCGATAGTTAGAGATGTCAACAAACTGTTTTTATATTTAGGTGGTATGGTGAAAGTTGTAATAATGCCAAGTAAACATAGGGATGGGGAGGGAGGAATTCTGCAGCTCAGGATGTCTGTGAGTTTGTGTGTAACTGTGTTCCAAAAACCCTGAACTGGTGAACATTCCCAGAGTGCATGTAAATAAGTGTCTGTGACTCCCATGGTGCATTGTGAACAGGTGTCTGTGTCTGTTAGTCCCATTTTGAATTTCTTGTATTGGGTGATGTGTGTCCTGTGGATAACTTTGTATTGGATAAGTTGTAGATTAGTGTTGGATGTCATTGAGAATGTATTTTTGCAAATTTCTGTCCAGAGTTCGTATGTAGGTGGTGTATCTATATCTGTGTTCCATTTGAGTTGTGGTGCATGTATTATATTGTCTGAATGGATAAGTTTGTATAGTTTGGAAATGAGTTTCTTTGGTTTCTTGATATTCTTTATGTTTTCTAATAGTTGAGGGGGATCCAGGGTATTATTAGTTATATTAATCTTGCTTTGGATAATGGATTTGATTTGTAAGTATTGAAAGCGATTATTGTTGTTGATTTCGAACTGTTCCATAAGTTGTCTAAATGTTATGAATTTATTGTTGTGGAATAAGTGGTGAAGGTGAGTGATGCCTTTTTGTTCCCATGTGCGATAGTGAAGTGGGGTATTATTCATGTGAAAGTCAGGGTTGTGCCAGATGGGGGTGTATTTACAAGGTGCCATGGAAGAATTAGTTAATTTTAAGGCTTTCCACCAGGCTGTCAGAGTTGTTGAAATGACTGTGTTCTTGAAGCAGTTATGTTTTTTGAGAGTAGTATTCATTGAGGGTATGTCTGCCAAAGAAAGATTTTTGAAATATGACTGTTCCAAAGAAATCCATGTGTTATTATTGTATGTTTGTCCTGTCCACTTAACTAGATATTGTAGTTGATTTGCCAAGTGATAGTGGATGAAATTTGGTGCTTCGAGGCCGCCTTGTGCTTTGTTTTTTTGTAATGTTGAGAGTTTGATTTTTGCTTTTTTGTTCTTCCAATAAAAGTGTATCATTAATGAGTCTAGTGTCTGAAACCATTTGTCCGGAGGTGTAGCTGGGATGTTTGCAAATAAGTAATTCAATTTGGGGAGGATTTTCATTTTTACTGATGCTATTCGTCCTATTAGTGAAAGTGGTAAGTTTGTCCATCGTTCAAGGTCGTTTTCTATTGTTTTAAGCAGAGGGTTATGATTAAGTGAGAACAACTCTGACAGCCTGGGGGAAATGTTAATGCCTAAATACTTAATGTTACCTGTGTGCATACCAGGGAATGAATCCTGAGCTGCAGAACTTCCTCCTTCATCTGAGAGAGGGAGTATTGTTGATTTGTTCCAGTTGATAGTGTAGTCTGATATGGATGAGAATGTATTTATAATTTTGAAAGTTTCGTGTAATGATTGCTGTGGTTTTTGTAGGTACAGTAGAATATCATCTGCATATAGGCTGATTTTATGATGTGTGTCCGAGACGTATATTCCTTGTATGTGTTATTTTGGCGTATTGCTACTGCAAGCGGTTCAATGAATAAGGCGAACAGCGAGGGAGAGAGCGGGCATCCTTGTCTAGTGCCCCTGTGCAGTGTGAACGAAGGTGAGGTGATACCATTAGTTGTGACTGTGGCTCTAGGTGAGGTATAGAGTGTCTTAATCCAGTGGATAAATGACTCCCCGAAGCCAAACTGATGGAGTGTGTGGAAAAGAAATGTCCAGTTTACCTTATCAAAAGCTTTTTCTGCATCTAATGAGGTTATGATTGTCCTGATATTTGATTGTTGAGCGATATTGATGAGGTTGAATAATCTACGAAGGTTGTCTGAAGAGTTTCTATTTTTGATAAATCCTGTTTGGTCGGGGTGAATTAATAGTGGTGTAACTTTTTCTAGCCGGAGGGCAAGTGCTTTTGTAATGATTTTTAAATCTGTATTAAGTAATGAAAGAGGTCTATAGCTGGTGGGTTGGGTTGGGTCTTTGTCTGGTTTAAGTAATATTGTTATGGCTGCTGTATTCATATGAAGAGGGATTTGAGATGTATTTTTTATTTCAGTCACTGTCCGGTTGAAAAGTGGTGATAGTAAATTCCAAAAGTGCTTATAAAATTCAGGGGGGTATCCGTCGGGACCGGGGGCTTTGTTGTTGGGCATCTGAAGGAGGGCTTTATGGAGATCTTGCAGTGATAATGGTGCATCTAAGAATTCAGCCATATCGGAGGGTAATTGTGGTAGGTTTATGTTTTGGAAAAATGATTTAATTGCTGTTGGATTGGATTCTTTTTCTGATGAATATAAGTTCTTGTAGAACATACGGAATGTGTTATTAATTTCTTGTGGAGTGATTTGATTTTCAAAGGTCTGTATTGATGGAATTATTGATTTGTCTTTTTTTCTTTGAAGTAAGTTTGCAAGATATTTACCAGATATATTATGTTTTTAAATAAGTTCATATTGGAGTTGTTGCATAATAAAGTTGTTTTTTTCCTGTAAAATTTTGTCTAGTTGTAGTTGTGTGTTTCTCAATTCAGGCATATTTCCATTTTCTGTCAATGTTATTATCTTTTGATGTAATTGTTGTTCTAATTCTATTTGTTTTTTCTTTTTGTAGGTTGAATATGAAATAATTTTCCCTCTTAAATATGCTTTACCGGTTTCCCAGAGTGTTATTGCAGTGGTCTCCGGGGAGTCATTCAGTTCCATGAAGGATGCCCACTCCCTCTCTACCATCATATTGAATACTGAGTCTTTGAGTAGTGAAAGATTGAAGCGCCATCTCAAGGAAGGTTTGGTGTAGTAATGAAATTGTAGTGTTAGACTGACTGGTGCATGGTCACTAATTGAGATAGGATGAATTGTGGTTTCTTTTATATTAGACAAGAGAATATTGCTTATGAGGATATAGTCAATTCTTGAGGAAGAATGATGTACCGCAGAAGAGTGTGTGTATTGTCTTTTGTGTGGGTGTGACAATCTCCAACTATCGCCAAGTCCAAAGTCTGTCATGTATTGTTTTATTGTGTCTGTGGAATGCCAGTGTCTATTATGTCCTGCGATGTGTGAGCGGTCAAGGTTTGAATCCAGTACTGTGTTGAAGTCTCCAGCGATGATTATATTTGAAGCTTCATTTAATTTTGAGAATATACAGTGAAAAAATGAGGGGTCGTCAGTGTTAGGTCCGTATATATTAACTATTGTAAATTTATTGTTGGACATGGTGCCATTGATGATGACATACCGTCCCTCAGGGTCAGTTATTGTCGAGAGATGGTTGAATATAAGTTTGTTGTGTATTAAGATTGATACTCCTCGTTGTCTGCTGTTGTATGTAGATGAATATATACTGTTAAATTCTTTAAATTGTAGTAGATCAAGATCTGAATTTGATAAGTGAGTTTCTTGTAGAAGGCATATGTCTGGTTTTAGTTTATGAAGTTCGCTGAAGATTTTTTTCTTTTTCGCCTGTGTGCGAATGCCACGCACATTCCAAGTGACAAATGTTAATGTGTTTGGTGTCTGTATGCACATGTGTTTGTGTTAGGTGTGCAAAACCAAGACAGAGCAGACAGTAAATGCATCATTTGAATGAACTGATAACAGGAAGAAAATGTTGAAACTTGAAAATAAGAAGTAGATATAAAATAAACAAAATTGGATAGGGGGTTGAGAAAAAGAAAGAAGAGGCATGGCAGTATATGTATGTCTGCAAGTGAGTGCGAGTGTAGGAGAGAGAAAGAGAATGAATAAAGATAAAAGAGAGAGTCATAGTCCAGAGCCATTGGATAGAGTTATTAACTGGGAGTGAGGAGACTAGTGCAGTTCTATATGTCTAAAGTAGTTAGTTGAGACCTGGGTTATATGAATCAGTTTTGTATATGAGAGAGAGAGAGAGAGTGAGAGAGCGAGCAAGAGAAAGAGGGAGAGAGTGCGCGTGTGCATGCGTGTGTGCGTGCGTGTGTATGTCCGTATGTCTGTGTCTGCGTGCGTGTGCGCGTGTCTGTGTATGCATGGGGGGAAGAAGGGATGTATGTATGTGTGTCTGTAGGTTCTGTGTGTTGTTGAGTTATGGAGAGGTTACAGTATTGGAATGTTTAGTAAAGCCAAGGGGTTATTTCTGTATTCCGGTATAGCTGTCCATTTATGTAAAGTTTGTCCGAAACAATGATTGCTTTCTTTCCTTGTTGAATCATGTCCTTGCGAATCGGATAAAGTTTTTGGCGGCGCTGCATTATTTCTTTTGGGTAGACCCAAAATATTTAATGGAGAGGGGTGGGCAGACACAGTTGAATTGTTAATGTGCAGAATTTTGTTGCAAATTGTGATAAAGTAACCTCTAGTCACTAACAAAAATGATTGGTTTCCATTGAATAACTAATACATCTTGTATACCATGTTAGGAATGGTAAAGTGGTACAGATACTAACTATTAAGTGAAGATAATAGTGTCTTACCTATTGACAAAGTCTCGGTCGACTAAGCCGTTTTGCATGTAGATTTCCTGGAGAGCTGAGTGAAACTTGGCCCCAGACACATCACCTGTGGCAGTAGGACCCAGACAGGCCTGTACTATCTCCTCAGGAGAGTTACCCTGTGTTCATAAAAATATTCTCAAAAAGATCATACTAAAACCTTTGTAGAAGATAAGCATCTAGTGAAGCCAAGGCAACAGATGTGCAATTATCTTCAGCAAAATACTTAATAATGTGTGCTAATGTGGTAAGGAATTACACAAGTCAGAATGATCATCAATACTAAGATTGATCTGTGCTCTGCTCTTATTCATAAAATTGATTGTTATTGTCTGTAGTGTACAAAACTATACACATATCTCATGAATCTATTGTTAATAACATTTTTTTTTTTTTCATTAACTCCTGTTTGGTGGTCTCATAGCATAGCTAACCGTAGGGTTGAAGTCGTAACCGTTGTCGTTCGCCACTGCTTTGCATGTCTCCTGTACTTTCTGCAGCAGGGCAGCCCCAGTGATGGAGACATGAGTGGAGGCCCCTCCTCCAATTGGGACAAATGCCAGGGATCCTGACAGAGTTACTGCCAATACAGCGAGGCCCAGCAGAGAAGTCATGGTTAATAGTTAATTAATCTGGAGATAAGGAGACAAGACAGGGAAGGAATCAGATGGACATTAAAAGATCACTAGCAAAATAATAAATATAGATAAAGGAAAAAAATTGTAATCTTAAAAACAAGGTCAGCGTAAGTTAAGAAGTGACAGATTTCTAAAACTAAAATGCAGTGATGATCTAATGCCAGTGTAATATTGCTATGTCTTAGCAATTACATGACCGAGAGCATGAGATAAGATAATCATTAAAGGATACTTAAAACATTTAAGATTGATAAAAATGAAAAAAATAAATAAAAAATCATGAGCTCATGCAGTATTTTTTTAAATACTGCATGAGCTCATGCTCAAATAAAAAAAATTAAAAAAAAACTTATACAAATGAAACTTTGACTGAAGGCAGATAATCTACTGATTACCTAAATACCTGTAAATAAATAGATTAAAGGACAATAAAATGCCTTAAAGTGGCTCATATGAACCAAATTGAGGCAAAATATAATTAGAAAAAAGTAAGATACACAATTGTTAACTTGTGATTGTAATTTATATGCAGGAAATTCATTTTCTTCTTTCAAAAAAATGGCCGTACCTTTGATGTTTGTCCACTGTGATGACTCCAGACTGAGACACAGGTAGCACAGAGCTTATATAGCTTACTGTATATAGGACTTTGTAACTGTCTGTGGAGGGGGGCTCCAAGAAACACGCACACTGAGTTTATGAAGGGTGTGTTTATTTCATGATTCATTTTAATGAACCATCATCTCTGGTAGATACCTGTTTGTTAGAGTCTCTAGCATGGACTGACAGTTATATGACTGCTTATCGTGTCTTGCCCACATGCACAAAAACAGAGCAAAGAGGGAGGGTTTGACTTGGAGCTGCCAACCCTCAGCTCTAGAGGTGCTGTTGACCTCTGACCCGCGGAGTTCGGGCTGGGGCGGAAAAAAACATCTATTTATTGCGGGGCGAGTTCAGACGGGTTATTTTTTCACAGAAGAAAAATCTGTAGGTTATTATTACTGTAGCATATATATATATATATATATATATATATATATATATATATATATATATATATATATATATATATATATATATATATATATATATATATATATATATATATATATATATATATATATATATATATATATATATATAAACTAATATTCATCTACATTTGCCTATGTTTGATTATGTTTGCTAATAAAGTTACTTACGTAACCGTCGCAATTAACTTACGCACCCCAGCGATGCGCCACCCACGCGCGCCACATTACCATAATGGGCTCGACACACGGGGAGCGACAAACTGCAGCGACTAGCGGCAGCTTGTCACGTCGCGCTCTGTTCCAGAGCAGATCGAGCCTCCTACTCGTCTGATTGGCTGTTTATTTGGAGGGAATTTTGAGGTTAATAGCGGTGGATGGGAAAAAGACGCTAAAATGAAATCTCGTAAAGTTTTGCTTCATTTGACTAAAATATTACAATAGTTGCACTCTACAAAACTAAAAAAAAGCGATCCTGGGTCCACCCTATTCTGCAGCTAATTCTGTTTAATGTAAAAACCTTAAATAAATGTATATATTTTAATGTTGAATCAGTCTTTAATACATTTGGTTATTAGCCTCCATAAATGTATCTGAATTAACAAATTTGCGCATGTTAACTTACCACTCATATTCACCCTGGCACCAACGAGTTCCTTTTTTGATATATCTCGGTAGTCTCTTTGAGATATGTCTAATTTTCTCCTCCATGATGTTTCTGAAGTGGACAGTGCATTGGCTCGTCCATCAAACTCTCGCTGATTGGCCGTTGTGCAGCGACAGTGATAAAAGTAGAACATTTTTCAACTTTCATTAGTCGCGTCGCAGGCCCGCGTGTGCACGTCGACATGCACGAGCGCGAGGTTTTCACGTGCACGACTTTCGCGTGTTGCTGAGGTGAGAGAGACGAGCGACTTACACAGTGACGCACAGAGACCATTGAAAATAAATGGAGAGCGAGCGACGTCGCTCCCGTGTGTCGAGCCCATTACCCAGGTCTAAGCATTTGACACAGGAAAGGAGCCGAATAGAAGCGATTTGGAGATGGAAGATTAGGTATTTTATTGTTTTTGAAAGAAAACTGCAGCTGGTTCATCAGACTCAGGGATTCATTCCCATTATGTCTGTTTTTAACTTTTTTTTGCTAAAATAAAGCTGCATTTATTGATGTATTTTTAGTGTATTTAATGGTTGCGGGTCGGGGCGGGTTGTAGAAATAAAGTGTGCTGTGCAGGGCAGGCGGGGACGGGACCTGCACATCTCTACTCTGCTCATAGGAAGTCCACTTCACCGTCTCAGCTTTTGTAAACAGTAGTACACACTACACTACTGTATTCATTTCATAGTAACTAAATGACTTGATGTGATGCCTGTATGACTTGCAATATCACCCCAGAAGACAGTTTATAACTCACTGTGTCATTTATTACTTTCATCTTCTCTATTTTAAACACTTTGCTGTTATTTGCATTGCCATTTCTGCCTATTTGCTGTTCACACTCTGTTATGTACAGTGGAAGGAGGGGCAACAAGAGCAGACTGGTTTCTGTAGCTGTAGCTGACACAACCGGAGAGTCTGAGTGAAGAACACAGGCTAAAACAAGACAAGAATTTGAAACACTAACCTCTCTTCATACGTATATGCTGCCAACTTTTAAGGTCAGTCTTACCTGAACTTACCTTTACACATTAATTTGAATACTTTGCCTTTGTTGAACTTGGGCTTTGGGTTAGTTTAGACCTGCTGCTACATGTTGTTTATGATGACATGTTTAGAATTCAGAAAATGATACTTTATTTACTATCTCAAGGTGTTAAGACATGTTTAAACAATGGAGCTACTACAGGGGAGGGCCAAAATCATCTCAGCCGGATCAACTCAACATCTCTTTCTTTCTTTCATTCAAGTCGTAAATGTACATAGATATGTTTTTACTCATCAACGGTAAATATAATGGATGTTATTGTGTCATCACTATAAACCCTCTAGCCGTTAACTTACAATCATTTTTGTTGTGATTTGCTTGAAACTTTTTTTCAAAAAAGCTAAATTCAAATAATGAAAAATGTTGCTTTTGTGGATCATTAGCAGATGGTTTGCCGTTCAGATTTAAGCAGTGAGATCATTGCAACGGGAATACTGAGTCACTGTTTTCATGTGGAGACAAGGTGTTCGAATGATCTCATCTTATTATATTTATGTTTACAAATATTAGATTATATTAAACAGTATAGCAATAATATCTTTAAAGAGGTCCCATCCATTCATGTTTTGCGCGATACTGGGACTTTACGCCAAGACATTAGCTTCATGTTTCAGCATCAACCTTTGTCATGATGTCTAAAAATTGCAGGATATTTTGGGATATCATGTCATCCTCCCTATGGCAGTTACACCTTCCAAGTCTTAGAGTTGTCTTAGAGAGTCTAAGAGTTGCCTAATGTCAGAAAGACCCACTTAAAATGAAAACAAAACTGGAATGCGGTTGTTCTATTTTAAAGCTATTGAAGCATTTGTGTGGAGCTTAATGGAGTTGCATGGCTGTGAACGTTAGGCATCAATAAATATTACTCTGTTTACACTTGAGATTTATAGCCCTGGCACTGACTCTGTGCTTGTTCTCAACATGATTGTATCTTCCTGTTTTCTCCCACTTTCACTGAGCCATATAAAACCAAATAGTGTGAGGTTGGACCATTATCGAACCAGGCGCTGACATGTTTATCTTGATACAAAACTGAAAAGTACATTCCTGTGTCTTGCGTAAACAAATAAAAACAGAGGTCTTTCAGTTTTATTTTAGCAGGGTTTGTGCAAGTGGATCTTCCAGTTGTCTGCTAATACCCTATCACCACAGGGCTGTATATTGTAAGCCAAGTGATACATGTTTATTACCACAAAAGGCAAGTTGAGTCCCATCTTTGATAATAGCCGTTGGAAAAATATTGCAACACTGAATCATACAGTAACTGCCAATTATCTCTTTGATTATTGTGTATGTGTCTTTATCAAAACGACCTTCGAGGAAAGTATTCTGGGTAGCTACTGGAAACAATAAATGTTAAATTAGTTGTATTAACTGAACGGTTGAATTGGAAGCTTAAGTGTAATTGCTCTCCAGCCATTTTAAAATCAAAATCAATCAAAATCAAATCAATCAAAAAGATTTTCCCAAGGGGAAATCAGATTGTAGGTCTCTTCAAATCTTACATAAACCTTACAGCAAGGACAGTTATAATTGGCTATACTTATTCTGAATTGTTAATTGGTATGGCAACGGTCCTAGCATTCCATCATTCTGAATCAGATGGATATTAATATCTGTTCAAACAATTGAGTTTGGTGTGTTGTTTTTTTTTTTTTTTACCAAACTTTGATAACAGCAAACCTTTTCACCTTGTGTAAATTTTGATTTGAGTTTTGACCCAGCTCAACTAGAGTAAACTTTGACCCTTCCTTCACTTATTTTTCACCTTCAGATTAAACAGCCTTCTTCACACTATAGGCCTGTTGAATGTTATTGCACCAATTTACTATTTCCTTTTTTTCAGATTCCCAATGTCCAACCGCACTAGGGCCCCAGGGGAGGTCCTAGTCTGCCCCCTGTTACAGCTTATGATAGACCACAGTCTCAACAACAACACGAAGGCTAACATAGTGCTGGTCTGCATCCACGGCATTGTCTCTTGTCTGGGGATCCTAGAGAATGCACTCATTATTTGGGTGGTCGGCTTTCGTCTACAACGTCGCACCGTCACCTCCGTGTGGGTGCTCAACCTGGCCATTTCGGATTTTTTGACAACTCTGACCCTGCCTCTTTTTACTTATTATCTTTCCTCCAACCACAGCTGGGAACTAGGACAACCACTTTGTAAAATCCAAGCTTCAATCTTCTTCCTTAACATGTTTGTATCAGCTTTTTTGTTAGCTGCAATTTCCCTGGATCGCTGCCTCCTAGTGGCCAAACCAGTGTGGTGCCACAATTACCGCTCAGTAATCGGCGCATGGAAAGTTTGTATTTTAGGCTGGTTGTGGGCTATAATCAACACTTTTCCATACTTTCTTTTTCGCTCTGTTACTCAGAAAAATGACAAGAGAAAATTGTGCTACCATAATTTCGCCATGTATGTAAATTCTCCTGACACGTTAGAAAGACACTGTAGGATAAGACAAGAAGCTACGGCCTTTTCGAAAACATTTCTCACGTTCCTCATCCCCCTGGTGGTCATCGCTGGAAGTTACATCCAAATAGCAGTAACTCTGAGGAGAAGAAGATTGCGACGGAGGGAAAGTGCAAGTAGATTAGCCAATGCGCTGATTGAGACAACATCACCAACAAGAGCAAACATGTTTCTAAAGGCGTTTGGGTCTGGCCAATCACCCTCTTCGACACCAGTTACTCCCTCTCCTACCACATTGCCCAATCCAAACCAGCTCTCCCAAAGCTTCACCAAAATGGTAACGTTTGTCATTGCAGCTTTTGTGCTTTGCTGGTCTCCATATCACATCTTCTGCATTATCGAAGTAATTGCAGAGTATCGGAGAGACAAATCAGACTTCGTTCAAGTTGGCCTGCCGCTAGCTACAACCTTTGCCTTTTTAAATCCAGTTTTGAACCCCATTTTGTACGCCTTTAGCTGCCCGAATTTTTGTATCCGGATACGCCAAAGCCTCGGAGCTGTCTTTGATGGGTTAGTTGAAGAAGGAGGAGGGATACTGCTTGTGCCAGGGAAAAGTTTAAAAGCGCACATCAACAGGAAAAACAGCAAATGCTAACACCCAGATATCAACCACGTCAATCAATAGATAACCAGTCCTCGAACAATAATAACTATTTTAATCCACATAAACTGACAAAGGAAGAAATGGAAGGGGAAAACAAACTACAAAGCTGAACAATACACTATTTTTCATAGTTTTATAGCCAATGTCCAACATGTATTTTTCAAATGGCTCCATGCAACAAAATATAAATAAATAAATCAGATTACACTCAAAATATGTCTAATGTTGGATATTTTTCTCAAATATTTTTTTATTTTTTCAGCAGTTGTGCCTAAATGTGTCTAAGATTTAGCTGTAGCCTAATTGTAGGTCATTTTAACTTTTTTATGTTATGAAGCAATATTTTTCTTTAACGCTACCAATATTTGGACACTGAGGGATTACACAGACACATTTAAAGCTATCATCTGTAAATGTATTATTTTTTTTATTTTATTTTTTTCACTGACTGACATGAAATCAGACTACTTTTCCTTTTCCTGTTTAAGGTCAATTAGGATTACCAAAATTATTTCTATTTGCTAAATACCAGAATACTGTGAGAAGGATTTTTTTAGATAATTTTTCATTACTTTCTTCAAAATCAGAAGTTTAGATACAGTAAGGTTACTAAGCATTTAAACTATTTGAGGAAATGCAGATGATGATGCCATGTTTTTGGAAGCGTCTGACAGGTTTACTGACAACATTTGGGTTAATTAGAGACACACCTGTGGATGTATTTGAAGCCGCACCTGAAACACACTACTTTTTTTGTTACAACTATTACGACTCTTCTTTGTGCAATATCATGAGAATGTCAAAAGAAGTTAGTCAAGATATCAGGAAGAGAACTGTGGACTCGCACAAGTCTGGTTCATCCTTAGGTGCAAATCCCAGATACCTGAGGGTTCCACATTCATCTGTTCAAACAATTACACACAAGTATTAACATCATTGAGATGTCCAGCCGTCATACCGCTCAGGAAGGAGATGGGTTCTACGTCCCAGAGATGAACGTGCTTTGGTCCGAAATGTGCAGATCAACCCAAGAACAAAAGACCTTGTGAAGATGCTGCTGAAGCTGCTAAGAGTGTGTCATTATCCACAGCGAAATGAGTACTGTACCGACATGGATGAAAGGACACTTGGCCAGGAAGAAGCCATTACTCCAAAAGAAACATTAAAAAGCCACATTACAGTTTGAAAATTCTCTTAAATTTGTAGAGGTGGTCTGACAAAACTAAAATTGAACTGTTTAGCCATAATGAGCATCGTTACTTTTGGAGAATAAAGGGGGCAGCTTGTAAGCCTGAGAAGACCATCCCAACTGTGAAATACAGGGGTGGCAGCATCATGTTGTGGGGTTGTTTTGCTGCAGGAGGGACTGGTGCACTTCATAATACAGATGGCAACATGAGAAAAGGACATTATGTGGAAATACTGGAGCAGCATCTCAAGACATCAGCCAGAAAGTTAAAGCATGGGCACAAATGGGTCTTCCAAATGGACAATGACCTGAAGCATACTGCCAAACTGGTTACAAAGTGGCTTAAGTATAACAAAGTCAATGTTACATCAGTTCTGAATGGGCTAAAATTCCTGCCAACTATTGTGAGAAGCTTGTGGAAGGATATCCAAAACATTTGACCCAAGGCATAGAGTTTAAAAGCAATGGTACCAATACTAATGAAATGTATGTAAACAGTTCACTTTGAAGTAATGAAAAATTTATAAAAAAAAAAAAAAAAATCCTACTGTCATTGTTCTGAAATTTAGTAAATATAAATAATTTTGGTAATCTTAAAAAACATAAAATAAAACATGACTTGTATTGAATAGTTGTAGGTGCTCTGCTGTTTAGACCCAGCAGAGGACACTATTTCACTGATTCTCCAAACAAACATGACAAGATGAGGCGGGATTATGCTTTTGAGGTCCTGTAATCTGGATGCTTTTATCATGGAGCTGTTTGGGCCTGGGCACCTCTCCAACTGATTGGATTTGATCTTATTCATACCAGTGCTTTTGACTGGCTCATAGTTGTCCTATAAACTGTACTAAAAAAAAGTCCTTTTTTAAAAATCAGGGTGAGTTGTAAAGTAGGGCACATCTCAAAAGCAGGATTACCACCACACAGAGGTGTAATTTGGAGGGAATATTAGACAAACTGAGTGGGATAAAATAGAAGACAAATTACCTCCTTCCACTCTCATTTAGTTATGTAACCCTGTTTTTTTGTTTTTTCCATAATGCACCAAAAATGCACCTCCAAAATAGGTGTCATTTCAGCAAAAAATAACTCAATACTATACTCAAAAAATACGGTTTTACTTTCAATTTGAAGATCTGGAGTGGTTAGTCGTTCAGTCAAAAGTATTAAGTATCTTTGTGTTCAGTTTTATGTAACACTATATCTTTTATTTTTACTTAGCAGTTATGGAAATAATTAACAATAAAACAGATTAAAACTTGGCTACCATTTTAGAATAGCCTAAAACCACAGCAATAATGAAAGCAAATTTTAAACAATATTTTAATTCAAAACGGATGAAAAATGATTAAGTAAAAGGAGTTTTCTTGAATAATACATTACTCAAATACATGTTTACTAAATCAATGTAATAAAATGTTTGTCAGTTAATGTCATTCAAGTTTCAACAGTGAATAATTTATTGCACCTTGACATATGGACACGAGCCAACCATAAAAATTATAATAATACATTGCCTTTCAAGACACCCAGAGCACTTTATTCATTCATTCTATACACACACACACACATTTATACTAGGTAATATGGGTAAAGTGTCTTTACCCATATTACTTAGGCACAACAGCAGTTTTTATTAGAGCCACTGCAGCACTTGGTATTCAGTGGTCTGCCACTGAAAAAAAAGCCTGATGCGTCAGTGTTTGCCAAACTGCTGCATTTAAGTTGGTAAAAAAAGGACTCCTGGAGTCCAGCTACTTTTCCACAGCTTTGGACAACGATAAACTTTCCCGGAGTTACTCGAGTCCTGAAGACTGGACAGTGCATAAATGTTGTAAAAGCTTTTTGGCGTTTCCACCTCCCGTTACTTACGCGCACCTTCAAAATGTGCATTAAAAATAAGGTCATGAAACCGCAACTAGTGTGAACAAGCCGTAAGAGGTATATTGTGGAGCCTATAGACCTACATTTATAATTATGTGCTACTATTATATGCTTGTACTCCGTACAAACAGAAGTATGTGCACTAAAGAGCCAAAGGCTGGATGTCCTCATGTGACACACCTCTGTGCCCTGATAGCCCTGTAAACAGAATCACACATTTTCTTGTTCATTCAGTAGAAAACTTAAAAATGTGTCATGGAGACAGTGGAGATGGCACAGGATTCGGGCTGCCAACTTTTAGGCTATCACATGATGGAACATGCAGAATTTATTTATTTATTTTAAGTCAGAAGCTAGTTAAAAACATGTCTTACCTTTGAGGTTCAAAGATCCAGCAGTTTTCTGGTGGTTTATGGACGCTAATCTAATACACAATATTATAAATGGTTGATCCTACTATCTCATCTGACTGAGTTGAGCCTGCAGATGCGTCCACGGTCGTGCACAAAACTTCCATGTACTGAGGCAGTCTGACATTTATGGGAACTCCCAGCAGGAAGTGGGGGTGGTCTGAAACTCCTCTTTGAGAGTTTGAGAGGATCATGGATTTTACGTTTGGACTTGCTGCTGCAGGAACATTGGGTTTTAGAGCCTATTACAACATTATTCACTGTGTGCACTTAATTATTAACGAGCAAATGAGTCTGGATGGAACAATGTGTGACTGTGAACTACTGAGAAGTGAAACTGAAAATTTCAAATTATAGGTCAATTACTTCTGTTTTCTGTCCAGACACATGTCGTAAAGCATTTATTTAGAAATAGTGTATTCTACAGTCTTTTTGTCTTTTTGTTTATTTATTTATTTATTTATTTTTTTTTTACAGAAAGCCAATAATGATCTACACCATAAAGACCTTCTTTTAGTGTATGATACCTGTCTCGGAATAACAGGTTTTAAGGACACAACCTCATTAAAACATTGCATGCTGGATGGGATTGGATGATTTCCAGTGAAGGAGGAGGTAATGTGAGGTGACCACCAAAACCGCTAGCTGTAGGGCGGAATAGAGGGAGCAGTGGTAAACATTTTAAGGTAATAAACATAATCTTCGTAAATGATTATAATTTGTATCTACAACATGGGGCTGGGTGATTTTACTTGAAAATAAAATTGTAGATTTTTTTTCTCTAAAAATGTAATTTCTCTCTCTAATATTTCGTTGGACCATCTTTAGCTTTGATTACATCACACATTCGCTGTGGCGCTGTGTTTCGATAATCTTCTGCAATGTCATAAGATTTATTTCCATCCAGTGTTGCATTTATTTTTCAGGAAGATCTTGCATTGATGATGGCAGAGTCTGACCACTCCACAAAGCTTTCTCCAGCACATCCCAAAGATTCTCAGTGGGGTTAAAGTCTGGACTCTGTGGTGGCCAAACCATGTGACATCATGAAAATTATGTCTCATGCTCCTGAACCACTTTTTCACAATTTGAGCCAGTCCTGGCATTGTCATTTTTGAATATGCCCATGCCATCAGGGAAGAAAAAATCCATTGATGGAATAACCTGGTCATTCAGTATATTCAGGTGTCAGCTGACCTCATTCTTTGAGCACAGACTGTTGCTGAACCTAGATCTGACCAACTGGAGGAGGCTCGTACCTATTTGCTTAGTTAAATCCAGGTGGTGACTTTTTTTGCCAGGCAGTGTATTTAACCCACTGCCCATTGGGGAAAACTTTTATGCATGAGATGAAACAAACTTTTGCCCCCTGCATGGCCCAGTGCATGGCCCTGTGCGTTGCCCTATGTGTGGCCCTGTGCTCACTCTTGGTCCCTGTGACTGCAGTGAGCAGTCTTCCTTGTGTTTCTAATGCAATTTCCAATGCAAGAACTAAACAAATCAATTTGAAATTGAATTAGATTAATTGATTTAATCGATTTTTTGTCCAGCCATACTACAACACAACACCGGCAGCACGGTGATGTAGCACAGGCTCTTTCTGTGTGGAGTTTGCATGTTCTCCATGTGTCTGCGTAGGTTACCTCTGGGTGCTCTAACATGAACAATAGGTTATTATAAGGGGCCAGGACTCCCCAGAAAATGATTTTTCACATTTCACTGGGACTTTCTTGGTTAAAAATGTATTAAAATACAAACAAAATTGTAATCACAAAACCTTTCAGTTATTTTAGTGAGATTTCATCACACTCACACACATTTGGACAGAGCCAGGTCCATATGGTGACTGTAATAAACAATGAGAAGCACATTAAGTGCAGAGGATTGAGGACAAGCCTACATCAGGAGAGATCAGAGACAGAGAGAGGAAATAAATGCCGGATTATGGGACATGTCGCATACATGGACAGAAATACTGTTTGAAAACACAAGACTTTTCATTGATGCAGTTTGACAGAAAATAAACCACACATACAATATAATTGCTCATTCAACAGGTTGGACAAGATGCTGATTTTACAATATTATACTGTAGATTAGACTAACTGATTATAATATTGTTTGTTTTTTTGAGATTTAGGGATTGTGCGTGAATAGTGTGTTCGCAGATGAGAGTGGTGGCTGTAAGTACAGGAGGGGAGATGAAAGCGATAGTGCGGACTCGGGATGAGAGGAGAAGAGGGAGGAGCGACGCCCATGTCAGAGCCTTGTTTAGACAGATAAAGAGGTGGAGTGGACACGGAGGCATTACATCTGTGTGAATGCCAAACGGACTAAACCCAAAACACACCACAACCAGAGCAGCAGCAGCAGCGCGTCCATGGAGGGCTCCGAGGGAAAGCTGTTGAAGAAGGTCAGTCCAAGAACTTGACTAAATTTAAGTGACATGACCTGTTTGTCCTAAAAACTATGTGGTACGTGCAGGGGATGTGAGGCCTACAGCTGGAATCAGTCCACTACAGGAAACACGTGAAGTTATATTTTAATATTCTTTAGTTAATCTGACTGTGAAGAACTGATGAAAAACTGTACCAAATATATGAATGTCAATTTAGTACATCTTGTATGACATTGACCCATAAAATGTATCAGTTAAAGTAATGATACAATAATTTTATAAAAGGGGAATGTATGGCCTTTATCTGGCATTTATGCATTACATTTAATTTTAAGAATAATTCAGAAAAGTTTTGATACAAATTTGGAAAGTTACACATTTAACATATACACTTGTAGGCAGATGATATGCAGTGGTAATAGGAAAGACACATTCTTTTACAGTATAATCAGTTCAGTTCAGTTCAGTTCAATTCAATTCAATTTCAATTTTATTTTTCACAATGGTCAAAGTTTAGTAAGGCACACACACACACGTAGCAACATACACAATTCATGATTTCTTCTTCAGGGTTCCATCAAGAAGAAGATTGAGTCATTCAGGCGATGGAGCTCGGCAAGTATGAAGAGACCCCCGAGACCCAAAGCCAAGACCCTGAGTCTGTCTTCTCCCGTGGGCGACCCAGAGGACCTGTGGCTGCAGGAGGGCAACGGCAGGAAGCTCCGCCCCATCGTGGACTCTGTCTTTGGGCAGGTAAGAGGCACTCTTCATGCAGAGTCCCTTGGGTTTGGACTTTGTAATTAATCACATTTTAATGGAGACTAAGATTCAGTAATTTGTAATCATCATTTACATTCTTGGGTAAACTTGAGTCTTTTTAATCGAGAGGTCTACAGCCAACCGTCTGTTCAGATTTGACTATTTTGGTGTTTAATGACAATGTTTAAAAGTTTGAACTTTTAATGAAACTGAACCAACTAAATAAAATTGAATTGAAAATTGAGATTGAGCAATATAATAGCAAATTGAGCACTAAAATAATCTGAACAGATCTGCTGAACGAAAAAAAAGAAAGAGCTTCCTGGATCACAACCACAGACTGTAGTAGTTGTATGCAACAAGCGATGTGTGACATATGACAATACAACAGCATTATATATTTGCCTTAAAAAAGAGCAGTAATCATCATATAGAACACATTTATTGAAAAGTTACCATGGGAATTAAGTGTAAGTGCTGCTGGTTTGTCTTCTATTGGGTTTGTTGTGATCAGTTTGTTCAAGTCACATTTGAGTACCTGTTGAACTGTGTTCTCTAGAGTCTCGTCCGGTCACTATATGTGCTGTTCTGTCTAAAGTAATTGACAATATTTCAGTGTTTTTGGAGGACTTGGCATTCATACATGAAAAGTGCTACTTGAAATGTACATAGAACAGGCTCAAACTGCCCATTTATTGAGTTATTGTTCATGTCCCATAGTATGGCATTAAACTTAAACCATTTTTCATGTGTTCAATTACAGCTGCTTTATTGCACTCACCTTTCCCCTATACACCCAAAACACAGGTAAACCCCTTCCGCTAAGGTAGTCAGGCTTTCACCAGCAGCTGCCACACATTAAAAGGTGCCCCAGATTGCTACAAGATTCTGTTAGTGAACAGCATGACACATTTGCTCTATGTCGCCACAGTATGTCGTAGTCCTTTGTGACTAAGTTTAGAGACCAGATTGTCTTTTTGAGTTATTGTAATTTGTACATTTTTGTTTTGTTAGCCTTATTAGTTTTGGTTATACATTTTACTACTCTGTTGAGAGCCTCTTTTTGTAAATAGCATTTTTGTTTGAACCATTTCAGCATCTTTTTAAATTCCTTTTAAATAAATTATAAGTTTAGTTTTGGGGGCTCGTCTCAGATAGCAACACTCTATCCCAGTGTTATAAAGCTGCAATAACAATGTAATAGGTTTATATAGGTAAGTGATTCTGTCTATTTCTTCATTTATTTGTTTGCATTTGTTTGTTGTTTAATTGAATTAGTGGTGGTGGAATTAAGTTTTAGTGTTACGCCTGTGGCTACAGTTATCTGGTCTCTTGTGTGTGCTTGTTGAAAGTTGTCTTGTTTTTGTAATGTGCTGAGGATGTGGTGACTAAACAATCTGATAACCCACGTATGTTACCTCGTACAAAGTCCTTTTGCTTCCCAGATTTCCCCAGCTTCAGATCTTGAGTATGCCTATTAAAGGAGCCATCAGTGACAAATGATCTGCAAAAAGAAAAAGAAAAAAAAAATTGTTTCAGGTCTTTTCAGCCTCCTGAAACCACGTCCCACATAATGTCACAGATCAACATGTCAACAGAGGAAATGATGTTTCAGAATATCTTGATTAATGCTTGCCACAATGTCCTCTAGATGTGGCAATGCACAGACATTTACTGTCAGTTTAATGGGTCTGTCTACAATACCTGAGTGGTTATAAACTACTCAAAGAAAGGATTTATATATATATAATAATAATTAATATTAATTAATGAACACTAAGACTTAATCCTCTTCTTCAAATTAGCAAGTTTCAGTGCACACATTTTTATTGTGATGATTTCCAAATGAGCCTATCAGATCTTATTTGTGGGCAATATGGACAAAAGGAATATTTCTGTTATTATTATTATTATTATTGTTGTTGTTGTTGTTGTTGTTGTTGTTGTTGTTGTTGTTGTTGTTGTTGTTGTTGTTGTTGTTGTTGTTGTTGTTGTTGTTGTTGTTGTTGTTGTTGTTGTTGTTGTTGTTGTTAGTAGTAGTAGTAGTAGTAGTAGTAGTAGTAGTAGTAGTAGTAGTAGTAGTAGTAGTAGTAGTAGTAGTAGTAGTAGTAGTAGTAGTAGTAGTAGTAGTAGTAGTATTTCTTTTTTATTTATTTATTTTGTATTACCCTGATAACTGGAACATGATTGATCTGTTTTTCACTTTTTCAGATAGTTAAACAGTTATTGCCATATTAGTGTGGATATGATTGGTCCAATGTGTCTGTGGCAGATGGAGTCATGACAGCAGAGTAGAGAGAGCAGGGTGAGTGCTGCTGAACTATAATGGACGGCTTAATGTCATAAAGAAACTGAGAAGAGTTTGATTGGTACCTAAAGGGCAGATTAAAGCTTTAAACACTAAGAGAAGAGTAGACCAGATGCACATGGACTGTCCAGTCATGACCAGTGACGTTGAAATCCAGTACAGTCTGTTTTGCTTATGTGCATGTAGCATAGGAGAAGCAAGTAAGTTTAAGAAGATCCAGTGTATTTTCTTTTGAATTGTTGATTGCTGTTCCAACTATGTTACATTTTCATCTCTCTGAAACCTGTGGATAAAAATGTAAAAAAAAACTGCACGTGTGAAAGACTTGTTGCATTGTTGTGTTCAGTGTGTACCCTTTGACATGATGAGACATCTTCTTTGAGTCTACCATCTGTTGTCATACGCTCAAATTATATAAGCAGCTTTGTGACGGTTTGCTTTCTATAAATAAACGTTATTCCACAATCTACATTATTGTTCTTATAACCAAATATTTTATTTGCAAATCTGCCATAACCTTGCTACCATGGATTGACGGTCGTATGGTTGGACAAAATGGGAATGTTGCATCACGTGTAGAGCTGAGTACTGTTAGGTTTTACTGAATTATATATAATCAAAAAGAATAGGGACCTTCTCTGTCAGTGTTCTACTATAAAGGTATTTATTATCTAACTGTAGTCAGCCATTATCTGATAAATGTAAATTTAATATATGATTCTAATCATATGCCTGTTGCTTCTGAAGGATTTGTTTTGATGGACCAAGAAAAGGAACAACTAAAACAAATGTAATAACTGCATAGATCCTGAATGCTGGTCTCTCAATGTCTCTAATGTTAACTGTTCAAGGTGTGTGATTTTTTATTTGTGGCAGGAGCGCTCAATCCTTAAGCAAATTCATATATATCCTAATTTTATCCTGTCTGCACAGGTGCAAACGGCATTATCACTGATTTGGGAATTGTTCAGTGTAATAAAGGGAAAGAGGGAGCGAGGGGAAGAAAGGTGAATGTAGGACAGTCCACACAGCCCCAATGTTACATTTTTGTAATTAGACCTAATAGGTTCTTAAACATCTTATTCAAGTTTGTGCAAGCTCAAAATCTATGTTTTGTTAGTTTGTAAACTATTCCTTGAAAGGCCAAACTGAAATAAACAAGCAATCGAAGTGACAAATGTTGTGATTTATCTGATCATTCTTCAGCATGAAGTTATCTGGAGTTATTAGACATTGATGGGGAAACCCATGACTTCATGTGACCATTCCCAAAGTCTGCAGTGCTGCCTGTGGCTCCCCATATTGATACAATAATTCTTATATGGCCCCTCTTAATGTAATTCACACTTAAAATAATATGATAATGTTAATAATCTCTTTTCTCTCTCTTTCATATGCTCAAAGTTTACAATTTTGTGCATTATTCATTCCATTCTCAGTGATAATAAGTTATTTCTGCAGCCACAGCTGCTCTGGGGCAGACTGATGGGAGGGAGGAAGGCAATCTGCACCATCCAACCTCTACTAACCGCTCACTCACTTTTATGCTTGTTTTGTGCATCTGAGGCCCCACAGGAGGCCCCTCACCCAACCTTGGGAATCACTGACTTAATCACATTATAGTTAACTTGTCTTACTGTTGTCATCTTCAGTCATACTGTGCAAACATTATTTCATTTTATTGAATTGAACTGATTTGTATATTACAACTTTATTGTGAAAACACCTTTCCTCTTAACCCTTAAGTTAGAGGAGTTTAATATCTGGCTCTCATGTTCTAGAAATCTATCTGATTGCATTTGGATGATCTGATGGAAACATCTGCCTGGCATCTGTGTTTGTATGTCAGTGTGCATGTCAGCGTGGGCAGCACACATGGGCACAAGTGATTTTGGCCAGAGCACTAGCCCTGACCCTAGGGCAGAGCTATTAGTATGGCAAAAATCCTACATTTGGAAGTGCTCCAGGGGGCTGTTACTGAAGTCTGTGGAGTTGGCCGCGTATTTGGACTCGTCTTTAGGGCAGCTGGTGCATTTTCTGGTGTCAAGGGATGAAGAGTAGACTCACACCCAGAGCTTGGTTTTGGGCTTTAAAGATAGATGAGCTTTTTCACACTGGATAGTTAAGGCTGGATTTGTCTTTGTGTTAACTGTGCAGACATTTAAGGCAATGTATGCAATGGTGAATAGCACATAAAAAGCAAAATTCCCTGAAGAGTGACTACATATACCAAGACACTATGTTGCAATAATAATAATAAACACATTGTTTAAGGGTTTGGTGGCTGCACACAAGCTAAAAGAGCATCATATTTACAAACATTTATTTTTTTTATCACTTGAAATCTAATCAAATGAAAGTTTAATAAAATTATTCATGATGATGCTAAATTTCTTTTTAGACAAAACAGATTTTTTCCCCTTTTTTTTTTCATTTTAAGTTTGTTGTTATCTAATCTCTTTCCAAATCTACCGACTTATTCATTTTTAAAATGAGGCCAAATTTGAATTTAGCAATATCCAATTTATTAAAATAATCCTAAAATCCCCTCTATACATTTTTTTGTAAATAAAATATGTCAACAAAATGAACCAACATTACCATTGGCTCTGACTATTCAGATTTATTCCCTGTACTTTTAACTATTAAATTGCAACAGTTTGCTCCATTAAAATACATCCATTTTCATGCACCTCTGTGCATTACACTCTCCAATGCTACATTCATGCTTTTCTGAAGCCCAGTAAGAAACACGGAAACAGCACGTAGCATGTCCAGGCTTCCCTTTGCTAATCTGAGGGCCACCCAGATGGGTCTGTGGGCTAAGGCACATACCATTATATAACAGAGCAGAGACAGGTGGATGCAAATCCTTTGTTGCAAGTTGTATCGTCACCTTCTGTTCCCCTGTCTGTTAGGATACTTACAACTGAAGCACATGTTAAAAGTCCATCCAAATGTCAAGTTCAGGGGTCACGCCAGGAGTAACAGTCTGCATCACCATTTTCACAATTTGCTTAAAATATTAAATATCTACTGCTTTTATTTTTTATATATAATGATTATTCTTATATTATTTTATGTTATTTATTTGTATGATCATGTTTTTTATCAGCAAAGGGAAAGAGATGATGACAAAGGAGAAATGCACTTTCTGTTTTAAAATTAAAACAACTGATGGTAAAAATGAGAAATTAGTTTGACATCTAGTGGAGACAAATTAATATTGCAAATCGTGGAGGATTAATACCCAACTCGTTGGATTTAAATAAAATGAATTGAGCTTTGCTGCACTCTGGTGGTCAAATATGCTCATATCAATTATTTCTCAAATTGTAATTGTTCTTTCCACGTTATACAGTTAACATGATATTAACATCTTAAGCATTTCTTCTGGTAATCAGAAGTTACTTTAAGAGATAATTGGATAGAGGAGAGGCAACTTAGCAGGAAGTGTGTGATAAACCAAAATGGACGTTTTGAAATTGGAAAAATGATGGAGCCTAAAATGACCCAAAGGATTATTGCAGCATGGGCTCAAACACAAACCAAACTAATCTCTGGCACACTCCTCAAATGACCGGGACAACATGAAGTCAAAGTCCCACTGTGTGCTATTTTAATATCATTTTGTATATGCGTGGTCATTATGATTGATTGAAAGTCTTTTAGTTTTGATGTGTTCAAAAAGTGCTATATAAGTTTGAGATATTATTATTATTATTATTATTATTATTATTATTATTATTATTATTATTATTATTATTATTATTATTATTATTTATTATACAAGAACAATAGTGTAAGGATATTTTTTGAGGAGACAGTGAGCGAGTTTGATACATGTATTTGTTTGTTTATTTTCTTTATTTACCAGTGTAATTTTATACTTTTTATAACAGGACCATGCATTTGTGAGATGACCTCTTTATTAAAATATTTGGCAAATTATTATGCCAGATGCCCTGACTAAAGTGAGCAATATTTCCTTAGCAATTAACTCTTTTTTGAAAATTTTATTGCAAATGAAAAGTATACATAAAAAATATTATTATTGTAGCCCTGAATCAGTTCATATTCCCTATCTGTTTTACATGCGATATATCTGTGCTAGATTGTCTTTCCTTCCTCTAATCTGACATGCCAAGGATTAATCTGACTGCCCTCTCCCTCTATCCCCCCCCCCCCCCCCCCACACACACACCCACACCCCCCCACACACCCACACACCCCCCCACA
Organism: Periophthalmus magnuspinnatus; assembly: GCF_009829125.3. NCBI lineage: Eukaryota > Metazoa > Chordata > Actinopteri > Gobiiformes > Gobiidae > Periophthalmus > Periophthalmus magnuspinnatus. Next base: position 14,688,444 of record NC_047126.1, read on the forward strand.
CACACACACACACACGCACAAACACATACACAGGGTCGGAGTGGTCATTTTGACACTATAAACCCCATGTTTGATGAAGGTGGGAGGGGTATGGATTAGGTGAGGTTGGTCCCAATTCAAGAGATCACTCATCCGATACAAAATTGAGATGGAAAAACAAAATGTGTGTGTGGAGAGAGAGAGAGAAAGAGAGAGAAGGAGAGAGACAGACAGAAAGACAGGCAGAGAGATTGAAAATGGTGCAGTCATGCAATCCGGCAGTACACATTTGATCGCCCAATCCCTTCATAAAATCGCTTCAAACTCGCCAAAGGTGGACATGGCGTTTCTCTATAGCTGTGGGGGTTTGTGGGATTTAGTGTGACATCACTGCTCCACCTCGACCAATAGGAGCACAGGTGGAGCCAAGAGAGACTTAGTGATAGTTGTAGTAACAGAGAGTGAGACTAAAGGCGCATTATGGGACGCAGTACAAGAAGCATGGATTTCGGATTTTTATGCAACTTTTGATGAGAGAAAAGAGACAGGAAGAAGTGGTTGAATTGGAACAGGTGATGGGAAATATCAACAAGGCGCCCAAAAAGAACAGTAAAAAGAAGAAGGTAAGGTCAAAATTCATCCGCACAGTTTTGGAAAATATAGGTGACCACTGGAAACTGGATATGTTTAAATGTTTGATATGGAACTGTCTGCTTTAAATGTGCTCACTTTTAATCAGCGTATCATATTATATCGCTTCTAATTTGATTGTGCTTTACTATTGTGTTTACTGGACTTTATAAAAGAGTCCTCTGTCTAATTGTTATGACCTTATTGTATCGAGTTGGTTGGGTTAAGAACATTTAGCACCTTGTTGCTATCACCTGATCATTTTCATTGTTAGTAAATAACGTAGGCTATACATTATCATTTAATCCAACTTTTTTGGGACACAGCCAGATAAAAAAAATATAGAAATTACTATGTACTGGTGATTACTATCTTTGCTATTCTATAAATACAAAAGCTAATAACACTGTACCTCACAATTATAGTAAACCAGCTTTTTCTTGTGGTAGTTTTTATTTGCAGTTTAAAGATAATACACTGCTCTCCTAGTTATAAAACTAAGAACACAGAACACAGTTATATCTAAGAACAAAGACAGATATTTGTATTAAATTGTCTTCATGGAGATGTTGTTTCTTTGCCGGAAATGTTCCACAATGTGGCATTCAACTTTGAGCACTTTACACTTTTATCCTCCATCAAAAAGTGTGCACTTTAAGAAAAAAAAACAACAACTTTATTGTACTTCTTCAGTAGACTTGTTTTAAGTTAGGCTGATCATAAGATGTTCAAGTTTTGTCTTACCAAACTTGCATGTATTAGACTTAAAATAGATACTTTTATAGTGGTCTCTTATGTTTTCCACTGTGTAGAGTCTATACAATTTGTGTTCGCTAACATCCCGGGACCTGCTTGTTTTAAGGTGGTAGAAGGCTTTGGGACCCCTGTGGGCGGGACACTGGAGATGGACACAGAGGAGGAAGACGAGGAGGCCGGTGTGCTGGAGGGGCCTCTCTGTGCTCTGGTCCAAAACGTCAACATGCTGCATAACATCGTGGGACCCGCCTGTATCTTCCTCAGACAAGGGCTCACTCAGAGTCAGCTTGTATGTACTTCATCACCTAACGCAATGGGCAATTAGTGTTGGAATTGCAAAATATGGTTAAACTAAGGTCCCTAGTCATTTCCAGCTCTTACGTGTGCAGAGTCATTGCGCTCCTAGTTACAAATCCTAGACATCACATCTATCATAATAAAACAATGACTTTATAAGCTTTAATTATAGTTATGTGTTATAACGGGGTTCCCTCATCATTATTTTACTCGAATTTGTGTCTCAATTTCAATTTTCACCCACCTCCTATTCCTAATTAAATACACTTCTCTATATTTAATTGTGATTATGCCAAAAGAGGCTGAGCACATCAGTTTTAAACAGGAAAGGAACGGACCTGATTCTGTTATTGGGTTATAATTACCTATGTGTGTTTAGTTTTTAATATTTAAGACCTGGGGTAATAATGTTTGTTTTTTTTGTTTGTTTGTTTGTTTTTTTTTTGTTTTTGTTTTTTAAATTAGAGTTTGTTTTTGTTTTTTTATTAGAGTTTTTTTTAATTTTTTTTTATTAGAGGTTTGTTGTTGTTGTTTTTTTGTTGTTGTTTTTTTTGTTATTACAGTCAACACACACATGCCTATTTTTTCTGCTATTTTACTTAAAGTCACGGTATGAAACTTTTTTGCCATAAAACTGACTAAAATAAAAGCATGTTTTTGGTTTCTATGGAAATATTGTTGCGTTGGATATAATCTTCCTCAGTATGGCATAAAACGTATCTATCTTCATGGAGATTTTATGATTTTAACTTTCTATTTCCATTGAATGATGCAGGTGATATGCCACCTCCTGAAACATACATACTATACCATTAGAGTATCCAAAATGACTCTACTTTGGTGTACGCTCCCTTTTTTTAAATTTCACATCTGAGCAAGGAATATATTGTGACTGGAGGGGTAGAGATAGTCGGTACCTGCTTCATTTGTATCTGAATATTTCTCAGACTTTGCTCTAATTGGATCTAGATGGATAAGTCGTATGCTGATGGAGGTCTTGGTCATAAATCCAGTGTCTCTGTCTGAGGGCAGCAGATGGGTGAGCTCATCTGTGAACTGCAGCTGCTAATTGAAAAGACCCATTATGACCACACTGCACTCACAGACAGTGGTCACAGATGTTGGATTGAAGTCCTTGGGCTGACTTTGTGACATCAGATAGCTGAGGATATGCAACTATTGATATCCTAGCCTAGTATTCAAGTTTATACTTTAAACTAGAGGCATTTAATTAAACAGCTAGAGTAACATTCGATGATAGACTTTCTGATATTTGATCTAGTTTGAGTTGCTATATTCACCAATATTTTTTTTCTGAATTAGCAGTTGACCATGCTACTTTTAAAGGTCCTATTTTACATTAAATTGACTCTTTAAGCTTTATTTTTTAACTTTAAGCCATGTTATAATGCTGTTACCTCATCAAAAACATACCTGGAGTTGTGTTTTGTTTCATTCACACATGTTTGAGTAATCCTGCACTACTAGTCTGTCTACATCTCCAAAGCTCAAAATGTTCTGGTCCACCTTGTGATGTCATGAAGTGATAGTTTTCAAGTTTACAGCTACATTTTATCTCTTCTTTAGTAGAAATTGGCAGTTCCAGGGATCAAATTAACCAAATGATTCTAGTGAAGGTGTATGGAGTTTATAAGCATAATGGAGCACTTTTTGTATTACTAAATGACATCACAAGGTGGAACAGAGTGTTTTCTGTTTGAGAGAACAACTCAGCCTAAACATGCAGGGTTTGTGTGTTAAACATGAGACAAAGAAACAAAACACAACTCTGGGTAGTTGTAGTCTGTTTTTGATGAAGAAACAACATTAAAACATAGTTCAGTAAACAGGGTAATATCGGCCCTTTAAGAAATGTCTCTTTATTTTGTTTGACAATATGTTTTTTTTGCAACCACTCATTCTATTAAGTTTTACACTTTGGTTCCTTATTTATTCACACCTGAGGCAATGCTCATCTTTCTAAGGAGACAAGCAAATGCCACCATGCTAAAATAAAGGTCAGATCTGTGGAGAGGTGACCTTGCTCACTTTAAGAAGAGATAGTCCAGGCAAAGCTTCACCATGGGAATCAGCAGTTAGCATTCCCCTCTCCAGTAAAGTCACATAGTGCAGGTTTTAGTAACAAACACAAAATTCCTAGTGGTGTGCATAAGTATTTCATGTGATGGTGTTTACTTCTCATGTGTCAGCACCAGAAAACTCGACAGTCAGTGAACAAATTAAAAAACTGTTAAGCCTCTGTGATTTGTAATACAATTTAGAGCTGTAATCTCGGTTGTCTCCCTGTGTGCCGTAATCCAGCCGGGTATAATTCATGTTCATAATGTTACAGCGATGTACCACACATACATTAATTCAATTTGAACCACAAGAAGCTGTATGCAACACATTACTTCTGCATTCAGTGTAAGACGGCTTGTATTTGTATATAACTGCTTACAAAATGTATTCTCCATAACTAGCACTTAATACTTTATACAAACTGTTTTGGAATTATTAGTTGTTATTGGCCTTTGCTGCTGGTTAACTTTTCATTCATTTTCATAGAGTTTCTTCTGACAGTTAAAACTCCATTGCATAATGCCTGGATTTGTGATATTCTGCCTAAATACATGTGTTTTGAATTGCAGAGCATATGCACAGCTGTCCGCAAAGTCTGTTGAAACCATGAGACTGGATGATATTATGGGGCAGATCAAATGTTATTATAGGTTTGTCCAGATCAACCAGTTGTGTAATCCACATCAGAGTCTCTGTTGGCCCGCTGAACGATGAATGGCACACAATACACAAGAATACGCCTTTAATATAGTAAAGTACAGTTAAAGCTAAATATTGTTTTGTTCTCCTGTGACAACCTCTCAGTCTTTGTGTGCTGCAGTGGATACAATATGAATGTAAGGCATAATATAAAATGATTAGGATAAAAAAAAAAAGTACATTAAAAAACAGAAGTTTATTTGGATATTTGACATTCTGTTCAAGCAATAAACAAATGATATAAACATGAAAGAAAAGATTTTAAATTTCCAATCAACAACATCGTCTTCAAATCAATAATAAAACTTTATTTTGTATTCTTAATCTTATTAATCTCTTAAGTATTTTTGATGTACCCAATATTCAGATTTAGCATATTTTCAAATATTATCAGTAACTCTATATTGCCCACATCTATTCTGTCCTATCCATGCTACTGTTACTAACATTTATTCTCTGTGTCTTTTCTGTGGTTTCCTGTAGGATCGGGATTTGCGGCCAGAAGAGATGGAAGGTATTTAAGTGTTTGTGCTCTAAGTGAATATTTTCGTCTAAATGTCAAGGGTTGATAAAATGTGCCTAATGAAGAGACTTCAAAGCTGGAGAGATTTGATTTAACAGTTAGAGCAAAGACTTTGATCTGTTCATATCTGCTTTAAATGGTATGTATTGCATTTATTAGAAAGTTATTCTCTTCAGTGAGATAATAAAACACAGAATATAATGTTTGACAAAAGCACTCGCACAAAGCATTATTAAGCACTTGATAAAAACAGAGACAGAACTATTTTTCCTTTTACTATTATCCATTAATATGCGCTCCCTAAATGAAAGTGTTACAAAAAAACACAGAGGTATTAAATGGTTGAATATAGTTTCTGTTTATTTTGTCTGCAGAGCTTCGAGAGGCGTTCAGGGAGTTTGACAAAGACAAAGATGGTTTCATCAGCTGTAAGGACCTGGGCGAGTGCATGAGGACTATGGGATACATGCCCACAGAGATGGAGCTGATTGAACTGAGCCAGCAGATCTGTGAGTACCACACACACAACGGGACAGGCATAAATCGTACTGTATGTAATATCGAGTTACATCGGGCACTGAGTGGAGAATTCTGCCAATTGTTATTAACTGAGCTAAACGCATTAGAAAAATATGGATAATAGATAGATAACATCTGCTGCTACAACTCTGTGGTCTAGACAGTTGCAGACACGTACGCACAAAAACCTGTCCCATTGCTCAATTACTACTTTACATGTAGACTCCCCAATATCTTTTCACACGCCAGCATGGGTCATCGTTCTCTCCTTCCACATTTTCAGTGTAGGAGTATTCACTTCTTTCGATCAGTCCAGTCCGTGTCACTGGGAACACAGGCTTGCTCAGATAAGACACTTGTCTGTTGTCCCCAGCAGACACAATCTTTTTCTATCTTTGTTCAAACTGTGTGTCATATAGAACTAGCCAAATGTATACGCTGAAACTGAAAGCCTTTATAACTTTTAAAACACATCACAGCCCCCATGAATGTCTGTCTTATGTAATTAAAAACCTTCTGGATTTGCCAAACAATTATGAAATGCTTTAATCAATTTGACTTATCCAATTACATAATTAGGTAATTGTTTTATGTTATTAAACAACAGATGGTCCTTTCCCCTAATGAGCAACATCCAGCTGTGACACAAACCATGGTCCAAGTACAAACTCATAAACTGCATCTTCAGTGGAGCACTATGCAACATCTTATGGGGGGTCCGCCACCTACTTGTGTCCATGGAGATGTTATTGCTTTGCCTGGAATGTTACACAATATCTAAACAACGCATTTAGGTATCTTTCATTAATCCAATTACAGATGTTTTAATTGCTCAAAAATACATTGAAAACATGCATTAGAAATCTTACCTCTCCACAGATTTACAGACCTGTAACTTGTCACCTGCTTGTCTCCATGAAGATAAGTTTATTGTCATACTGTGGAACTTTCCAGGCAATACAATAGCATCTCCATGGAGACAAGCAGGCCGAAAGGTACACAGTGCAGCTTTAAAATGTTCATCCCTTTATAGATGTGTCAACACAGATTTTAAATATGTTCTGAATTTAGCTGGTGGTGTGTTATTTGCACTTCTTATAGTTTATGTGACTATGCTTTTTGTAAAACAATAGGATCAGTACAAAAAACAACTGCAGATCTCATGCTAATAGTTGGATTTTGCTCTTTTAGGTCAGTATGCAGAATGTGGCTTATCTCTGCTCCTACGTCCTGTAGTTACTAGGTCAAATGGTGCGGCTAAATTGTCCTCAGACAAGTTTGTGCTCAGTGATTAAGTGGCATTTGTCCAGGGCAAAGTCATTCTCCTAATTTAGCTGGGTTAGCTTCTGCTGCCCTGAATAAGCATTTTGTCACTAACACACCCGTTACGATCCACATAAGTGTTTTGTATTCTGCTTTTGTTTATAGAATAAAAGTGATTTGCAGAAAATTGCTTTTCTAGATAACTAGGCAGAAATAAAACTTTAAAACATTAAGTAACACTTTTTTATAATAACTACACTTTATTCAGCCTCATTAAAACATTAAGAAGAGTAATTTCACAATGAACAGATACATTTTTTAGAATTATTCCGGCTTAGTAACTACTAAATTAATACTCTAACTCCTAACCCCTTGAAATGAATAAGCTGGAATCATTTTTTGATAAAATATTTGTTTATTATAAGTGGTACCAAACATTGTTTTGACTTTTCATGTCATTTGTGAAGTCAAATGCAAAGTAAGGATTAACTGGGGTCAGTCAAGTGTTTCCTTCACTATACTTAAATGAAGTGATCTTTGTGGCAGTTTTTGCTGTATGTTGATTGAAAGTGTTTATGTTGATTAAGCTGAATAAACAGACAATAAAACAGTATTTTATGTGATGTACATTTCTTGTCCTCCTCATGTCTCTCATACTAGGTCCATTTGAAAGTTTTGCCATTATTTGAACACAATCTGCTCTTGTCCTGTAGGTGGCGGTAGAGTGGACTTTGAGGATTTTGTGGAGTTGATGGGTCCTAAAATGTTGGCTGAGACTGCAGACATGATCGGAGTGAAGGAGCTTCGGGACGCCTTCAAAGAGGTATCACAGCTCATACAATGTACGAGTGTCACAGTACTACCAGTTCAAACTCGATTTTGATATTAAGAGAAAATCTTCACGGTCAATCCCAGTTTCGACGCCACAACAGTTTGATATTAGTTTTGATTTGGAGCAGGACAAAAACAGAAAAAGTCATTTTTCCAGTATAGATCATTTCTACTACTGCTGCTAGATTAGGTATTGATCTGTATCTGTATCAATACTTTTGACAACTTTACAGCACTGATGGGTTTTAGAGGATATGCTTTCTATTTTCAATATTATTTAATCCAGATGGGCACAGGTAAATTTGTTTGCAATACAGTGAGGCCTAGGTTCTAGTCACTAATAGAAATGATCAGATTTAACATTTGTGGATTTATCTTTTGAAAATGTCATGTACAGTGTTACCCACAAGCCCCCATCTGGGAGTATGACATCATTGTATTGTAGAATCTAAAAAAAAAAAAAAGATTTGTATTGTTGTTTATTTGTAATGGTGGTGTTCAGTTTGACTCAGATGGTGATGGTCAGATCAGCCTGGCGGAGCTGAGGGAGGCCATGAAGAAGCTAATGGGCGAGCAGCTGCATCACCGTGAGATCGACGAGATCCTGAGAGACGTGGACCTCAACGGGGATGGGGAGGTCGACTTTGAAGGTGAGGAGAGAAATCTACTGCTGCTGTTTTTATGTTATTGATAAAAGTCAAAATCACACAAAAGTAACAGACCTAAAAACATGCTCAAAATATTTCCATTATCAAGTTACTGCATAGGTCTACATTTGTATTTTGCAGATCACAAGTTATAGCTATGTTAGTAGATGTTGTCAGAGAAGTAGCAGTAGTAGGCCTAGTAGAACTACTACTGCTAGCTGTCTGACTTCCACTTCTGCTTTCTATTTGAATGCAGGAACGACTTGATTGATACCTTGCAATTCAGACAATGACCCCCTCCTAATATAAAGAAACTAACGTCACATATATGTTTACAGAGTTTGTGAGGATGATGTCTCGTTGAGTCCTCTCCCAATGCTACTGGAGCTGCACTGATAAACAGTTTCTTGTACAAATTATCTATTTGTGTTTTGTCAAACTATTCCTTTAATGTAATTATAAAATGCTAGTTTGAAGAACATTTACAAATATGAAGCTGAAAGTTTCAGTGAGGAATACCTAGCATCCCACCTCAGATTGCAATGTCTACAGTAACTGTGATTTCAGATAAAATTTCATTATATTTTAGTGTTGTTCTTTAGCATTTGGGGATGTATAGCACTTTGTGGACTGAAGTCTGTGTAGATAGCTAAGTCACTTCTGTATGTTAAATGTTATTTTTATGTTATGAGATTATGTACTTGGAGCAGGTGGGGGGGCTTGAGGGGGCATTAGCCCTAGAATAGCCAGAACTGCCCTAGAATTGCACCGTCAAAGGTTGCCCACAGATTTTTGCCCCATTTTCATGGGACATTCCATCTCATTTAAAATGTTCAAACTACAAAGTGTATAATTAAAAATTATTTCATATTGGTTTTATAAACACCACTACAGGGACTAACTACATTTAAACTTGTTCAAAATAGCGACTCAAACATGGTAGGAGGTGGAAGTGCACTCGTATCCAAAGGATTTAAGTGAACATGGTAAGTGTGCATCCTCATTAAAGAACTCAGCACCCCCACAGCTCCTCCAACCAAAAATGTCTGGAGCCGCCCCAGTCTTGGAGAGACATTATGTTCTCAGGATGTGAGCATTTAGTGCAATATAATGTAAAATTCCACATACATCGAGTGAAACGATTGAAATCCACCAAGGGCTACTCTGTGTTTGAACTTGGTTTAACATTAAAATCTTGCTTGATCCATGTATGTGCACGTTGAATGACTGTAGATATATGTAAAAAGTTTTCCCAACACTGTTTAAAATATGATCAGTGACAATATAGATGTATTTGTTTAGAGTGTCACTGAAAGTTAATTTAGTAAAAGTTAAAAAAGCTCTTAGAAGCCATTGAATTTATTAATTTAATTATGATTGGGTTTTTTTGTTTTTTTTGTTGTTTGTTTTTTTCAATAATAACCTTAAAAAGCTTTGTGCTTTAAGATGTATGTAATTTTGTACAGCATGTATTCATCAATAAAAGCAAATTTGCACTGTAAATAATAAAAAAATATTGGTCAATTTAGTGTTTTTATCTTTCTTTTCTTTGTAATATGCCTTTTTTATTCTTCCCTGAAGTTAACCAGTTGATGAAAGAATGAAGAGCTGCCTTCATTATTGATGCTTACCAGCAGAGGGCGCTTGTGCCACGCGTAAATCAGGCATGATTTCCCAAATGTCCATGTGCGATGCATGACTCTATTTTATGTTTAATCTGATGTAATAATGAAGAAACGCTCCCTCCCAAGAAGATTCATCATCATTACAGGCAAGTTATATTCGGCTCACGGCGTGGATCGTTTCATAATCCACATTTCCCCATCGGTTGCTGGACTTTTTGTGACTTTTTCCACTTTTGAGCAGAGCAGAAGCTAAAAACTATGCATTACATTTAATCCACTGTTAAAGTTAAACTAACTCTTCTGGTCACACCGGCCTTCACCAAAACATAAACCATTTTCATGTAATAAAGTAATAAATGTTGGCCATCAATGTTGAAAACAAATCTTTTACAGGCTGGGACTCAAAGACAGTTCTAAGCATTTTTTTAGGCCACTTAGAAAATTGTCTGTTGGACGTGTACAAGGGAATACCCACACAGTGATAACGTCATGCCTGTAGTACAGGATATACCTCCTTTTGTGGTCCATGCTTTGTTCTGCCGTGGACTGTGTACTGGATCGTCCACTGTAGCGCCCACTCGCACACCAGGGTCTCATCGTCAGACCAGCTTGTGTGGGAAGTACCTTCTCTGGCAAAACATCTCAGCTGACTTGCATTTGTGGGGCCTGTTTCTCTGACTTGAAGCTCAAAGTAATGTTATGATTCCTCTGCTTTGTACAACCTCCTCTGAAAGCCTTGTCCATGGGAGCTGTAGTGGTATTTAATCATGTCCATTACCTCATTCAATACTACTTTCACTTAGGTCTGCTCGTTATCTTGTTATTTCTTTGTTATAGGCTAATAATACTAATGTAAACTCACAATATCTCGAGCTCTCTGTTCTCACTTAGGGTTTCATCTAGATCATTTCTAATGATAAATTTGACTTTGATTACCTTAATAAGTCTTTGGAATTTACTATATCCAACTATTTATGTTTGTGATTTTCAATTGATTCTGGTAAATTCATTTGCCCTACCTGAAAGAAGCTGCAGCATTCATGTGTCAATTTTTTATTTTGTTTAAAGATGCACTATGCAACTTTTCTGGTGGAGAGGCCGTCACCTGCTTATCTCGTGAAATTGCTTTGCCTGGAATGTTCCACAGTATGATAGAAACATATTTATCTTTAATTTATTTAATTGTTGGATTTTTAAAATATTTGTTGGAGTCACCTTCTTGTTGCCATATAGAATGCCCAATTGCGGAACATTCCAAATGATCAACAACATCTCCATGGAGAAAAGAAGTTGCCTCTACCTAAAATGTTGCCTAGTGCCCCTTATAATATATATATATATATATATATAATATTCGACGCATAAAAAATGTATGTTATTATTTATTGTGCAAAATAACATTGCAGACATAAACATCAAAAGCATTTTAATTGGCACAGATTATCAACTTGTTGCTGCACAAAATTCTTCAAACGTTGATATGCATTGAAAAACACAAACCCATTTTAAAATCGCATTCTGTAACATGTATCTGTTCTACATCTCACATATCCAGAACTGCTCGATCTTGCAGCTCTCATCGTTCCACTCTCCGTGTCCCGTGGCCCGGTGCCAGAACTCCACACAGTCCTGGTTACGACCGTCGTAGCTGTTGGGCTGCCCATTACCCCAGAACCTGCAACAAAGTCAAGCAAAACTCAGGTAAGACATCCGATAGTGTTGTCACAATACATTTCAAACTTGATTTTAATACTGAGGAATATACCAGTACCAATTTCAATGCCACAATCATAATAAAACAGTATATTTTTAGACTATAGAATGTACTTGAATTCAAAATAAAAATCCTCTTATACTAGTTCTGAATTACATCAAGACCGTTCTAAAAATACTCAGGAAAGGTCAGACTTTGTCCAATTTATGTGTTTTTAATTTTAATATCAATTAGTATCTGGCTACTGTGATATTTTTGACTACCCTACAGCCAACATTGTGATGCACATGACATTTGTCTGTGATGTCGATATTCTGGGACAATGTTAGGGCATCTCATATAACATCATTCTAATTAGGTTTAATGTCAAAAGTAGTTGTTATTTAACCTGGCTTTGGCTGGATTGATATGTGTGTCACTCTGAATGATCAATCTGGGATGCCTCTCGCTGAAAGTGATCAGAAAACACTGAACCTCATGATGATTATTTGGATCTGATTGGTCGAAGCGTCACAACAGCGGAACAACATGAAAAAATCAAACTCAGTTTCATCCAGTTGAGAGAAAAGCACAGACATCTCTCCTGTCCACAAATGCACAAAGCTCTTACCTTCTGCATTTTTTTCACAAACAGAATAGTCTGATTTAATGCTAAAAAGTAGTACGTCTGTCAGCGTTGCCATGTTTGTTTTGGTTTGCTTGGGCATTTTACCTTTGGCTCCCGCACAACGCTTGATGCTGCTCTGTGATTGGTCTGCCCACACAATTAACCTCACAGTGGGAGCAAGCCAAGGCGGATTCTTGTGAGTTTGTGAACTCACACATATTACGAGATTTTATTGACACATCTGACCAATAATTTGTATATTTTCGAAGTAAAGACATTATGATTTTTTGGTTATTTGTCCTGAAACAACTCTAGGAATCAGAATCTGACTTCTCAAACTCCTAAATACTACTTATAGACATACTGTAGCATTGTTCTAGTTTACTTACGTGGCATTCGGGTTCAGGGGCGTCCCATCCACCCATGTCCAGTGTCCTTCTATGCCGTCATCAGACAGTCCGATCCACACCTCCTTATCACTGGAGTATAGCCCATTAATGAATACCTTTAAAGACATAGGTACAAAATAATGTCTTCAATATTCAACTCTTTCCGTAGTATAAGGATGTATCTGTGTATTTATTTGAATCATCAATTTGTCAGCCAGCAGTTTCCACATAAATATGTAGGAGTTAAATTTAAAGTTATCCTAAGGCTGGTAAAAACTTTAAACATTCAATTAAGAACAGACAAATTAAGACACAGACATAACAACATGACAACACATCTGAGACATTACAAAGAAAATGTAAAAAAATGGACAAACCATTTCTTCCTGAGAGGTTATAACAGCCAGGTCTGCCCCCTTGTTCTTGCAGTACTCCCGACTGTTTTTCCAGTTCTTCTTCGTCTCTGAAGTGTAGTAGCAGCTGTACATGTGCGACCGCCAGCCAGTTGGACATTTCTTTGCTGAAAATAGAACAAAATCATTTGGTTGTTTTTGGCATTTTCCACCAACTAATAAGTCAAATTTGGAAAATGTTTGTCTTTTGGCCTTGGTTTTGGCAAAAATATTACTGCTCATGGTGTTCCTGCTGCTACATTCAGGGTATGTCATTCTTGATTGGTTTTACTGTATTGTATTGATCTCTGAATGACGATTAGTTTAGGCATAAATACTCCTTACACTGTTGAAATACAGTGGGTCAGATGAAGTAAAATTATGATTATGAAAGTCCACAAAATTCATAGCAGGAAAAGTCATGTCTGAGCAAATCATTTAACGAATCACGGGTGCTTAAAGGTGCACTTGATAACTTTTCTGGTGGGGGTCCATCATCTTCATGGCATTACACGTATCTATCCAGCATTGATTTCATTCCTGGTGTCATTATTACCTTGAAAAACCAGCAGTCTTACTGTGTACAGAGCTTATCTGGTGCTAGTCTTCATGGTGATAGATATGTTTAATGCCATACTGTGGAACATTCTAGGCAAAACAAAAACACATCCATGGAGACAAGCAGGTGGTGACCCCTCCTCCAAAAAATGTTCCATCGTGCACCTTTAAACGTTCTTGGACTGAACTGGGATTTGAGTGTTAATTCATTACTTTTTCGTGGATTTATTGCTGATGTTACCTTTTTTTATGCCAACAGTACAATACAACCTCAGTTTAACATGTATTCTGCATCACACTCACTATTCATTCACCTGCGATTATTCCGTTAAGTTTGATGACCTCCAACTGCAGCTCATCCCTCCCCTTTGTCAGGTTTTCGATCTTCTCCATCAGCGAGCTCCTCTCCACCTGGCCTGACCCACAACTTTTCTCCAGCTCTTGCTTTTCCTTCAGCACGCCCATATATGAAGAGTTCAGCTGCTCCGTCGCCTTCAGCAGAATATTATACATATCTTTCAGGGTGTTTCTTGCTGTTGCCGCGTCCATGTGACTTGCTTCTGCTGTGTCTTTTTCAATGGTTGTTAGGTGCAGCCTTTTCTCCAGTGACTCAACATCCATCATCAGACTGTTGTAGCTCAACTGCAGCTGGTCTTTGCGTCTGGTCACGTTGTTGAAACTGTTTTGCAAGTTATTTCTTTCTATAGACAGACTCTTATAGTTTCCCTCAAGTGTGGTTTTAAGTTTAACCGCCTGATCGAGCTTCGCCTGGAGAAGGTCTTTAGCCGTGGAAATGGTTGTTTTGTCGATCTGTAGCTTGACCACTGTGGCATTTGCCTGTTGTAGATCTTTTGTCAGCGCTGCATTGCTGGATTTTAATTTTGTCTCGCTCTGTCTCAGTGTGTATGTCTGTTCAGCCAAAGAGTTGTAGTTTTCTTGAATCTGATCCCTTCTTTTTCTTGTCACCTCCAAGCTTTTCTCCAGCTCTCTTTGTTTCTCGTCTAAGCTCCTCTTCTCTCTCTGAAGACTTGACAAAGATGTCTGGAGGCTGTCTTTTTCAGTGTTGACACTTTGTAGTTTGTTTAAGTTTTCCTGTTGCATATTGCGATCTAAAGAAAAATTTGGGGGGAACAAATAATGAAAAAGTTGTATCACTAGTAGGTCTGTCACGATAACAAATGTTAAAGTACACCATATTACTGAAGAAACACTGAAGTAGTTAGTTTGTATCTATAAAGCATCATAGAAGGTATTTATTCAACTCTCTACTGCTCAAATCTTATTGCAGTACAGAAAAATAACAAAATGTTCCCCACTAGTACTAAGAAAAAGTACAGATGATAAAAATTAACCCCCAAAAATGATTGTTCCATTGAATGATAACTTGATATAGTAATTATTTTGACAGGCCTTAACACTAGTCCACTTTTAAACAGAATGAATAGATCTGCTTATCTACTTTATCTACTTTGTTTTTAAATGGGCACTGAAGTTGTTATTTCTATATCATCTTAATTTGATGACAATAATATATAATATTACAGATGTATAACCCAGGTAAAATAATGTAGTAATACATATCACATACATAGATCATGATATAAAATTGTGTTCATTGTAGTGTATCATTGCAAAATACCAATTAGAGGATGACCAATGACTTTGATCTTGGAAGCTAAGCATTAATAATCTTTCATGCCTCTAGTTGGTTTTGTATCATATCTCTTAAGAAAAAAACCTCTACTTTCAGATTTTTCCCCCACTCTTCCAGGGTTGGGTTCTTTATTGAAAATCCGTATGTGCAACCAGTAGCCTATAAAACCAAATAGTCATACTTACAGCTGACCGATTCCCCGATGAGTCCAATCAACAGGAGAACACACAGGACCCCGAGACACACAGTGGCCAAGCGGAAAGGGTTTTGTTTCAAACTGTGAACTGAAAAAAGTAAAAGCTATTATTTTTCAGAATAATAATCTATTTTAGATGCATCCATTTATGAAACCCCATGATGAAAGTTTAAATGCTTTTTTGTCCAACAATACAAAAGAAAAATGAAAGATGGTGAATAATGGCATGGCGAAACTGGAATTACACCAGGATTAAACAATAAATTAAACCAGCTTTGAACCAGGCCTAAAATGTAAGAAAATTGAAAAGGGTCCTCCTCAATAGCAGAAGTATACCAGGAGTGGTCCCTATGCCACAGTTTGAGAATCACTAAACAAGATGGATATAGCCTACCTGTTTTCAAGTGTTTTACCTGAGAAGCGCAGTTTGTCGGGGTCCATTAGAAGTCTCTTGTAAGCGATTTTGTTGTCATCGATGTCCATGTTGGCCACAGAGGAGTCGTGGTCCTCCTCACTCATCTTTGACTGTCACTAAAGTCTGACAGGAGGTTTGATGGTTTCATGTGCATGTTTCATTTGACTTCCCATTTTTTCTCTTCCATTTTGGTTCCCCTTTTTCAAACTAAACTATGACAATGTTTCATAGGAATCACTTTTAGAAAATTGCAGTGTTGTGTGATTTGTTGCTGCTTGATAAACTAGTTTGCTTTGTAGTTATTTCCACTAAAACACCAATGTAATATGTAGCCCCTGCACATCTCAGTGTGTACAAAGGGGTCATAAACTGAATGTAGGACAAAGAGTGTTTACTTGCACCAGAATAACCTTTTTGTGTGTGTGTGTGTGTGTGTTTAAGAAGAACCCTATACATTTTGACTGCTGCCGATGGGTGCTGATTGCCTTTGTCATATTGAACCACATTTTTACAAGATCAGTGTTGGTAAAAGATGTTCAAATTGGTCCAGCACAATATAAATCACAGTCAAATCAAAATTTCAACCTCAAAATTCTCTGTCTTTTGATGAAAATCTAGTTCAAACCTCATTTCAAATGATCATATGAATGCTGTTCTTGTTTTAGTTTCAGAGTTTATCTCTCAGTGCTCCATCCTCCTGGACATGTTCAAAATGTACACTGTGAACTGATTACAGCTTAGAAAATATAAAAGCATTTAACTGCAATTACAATAAAAAATGTAATTTGATCTTTTTGTCTCCAAATATGTGCAGCCTAAATCACTGCCTTTAGATCCATCAATACAACTACCCCTCTAGCCTTCACCTTTTTCCAGTTAAACAGATATTTTATTTTAACCATTTTTCAGTTCAAGAATTTAAGAAACATTAAAGATTCTCTGTTAAAGTCATGTTTTGCATTCATACTTTCCATCATGTTTAAACTGTTGAATAAACTGGCAGAACAGGAAGCTTTTATTATAGGGTATACATTTCACAACATGAATCACATGGGACACAGGAAGAAACTATTTCAAAACATGAAAATTTGCTGAATGGTCTGTTTCATGTCAGCATATTCAGGTCTTTGCAAACTGACAAAGACCTGAATATTCAGACATTGCAACAAGTATATTGACCTTGTTCCACCTAACCCGCTTTTGCCGTAAATGTGACTAAACCGCACCCACAGCAATTTCTGGAATAAGGTGAACACTTTGACTCACATTAAGCTAACTTATAGGCACTTTCATCGCAGGAATAATATTATTAGCAACTATATGTAAGATTTTTATTTTAAATTCCATAAATATGACCCCAGATATGAGGTACACATGTTATAGCCCACTATGCTTAATTACAAAAACTGGACATGATGGCCATGTTGTTTATGTTGTAGTCAATCACATTTTCACCGAGGGCCACATCAGCAAAATGGCTGTCCTCAAAGGGCCAGATGTAAAATAAATGTAACTACTTTTTTAACTTTGAATTAACTATTTATTTAACATTTTAGTTTCAGAGTTTATCTCTCAGTGCTCCATCCTCCTGGTTCAAAATGTACACTGTGAACTGATTACAAATTAGAAAATATAAAAGCATTTAACTGCAATTGCAATAAAAAACCTAATTTGATCTTTTTGTCTCCAAATATGTGCAGCCTTGAGTTTGACACATGTGTTGTAGTTGAATTTTTTTGGTTCTCAAGACGATTATCCAATCAGAAAGCAGAATGAGCCTCACATAAGTCAATTACCAATTTCAATGCTTAAATCCAGTTAGTTTAGGACTCTCTCAAATTCTCACTACCTAAACATCAGTACCTGCAGCCAATCATTATTCAGTGCTAGTCATAGACTGTATAAAGAAGTGGACTGAGTGAGTGTGACGTCACCCATAGTGTTCGGCTCCAGTCAAATGAAGCTCATGCATCGTAGTAGTTATAGGAGTGAATTTGGAGCCAAGTTCTATATTTGGAATTACAACCGCGAGTATCATAGCAGCCAAAGAACCAATCTGGAGTGAAGCTGCTGAAGGTAACGCCCCCACCGTGGGCCCACTACAAGACCTGTCAATCAGATCTGTTGCTAACCATAAAGGGAACGACCTCAGGAAAAGAAGGCATCTGATTTGTCTCTTATTAATTGATTTACAGACACAATAGGGGGAAAGAAATACCAGGATCATGTAGAGCGGGTTAATGTGAACATTTTCAGACCAAAATGACGAGCCTGACAGCAGCAGTTACAGAGAGAGGCGTTTTCTAATGTAAAGTGAATTGGAGCCAGAGTCAACGGAGCTGGAAGCATGCACCTTGATCACTTCCTATTTGGAACACAGTGCCTAGCAGGTTAGCTAAGTCTATTTATAGATACAGATGGTGCTAGTGCAGCCTCTACAGCTCAGTGAGTGAATTCTGGAGGCTCTGAGCTTTCACATGAGGAATAGTCTGTCTATATACTGAGAATGATAAAAATGTCTATGTGTCTCTACATGCAGGTTAAGGCACTGGCAACTCCGGTTCAGTTGTGATTGTTGAACCTTTTTAAGAGCACAGACTTCATACGGTTCCTTTAGTTACAGTTCCCATAGGTTAACATTGAGCAGTGGGCAACGTTTTGAGCTTTTGAGAGGGACACAAATGGCTTGATATAAGATTACAGCACCACACCAGTATTCAATATATTCTAGATTGTAAAATTTGAGAACAACCATTATAATGGAAATCAATGTGCTTCTGTTGCACTTTTAGTTCATAATGATGATGGCAGACCCTGTAGAAGAGCCATTCTAAGAAAGATGGCCCAGGCCCAGTTGAATCAGCATGGTAACCATTAGTAACACCCACACAGTGAAATCCAAGGCGTCTGTACAGGTTATGAGCGGCTGGTGTGTAGTTCGTAGTTCCCAGAATGACTTTGGAGTACTTCTGAGATGATGCAAATTCCAGAACTTTCTGGCCTAATGCCATGCCAACGCCGC
Organism: Periophthalmus magnuspinnatus; assembly: GCF_009829125.3. Classification (NCBI taxonomy): domain Eukaryota; kingdom Metazoa; phylum Chordata; class Actinopteri; order Gobiiformes; family Gobiidae; genus Periophthalmus; species Periophthalmus magnuspinnatus. The sequence goes on from NC_047126.1 coordinate 14,707,242, forward strand.
AGCAACGGTATCTTCTGTCCACAGACATCCTCTTCAGCTCCACCACCTCCAGGGACCTCTTCATAGCTGCAACCAATCCCACCACTACACCATCCAGTAGCGCAACCCATAGACATGAGCCTGCACAGACAACACCACCTGGTCATATAGGGATAATACACCCCCAATTTCAATGAAGTTGGAATGCTGTGTAAAACTTAAAAAAAATACAGAATACAATAATTTGCAAATCCTTTTCAACCTATATTGAACTGAATAAACTACAACGACATGATATTAAAACTTTATTGTTTTTATGCAAATATTCACTCATTTTCAATTTGATGCCTGCAACACGTTCCAATAAAGCTGGGACAGGGGCAACAAAAGAACGGGAAAGTTGAGGAATGCTTAAAATACACCTGTTTGGAACATTCCACAGGTGAACAGGTTAATTAGAAACAGGTGAGTGTCATGATTGGGCATAAAAGGAGCATCCCTGAAGGGCTCAGTCATCCACAAGCAAGGATGGGGCGAGGTTCACCACTCTGTGAACAACTGCGTGAGCAAATAGTCCAACAGTCTAAGAACAACGTTTCTCAATGTACAATTCCAAGGAATTTAGGGATTTCATCAACTACGGTCCATAGTATCATCAAAAGATTCAGAAAATCTGGAGAAATCTCTGCATGTAAGCGACAAAGCCAAAAACCAACATAGAATGCCCATAACCTTCGATCCCTCAGGCGGTACTGTCTTAAAAACAGACATGAATGTGTAAAGGTTATTACCACATGAGCTTGGGAAAACTTTAGGAGACCATTGTCAGTTAACACAGTTCATCACTATATCTCCAAGTGCAAGTTAAAACTGTACCATGCAAAGCGAAAGCCATATATCAACAACACCCAGAAATGCCGTCAGCTTTTCTGGGCCCGAGCTCACCTGAGATGGACTGACGCAAAGTGGAAAAGTGTGCTGTGATCTGACGAGTCCACATTTCAAATTCTTTTCTGGAAATCATGGACGTCGTGTCCTGCAGGCAAGAGGAAAAGGACCATCCGCATTGTTATCAGTGTAAAGTTCAAAAGCCTATGTGATAGTCTGGGGGTGTGTTAGGAGCTTGCACATCTGTGAAGGCACCATTAATGCTGAAAGGTACATACAGGTTTTGGAGCAACATACGGTGCCATCCAATTAAAGTCTTTTTCAGGGATGTCTCTGCTCATTTGAGCAAGACAATGCCAAGCCACATTCTGCACATTTTACAACAGCGTGGCTTTGTAGTAAAAGGTAGTAGCCTGCCTGCAGTCCAGACCTGTCTCCCATTGAAAATGTGTGGCGCAACGGAGACCCCGGACTGCTAAGCAACTGAAGTTGTACATTCAGTACGAATGGGAAAGGATTCCTCCTGCTCAGCGTCAGCAATTAGTGTCCTCAGTTCCCAAACGCTTATTGATTGTTGTTAAAAAAAAAAAGGTACCGGTAATGTAAGACAGTGGTAAACATGTCCCTGTCCCAGCTTTATTGGAACGCGTTACCGACATCAAATCAATGAAAATATGCATATATGCAAATATGAATATTTGCATAAAAACAACGTTTATCAGTTTGAACATTAAATATCATGTCTTTGTAGTTTATTCAGTTTAATCGAGGTTGAAAAGGATTTGCAAATCATTGTATTCTGTAATTTTTTTAAGTTTTACACAGCATCCCAACTTCATTGGAATTGAGGTTGTAGTACTACAAGAAAGAAGTAGAACACAATGATTACTTGGCAATCAAAAAGCTAATGCACTTAGGTGCACTATGTATACTATCTGGTTTGGGGTTAGTCACTTGCTGGTCTCCATGGAGATGTCACTGCTTTGCCGGGAATGTTCCAAAGTATGGCATTAAACTTTTCTATGTTGCAGTTGTTCAGTATACCTTGAACAAATACCTTAAAAAATATGTATTCTTACAGTAAGTTCACTCATCTCTCTATCTGACCTGTAACTTGGCCTGGTTTGTCTCCATGGAGATAAACACCTTTAACTAGGTATTAAGTAGAAAAAACATATATTTGCACAATTGGCCCTCAGCAAAAACAACAACAACAAAAATCTATCCATAATGTTTTAAAATGACATTATGAAGTCAAGTCATTCTGTTTCTCTTCCTCTCTCACTCTCCTCCAGTTCTCCCGCCATCGCTCCTCCCCCCTCCCTCTTCCCTTTAGTCCCTCAGTTCAGCAGCTCGTTTGGACTGTGGGTTGGGTTTATGTGTTTAGTCCCACTTTAAGCCCTGAAGAATATCCACATGTAGAGCTCATAGGATATCACCATGTACCGGTTAATCCAGTCCTCTGCAGTCCTATTTCTCTCACACACCTTTAGTCTCTTAGAATCAGTGGTATACCTGGTGCCCTCATATAAAAATGCTCAATATTGGCCATGTCTGTGCTGAGGGTGCGCTTGGTGTAACTGTTGGTTGTTCTCAGACTGTAGAAGTAGCGAGCGCAGAGGATAGCCACTGGGAGGAACACTATCAGCCACGGACACCAGGAGACCCACAGGCATGACACTGTAAGATAACAAGGCACAAAAGTCCAAGGCAGACATAATGAACACCAAACAGAACGTTATGTTGATATACTGATAATGATATTGTAAAGTCTGTATATTGATATTGACATTTTATACTGATTCTGAGGAGCTCTGGTTGTTTTTATGTGGGCATAAAAATAATAATAATTTTCATCTTAATCTTAAAGAAAAGTGCAGGAAATTTAAATGCAGTTTTAATCTTTTGACTAAAATAAGTTTTTGTTTCAGTCACATAGTTACATTAGATTTAGTCAAATGATTATTTTTCATTTTAGTCCAGTTTTAATTGACAACAATGTCATGCTAGTTTTAATCCATAATAGTTTTAGTCAACCATTTCCTTTTTACCTTATATTGCATTGCTTTATGGGACATGCACACACGTTCTTTAGACACTGAGTTTGTAGTCTACATGGTCTTGTTTGGGCCTCTTGCACTGTAAAGTGGAACTTGGTTTTAGTCTCCACTTATTTAGTTTGTATTTTTTAACAAAAAATATCAGAAAAGTTTGTTTTTAGGATACCTATTAGCTGATCTTACAGCGTAACATGTTTTGATGAAAATGCACATATTTTTGTCATAGTTTTAGTCATAATATTTACTTTTTATTTATATTTAGTCATCAAAAATATGACAAATTATTGTAATCAATGAAATTCAGCATAACTGTAAAACTAATGCCTAAACTGCATGTGTTGGCTGTGTAACCAGACGGCTAGCACTGGACACCCTAGGGCTAACCCTAACTCACTGGAATACTATTAAATAATAGATTTTCCCCCATTATCTTCAAGAAAAGAAATAACCCTTGAGGACAATATTAGTCTTAAGCCTTAAAAGTCTTTACTGTGTTATATTGCCAATTCAAGTCCTCCAGTGCTTCCAATGTCCCATCATTTTATTTCTTATGAAGGCAGTTATCCAAAGAGAAATGTCAACAAATACTTGGTAGAACTGTCCCTGCATCTCAACACGAGACCTCTTAATCATTTCCATTTTTATTTACTTTCTTGCATATACCCTTTTTAATGTAGATTTGACTAATGTTAGTTTAATGGAATAATTTGTACAACACCATGTGCAACCATGTTCTTACCTGTTATGGCCAAATACAGTAGCAGACTCTCTGGATGGTGTCTTAACCCTCTGAAGGCTGTGTCTATCACCATCTCCTCCATCCCCTCTGAGAAAATCCTCTGCACCTCCTTCTCATCTCGAACCTCAAATTCACGCACTACAACTTTTTGAATCTGTTCCTGTTTTGTTCCATTTTTCTCCATACCTCATAACAATGCTCATCTAAAGGTAAACTGAACAGAGTTTTTCAGACAAATCTTGCAGACGATACATTCGAGTCCAAAAACAAAAACACTACAATGATGTTCTGCCTCTAATGAATGCATAGATGTTGAGGTTCACCAAAGATAAGACCCTTTCTTATCATAACGCATAGGCAGGGTGTAACGTTTTGGTGGGTTATTTGAAAGTTAAGAATGTATAGTTTTCAGGGTGTGTTTTGTCCATGTTATCTGATTAGTGGGAAGCTTTCATATTATGTTACCTATTAGTATTTTATTACAAGTTTGACTTAGGAGCAGCAGAAGGAGGAGGGGGAATTGTACAAAATGTTATTTCTGTGATGTTGTATTTACTCACATATTAGTAAAATATTGTACATTTGTGAAAGCCTTTCAGTTCTAAACCCTATCAAAGGTGTAACTTTTCTGGCAGACCTGCTTGTTTCCATAAAAATGTCTGTAACTTGGCCTGGTAGCATCACTCTATCTCAATGAAGACTGAATTGTATGTATGCCAGTGCTGTTCCACGCAAAGCAATATCTCCATGGAGACAAGCAGCCCGCAGATCCTCAACCAGAAAAGTTACATAGTTCTCCTGTAATTACCCTCACTTGGGCTGGCCAAATACAGTAGCACACTGTCAGGATGGTGTCTTATCCCTTTGAAGGCTGTGTCTCTCAACATCTCCTCCTTCCCCTCTGAGAAAAACCTCTGCACCTCCTGCTCATCTTAGCCTTCAAATACACGTTTTAGAGCTGTTTAAACTTTCTATTTCCCCAGTGTTCTCCATAGCTCACTGGCCTGGCCGTGGACTCTGGAAGTGTCTACTTATCCCATGTCCCAGCTACCCCTCTCCCATACTGCAACAAATGGGTAGACATGTATACTGCACATACTAGTTTGCTTATGCTTGTGTTAATTTACCACCAAAGCTGCTGAGATAAATGAAGATCAACCTCTACTTCTTAAAGCCACACAGTCACTTTTTCTGATGGACGGGCCCGCCAACAGCTTGTTTCATGGAGATGTTATTGTCTTCTCTGACATGTTCCAAGACTCCACCAGGTCAAGTTACAGACCAAATATTTAAAGGCAACCCCACTCACAGTATGAATGCATGTTCCAGGTTTTGAACAATACAAACACCTGTACTTCGATGAATACAAGATGGAGAATTTTAATGTTTAATGCCATAGAATGTGATGATCAGATGGAGGAGGGCAAATGTAACTTTATGGGAGATTCACTGTTTTTTGAAAGAAACTGAAAATCCACAAACATTTAACTAGATTATTATTTGTTAAGAAATTGTGTCCAAATACTTGGCATAACAAATTTAATGCTCAAAGTGCTCAAAATAACACGAATCAGCTCTGAAGCTTAAGTTTTAGATTACGTTTGTACAGTTTTTAGTCATAGGATCATGTGAGGCTCATGCTGCTATTTGATTGGATTAGACTTCATTGGATCAGCCAAGACAGATGCGCACCTAGTTGACTATATGGTAACTAAATTCTCCTGAAACTACACTTACTTGACCATTTTAAGAGTATCCGTGCTTCAGTGTTCTCACCTGACACCTGCCATTCATTGGAAACAAACCCAAACTAACAATACCATGACGACAGACCACATGTCCAAGGATCACACTATCAAACCTCAGAAGATACAGTTTGTCCAATTGGCACTGGTATGGCCGACATGTCTTCTCGTCACCACATCCACTGTCAAAAATAGATGGAGGACAGCAGACGGCAAAGGGGCTGAAGTGACTCACTTTTACACAGACGATTTGAAAGGGTTTGAGAAAGATCAAAAAGAATCAGATGGGCAGACAGGAGTAAACAAGCCAAAAGTGACATGAGGGTGGGACTGGGCAAGGGCTATATTTAACCACTCTGACGCCATTTGGGTGTGATTCATGGGAAATAATACTGTAACAATCATATATGTGGGAAAAAACGTCTACAGGAAAAAAAAAAAAAAAAATTCATAGTGTTACATTTTCTCATCATTGCTATTTTTGCTTTTTGCTTTTCTAGATCTGCTTTTACTGAACTTACCCTTTTGGGAACAATATTCTAAAAGACAAAACAATATAAATATTGTGCTGCAAAGAAAAAGCAGATTGCTTAAAAATGGGGAAAAAACATGAAGACTACTGCTGAGAAAACAGCAAGATCTCAATGAATCAATGTCTCCAAATGTTGAACTAGGACTCACTAATGAGCCACTTCCCACATAACGCTACATATCAAGAACACATGCCTCCTACACACCATGGCCCGGCTGTACAGTGTTCCCCAATTAGTTTACCCTTTTGCACTGACATAAATAAAATCACGTGAGGTGATTTTATTTATGAGATTACAATGTGTGACTATTCTGCTCATTTCATGGTCCACACTAATTACGATATTAAACTTATCTATCTTGCAACATACATTGCCTTGAAAGTCATATATTTTGTTTATTTGGTTCAATGTTTTTAGCCAGTAATGGGCTGGACACAAGATATGCTCAATATGCAGTCTTTCAAAGTTATACATCCGTCCATTTTCTTCTGCTTGATCAGGGCCCAGGTCGTGGGAGCAGCAGTCTGAGTAGGGAGGTCCAGACTTCCCTTTCCTTGCAGACTTGGTCCAGCTCGTCCAGTCGGATGCCGAGACCAATATAATAACTCACTTCAACAATAATTCATTTATTTTCACTGCTGAATTTTGAACTATTGTCCAGTCCACACTGTTTATTTTGTATGTATAGTCAGTCAGGTCTATTTTTATTATTATACACATTATTTTTTGCTGGCATTTATTTGATCATAATGTACTTTTTATGTTGCACCATTTTGAATTTTGTTCACTGACAATGGCAATAAAACTTCTGTCTGATTCTGAAATTTGAAATTAGTGTAAGAGCTACAGTTATAACTAGAGCTACAGAATGCACATTTTTAAAAGACATTTTACCTAAACTGTAAGTTCATCTGACTAAAGGAGATACATGGTGCATTGTGTAAACAGTCCAGCTGCTAAATTGCAGCATTTGTCTCTCAAATGTGGAAAACGCCTCCTCTCATAATTTTCAAATCAAAATGCATTTATTTTTACCTTAGATAAATAAGACTTTAGTGGTTTGATTGTTTATTCTGCAAAAATCCATGCTATTTCTCTGTTCTTGTTGTTATTTTGTTTTGTTTTGTTTTTTTTACTCATGTTTTGACACTAACAGCCCATGTGTTTCTTTGATTGGTTAATCCGTCTGTCAGTCACATTCATTGGAAATCGGGGTGACAAGATAGCGTTTCAGACCCACACGTTTTGTGAAGTATTGTCAAAGTGTGCCAGGCAATAAGATGAGGGCACTGCACTGTTATACCTTTATTATATACTTATACTTTTATTATGTTGAGCAGTGTCCTGTTGTAAAGTAACTGAGGTAATAGTTATTAGACATCATATCACTGTGGAGAAATCGGCCATATATATCGACCTCAAAATATTGACAGAGCTTATCAGCCATTGGCCTCAAAAAATCCATATTGTTTTTTCTCTAGTATTTGTAATGCATAGCTTAGACCCCATTTAAATCTTGTACTTCTTTAGATTGTCTTACAATACTGCTAGTACTTCTTTGTCACCAATGAATCACTGCTGCCCAAGGATTTCAAACAACAGTGAACAGCAGTCCAAACCAGAGCATTTTATCACAATAGATCTGTGAAACTTTAGTTGAGGCCAGACTGACCTTTTTAGCATCCAACAACTGCGTCATTTCCACTTAACAACTGACATTCAAACTTTTCTGCTGTACTGTTTACAATATCTCCTGCAATTGTGTTATACTTTTGCTTATTTATCTCAATTCTGAACTTGGATGGCTTCTGTTTTACCTGATTTGGCTGCTTAGCCCTCCAACAGGCACCCATAGGAGAAGCCATCATACAGACACATTTTCCATCATGTGTAAAAATGTAACCCAGAGAAATTGTGATGTGTCAAACTTCCCACATACATGGTGGATGTAAATATCTGCCTTATAAGGACTGGCACAACAGATCAAGTAATGAAATCAGGATGTAAGTAAGGCTGTTTTCACATTTGTCCTGACGTGATCCCAGTTTAGTCCTGATCTGTGTTGGCTTTGGTCCTGTTTGTCCTGCAGTCTATAAGATTTGGTATGATCCAGTTTTAGTTCTGTTTATTCGAGCATAGTTTCAGTAAGTATGTGCTGCAGGAGATTAGAAAGTTTTGCAAAGGCCTAATTGTGACAACTGACAACTGGTGTTTAAAGAGTTTTTTCAGCTCTGCATTTGTCTGTCAAACAACTAAAAGTATCATAATAGTTGTACATGCAGGGTAAGATCAAATGACTAAAGAAGTGTGGTTCTGACAGCTTAGGCTACACCTAGCTCTTGGGTGTTGCAGGATTGTGTTATGTATATGAGCAGGTGGTCATGGTATCATCCTTCATTTGTGTATATTTTGCAGGGCCACAAGTGGTACTCAACCTTTTTTTTTTCTTACTCAGGAACTAGGCAAATAAAATCAGTTTATTTTAGAAGTATGTTGTGAATAATTGCAGTGGTATGTTCTTTTAAATTATATTGAACATTATTAGAATGTAACCTTTACTGAAAAACATTAAATTAAAAAAATGAAAAAAAAATAAAATAGGAAATTAAAGGACAAAATTGGAACCTCACTCAATAATTTTTTTTCTTCATTCTTAATTTTCCCTCTTATTTCTTTTTTTCTGTTTTATTACTTGATTACCCATACACACGCACGCATACGCACACACACACTCCCATATAAGAAGAACAGAAGTCATTGTCTCGTCACTCCCTTCAAACCTTGATGTATGTATTCCCTATTCCCTCAAGTCAAAATGTCTAATGTTTTTTTTTTTTTTTTATTGTGTGTATTGCCTCTAATATCACAATAAAACTAGAGAGTAATTCTACATCATAGTGAGAATTGCTTACAAAGATGCAGATTTTCTTTCTTTCATTGTAACAGGGCAATAAGATTATATTTTTATACGCTTCTTTGCAGAATACATAGATACTGTAGAAAGGATAAACTGCTATCATTTTAAGTCAATACTCAAATTGTAGAGTTTTTGACACTGATGCATCCCTGAAGAATTGCTGCTTTTCAAACTATGATTTAATTTCTTTATTCTTGGTGGAGAAGAGGCCTGGATCGCTGCCAGGTTACGCTACAGAGACGAGGGTTTGCTGGAGCACTTCTCCGGTGGATTGTACTTGACTCTATGTGTTGGAGGATGTAACACTGAGTATTTTCTGTGAGTGTTGGGTTTGTGTTAAGTGGGCTTCAGTTTGAGGGCCTATGTTCTGATGCAGCCGAGGTCCAGTTGTTTTCCTGTTCATCAAAAAACCTTCCTTTTGTCTTTGTTTTTTAATACCCACAAGCATTGTTTTTTTTAAAAGACAATGAAAGAATACGTGTCTATCAGGCTGACACAGGAAGAAATTACCACTGATATGTGACACTTCCCCGAGACCAGTGACACTTCTGAGGATGTCTCGCAGTGAAAACATGTCAAGAAGGTAATTACATCTATCCTGCTCTGTTTTTAAAAAGAACCAAAGTTTGTCGGTGTTTTCATGTTTATTCTTGTATCTTGTCGTTAAAAAAGACATATTCTGCTTGTGTCTGTTCAATATTTATAATCTATGACACCCGTGGATCATTATGTTATAATTTGCACATTTTAAATTACAATATTTATCTAAAATGACTTAATAAAAGAAAAAAGTCCACTGACTTCTGTGTTAGAAAGCTGCTACATCATCATAATAAACAGATTTTTTTTTTTTTTTCATTTGTACCAAAAAGACATAACACTCCTGAATCCTATACATATTATGAATTAAGAAAATAAAATTGAAGAACGAAGTGAGCATATGCTGGTGGCGGTGAAAACGTATTGATCTGTAATATGGCGTCTTGAAAAAAAACTATTAAAGATGACTCAAACATAGACGAATCACCACAAAAACATAGGCATAGGACATGGGAATCACAGAGACCCTCGTTTTGATACAGTACAGTAGTAGTAGTACATGGCACGCAATACCGATCACAATGATTTTTTTAAATAATAATCTTTCATTGTTAAACCAGTACCTCTAAAAGCTGTAATATACACTTAATACTTAATAATCAAAACTGTGAATACATCAGTTGTATTTTTTATACCTTTATTCAAGTAAGCAACTATGTAGTGCTGCTACAACTCAGCTCATTTTTGGTGCTTCGTATACTGACTAAGCCACTCTGTGTTTTATTTCTTCAACATATGGTATTTCTCTGTTGTTGTCACCAATTTTAGTGTACCCTGGTCTATGTTAACAAAATATATATATACACAAAAGCTAAAGGCTGGGAAGGACACATTCTCAAAAGTTGTCAAAGTTTGCCTGGCTTTGATTATAATTAATGCTCAACTTAAACAAATGCAGTTAAATAGTTGAATAGCTGCAGTATGTTTTCTGTTATGGTACAGATATACTGACCCTATAGCTGAGTGATGTATACAGAACCATAAGGAAAACAATCATCTCCATCAACCATCAGTCATCAAAAGGTGAATGGGCCAGATGCATTAATCCAGCTTTCAGTTCATAGTAAACACTTGCTAAAAATACCATCTCTTAAATATATGTCTTGGCCTTTGCTTTGTTGTTTGTTGTCTTGACCGTTTGAGCTACAACTGTGACTTCTAGCACATTTCGTGATGACCAATGTGTGGAGCTGTAATAGGCCACTTCATCATTTGACCTATGAAATCATCTCTACAGTTAACTTACAATCACTGCAAAGATACATGTAAGAAAACACAGACAATTCAAGCCGCGTTCAACTCATTTAACTCCAATTGATGCATGCAAAATTATGTAAAAGTGAACTTGATCTAAAATAGAATAGATTGGTTTACTTGCAAGTGTGGTAACGCCATGGTGACACAGCCTGTCATCTGTGGCCAGTACAGGACAGTGCCCACCCACAAGATGCTAGTCACACAAGAAAAAGAAGAATAAAGGGAGGAGTGCTGGCAGGCCGAGCGAAGTAAAGATGTGGGTTGATGTGAACATAAAGTTTTGATCCATTTCTGCACAGTAGGGGGCATGACTGAGCATAATTGGCAGCAGGAGCAGGCATGTGAGACTGAAAAACGTGGATTATGGTAGGACAGAAGCATTATGGGTAAAGCTTTGAGGTGTAAGAAGAGAAATAAGAACACAGGCAAGAGAGGGCAGTGGGAGGAGGGCTGAATTATTAGTTATTGAAGGATTCCACTCCCCATCGTTTCTCGAGATGTTTTGTATGTTTTATTAACTGTATGTATAGGGTTCTCAGGCTTTTTACAATCAAGTAACAGATATGCAAAGATGTGGCTTTCAAAGTACCACAAAGTACCACTAGGTCTAAACCAGATCTGTTATAACTAAGGGTGTGTTCATAAGTGTGAGTGTGTATGTGGACTTGATTTGATTCTGTTATCATCCTGGTTTAGTCCTGCTCTTGTCCAGGTCTAGTTTCAAGGTTTAGTTCTGATTTTAATGTGGTGAACTTACAAGTGTGAATGTTTCCATAGTCTTTTATTTAAGCCCTAATTGAAGTACTATGTCAATTTGTTCAATATGTGAAAGCTGGAACAGTATATTTTGAGACGCAATATTTATCTTGTGTACATTTTCTTTACAATAGTGGAGAGGTTTTGGTTATTTTAGTTGTAATATGATAAGATTTGAGCTGAGGGTTGGTTCACTCTGCTGTTTATTTGTTGCAGCTTATGTCTTTTAGTGATACAGTATATTTAAAAAATGTGTTTACTGGGATTATCCTGCTTTTCGACAGTGGCATAAAGTAGTTTCAATATTATCGTTTATCACAGTTTTTTCTCTGTAGCAATATATCATAATTAAAAATTTGTTATGGTGACAAGCCTTACTATTGTAGTTTTAATCAGGAATTTATCCAAAAGAGACACAAATATGGTTAAAAAAGTGAACTGTGGCAAACTGACATGGGAGTCAGGTCGTGTTGTGGAGTTTATAAATATCGAGACTGTTAAAAAAAACTTGTGGATTTGAGTTGATTCTTCGCACCATGATAGGCTGTTATACGAGTGCATGCTGAGCTGAGAACTGTGTTTCTCTGGATTAATTTAGTTTTTACATGGCAATATGTTAGACATGTAGTACCTTTGCTTGTACACAGTCTATTATTATGCACTTCTGAATGTCACAGGGCTCTGGTGTGTGTGAATCAGAACACATTATAGCTTAATCTAGCAGATGGTGACAGACACCGACTGACAACAGGGCCAATGTAGACTCACTGATGTGTGTTAGCATTGCATACATAGACAACAAATGTTACAATTAACTTTACACACTTTTCTGGTGTAGCTTATGCCAACTGTTTGTCTACATGGAGATGTTATTGCTTTGCTTAAAATATGCCATACTATGGTTGGCCTCTTTACAGATCTGACCTGTAACCTTTCCTGGTAGTGTCATCTTGTCTCCATGGAGATACATTTTTTGCTGTGCTGTGGAACATTATAGGCAAAGCAATAACATCTCCATTGAGACAAGCAGTTGATGGACCCATCCATCCATCCATTTTCTTCTGCTTATCCAGAGCCGGGTCGCGGGGGCAGCAGTCTAAGCAGGGACTCCCAAACGTCCCTCACCCAGACACGTCCTCCAGCTCCTCCGGTGGGACCCCAAGGCGTTCCCAGGCCAGCCGAGAGACATAGTCCCTCCAGCGTGTCCTGGGTCTTCCCCGGGGCCTCCTCCTGGTGGGACATGCCCAGAACACCTAGGGAGGCGTTCCGGGACGCATCCTGAGCAGATGCCCGAGCCACCTCAACTGGCTCCTCTCGACGTGTATGAGCAGCAGCTCTACTCCGAGCTCCTCCCGTGTGACCGAGCTCCTCACCCTATCCCTAAGGGTGCGCCCGGCCACTCTGCGGAGGAAACCCATTTCGGCCGCTTGTATCCGTGATCTTGTCTTTTCGGTCATTACCCAGAGCTCATGACCATAGGTGAGGGTAGGAACGTAGATTGACCGGTAAATCGAGAGCTTCGCCTTCCGGCTCAGCTCCTTCTTCACCACAACGGACCGATACAGCGACCGCATCACTGCAGACGCTGCACTGATCCGCCTGTCAATCTCACGCTCCATCCTTCCCTCACTCGTGAACAAAACCCCGAGATACTTGAACTCCTCCACTTGGGGCAGAGACTCACTACCCACCCGGAGAGAGCAAACCACCTTTTTCCGATCGAGAACCATGGCCTCAGACATGGAGGAGCTGATTCTCATCCCAACCACTTCACACTCGGCTGCACACTGCCCCAGTGCCTGCTGCAGGTCCTGGCTCGATGAAGCCATCAGGACAACATCATCCGCAAACAGCAAAGATGAGATCCTGTGGTTCCCGAACCAGACCCCCTCCGGCCCCTGGCTGCACCTAGAAATTCTGTCCATAAATATAATGAACAGAACCAGTGACAAAGGGCAGCCCTGGTGGAGTCCAACATGCACCAGGAACAGGTCTGACTTACTGCCGGCAATGCGAACACAGCTCCTGCTCCGGTCATATAGGGATCGGACAGCCCTTAGCAAAGGGCCCCGGACCCCATAATCCCGGAGCACCCCCCAAAGGACACCACAAGGGACACGGTCAAATGCCTTCTCCAAATCCACAAAACACATGTGGACTGGTTGGGCATACTCCCTTGAATCCTTGAGGACCCGATGGAGAGTATAAAGCTGGTCATGTGTTCCACGACCGGGACGAAAACCACACTGCTCCTCCTGAACCCGAGGTTCGACTATCGGTCGGATTCTCCTCTCCAGTACCCTGGAGTAGACCTTACCGGGAAGGCTGAGGAGTGTGATTCCCCTGTAATTGGAACACACCCTCCGGTCCCCCTTCTTATATAGAGGGACCACCACCCCGGTCTGCCACTCCAGTGGTACTGTCCCCGACCGCCACGCGATGTTGCAAAGACGTGTCAGTCAAGAAACCACGAGGTGGTGATCGGTTGACAGCTCAGCCCCTCTCTTCACCCGAGTGTGCAAGACACGCAGTCGGAGATCAGATGACACGACAACAAAGTCGATCATCGACCTCCGACCTAGAGTGTCCTGTTGCCACGTGCACCGATGGACACCCTTGTGCTCGAACATGGTGGTCGTTATGGACAAACTGTGACTAGCACAGAAGTCCAATAACAAAACACCACTCCTGGTTCAGATCAGGGAGTCCGTTCTTCCCAATCACGCCCCTCCAGGTGTCACTGTCGTTACCCACATGGGCATTGAAGTCCCCCAGGAGAACAACAGAGTCCCCAGTCGGTGCACTGTCTAGTACCCCTCCCAGGGACTCCAAGAAGGCCGGGTACTCTCCACTGCTGTTTGGCCCGTAGGCCGACACAACAGTGAGAGACCTGTCCCCGACCTGAAGGCACAGGGACACGACCCTCTCGTTCACCAGAGTGAACCCCAACTGAGCTGTGGGGCAATGAGCAAGCCCAGCTCGCCGCCGCTCCCCACGGGCACCGCCAGAGAAATGGAGAGTCCAGCCCCTCTCAAGAAGTTGGGTTCCAGAGCCCAAACTGTCCATGGAGGCGAGGCCGACTATGTCTAGTCAGTAACGCTCAACCTCCCGCACAAGCTCCGGCTCCTTCCCCCCCAGCGAGGTGACATTCCATGTCCCCAGAGCCAGTCTCTATGTCCAGAGATCCGGTCGTCGAGGCCCCTGCCTTCGACTGCCACCCAGATCTTCATGCACCGGCCCCTTACGGATCCTCTTGTGGGTGGTGGGTCCACATGAGGGCGGCCCCACGTCACTCCTTCGGGCTGAGCCCGGCCGGGCCCCGTGGGGAAAGGCCCGGCCACCAGGCGCTCGCTGTCGAGCACCCACCCCAGGCCTGGCTCCAGGGTGGGGCCCCGGTAACGCCGGTCCGGGCGGCGTAGCTTGCCTTGATTGAACACTTGTCAAAGCAATAACATCTCCATTGAGACAAGCAGTTGATGGACCCTCCACCAAATAAGTTACATATAACCACTTTAATATTGCAGGCTCTGTTTCTGTGGCATTTCCGAGGGGTGTATTGTTGCATGTGAACTGTTCTGGTTTGAAGTAGTGGGTACCTGACTGGAGCAACATTCTGCAGTAACGTTGAAACAGCAGGGAGCCAAATGACTAACAGGAAGGGTCTGGTTTTGGTGTGAAAACAAGATCAAGAAAAGAACTAGTCTCCCAAGTGACGAGGTGTGCTCCTGGTGTATGATGAGTGTTAGGCCTCTAAATTTGGCGGTCAACTTTCAAAACTGATGCTTTTACCTCAGATCTACTCTGGTGTGTTTTTCAGACATGAAGCTTTAAAGTTTGTTTCTTACCTCTTAAAAAAGATACTAATGTTTTTTTTCACAGGTTGGACTTCCAGGCTTTTCTGTGTGGAGTTTAGTTTGCATGTTCTCCCTGTTTACCAAAATAGATAAAATATATGGTCCTGACCAAGCCCTGCTTAAGATCCGGAGTTGCATTCCTGGTACAGGTTGCCCCACCAAATTCAGAGTGATTTTAGCTCATGAGGGATTAATAAAGTATATCTTACTTTACCCTTAAGGGGTAAAGGTTAAAGTGAAGTATGTAATAGCTATATTTCACATTCTCCTCATCCCTCAGGGCTGCATTGGGCCCTGATCAAACTGTTAGATTTACTAAGTCAGGCTGAGTACAGCACAAGCATCATCCTGTGCATGACATCTCTCAACTTGTGCTCCACTTAAAGGGGCCATATTATACTATCATCTGATATATGTTATAGTGTTGTTTCCTCATCACAAACATGACTGGAGTTGTGTTTTGTTTCATTTACACATGTTTAACACACAAATCCCGCATATTTAGGCTGAAAACACTCTATTGTACCTTGCGATGTGCTCCACTGGGTTTTTAAGCTTCGTATACCTTTACTAGTATCATTAGGATAATTTCAGTTCTTGAATTATCAATCTCTACTGAACCAAAGTTAAAAGGTAACTGTTAACATGAAAACCACTACTTCATGACATCACAAGTTGGAACAGAGCATTTTGAGCTTTGCAGATGTAGACAGACTAATAAAGGATTACTCAAACATGAGTGAATGAAACAAAACACCACTCAGGTATGTTTTTGAGGAGGTAACAACATTATAAAATGCCTGATGAGAGTAAGTTTTGTGTAATATGGGACCTTTAAGCAAACAACATTCCACTACTGGTATCGTCCCCAATATAAGCTTTCTGAAGACGTACAAACCAGACAGGGTGAAGTAATGTATTATTGCTCTTCTGCATTTTAGATGACCCTTCTTCACATATTAAACAACAGGATCTTGGTTCAGGATCAGGAGTACCTTGCTGGAGCCTAATGTGGAGACTATGACAGAACTTGCAAACTCCTCACAAAGTTGTTTGAGGCATGACCACTAATCCACCCAACAACCAAACAACAAATGTTTCTTCTCCCTCCTCCACATCTATTTTCTTGGCCCCACTTTGACTGACAACTTGACTCATAAGCAGTCACTATTCCCGTGAGACTGTGCAGCTGTATTACCCCATCTGTTTGCTTCATGTTTGGGTCTAACGCACTTGTGGACATATTTGTTTGCTGTCGTCTTGGTTGACGCTGGGTGTTTTCACTTACTTTTATCACTATATTTTTCATAAAGAAAGATGGAAATGTGCAAAAATAGTTTATATTTGGGGCAACAACATCACTACCTTGTTGACATATACAACATTAATGCCACTGCGCACGATGTGACTGAGATGTCCTCAGGGAAGCACACACAAAATATCTGTGGGGAAAATACATGGGAAATGCGTATGGAGAGAACTGCTCTTGTTAATGTGTCTGTGTGCGTGTATATATGTATACAAACACACACGTGTGTATGCACGCACACACATATAAGTGTGTGTTGTATTTTTTGTAGTAGGTATGTGTGTAGGACTGCATTGCGTTGATTGGACTTGAGTGATGTGATTGCGACCGTCTGTCTCTTATTGGGCCCCATTCAAATCGGAGCCCATGGTGCCAGTGTGATTTGTGCATAAGTGCGTGTTAATTATTGTGTGTGTGTGTTTGGGTTGTGTTATGGCTGTGCACGCATGAACACTTAAGCCCGCCAAATGTTCTCTGTAGAGGAACGCTCCAACTACGTGAGTCAGACGTCACACCTCTCCTGTTGCTATCTTTCTGTCTGCATTTAGTTCACACAAATTCTCATTTTCATAGCTTTTCGTGAACAGCAAACTCTGTTTGCTACCCCATATTGGCGTCAGTGGATTTTCACCTTATCCAGACTGATTCCTAAATATATAAGATGTGGTTAGAATTTGCTGGTATTGTCAGACATCAAAACGTGTTATGCAAATAAGAGTACATCTAGTGCTATGACCAATTACAAAATGACTTCGTCAGTCAGCCAGTGTCTCTGGTATACTTGATGACACTGACGGAGTAAGGACTAGGCATGCAGCCTAGATTGTTCAGAGTGCCTTAGGTCCAATTATGTAAGACTTTGAATATGTGTGAAAATTATTATGCAAGTTTCCAGACAGTCAGACGTGCTGTTTAAACTAATGATACTGTGAAGTAGACAAAGTAAAAACAAGAGCATACTGACCATTTGGCATAACTCACTAATATTTTCATAAAAATACCAAAGTTCCAGATTTTCATGAATTTTACTTACCCTTTACTTTTACATTTTTTTTTTGTAGACAATGGTGGCGCTATTCATGATGCTTACAATACATACAGTAACTTACATTATACAGCTATATATATATGTGTGTGTGTGTGTATGTATGTATATATATATGTATATATATGTATATATATATATATATATATATATATATATATATATATATATATATATATATATATATATATATATATATATATATATATGTATATATATGTATATATATGTATATATATGTATATATATGTATATATATATACCCCCACCCACACACACACAACACACACACACACACAACACACAATCACATATATGCAAGACAGTAAGGTGACGAACACCAGAAAAGTGAAAGGCCTTTTAGATAAAACTCCTCCAGGCTCACAAGGGTCTGTCTCTGTCCCCACTGACTCACTGCACAAGGGACAAGAACAGGTGCACCTTTGACCACACTCGTTCAGCCATGTTCTCTTGTGTGATTGTGTAATACAGTATTTCAACCTTTTATATGTCATGGCATACTTTTTTATTATAAGATTGGCACACAGGTTGAAAATCAATGGTGTGTAAAAGATGGATCTTTAAATAACTTTACTGACTGACTGATGTTTTTTGTCAGTTTTTGTGTAGTCACAGTTGTAATCAAGGCCTATTGGTATTTGTACATTCTATGTTTTTTTCTTCAATATTTCAAGAAGTATTTCTGAAATTTCTGGTGAATTGCTTTCCAGCTAATCAAGAGTTTTGCCTTTTAACAGTGAAGTCTCAGGTTTAACACTGTTCTCCCCATGCTTTTTGTTTTACTTGACAAAGTGTATATTGCAGGTTAAGAAGTCAAAAGGTCTTTACCCAGAAAAATATTAAAACTTGTATAATCATAAAATATTCTATTCTGTAATATAATTAGGACAAGATTTGACCTTTTCTGATTAGGTTTAGAATAGGCTACCTCAATATCAGAACTTGTATAAGACAATATGGTAATGTTGAAGATATTACTGTTAGTTTGAGTTGAAAATTACATCCTTATCATTCAGGTACCAAAATCAGTGTCGAGTATCAAGCCATTATGTAGGTTTTGAAAATGAGTTATTGATTATGATTATGATTATTAACAGAGCTTTCATGCAAAACAGCATAGTATTTTTTTATCATAAAGATGGCGATGTTGATATGAGCTCTTTACATTTTGCATCAATCTTACATAAACACAGATCTATAGCCAACCATGTAGCTGCTTTGATCTTGCTTTGTGCTACATCTAAGTCAGGAGCCTTGCTGTTTTCCTGCACAAAGATCACACGTCTTGCTGTACTTTTCTTAGAGCCTGTCAACTCCTGTTGTCCTTGATATGGAAATATTTTCCCTCCACTATGGCAATGAGAAGGAAAAATAATGTGTGATGAGTCTACTATCTATTTTTTAACAGACAATAAGAGATATTTAGTCATAGCTGCTGCACAAAACAGATGTACGCACAAATGGAGGGACATGACTGCTCCGTTTTTTCAGAAAGTGAGAGAGCACCTATGAATCAGACAAGAGCTGTGAGTGCTGTAAGTTGCACCTTAGGGAGAATAGGGAACAATGTGTTTGAATTCAAAGGGGGCGAAGGCGGACAATGATGTCAGTAGCACTACCAGTAGAGGGAGTATGTGAGAGTATGTAAAACCGGGAAAAGGTGGGGGCTTGTTATAGCTTGTTTTCTCAGCTCCGATCCTCCAAACACACATAGGAAGGGTGTCTGTGCATGAAAAAAGGTGTTTGTGAATATTTACGAACGTGATTGGATGGAACAGGTGGAGTTTATAGTTACAAAACAGTGACGCACACCAACCCACATCTTCCAATGCCTTTTCTCTTATGAATGAAAGTAGGCGGGACTAATATTTGTCTATTGAGCGTACAGTTATCCCACCTACTTTACTATGTATTTGACAGACATCATGATAGTCCAATAAACTGGTGGAGTTCATTGTCGACAAAGTAGGTGCGTCAATGATTTTTTTTAGCTACATAAAAGCCCACAGACCAATGGGATCGGGAAGGGAAGAGCTTTGAAATGCAGCTTTCTTCCTTATATAGACATGACAAGCTGCGTCTGAGAGAGAGGGAGTGTTGGATTCACACTTGCCAATCCAATACTTTCTATGTTTTGCTTTGTTGACTTGTCTGCGCACACAATCTAGTCTGGCAGACATACTGTTGGACAAAGAAGTTATTTGGAAAAGAAAGAAAGGAGTGACAAAAACAAAGGCGGATGACCTCAGACTACTAGACACGACCATCGGTGCAAGGTTAATTGGTATATTTCCTCATGCGTCTACAGCGCTGATGCCATTAAAGTTCAAAATTAGAAACTCATTCTTCTGTCAATTTCGCGTCTGTCTACCTCACTGCATTTTATACAAGATGCCCTCCCATACACAAATGTGAATATTATGTAAAATATACTATAAATACTGTTATGTGAAGTGTTAATTATTATAATAGTCATATAAAGAATGTAATCCACCTACACAGTATATGCACGTTAGTTATTCATACTGTCTAGTGACAATAGAAAGGTTAATAGAAGTAATATAAGCATTGAGACCAAAGGGCATTATGTAGGTGTAGGTAAGTAAGTTCATTATGAATAACCTCTAAATTAATAGGTGCACCATCAAAACAAACAGGTGACAACTAAATTACAGGTCAGATCTGAGGAGAGGTGCCCCTGCTCACAGTAACAATGAATGGTTTTCAAGGGATTTCTACGTAATATAAACATCTATAATTGATTTAAAGCACACCTTTCTTTTAACGACGTTACTGTTGTTTCTGCTCACCATTTACTCACTTGAAGTTGTATTTGGAGTGATGTGCACATGTTTGATCAATCTTTAATCACTTATTTTCAAGATGCCATATTGTTGATCAATATCCATCGTTTTGCCACCATTCTGTACTTACTTCATTTTCCAATTTTATTTTCTTAATCGGTGATAAGCACAGGATTTGGCAGCTTTGTGAATAATTTTGGTATCATTTTTTTTTTTTTTTTTTTTAATCTGGTAGTAGCTAGTGTGATCTGCAGCTATCTATAGGAGGGGCCAACAGAATGTGGCTCTTTGCTGTGATGACGTTTATCACGACGTCTGTTCCCATTGAGCACTGCAGTTTTCTAACGCGGAAGTGAGCGGACGTGTTTCTTTTATCAGATAATTTTAGATGAATATTGGGATTTAAAATGTGCAAATTATAACATAATAATCCACTGCTGTCATAGATTATAGCTATATACCAAACACAAGCACAATAGGTGCTCTTTAATGCAAGACAGTAACATTAAATGTCTTACTGTGCAATATTGAGAAAAGCAACAACATATACATGGAGTCAAGCTGATGGCAGACACCCCACCAAAAGTGTATGTTCACTTTTAATGTAGTAATAATATACACATTGGGACATTCCTATTGGTATAATGTGGGTTGTGTAAGTGCATGCAGTACAACTTTGTTAATTATGAATAACCAGCAAATTGAAAGTGTATGATCCTGAATTGTTCATTGTGTAGGTGTTGTTAATGAGCTCAGATTGTATTATTGCTATCTGCTACTTGTTATGTGCGATCTGATTCACCTGTTTTCCTTATCTAATAATATTAAATGTGTTGTTCTACTCAAATAAAGTACAAAGATATGGATCTGATGTTTCTTATCCGCAGCCATGTTACGTACTGGAGAAACTGGACAAATGCCTGAAGGACAGCGTTACACCGTGTGCATGTGGGTGCTTGAACAATCGCCAAGACATAGAATGAACTCCCACACAAATGGTTTCTGATAAAACAAGTATGAATTTATTTTCTTTCTTTATTCTTTCAGTAACATCTCTTTTAGTACCGTAAAAATAAATAACAAATACGCCAATATATTCCATATATTGTTCCATACAAAACATTGGACGTGCACAGTGAACACAAAGGATAGGGAGAATGGTATAACTGGCACTTTGGTCATCTGACAGCGACCACATTGTCTTGGCCACTGAAGAGCACCCTAGCTCAGTTTGAACCTCGTCCATCACACTTGAAGAGACAGGACACTGAACATTCCCTTGAAGTCAAGAATGTTGTTATTTCTGCCCAAGGCCACTGTAGGCACTTTTTATATTTTCTTTTACATATTGGGCATGTCACATTAATTGAAGTGGAGACCCTTACAGTCCTCGAAGAAATTGAATGGAGAGATACAATGAGAAATAGTGGGACATTCTTCAAGGCTCTATCATATGGGGGATCAACAGATGTCTATGCTATTCCCATATTGCCCTTCTTGGCCTTGAAAATGATTGCTATTTTTATCCTAAACTCTGACAAGCTTACTTGGGCTCATGCTTGCATCTGCCTGTTTGTTTTGACTTGTAAGCCTTTCATCTGCAGCTCTCATCTTGTAACTCCTCAGAATCTCCCTTAACGTATTGACAAGCTGAGCCAATTTACACCTCGGCTGTCCATCTGGTGCGGCCCATTGATGAGTCAAACAAGTGACAAACTACTGACGTATTTGCTTTTTGTGGTGATGCCAGCCTGTGAATCCATTCATCTCATTTTATCCACACATGGACAGATGCCCGGAGCTATTCTGCCCAGCGCTGGCTGTGACTGTGATCCCATGTGGTGAGACCTTTCGACCACTTTAGTCATGATGGGATCACACACAGCCAAGCTGTGGCTCTTGTATTTCAACTTTTTAAAGTCTTTGTTTGAGTTGCCCAAGTGAATCAAAGTAAGAGTAAAGAAAAAGTATGACAACAGAAGTAAGGAAATATTCAGTGTTTTATATTAAGCTCTTCAAGTCAACAATCGTAACACGTTATAGCAATATGTCACAGAAAGACATCCAAGATACAATTTCCCAGCTTCCAGCAGGAAGCATTCTTTCCCAGTGGTAGTCTGTCTTAGAGACACCATATTTACAGGAGTTGTGGATGATAGACGATTGTATTACATTTTACCTGCAGGATGCTGCTTCTACTGCCAGCACTGGTGCTCTGTCTGTATTACTCATAGCTTTCTTATTGCTGCATTAGTTCTGTTTTGTCTCCCTTGATATGAACCTTCTAAATACATTACATTATTTCTGCCATCTTTGTCCTCTCTACCCTGTGCATTGTGCTCTGTCAAGTAGAAGCACAAAGCCTTCACAGTTTTCAGGATCAGATTTCTAAATGGTAAAAATGTGCTAGACTACAGACACCATATTAATCACACAATATCTATTTACAAGACACTTTAAGTGGTTACAGTATCGTCATTACTGTGCTCTGATTCTAACAGTAATCAGTATGTCTCTAGCAGCCAGTCAGTGGATGCACTAAATGCACTGTTGTACTTGGTCTGGAACTAGTTTGAGGTGATAGAAATCATCTTTATAAATTGGCGCTGATAAAATTGGCGCTGATATTACCAATGGACTCAGCCCTCGTCACCCTGCTTACAGGGAGTAATGACGTCTAACAGGTGAGGCTTACCTGTGTCTGAGCTATGATAGCTGAAATACTCTTAGCAGTCCTGAAAGTGTAAAGCCCTGTAAGTGCTAGATTTACAATCTTAGCATCCCCTCCATCTCCCTGGCTGCACCTTTACTAAAGGCAGAGCAGGCAAAGGGGGTGTAGACAGTCTGACAGGGGCCCCGCGGCTTTAAAACAGGCCGAAGGAGGGGCTAAGAGTCTTTCAACCAAATAGCAGATGGATGGGAACTGTGAGTAGACATAAGGAGAGGATAGGCAGTACAGAGGGTGAGGCAGAGGAGGAGGGTGGCAGGTCAAACTCAGGCGGACACTCGAGCTCGAAGCAGCGCACTGTGATGCCAGAGTCTTCATTGCCGTAGTTGGCCCAGTATTCTTCTGGGTCAAGTTTAGGCAGAGCCAGCTCCTCCTCACCCAACTCGTACTTCACTACAGAGGTGGTGGTGGAGGGCCCTTTGCCATAGAGACCAGCCTTCACTGTCTCTGATGCCTTCTCAAACACACCTTTGGTGGATGACTGGGGCTTGTTTTTGTGAAACCACCAGCGTGTTTTGGTGCTAAAGGTGGTTGTGGTGGACCCAGCAATGGAGCCAGGGTCGGGCAGGGGGCAGAGAGCAAAGTCCATTTCCCGAAGGAAGCGCATGTCCTGGCCACGGCGGGTGGAGGGAGAAGCACAGATGACTTCAGATGATGAAACGTGCACCTCACGAAACCACTCCCACACGGGGCGCGCCTCACAGCCACAGGACCAGGGGTTAGCATTAAGCCTCAGGAACTCAATGCCCTGCAGGTCTCGCAGTGTTTGACTGGGCAATTCGGCCAGAGAGTTGTTGAAGAGGAACAGCATGGTGAGGCGGCCCAGGTCTCTGAAGGCCCGGCGGTTCACCTGGCGGATGCGATTGTCATGGAGAAGCAGCCGGTCCAGATTGACCAGGCCTCGGAACACGTTTTCAGAGAGAGTGCGGATACGGTTTCCGTGAATGAAGAGCTGACTCAGGTTGATCAGATCAGAGAAGATGTCATCTTGCAGGAAATGAAGGTGGTTCTCCTAAAACACAAAACAGGATTGTTGGAGACTGTTAGGGAAAGATGTGGATTAGTCTGCAGTGTTTTGTGTTCAAATCAGCATAACACATTTTCTCAGTACATACACTGATTAAAAGCTGCGCTGTTGCCTGTGTGTTGTGGGTGAGTCATTGTATCATGTCTCAATGGCGCCCCTACCTGCAGATAGAGGAACTGCAGACTGTAGAGTTTGTGGAAGATGTCATGGGGCAGTGCAGTGAGCTTGCAGCGGTGCATGTGGAGGCTCTGGAGTTTCTCTAAGCCACGGAAGGCTCCCCCCTCCAGTCTGTGGAGGCTAGGATTGTCCCCCAGGTCCAACTCCTCCAAGTCCCTCAGCTCACTGAAAGCCCCAGCTTCAATCCACGTGATGTTGTTCGAGAAAAGCCACAGGACCTGAGACAAACACATGTATTTAGTGCATGTTATGAAACAAATACTTTTTTTTTTTTTTTTTTTTTTTTCTGCACTTGATTTAGTGCAAAGGCTATAAAGTTGATGTAAAGGTTTTATTTCACTTAGTTAGAATAAATAATGCACCGATGTGATTACATTCAGTTACAGATGGACATAAGCCCATGATGATAGTTTTACATTATGCATAAAATCTGACTTGCAGAATACATAAGACGCAGATATGATTACAAACCTTCCACCCAAACTTCTCTGCGGACATTAGAAGATGGCAATCCTTGTTCTAACGATCTAAACGATCTAAATGAACAGTTGTAGCGGTGCTTACCTGAGTCCCAAAGCCAAAAGAGCCAACTCTGAGCTCCGTGATCCTGTTGTTTTGGAGGAACACGCGCTGTGACTCGTAGGGCACTCCCACGGGCACGGCGGTAAAGTTCTGCGCCTGGCAGCTCACAGTCATCGGTGTCGGGTAGCACACGCAGTTCTGCGGACACGCAGACACCGGACTAGGCTTGCCGAGGACCATCCATACCACCAGCCACAAGGAGAGACCGCCTGCAGCAGAGACAGAGCGGGTGAGTTTGCGAGCGCCGAGCCCATCACAAGCTGTTAGAGCACTATACCGACATTTCTCTAAGTATTAGCTCATAATATATTTTATATTTGACCATTAACACAAGCAGCAAACAATATAAGCCAGATTCTTAAGTGCGCGCACAGGTTTCAGTGCCACCGTTTTTACGCACAACTCCTGTCACATTATACTGAAACCATAGCCGTTATTTTTCAGTAGAATGATAAGACTGAGTCAATTACAAGCACTCTTCTGTATGTTTTAGACAATACGACAGAAATAGTTGAACAAAGAACAATTTAAAACAGTGCGTAAAGTATGAAATCCAAACTGAGCACAATGCACGGACACCTAAAAGCAATAGTGCTATGTCTAGTTGATTAAAGCCATTAAAAGCCATTAAATTTTTTTCTCCTAATCCTTTTGAAAACTCCGTGAACAAGTTGCAAAGTGCATGGTCCAGAGCATCCAAAGCCAGAGTAGCCGGAGACAAACTTACTTTTGCAGTTGCGCATGATGGAGCATCGTCGGCTCCGAAAAATCGAAGAGGTTTCCATCCTGAACCAAAAGCCCAAAGCGAGTTAGCCTAAAAGACCAAATATAAGCCTGCTATCTCCGCTGATGCCCTGGTTCCCGAGTCGGAGCGACTGAGAGAGTGAAGTCTGCCACTAAGACCGGCGCATATATACTGCACCATGCCGCTCGCGCCTACGGCAGTGGGCACCGCGGAATCTCCTACGTCACTGTCCCGGGGTCAGAACAGCAGTGAGGGCGGAGGGGGACGGAAAGGGGAGGGGCCGACCGTTGGGATTCTCTTTGGAGAGGCTGGAATACGCGCGTAAGGCTGAATGAGGAGGAGACTGCAGACGCACGCACAGAGAGGATGGGTAGGAGAAGATGATCGTTTCCTGAATGGCGCGAGGAGAGACACTTATGGCCCGCTTCCGGTGAGCTTGGGACAGACAGAGAGATGTAGAAATGGCTGGCTATGGTGGTGTTTAGGAAGAGAAGGATGCCCCCGAATTATGATTCAGTCCCAAGAGACGGGCCTGTGCCAGGATGAGCAGCTCAAAACATCACTTTGTGTAGTGGTTGTGGACGTTAAACTCCAAGCAACCGTCAGACTTTTTAATTATAGATACTGACTTAATTATTGATGAAAGATGTTGAATGACATAATTTGGCTCATTGCGCACCAAGTGGACACTGGACAGTCAGGATAAACTGACCAATTAAGGACATTAAAGTGCTTATTTTTTATGAATCATCAGTTAATAAGCACAAATCTAAGTTAGTATAACTAATAAAATATAACTTAATTGCTAAATAACAATAATGTAGTAACAAGAAATGTGGTATTACACCTTTACTAACATACAGCTGAGTTACAGTACATTTTTTTCAGTTTTGTGCCCACAATATTTGAACAAAACTTTATGTGCTTAAGCCACTAGTTATCCATTGCAGCAATGCCACAGAGTGGTTTAATGTAAGCTGAAATTTCCAAATGAAGCTGAGTCCATATTAAAAGTAAATTAGGGATTCATCACTGTCAATAATCTTTGACTATTGTGTTTTGTGCAACTGGTGAGCCTTTAAATGGCCTAAAAGAGTATGAATGGCTGAAAATAGCGCTTGCATGCAATGGCAAGTCTTCAAGGATAGTTACAAAAAGTTTATTTGTGATCAATCCTAATGCTGATAGTTAAGTCCATAGTAGGTTTACAGTATTTTGTGTATATAATGATGTGCCAAAGTGTATTGTAGAAGTCTGTCTAACCCTATCTTATTGTACAAATCTTTGCAACTACTGGTATCATTGGAAACGTGTCAATTCCAATTACCTTCTTTCCATTTTCTCTCACTACTTTACTGCTGTACAATATTAACAATTAAGAGCAACTGGGCCTAAGAGTTTCAAATGATATCCAACCTTACCAAACTACAGCAGATGCTATTTCAAGTGAGGCAATGCCCTTGTCTCATGCTGTTGCTGCTTGCGTCCAAAGCTTCTTTGAGTGTCTACTCTGAGAGCCATAGACAGAGCAACAGTGTATTCGTTATTGGTCTGTATTCAATCAGTGTAACCTTCAAATGATGCACAACATTTTATTCAAATAAAAACTATAATGATAGTTTCAGAGCAGATATATGTGGCCAAACATCTCGATGTTGTGTCACGGTGCCAATTTTCCAAACATGTTTATTTGGAGTATGAGAGAAATGCATATGTGAGAGCAAGGTGGGCAAACCACTCTGCCACTAAGCATGTAACTTTAAATAATCGGAAATGTTCAAACTAAAGAGCAATTTTGGCTGGAATAACTTGCTCTTTGTATTCTTGCAGCTTCAGCACCATGGACAGCGCAAAAATCACTGTGGGCTTGCTTACAAACCGCCCACGCCATGTTCTGGGCAGAAATCAGGAAATTACACTATTTTTATTAACCCTTTAAATATTCAGCAATGAACATGCACGTGACACCCATTAACAAGTGTGATAGACAATTAGTGACCCATATTGCAGAATAGGGCTGCACTAAATATATCGTAATCCAGTGTAAAACAGAATTTGGGCTGATGCAGTTATTAAGTTGCAAAGGTTGCCATTATTGAGATAATGAAATAATCAAACATACTGTAAGTAGTTTAGACCTCTACAAACATCATCTACAAATGTGAAGGATTCTTCTCTTCATTCATCAGTTTCTCTCAAATGTGAGAGAATCGCCTAAATATGTATGCTGAAAGGAATCCCATGTATATAACACATATAATCACAATTCCAGTATTTGTCAGAAAAATCACAATAAGATTTTTTTTTTCTCTCTCTCCAAAATCATGATTACAGTAAGAAATACAGTATATCCATGGTAATTGGTGGAGTTTGACTCATGCTAATTGCCAATGATGCATTCTGTAGAACTGATAAGGATGAAATATTAATAAAGTTCTAGGCAGTGTGGTGAGCTGTAGAACAAGTCAAGTGCCTTCAAAGAGCAAGTTTGTGGGTGGTAAATTAAAACAAACAAATGAGGAAGACCACACATGACAGCATTTCTTCTGTAATAAGAAATGCTGCCATGTTCTCAATTAGTTTGCAGTTCTGCCGGTACAAATTTAATTCATCATTCAAGAAATTTATAAAGAAAAATTCCATCCAGACAGTTTCAGTATTTAGCTTAATTTTGAACAGTATTTTAATTCAAAATAACCCAATTTGAAGTAGGAATAAACACCTAGATTTCACCCTCCTCCCTCCTCACTCTCCACTTCAGTCCCCCAGGCACTGTCCACTTTAACTGCTCATTTGGACTGTGAGCTGATACTTAAATGAGCTTACAATAAAATGTCAAAACATACGAACAGCAGACAATGCTACTAAAACCCCATAGTTTAGTAATTTAAAAAAAAGTTGATTTAATGTTCCCAAGTCCCACTCTAATACATAGTCATTTTTAATAAAGTTTAATAATTGAATAATCAAATGCATTGAATACATTTTTTATCTCATGAAGTCTACTTTGAAAGTGGTTTTAGTGATAAATTTAGTGACTCTTTGTAAGACAGTGCTTAAGGCTGTACTTAGTGATGGAGTTTTATATATTTGTTATAGCTGCATATTCCTGTCTATTTTTTTCCTTCATCACATTTGTTGGCTTCTAAGTGTAAACTACTCCCAAGGTCGAGGGCTTTGTCTGACCTGAATTTATATGAGGCTGAATTATCCAGTCAGCCTCGCTCTGTAGTCCATTGAGCCTCTCTCTGTAGTCCATTGACGGCGGCGTGGACATGAATGAAGCAAATCTTTTTGAGAGGTGCCCTTGGACAAAAAATTATGTTTTTTTTTCAACTGAGTTTAGTCTAGAAAATAATTCTGAGTTGATAGTTGCTCAAGGTGGATGGAGGAAATTGAAATAGGTGATGTTGATAAAAAAAATAATAATTAAATTTTTTTTTAATTTATTTAACAGAAATCAGCAAATGTGTTCTTAGGTTGAGGTTCAAGTTTTGCAGAAGAAGCACTGACAATAAAATATCCATTTGCATCTTTTTGCTTGTTTTCTTATTGTAGAAGGTATTCTTCAAGGTGCACTATGTAACTTTTATGGGAGGTGGTCCACTGCCTGCTTGTCTTCATGGAGATGTTATTGCGTTGCTTGGAATGTTTCATATTATTGTAATTCAATTAATAATTTATTCAGTTTCAAACATTTTTCTATTTAAAGCAGACCTATTCTGCAAAATTAACTTGTTCAGAGTTTTTAACCATGTTATAGTTGTTTCCCCTTCTCATTTACCCTCTCGAAGTTTTTTTGGAGTGATTCGTGCATGAGCAATCTTTAATCAATTATTATCAAGATGCCATAATCCCCATTTTCACCGCCACCGGCATACGCTCACCGCTCTGTACTTACTCTGTTCTTCAGTTTTATTTTCTTAATTGATGATATGTGCAGGGTTTGGCAGCACTGCATAGTCATCTTGGTACAAATAAAAAAGAAAATACACTGCTCATTAGTGTGACCTGTGGCTTTCCATAGGACGGGGCAACAGCTGTACAGCTCTTTGCATTGACAGCAACGTCAGCTCCCATTGGGCACCACAGTTTTCTAACATGGAAGTGTGCAGACTTGTTTCTTTTATTAAGTAATTTTAGATGCATATTGCAATTTAAAATGTGCAAATTATAACATAATGATCCACGGTGTCGTATATTATAACTATATAACAGACACAAGCACATTATGTCTTTTTAAAATACTTTGAAAAACATGAATTTGTACTATGAGTAGAGTAGCCTCTCTATAGGTGCATGTAACTTGACCTGGTTGCTCCAATTGCTTGTCTCCAAGTTTAATGCCATACTGTGGAACATCCCAAGCAAAGCAATAACATCTCCATGCAAGCATTTGGTGGACTCTTCACTAGAAAAGTTACATAGTGCACCTTTGATATTGTAATATTTATATATATCAGTCATTTCAATTTTATCTTGTAGGGCTACATACTGCCCACCTCTACGGGGGGAGGCCACAGGAGGTGAAACAGATGAAGTATGATGAAGGG
Organism: Periophthalmus magnuspinnatus; assembly: GCF_009829125.3. Taxonomy (NCBI): domain Eukaryota; kingdom Metazoa; phylum Chordata; class Actinopteri; order Gobiiformes; family Gobiidae; genus Periophthalmus; species Periophthalmus magnuspinnatus. The sequence goes on from NC_047126.1 coordinate 14,737,561, forward strand.
AGGAGTCACACATGGTACCCGCACACACACATGAGTGGAAGCTAGTCCAATGATCTGCTGATAAACAAATGAGTAATGTAGGAGATCCATCCACGGTGTCTTTTTCTGTCACACCTCCTGCTCTGTCCTTATCTGGACTTGTGGACGCACGAGCTCCAGCACCCACATTCAGGAGCAGGCTTCCCCTTCACACTCACCCACGTTAGCAGCTGCGCACTTAGCATGAACTGGCTGTGTGACTGGATCCCGTGTTTGTCTCATGCGAGGTGTAACTTTGTCAAAATGCCACAGCCACAAGTGTCAGTCATTCATTCAGAGTCGTGGATACAATGCCGCGCCCAAAAACTGTGTAGGAAATTTATGAATGAACACGATGAGTAATGCGTCATGAGCGCACCAGGAAGATTCCAGACCATTGTCGTTTTGTTCTGTCTGGATTTGAACGTCACTGAGTTTATCTTAAAATGTTCAATGTTCAAAAGTACAGGGGTTGTTCTGTCACAGTTATTCATTCATTAGCTTTTTTCCTGTAAATGTTGGTTGATGTTGATCTGCTTGACTTTTATTGACTGTTACATTGTTTCATTATCTAGGAGTGGAGGCCCTTAAGATGATACAGTTAAAGACAACGAAAATTAATTAATTTTATTTAGATAAGGATTCATATGGGGCAACAGCAGAAATAAGAAGTAGTGAGTCAGTTAGCTGAACATTTTGATTTTTTTTTGTTTGTTTTCATATGTAAGATTAAATATTTCCTAGTACTTTTTCTGCATAAATAGTTGTTTTTGCATAAACTCCTGTTCAGCTGTAGTCTTGTGAGTGCAGTTTGGGTCAGATATATAGAAATGCACAATAGTTTGAAAGCTTTTGTCTCGCCCCTTTTAAATTGACTAATTGTTCAGCATGTCTTGAGTCCACTGCAGCCCTATGATTATGTAACTTACTTGTCTTCTAGCCAGACAATTGTACTTTACCAGTCAAAAGGTTGGAAACACCATCTCATGCAATTTTTTTTCCCTTTATTTTTACTACTTTCTACATTTTAGAAACATATGGAAGACATCAGATATGTGAATCAAGATATATGGGATTATGTAGTAACAAAATAAAGTTAAATAAGTTCACTAAATATTTTTCATCAAAGCAAAAGGTGGCTACATTGAGGATTTGATGTGAAAAAAAAAAAAAACCTTTTTTGTTTTTGATGTATAATTCTTTATATTTGACTTAATATATTTGGTGTCTTCTGTATGTATATAAAATGTCAAAAATCATAAAAATAATAATAATAAAAAAAAAAAAACATTGAATGAGAGGGTGTGTCCAAACTTTGTTAGTGTATATCAGTGTATTTGAAATGATACTTGTTACTCAGTACAGTACAAGTCCCATTGCCTTATTGGTCAGAGCGCTGAGAACTGAAAAAGGTGTGGATTATGTTTTCAAAGTACATTCTGATAGCTGTAATTTATTATGAGTAGATTCCTTACCATTTAACTGTACAAAAGTATACATTTTACTGTCCACCGCTGCGGCTTACTCAACCACCATACCTTAAAGTGAACTGAGTAGCAGAAATCACATAACATTTTAAACCCCACCTGAAAGTATAAATTCAGCAATCTAACAACAAACAAGTAAAACAAACAAATGACTTGAATCATTTGAGCCACTGCAACTTATCTAATGGCAAACTGTGCGTGACGTCTAACTCCAGATGAGATGTTCAGATCCTATTGAAGAGGTGTGTCTGTTTCCATGGATACCACATGTTTCACATTTACCACACATGAATGAAAGTAATACATCTGTCATTGAATTACTTCTTGCTGTACTACTTCCTTCCTCTGGCTTGAAAACATCTATTCTTTCATGCATAGTACTGATTAATGAAATGCATTGACAGATAGCGATGACTAGACTTCAGGCCCCATTACTGTAACCCATTAGACGATTCATTGACTCAGTGTTTTGTGTGGGAAATAAGAGGAGGAAAATGACGAGGAGTAGAAAAAACATGGAAAAATAGCAAACGTTTGTGCTAAAGGTGAATCAACATATCGTATTGTTCGGAAGGACTCTATCAAAGCTATTGCTCACAGCTGCCATAGTGTATTCTTGCACGCGGCATCTTCCCAAACAAGCCCCCTATTATTGCAACATCACTTTTTTTGTGTTGCTTTGTCTTCCAGTTTCCAGTGGCCGGTGTTTTCATTGGTTTTCCTCATCTGTCGTCACTGCTTCCGCTTTACCAAATTTTTATTTTTTGTCTACACAGCAGCACAGTCTCCAAATCGGTGTGTGACAAAGTGACTATTAGCGGCTTCTGCTTATAAGGAAACTTCTGCTCCAGGAAGTTCAGGAAGTACCATCATTCTGCCTTTTAGGGAAAATCCTACCAGGAACAATGGGGTTTGTGTCTGTGCTTTTGTTTTGCATTTAAAGCTGTGCTGTGTAACCTGTCTGGTGGGGAGTATGATACATGCTTATCTATCTCCTTATAGAGACAAGCAGGTGTTCCAGCCTTGTGATGTCATGTAGTGGTAGTTTTCGAGTTAATAGCTACATTTTACGTTTTGTTCCATAGACATTGGCAATTCCAGGCCTTAAATCATCCAAATGATTTTAGTGAAGATGTATGAAGTTGAAGGTTGAACGTTGAACGCCCCAACAGGTTTGATTGACATTGTTGCTAGGCGCCCGCTCCCTGCAAAAACCAGTATCCCGACAGGTTGCCTCAGTAGCACTTAAGAATGGGCCAAATGCTGAGAACAAAATCTCTCCATGAGGACTATACCCGTATTTCATTTTCTTGTGCAATATACTTTTATGTTTGTCATTTTTCTTACAATTTTGTTGCCAACTGGAGATAAGTGATTAGAGAACTGAAAAGAGTTTAACTTAATTGGTTTGAAAACACTATTGAAGTATTATTTTTGACATCCTTGCTGTGCCAATTACACATGCATAATAGTAATGGATAAAGCTGTTGAAAAACCATACACATTTTTACTTGGCATTGATCTGCTGCGGCTTTCTTTTACACTCTTTGTTTTGGCCAAAGAATTTCACACATATAAAATCCAGACGTCCATGCACATTTTGCGTCGTTGGCATAAATTTGCACTTTGTAAATAATCTTATGGATGTGTGAGGTTGAGAAGCTGTGTAGTTGTGTTTATCTCTCTGCTTTCCTGATGTGCTCATATTACTTTGGCATTAAATACAGTGGGACTTTTTTAGATTATCATGGTTGTGGTTTGTTGTGGCTTGGGTATACTCTATAGGGTCATCAAAGGTATGAAGATTCCTAGTTACTAATTGTTATTAAAAATTGTCATTTCAAAATCAGTATTGAGTATCAAGCCTTTCTCTTAGTATTGAAATTGTTTAAATAGAGATTGAACTTTTAGTATCATGACACTGTAAAACTATTCAGGAAAGGTAATAAAAAGCAAACATCAGTATTCTTTTGGAGTTTTAACATAAATTTTCTCTGAACTATGGTGATTGTTGTGTTGTTAAGAAGTGAAATCTATTTGTATTCTTATTAGTTTAGGTAAATGAAGGTTGCACCTAGCTTTGAGGTTAAAACCTTATCCCAAATGTGCCAAATATTAGATACGGTACCATTGGGGGCAGATTCAGGAAAGAAAAGTAGAGGATTTTTACATTCTTCCACACACATCACAACAAAATTGGGACTAAGCCTGGACTAGACCAGGGCTCAACCAGAACTAGAACAGAAAGAAAACTCAGGACCAAACAAGGACACAAAAATGGTGCTAGATGTTCAGTTACATAAAGCCATAAATAGTCACCAAGAGAACTGTTGACAGTGACGTACATAACATGTACGTGGATGTGGTCTGTACTGAAAGGCTTGAGTAATATCAATTAACCTACAGTAATGCATTATGGGAAAAGAGAAACATTGTGGTTTGAATGTGCCAGTGGAGAAATCAGATGCGTTTGTGAAGCAAAGTTAGATAAATGCATTATCCAAAAGAGAGAGTCCCGCCTACGTCAGCAGTACCACTCAGGAATATCATCACCCCATATAAGTACATCCAGTGCCGCATCCCAGCAACTTTTAATAAGGTTCTAGGGGAAGCAGAAGCCCTCAAGTGCTTCTATATTCAGACTCTAGTAAATGCAACCTCATTGTCTATTGAAAAAACAACATCAAAGACTATACAAATAGACAATATAGCAGACAAATACAGAGTTTTGATTTCTGTCTGATCAACTTCCACATTGTCATCTTTTACCCTTTACTTCCTGATACACTAAGTCATACATATATAAATAACAGTACTGTAATAAAGATTCTTATAGAGCTCCGGATTGTGTTGAGATTTTCAATAAACTTAATCTTAAATGAACAGAGACATTAAGATACCAGAGATGGTACGCAAGATGGTTACTTCAAAATGATACAGAAGTAGAAGTACAAAGCAGTGGTCCAAGAATTTAAGTAAAAAAGCTTAGGAAAACTACTTCTCTAGCAACACCTGAATTATAATTTGAAGTTAATGTAATTTGAAGGACAAACATTAAATAATGCACATATTCTGGTATTTTCAAAGGTTAGACACAAATGTGAAAAACAACATTATATCTGAAGAAGCAGTGCAAGAATAATAATTTAATATTGTCAACATAAAGCTTTTGTCACTTGTGGACTTATTCACAGTGGGAAGAGTAACCAGAATTTTAACTGAAGACTTGTCACGATAAATACTACAACTTATCATTCAATACATGTGAGCATATTTTGGGGTCAGTATTTATCATAAGTACCTTTTCTTTGTACTAAATGGACATTCTTCTTATTGTTCTACTTATGATGAGATTTCAGTTGTCAAGCTTTTATTATGAACTTCTATGACTCATTATAGACACTAACTAACTAATTAAGTGTTGCATTCTGTCATTATTTATTGCAGCTCCTATTTTTTAACAGTATTGTACATGTAGAATGCTTTTTAGAGGATAATTCTGTTTTACGGTTGGTTTCAATATTATCGTTTATCATCTAGATTTACTTTGCAATATATCAATATGTGTTATTGTGATAGGCCTAGAAAGAGTACACTTACTTTAAACTAAATATTACCATCAAGTAAAATACTCAACTTTGCATCCATTCAATAGTATTCTGACATTATAGTGTGATGACTGTATTTACTTGTAGACTGCAGTGATCCAGCTGCTTATCCAGGTGTTCCAATGAATGATTTTTGCTGTAAGTTTTTTTAATTGTTACATTATTGTTGTGAATGTACCTCTATGAACGTTTGGCATATCTGGCCTGGGGCGTGGTATAGTTTTTGACATTTGATCCCATGTTCTCCAGTATAGTAATCATCTTCATATACGCACTTATAGTAAACATAGTTACTGTATAATGCCCATGTAGAAGTTGCAGTGATATACAAAATTGTTCTTTCAATAAATGTCTAAAATTAAATGTATTTTTTAAAAGTGATAATTATGATCATTTTAAGAATAGCAGCACAGCTTATATAAGTTTTGTGACAGTAGTGGTAGCGGTATTGTAGATTTATTTTAATTACAAAGTCTTTTTAAACTAATTGATTTTCAGAGGTTGAGAAAGCTACAGCAAAACTACTGTCTGTCTTTGTCAATTTATTTTTTATGATCATACTTTTGGTTTAAAAAATTGTTCTTAAACAAATATTTTACTAAGGGTACATAGCATCAATACTGGGACTAAACCCAAACCTGAGCTCGGTCTGGACTAGCACTAAACCAGGACTAGAACAGGACCAAACTCAGTCTACCTCAGAACTATACTGGGCTTCAACCCATTCACTTCCTCTCCTCCCCTCAGTGCATTGTATAACATTAGCCTAGATGTTCCATGTGTTTGGATCAATACACTGTCCACTCTCCTTCCTCCTCCTCCTTCTCTTTCTCTTCTGGTCTCTCTTCAAAGCTCCATTTCTTGGTACCAACATAAAATCTATTGCTCAGGATGCGATTCTCTGCACTGGACACATAACATGAGTTATTCAGCTGCTAGACTGAATGAAAGTGCTATTTGTGTCCTGTTTATGGAGACTGCTCCATACGTCACTAATGCAGCTGAAGAAAATACCTACAATTATAGATCTGTATTATTAAAACATTTTTAAGGGGAAGCCTAGTAGTAGTAGTAATTATTTTTGCAGAAATAGTAGTAGTATTAGCTGCTCAATTATTATTGTAGTTGTTTTGAGTAGGCTTCTGTAGTTGTCGTCAAGCAATCCCAGCATACACCTCTAAACCTCATACTGGCAGCGGTAATGGTGGAGAATTCCCATAGAAATAGCCACAATTAACAAAATTCATGGGAGTTTCAGAGATTGTGAATTAAAGTTGCGATGTGGGATGTGCACATTATCAAGGCTAGAAGAAAGCCTGAGCCTTTTACCAGATGGTAGAAATGATCCTAAATGCTTTTTACTAAACACTGTTAATTTGCATAATGTACCGGTAAATTGAATGCTTAGCAATATCGATAGTGCAAAAATAAAGTCACAAACTAATATTAAACCAAGGTTTTTCAGAGATTAATTATATCAACATGAGTTATTCAGCTGCTATGTAGCTGTCAATATCTGCCCATTAGTTAGAGCTCATAGTGTTTTCACTATTTTATATATATCAAATTATTTAAACTGTCAATATGTCGTAACATCTAGGGGATCATAGATACCGACTTGTGATAAAAGTTACTACTACAAACAAGGAAATGTCAATGTTGGTTGGTGGAGCAGGTAACAGAGAGCTGAGCTGGGCCGGACGCTGACTTCTTCGAACCGGTCTTAGGAAGCTGGGTCAGAAGCTGAGGTGTTCGTACCAGTCATGGAGAGCTGGGTCGGAGGCAGAGGTGCAGTGTGGGTCGAAACAGGATGAATAAACTGGAGGATGACGTGTAGAAACACAGGAGGATTGCATGTAGAAACACAGGGGGATGACATGACAATCTGGCCGTCTGTGTAGCAATCCTCAGCCCCTTTGTACTCCCAAGGCGCAGGCTTGATTGCAGATGGGCTGTCAAATCCTGATACAATATCAGTAAACGTTATAGTTACAGGGCTTTATACTAAAGTATATTCTTCATAAACATCTCCAGAGTCCTTTTTTGGTGATATAAGAATGTGGAAAGTGAGTCAGATGTCCAGATAGTGAAGATTTATGCAATATATACTCTTCAAAATGTATGTGCCAAGTAAGGGTCGCTAAGGTTATATGGGATTAGTTTAAGATAAATCATTTTATTTATAAAAAAAACCCCAAAAAACTCCAAAAGCAGACTCAGCAGTAGCAGTAGCACCAGCAGTAGTAGTATTTTTATTTTTTATTTTTTATTCAACTTAGTAACTGAATATTTACCTTTATATTAGGGTTGAATGAGTGATACTTCTGTTCTTTGTTCTTCCCTTCCCTTCTTTTCATCTCATCTACACAGACTTGTCTTGGTCCGCACGGTCCGGATCACTGTGAAGTCTGACTCACCTCAATCCCATCTCCTGGACCACGGGAGAGGCCTCAAAAAATGTACAGGTGTGACAATAACACATTTGTCATATATTACACTTACACTTTTAAAGCAGAAGTAAGGGAGAAAGCACATATATATATATCTATCTATCTATATATCTATATATCTATATCTATATATATATATCTATATCTATATCTATATCTATATCTATATCTATCTATCTATCTATATATATATATATATATATATATATATATATATATATATATATATATATATATATATATATATATATATATATATATATATATATATATATATATATATATATACAGAACAGACATCATATTATCCAAAACATCGTCTGCATTATTAGACTATTAAATATGCCGTATACTTCAAAGCACCTCGATATCTCACCTATTTTATTCACAGGTTTACTTGATGCTTACCTCATCAGAGCCAAAGTCTACTTCACCTGTGTGCATATGTGTCTCACTTTGTTAACGCTTAGCTGGGTGTCAACTGCTGCCTGCACTTGAAAATGTAGGGTTTCCTCAGCTCTAACAATCTTCTCCATTGCACTAGTACAATGGGCATTTAACCGAGCTTTTGAGAGGTCAACTACGCCACTTATTCACTGGGAGAACAGTGAAACAGCTTTAGAGAGGGGAGATAGGTAAATAATATCGGCTTGATACGTGGTTGTAACAGCCACTTTGGAGATAGAGTGGTTTTGCAATAGTGAGTGGGATTGTGTGAAAAATGAATGAAAAAGACAATAAACCATGCTAAGATAATTTTAGAGGAACAGTTGCAAAAGGAGTACATAATGATAGAGTGCTTAAGGCTTTGTCAGAAAGTTTGAAGACTCGAGTTCTGTTCTTTGTTTTATTTTAAGTAGTTCTCATTGTGGGAAATCCATGGTTTAGCTGAAGTGAAGAAGCCTGCGTGAATGAATGTAGCAATGATGGCTGCCTTTTAGTGTCATATATGGGTTTATTATACACATTGTATTAATGTCAAATTACTTATCACCATTGTAATGTCCTGTCAGTGTATAATCTCTTGAGCTTTGAACATTTTAAAAAGTTCCAAAACGCCTGTCTTGTCTATAAAAGCTCACATGGGCTGGCTGCACCACTGTTTAAATATTAACTACAGAACCAACATCAACCACCAGAGCCACAAGCAGAGGAGGCTGTGAGATTTCTGTGACAAAAACTACTTTTGGTCAAAATGTTCTATCTTATAAAGGCCCTGTACAGTGAAGCAGTTTGCCAACTTTTTGTGAGCGAGGCCGCCAGTTTCACAACATTCAGAAGTCATTTAAAGAAGTGACGTAGATCAACACAAGCCTCTGAGCACATTTCATAAGAACTCAGCTCAGCACTTTAGGGTGTGTGCAATATATATATATCGCACTTAAGGTTCTGCAGTACTACCCCTGCCCTGCTCCTCTCTGCCCCTGCCCTGCTCCTGTCTGCCCCTGCCCTTCTTCTACTCTGTACTCTGTTCAGTCTGCTGTTGTTTGTTCTTGTGTGACCCCACAGTGAAGTTCTTGTGTCCCAATGTTTGTGATATTGCTTTTGTGTTTTTGTGTTAAATGTGATTTTAATACCATCAGCCTGTCCAGGTACAGCAGATGGAAACTAGTCAGTGGCTATATTCACACATATTTGCATATGATACATATGTTCATTAATATGTACTATCCCTTTTTCAAATAAATAAATAAATCACAGCTTTGTGTCTGCTGTTGGATTGGTACAGTTTTAAACTAGAATGAACTAGAAACTTTTAATAAGGCTCCAGGATCTAGAGAAGCAGAAACCCTCAAATGCTGCTATATACAGAACAAGAGAGAAAAGAAGAGTAGACGTGAGAGAAGAGTAGAAAAGAACCAAATGTTTAAAAGTAGAGCTGCAAATGAACCAATAAAATGAAAGGAGCCCAAATAACTCAGAAATAGACTGCTGTAAACAAAGGTACAATCCTTTTTTCAGTTGTCCAAACATTATTACAGGTTTTGGAATCGATAGCACAATAATGATGATTCTAATGTTTTGCTTTTGTTATTTTTTTATAGCACAGATCTGAATGGAGAATTCAAATGCGTTTGTTTGATTCTTTCTCCTTCCCTTTGTCCTTGTAGTAGAGCTGTAGAAGACATACAGGTTGTACCTGGCACAGGCTTATAGTACAATAATTAGTTGTGAAGAATATCTGTCATAGTTTTCCACATGGGAGTTGAGCAAGATCAGTGATTGCTGCATTTAGTATTAATAACTATAGCATAAATCATTATTCTACATTTTGTTCATTGTATTTGGCGATATTTATCTAAAACAGCTTAATAATAGAAACAGGTTTATTGCTTCCTGTTCAGAACTGCAGAACTGTTCATGTCGGCATCTCTCCAGAAAGCAGCAGATTTTCATTTACACTGAAGATTTTTGAACCCCATGTACGAGTTTGAATTTTACAAATACTCCAAAGTATAGGGATGTGAGTCATGCATAATTCAATATACAACTTTGAAGAAACTAATGGTGAGGGAAAATCATCGTAACATTGTTAAAACCTCATCTATTTTAAATAATTAACTATTGGATTTACATAGCACCTTCCAAGACACCAAACGCGCTTTACATCGCATCATTCACTCACTTCACACTCGGTGGTGGTTAGCTACTACTGTAGCCACTGCTGTCATGATTCACAGTGTAGTATGAACCAGGCCCGGGCTTGATTAGCTTCTGAGATCTGACTGACTGCCTAAGTGCAAAGAATGTTGTTGTACCCCTAGGCAAGACACGCATTTGATTTCCCCATTACTGTGAGTAGTTACAAGAGAAAGGGCATCCAGCATGAAATCTATCGAATCATAAAAATTTAACTGTAATGACTCCTAACAACCAAAACAAAATACTGTCATTTATGTTAATAGGTTATAAGTCAAGCCCTTGAATGACATTGTTAAGTTTTATTTAGTTAAACTTTTTTCTGTAAATTCATATCCCTTTATTCCATATGTTATTTCCACAAACACGTCTAGTGAGCGTGAGACAGACACAGTATAGCTTTGCACAGGGATTGTAAAGGTCCTCAGGCGGTGACAATGGAGGAATGACGCAAACAGCGCAACATTATTCTAAAGCTGAAGGAGAGTGTGAGCCTCGTTCATTAAAACTGTAACAAAAAGCTGCTCATTGTGTAGATATTGCCGGCCGTCGTGAATGGGAGAAATCTTGTTTAAGAGAGATTAATGGATTAGGTTTGTAACTGAGAGTTTGTGAATTCTCTAACAGTGTTATTGACCCCAGCGTCTCACTCCGCTCGCTACTCAAATGAGCAAACCACAGAGAGAATAATTTTTACATTGCATTATTCATTCACTGAATAATACACTGCCTGGCAAAAAAAAAAGTCGCCACCTGGATTTAATTTAGCAAATAGGTACGAGCCTCCTCAGGTTGGTCAGGTCTAGGTTCAGCAACAGTCTGTGCTCAAAGAATGAGGTCAGCTGACACCTGAATATACTGAATGACCAGGTTATTCCATCAATGGATTTTTTCTTCCCTGATGGCACGGGCATATTCCCAGATGACAATGCCAGGATTCACCAGGCTCAAATTGTGAAAGAGTGGTTCAGGAGCATGAGACATCATTTTCATGATGTCACATGGATTGGGCACCACAGAGTCCAGACTTTAACCCCACTGAGAATCTTTGAGATGTGCTGGAGAAAGCTTTGTGGAGTGGTCAGACTCGACCATCATCAATGCAAGATCTTGGTGAAAAATGAATGCAACACTGGATGGAAATAAATCTTGTGACATTGCAGAAGCTTATCGAAAATGTGTGCCGTAATCAAAGCTAAACGAAATATTAGAGTATGTGACCTTTTTTTTTGGTGGCAACTTTTTTGCCCAGGCAGTGTATGTATCTTGTCTAAGGACGCAACAACAGTTTTTTTTGTCACTGGCACCCCACTGCACTGTGGCACCTGATATTTACAGTGCCCTCCCATCCTAGTACCAACCAGGCCCGGGCTTGCTTAACTTCTACAAGATATATTGCAAAAAATCTAAAGTGAAATTTGAATGGTAGCAAATAGTAGGCCTATATCACGGGCTGCCATAAGGGGTGAGCAATACTGGCAAAAGTTAATAACAATCAGGTTATAATTTGGCAATCCTACAGAAACATTCCTTTTAAATATATTGATTGAAGTTTAAGATGTGAAAGATATATTGTTTATATTAATGGGAAGATTAAAACACATTTGTTCTATTTTTACTTTGATTCATAGCTCTTTTGGCAGCATTTTGAGATCACTTCTTCAAATTAACATTTACGATATGACCCATCACTTTATATATTGCCTGCCTCTAGCTGCATTTATTTAGCTAATGTCCAGAGAGCAATATATCCCTACAAAAGTCCTGAAATGCATTACTGTATTAGCTTAGTGAATTTTAATCTTTCATCAAATGTTATTACTCAGGGACTTGTCTAAATTGTGTACTGTGAACTGAAACTTCATTATAAGATTTTCATATTGAAGTTTTATAGTTATCTTAGGCTATATATATTCCCCAAATATTTCCTCTTTTCTTGTTACAGATGAGACTCTCTTGTACAGAGAGACCTTTGGCTTCTCTGAGAGGAGTGTTGTGGCTCTTCTTTGTTGCGAGTGCCATGTCCACTGTGAAGCTAAAAGTATTTCTGTCAAAGTCTGTGACAGTTTGACAGAACCAGGAACCAAGCTGTCAAATACAGACCTCCTGCAACCCACAAGGAGAATGTTTCAAACTGTCAGGCGAGGAAAGCCTCCAAAAGCTAAAATATGTTTCTTATACTCAAATAGCTTAAGTTAAATAGAGCATATTTGAGTTTCTTTTGGGGTGATGGATGTTGGTTTGAATCCCTACTTGTCTGGAGTGAGAGAGACTTCCTGGTAAATGCAGACTGCAAGCCATATTTCCAATAACTCTAGGTATGTTTGTGATGAGGAAACAACATCATAACATAGATGAGAAAATAGCATAATATGGGCCCTTTAATAATTATGTAAATATAACTCTTAACATTGTTTTTATTCTCTATACTCACTCACGGTAAACTTATATATCCTGTCCTTTTAACATTTGAAAAGATTCCTGGAAATTTCTGCTTCAAAATACCAATACTATTAAAAAATATATAAACAATAAATGTTGGGAGGTTACTGTAACCTTCATTTCGGAATTAGCATAAACAATATATTGGTAACACTATAATAACTACACCTTGATTAGTCATAATAAAGCACGAAGCATACTTTCACATTTTCTTCTTTGTGAGTCAGGATGTGCTCTTTGTATGCATTGTCTGTCTGCAACAACAAAGTAAAAATGATAGATATTTCACTGCTGTGTAATAGGCCTTTGGGGTTGAATGAAAAAGAGTATGTCCCTCATGCACAGACTTTTTCAGGTTTGAAGATGAAATGTGAAGGTGAGGCTTGATTTGATAACTTAGTTTCACAAAGCACTTTTTGACAAATCTCAAACTGCTTTAGGCGTACGAAGTTACCTTGTGTATGAAATGCCCAGTGTAAAGATACCTTGACTTTATATAGCCTATAGAGGGCGAAATCATATGGGTGAGATAGCATTACTTTCTCAGTAAAGTTGTTGCTAAAGGTGTGATTGACAGGAAATTCTCACCCGATACCTGTCACAGCCTGCCGACTATCTACCTGTAGATGTGTAATAATATTGACAGTATGAAATGACACAGGGGAAAAGTATGTGACTACCTGTAATTTTGTGTTTAGTTCAGAGTTGACACTTTTTGTTGCTGTTAATGTTTTGTTGTACCTGCTTTTGTATGCGGCACTTGCAGCAGGTTGATGTGGATTTTTTTTTTTGTTACTGGTCAGTTAGGAGACTGGCTCTGCTGAAGTGAAATTTGCTAGTTTTGTGCTTGTTTTGGCGTGAGCTACGGCCTACAGTATGCCTTGTGTCCAGAAAATAAGCAACAAGAAGAACTTTGCCAGAAATGTCCCACAGTTTGGCATTAAATGTATAGATTTTCCATTTAATTAATTAGAAGTGTTTCTATTTCTCAGAAGTACCTTGAAAAATGTATGTTTTTACATTGAGCAGGGTCACCTGTTCACAGATCTTCTAACTTGATCTGGTTGCCCCACCTGCTTGTGGGGGAGAGAAATTTAAACCTATACTGTGAAATATTTCATGCAAAGCAGTCTCAAAGGAAACTAGTAGATGGCAGACCCTCCCCCAGAAAAGTTATGCTGGGTACTTTTAAAATAGCCGAATATTCTTAGCCTGGAGATTGACCTTAATACAGATTTAGGAAGAACAATCTCTGTCAGTATGTTAGGAAGGCATCAACTTCCAGCCACAATACATCTACAGTCCATTCTGTTCTGTATCATTCCAATTGCATTAGTGGAATGTCCATGTTGATTATTTCTTTAATATTCCCAAAATGAACCATAGACATACAACAACGTTTAATGTCAACATTCAGATGCTCTCTCTCCCTTCCACCAGATCAGCCTCTGCCCCTTTTTCATCTTTTATTTTTAACTCAGAGGCGTGCCCTACAAGTGACGCAAATAGGAGCGTAGCACAGACGAAGTGAAGAGGAATGTGTCCAGGGATGAAGCAGGAATATAGGCATATGTTAGCTGTGGTTAAGTTTAAAGGTACACTATGTAACTTTTCTGGTGGGGGGCTGTTATTGCTTTGCCTGGAATATTCCACTGTATGTTATTAAACTTATCTATGTTGTATTTATTCAACTGCAGGTATTTTATTATAATGACAAATATCTTGAAAAACACTCATTCTTACTGGTAGTGGGTTTGCCTCTGCATTTGTGTATAGGCCTAATTTATTTCATTAATCGATCGTTGGTGTTCTCGTCAACCACATATTTGCTTAGTTGACTAATTATTTTATTTGGATTATAAGGATTTTTTTTTTTCTGCCTTTTCACTTATGAAGATTCTCTTTACTAGAACTTTCCTGTCCACATACCAGTAGACGTTTTTGCTGAGAATCCTAGTATATACTTTGTCTACAGCCATGCTCTCCACAAATCTGACCTTTAACTTTTCCCTTTCCTGTAGATTATTTGATCTGTCAAGGGACTGAAGATGGAAATTAGGCACATTGGCTGTAATCTTTACATATTTGCATGCAAATTTTCATTAATATGTGCTCCCCCTTTAAAAATAATTAAAATAAGGCCCCATAATGAGGTTGTCACTAGTTTGTGTTCATGAGGATCTATCGGTTTACTCCATACTGTAAAACATCAAAGTAATCCCATTTGGAGACATGCAGGTGAAGGGCCTCCTTCAGAAAAAAAAATACATAATACACTTTTAAAACTGCTATATGCAAGTTTATTTGATGTGACACCCTGCCCCTTTTGATCTCAAGAGCTGCTTTTACAGTCAATGTCCACATATCACTTCCTGTGCTGTCCCGTTCACCTGGGGCAGAGGGAAGCTAGTGCTAATTGTCTGTTCTCTTAAACATCCCTTTATTGTCCACTGGCAGCAGGTTGGCAGTGATTTCATACATCTGTGAGAAAGAGCGGCAATTTTCCTGTGGTCCTGATGCTGGTTGCTGTTGCTCTTAAGTTGAAGACATTTCTATATCTTTCCAGAGCAGCACATATTTTGCTCAACTACATGGGAAAAAAATGTGTACAAGAACTTTAAATGTTCTATGTTACACAAAATTGATTCTTGTGAGCTTTAAGCCATGTTACAATCCTTATACATCGTCAAAAACATACCCAGAGTTGTGTTTTGTTTCATTCACACGTGTGAGTAATTTCGATTTATTAGTCTGTTTGCATCTACAAAGCTCAAACTGCTCTGTTCAATCTTGTAATGTCATGTAATGGTAGTTTAATTCAGTAGAGTAGTAGTTGGCAATTCCAGGGTTGAAATTATCCAAATGATTCTAGTGAAGGTTTATGGAGTTTGAAAACACAGTGGAGTACATCCTACATTATCAATTGACATCACGAGGTGGAACAGAGTGTTTTCCATTTAAGAGAAGAAGTACATATACAGGTTTGTGTGTTCAACATGTGTGACTGAAACAAAACACAACTCCAGTATGTTTTTGATGAGGAAACAGCATTAAAACATAGATCAGAAAATAGTGTAATATAGGACCTTTAAGGCATGTGTACATATAGTGCATAGTGCACATATTCTAATACTTGAAATGAGTGCTCTTCTTATCATCTTCTTGCCATTACACAGTTAGCATAGTCTTACACAAATAAAATGATACTATTCTTAGATTTAAACCAAGGACTTGTATGAAAAGGTGTTGCTGCAACAGTCGCACCTGCCAGCAGCACCTGCCAGCAGCATTTTCTTCAGCACAGGGCCACGTTAAAAACAGTCCCAATTGGTGCCTTTCTGTTGGCTGTCGTTGTGCCTGGAAGCCTGCCCGCCCACCCGTTTGTCTGTGCACCGCGAAGAGGAGTTGCATATCAATCTTACATCAGTCACACGGAGACTTTTCATAGCGGCAGTGAATGAACATCGACGCACCATGACGCACACCAACTGTCACTCCAGCCCTCCGCAAACATGTGTGTGCATCCTGTGTTTTCATGTGGGATGGCAGGACGATGGGGTGTTTAAGTAATAGGAACTGTTTAAATTATCACATTCTGTTTACAGGTTTACATGTTTACCTCCTTCAGTATGAGGCCTTATCTCTATGGGTCAAATGCCTAGTACAAATTCCTCTTCTACACTTCTACATCATAACTGCTGATGTCTAAACCGTATAATATCTTATGCAATATTTCCTTATACAAATATGCACATGGAAGTCTGAGCTGGAAAAGTGTAAATATACCAGGTTTTGAACATAAGGACATTTGATAAGATTAGGACACTTAAAGACAAAGATTGAAGTTAAAAAGTTAATAATTAAACTTTTGAACTTGTTAACTTTTCAGGTGAGGTGCCTATGTGCCACTTGTCTCCTGTGATTGCCTTGAATCACAGGAGCTTGAATGACTTTAAACAAATCTATCTTTCATTTAATCAAATACAGGTGTTTTTCTTGCTGATAAAAAATGCACAAAAAAGCTCAGATTCTCCACAGATCTGACCTGTAACTTGGCCTGATAATGTCAACTGCTAGTCTCCATGAAGATAAATCAATTTAATGCCATATTGTAGAACATTTCAGTCTACCCAATAACATCCCCACTGAGACCAGCAGGTTTTGGACCCTCCACCAAAAAAGTCACATGCAGTACATGTTAGTTATTATACTTGTACATTTGTATATTCTTGCATTGTACATAGTATTCATAGGGAAAATGCACTGTGCAGAAAAGTTCAATTTCCATAAATAAATATACATAACACTGGTGGTTTCTGTTTGTGACAATTGAGTGGATATTACTCATAATTGGACAATGGATCTAAAAATTACAGCCCACTCCCACTCGACATACGTGTGCAAGCTGTTTCCAGACTTCTCACTATTGGGTGTCCAAATGTGATTAATCATTAAGAACGGAGGAATATACTACCTTGATACATGTTTGGGCGTTATGACATAAATGGGACACATGCAAAGGAAATATGAAACATGATAGTAATTGACTGTAAATCTCTAAGAATACATTGTGTGGGAGGATCATATTGCCATATATTTAACAAACAAAGGTGTTTTATTGTGTCAAGTGTCATACAAAGAGTCCCCGAGTAATTAATTTACAGCTAGACAGTAAAGGGTTCTGTAAGAAAAGTAATTAATACATTTTGTGTTTTGTTCATTGACACAAACTTTAAAGCAGTCACTTTGCTTATAAAGTGTAAATTATTCTCTCTTTTTTTTTCATGGTGTGCAGACTGCTCTTGGTGCCTGAAGTCTATATATGCATTAACTATTTAAAACAAAATATTATAACTTCTGAATGGGAAAAATGTTTAAAAAATATTGTAAATAACCAGAACCTAAACCCATTAATTGAATTACATTTTTACTTAGTTTGGAGGTATAAATTCCTTTACTTCATATGTTATAATAATAATTCTTGTATTGATTTATCCATCACTGACATTCCTCATATTATGCCACAGGGCTAGTAAATAACATTAAAGCTATTTATAGAAATCACATTTACAGCTTCCCTTGTTCACATAAATTGTTACTCAAAGTTGTCAACTCTTTGTCTACATCTTTCACTTAAGCTCAGATAGTTTTGCACAGGCTTTACTATTGCAGGGTTTCAGATGAAATCACAACATTCTATACGCCAATAGTATTTAGACAGATGGGGGTCTGTTGTCAATTATAACCATAATCAAGTTCAACATTAATTTTGCGCATTTACCTGGATATTTCATGTAATCAATAGGAAAAACTGACTCTTGCCCCATCTGGAAGTAGGACATCAGCACATTCTGAAATTTGATAACCACCAGTTTTGTTTTATATTCAGTCAACGTCTATTTTATTTATCTTTATCTTATTCTTATGCATGCCCTAATTTTACAAAGAACTCAGCACTCAGAGATCAAGACTGAGACTTTGCCTGCATCAGAGTTCAGGTGGATGTCATTTGTCTTGGTGACCATGACATTCTGTGATTATTATTTTGACGACAGTGTTTTATGAATTTATCCTCTCCTTAGTTTTAATGCAGGATAAAGGAGCTCTAAAGTATTTAAGCCACATCTGGTTTTGCTTTGATCCTATTAGGTAGTGCTAACAGAAATGGTCCTCTTCATCTCCATTGCATCCCTCAGGGTGTTTCCAATAAATGAGACGCCTCTCCGCACAAATTGAACGGCAGCGTATGATTGGTGCAGCAACCACTCTCATAATAAAGATCCCTGAAATCCATGTATGAAATATGGCCTGAGCTCCTCTCCAGCTGTTTAAATAAATGGGATTTGATTTTTTGTATAATGAACACCTATGCAAGCCAACTTAATGTAGTGATATAGTCTTTTTACAGTGTCATATTGGTAGTATTTGCAGTATATTAGTGATATGTTCATAGATTGGTTTAAGGAGTAGCTAAAGTAGTTGTTATTAGATTTTGTTACAGTTTTATTACACTAACCCCCTTTGCATGCCTAGCAACCTGTCTGGATTAGAAAAGCAGCTGCAGTAGAGTGCCTGGGGACTTGTCTTCAACATTTTGAGCTTAAGTCAGCTATTTTGGCACCATTGACAATTATGAACCTAGAAATTAGTTGTACCATCATGAGGTAGGTAGGTATTATGGTACCTAAACAAATTTTACTATTTTATATTCCTCTCCTCTTTGCCATCATGCAACTCCAACACCTACATGTTTCAGTGGAAATGTTATTTCTTGGATTTGCACAGTATGATGTTAAACTTGTACATCTCCATGGAGACAAGAAGGCTATGTACGTCATGTCACCAGGTCAAACTACAGGTGAGATCTTTGTTTGTTTGCTTGTTTGTTTGTTTTTTTAGCTATAGAAACATTTGCAATTGTATAAATATAAGATATGTTTAGGGTAATGGTACACTCCAGGAAAAGCAAGGATTTCCATGGACACAAGCAGCTAACGGACATCCCAGAAAAGTTACAAAATGCACCTTTGACTACTTGAAACTTGAAGGCAAGATTACTGTAATCTTTAATGAGAAAATGTTTTCCTTTTACTTCTAAGAATACAGTCAACACAACTTCCAGTGAAGGAACCTTCTCAATTAGATTTGCTCCTGTTTAACTGAGCAATCTCATTCTTATTGTGCAGCTGTATAGCACCACACGGACTCATTAAGCCTTTATAAGCTTTCCCATCATGCTTTGCTTTTGTATGAGTCCCAAACCACAGAGTGACATCAGACACACATGTGATCATCTTGAGTTGTGTGTGTGCGTTTGTGTGTGTAGGGCTGACGTCAATACTCCTCCAATCCATATTTAACAGGGAAGCTCAGAGCAGCACCTTGTAGGAGTCTTGAGTTGTGTGTATTTTTAGCGCAGACTAAACTGGGTGCTGCTGTGTACCAGGTGAGGGGGGCGGCTCCATTCATATCTATGGAGGATCAAGACAAAGAAAGGGAGGGAGGAGGGGGGCTTTTGGGGGTGAAGAAAGATTCAGTGCTGAGAAGAACACTCTGAGGTGGGTAGAGTAGCTAAAAGTTGTATCATCAACTCAAAAATATATACAGTTGAAGTTTACATACACTGTGAAAAGGCACATGTGTTTGTCTGACATGAAATCAGATTAAACTTTTCCTGTTTTAGGTCAGTTAGGATTACAAAAATACTGCTTAATATGATTTGCTAAATGCCAGAATAATGAGAGAATGATTTTTTAGATTTAGACAATTTTTCATTACTTTCCTCAAAGTCAGACGTTTACATACAGTAAGATTACTATGCATTTAAACAATTTGGGAAAGCCCAGATGATGATGCCATGTCTTTGGAAGCTTCTGATTTCTGATTCTGGTTTGAGGTCATTAGAGACACACCTGTGGCTGTATTTGAAGGCACACCTGAAACACACTGCTTCTTTGTGTAACATCGCGGGAAAGTTAAAAGAAATCAGCCAAGATATCAGGAAGTGGACTGTGAGACTTGTACAAGTCTGGTTCATCCTTAGGTGCAGTTTCCAGATGCCTGAAGGTGCCATTTTCACCTGTTCAAACAATTATACACAAGTATAAACACTATGGAAATGTCCAGCCATCATACCGCTCAGGAAGGAGAGGTTCTGTGTCCCAGAGATGAACGTGCTTTGGTCCAAAATGTGCATAAACCAAAGAACAAAAGCAAAAGACCTTGTGAAGATGCTGCTGAAGCTGGTATGAGTGTGTCATTATCCACAGGTAAATGAAAAAGGTATTTCAGGGAAACTACTACTCAAATAATAGTAACTGTCTAGACATAACATCTGATTTCTAATTTGAAGCTGACATAATTGTAAGAAAAACATTGAACATGTACATGTACAATACCTGGTGTATTCAAAGGACAGACAAACGTTTGTCATTTATAGACTTACTCAGAGTTGGAGAAACTAAAACGTTTACTCAAGTAAGGGTACTGTTACATTGTAAAATAAATGATTCAAGTATAAGAGTAAAAGTATGTATTTGGAAACTACTCTGCAAAGTACTACCCAACTGTTGAGGTTCTAAAGGGCTTGTTGGTAGCTTGGGTAGTACAAATTGCAATTTTTCTGACTACTATTGTGATTTTGATTAGATTTGCAATTTATCTTTTCAAACCAACACTCAGTGCTAAACTATTTGTCCCTCAACAAGACAGCATGTTTTTGTTTGCAGAAGATATTTTATTACTTTGAATTGTAGCTTCTGCAGTTTCATAATTGAAATCTGCTGCCCATGTCTAACCAGGAAGTAAACGGTAAACTTTGCAAGTTTGTTTTAGTAAAACTGTAAATATAATTTTGTTACCTCTATTTTAGCAAAATTATTAAACTAACATGCTATGTGCACTTTAACTCTCTCTTTTGCCCTTCTTCAGAATACTTCATCCCACTCTATACCCTGAAAAAAATTATAACATCATCCTTTTGATATGGATTTAAATACTGAGAATGACACTCACTACTGTTTCATATACCTATACAGTTTTTGTAATTAACTCAGGGTTAATTGTGCATTACATAGCGCATTCAGATATAAAAGTCTGCCTGTGTATAATGTTTGCACTGTGAACATATTGCTGGAAGCACACTTTTGGAGCTGTCATGATGTGTAATAATTATTCATCATAGAGAAAGACATTTTGATTGCCCTGCTGTGTGTTTGTACTTTCTTTGGATATTATATTGGAGGAGCAATGCAGTTTAATTCTGTTAACATTATTGTTGTTGCAGTAGAAAAAAAAATCTTATGAGAAGCAGAGGTTAAGTCATTTACATGTTCAAAATGACAAATAGAAAAGTTAGTAGTCCTCATATTTTGCAAACATCCTAAGAGTTTTCAGAGAAGGCTGCTGCATTGTAATACTGGATCTGTCACAAACATGTCTCTTTGATTGTTGCATTAAGGAAAATATTATAATTGCTCTTTTGTGTTTTGTGTCTTTTTTCAGTATTTGTCAGTTCTGTGTTGTTATTGCACAGTGAACACATTGTCATACAGTAGCAGCAAGTAGGCTATTCACCTCCACCAGCAAACGCCCACTGTTTCCTACTTACTTCATTCTCCAATTTTGTTTTCTTAATCTGTGATCCACAGCTATCCACAGGAGGTCCTGACAACTCTTTATTGTCATGACGTTTACGACAGCTCACATTGGGCACCGCAGTTTTCTAACACAAAAGTCTGAAGACTTGTTTCTTTTATTCCTTTTAGCTGAATATTGCAGTTTAAAATGTAGAAATTATAACATAATAATCCATGGGTAACAAAATATTTGTTTTGAACTTCACAAACATGCTCTGTAATGCATGTGATTCTTGCATGTGATATTTGTTTATCAATTCATCTTTCAGTCAAATAATGTTGTTCCTGCAGATGTTTAAAATGACAACTTAGCCTGAACAAAGTCTACATTTTAAGCATAAATCTCAAACCCAATCACAATTGCACTGCTTGTCAGAAAAAATCATATTTAGATTTTTTCTAAATTTGTTCAGTCCTAACTTTAGTAATCCCTTCCTCACTTTTTAAGATCCAGAGACAATTTGAGCTGATAATTTTACCCATTGTGTTGGCCTGTACTATGAATAATTAATTTATGCTGGGCTAAAAATACGTGCAAACAATGACGTCACAATTCTGGGGCAATGAGAGATTGTTTTAAGGCACTATATGAATGAATGTGACTCAACCAAAAATAGACCACATACACAAGGGGGTGGTGAGATAGAAATTATGAATGAGATGAGAAGTTGTGCATATGATAAACTATAAATAACTACTCAAGAACTGGGCTAGAGCTGCCCTGCCTCCTTTGAAAACGTAACGCCGGTTTGACTTATTTCTTGGACCCAGAAAACCAGGATAATACTGTATATTTTTATATATATTTATTAATCTATATCAGCCAATTATAGGTAAGAGATGCTGTATTACCTTGATCAGGATTTTAATAAAATTAAAGTTGTCCCCAATATTACAGTGTTCCACTGTGGAACAACACAGTATGGCATTAACATGTAGAATATTCAAGGAAACGCAATAACATCTTTATGGAGGCAAGCAGGTGACGAACCCCTCACTGTCACCAGAAAAAATGATATCGCAGCTTTAAAAAAGCTAAGTTTCTTGGTGTTCCTGACAGAGTGACCTAGAGTGGCAGTAATAGGATGGAAACAGCATGGGAGCTAAAAGTGTTCGTGTATTGTAATTACATGGTGACCACTTATGAAATCTGTCCTACTTTATTTCATGGTAACTCTTACTCAAATCTTTACCCAGACTGAAAACTCCAAATAACAGGAAGCTTTGTCTTAATTATGGAAACACCACATTATTTATCCAGTGTTATCCCAGTTATCGTGTCATTCAAATACCATTTCCGTGCCATTACTATGCTGTATCATAAAGCACCACCCACCACACTGTACCTCACATGGGTATTATAGAGCTTCTGCACATATGTGACTACATTTGATAGGGACGTCATGTAGGCAGGGGGAAATTAGTGCCAATAAATAGCACTGGGTCCACTTTTAGAGCTTATTTGTCATTATATGTAACCGTATACAATGATTTATCTTAAAACTAATCAGATTAAATGTTAGCAACCCTTGTTATTTAAAACTTTGTCTTTTGCTTTAAACTGTTTAGATCACATAGACTGCACACTAAATTTACAATATCTTATAATGTTTACTGATTCTGACAATTAGAATTATGTGATCTTGATAAAATGGTGAAAACATTATTGACTCTAACTAATACACAATCAATCAACAGGCTATCACTCAAGACACTGAATTGCTTCTCTTAAAAATACTCTTTCTTGCCAAATTAATAGACTACCTCTGTGCCTAAGCTATGGCTTGTTTAGCTGCAGAAATCCTGTAAATCCAGAGCTTTATAAATCCAGTAAAAGGCTCTGGTTTTCTTCTGTTCTCAATAACATGTACATTCTGGTGCACAATGATAATTTGCAATTTCTGACACGTCCATAAAGTTGTCGATTACAACCGATGCAGTTGGTTTCTATGGGAAGTCTCAGCCATTATAGTAAGGTGCGTGCTGGGATTGTGAGATGGCAACTGCAGGAGTTTTATAGTTTATCAGTATCAGTTAGCGATGAAAGCTAATGGACAGAAAATATGCAGTAAATACATTGCCTTATTGGTATGGCATTCACACTCACACGTTTCTGAAGCCAGCAGTAGGCGACTGTGTTAGATCATCAAAACAATCCATAAATCAATTAGAATGCATTGAGGTCATCAAACTAATTGCAGTACACTGACATTTTTCAGTATGAGATAAAATGTTCGTATTATTTTTCTATTTCTGTTGCTTCCCCACGCTGCGACATGTGTGTACTTCTGAGTCCACTCATTAAGACACTAAATCAGCCAAGGCAACCGATGTGTTTCTGTATGTGCGTGTGTGCGTGTGTGCGTGTGTGCGTGTGTGTCAACCACTCGTCATTCATCATTTGCTGGGAAAAAAAGTGGTATTTATATTGAATACCTCATTTTAGTTGGTATTTCTTGTTGTGCTTTTCTTTCACAGTGGGGAATAGACCAACCCAAAGGAAATCAGAGCAGCTCCTAACAGAAACTGGGGAAAAAGCATCACCACTAATGAACTCAAACCAGAATCAGGAAAGTCTTTCAGATGTAGCCTCTATGAATAATTAACATGGCATTCCAAGTGATGTTTTCAGTTCATGTTTCAACACTTTTTGCAATAAAACTGGTGATTAGCATAAGTCCAGCGCCAATTTTAGAAACATGTGTCTATAAGGATTTTTGTGGCAGAGTGGTTAGCACAGGGGTTATTTATTTATTGTTATGACAGGATGTAATTTTCAACACAAAATAATTGCATTTTTTGTGTTGTTGTGCTCTTGTTCTTTTTTTTAGTCACTCAATACTTGTTCAAATGAGTTTCTATTTTGATTTGGGATTTGATAATTTTTCTGTTTTGTACTTAAATTAGTAGTAAAAATATGTATTTCAATATAAACAAAACCAAGAACTGAGATTTGTTCTCAAAGTTACATAAATATAAATAAAATGTATTCTTATTGTTATTTTTACATCCACAAAAACTTAAAACTATATTTTTGTCTTCCCCATCCACAAATATCACAAAAAGGTGATTAATAAATAAGCGTATTTATTTTAAAATCACTTTCTCTAAAAGTGCAGATCTCTAAAAAGAGGGGTGCGAAAATGAATCTTGGGTACTTTAATAATTAAACAAAAGAGATGTATCTAAGAAAAGACTTATGCTGTTCTGTATCCTCCCATGCCCCTTTGTTTAATGTTTTAATGTGAGAAAGGCTTATATTATGCATGGTTTTGGGCTTTTAACCATGTCAGAATGTGCTTTTCCTCATTGTCTTGTGTGAATCAGTGTAGGAAGTACATTAGCATTAACTTAGACTTTCCTAATTCAAAACTATTGTAGTGTTCTGGTGTAAGGAAACATGCACATTTATTTTTGGTTGTTTATTTTCTGAACACAAGGGCTACTGTAGGCCATAACCCACGCCAAAACAAGAGCCAAACAACTGAGTCTCCAAAACAGACCTGTAACTGACAATAGAGCCTTCACATTGTCAGCAAACTAGTGTCACATTGAAAACCAGTTACATCAACAACAACACATAAACAGTTACGAGAACAACAAAAGGTGTCAATTCTAAACACAAAATATCAGCTCATTAGACTACTTTTGATTGCCACAACTGAGAGCAGTGTTAAAGTATTCTCTTATATAACCTACAATTGTTGTACCAAAAGAAATCCAGGGATGATGTATAAATTATAGGCAAAATTATAGGCTCTTAACCACAGTTTAAAACAAGTTTGCTCAAAATCACTGGAGTTTGTAATCTGCACTGTATTGTGTGCAGTTGCAAGGCTTTTTTTAATTGAAATACACACCTATTACTCTGCCTTAGTTCTTGTGTGATTGCTTAGCATAATAGTTTTATTGTCTGATTTTCCTCAAATGGCTTGTCCTTGGAGGGATAAATAAAACTTTCTGAATCAGCCTGTCGAAACGTTTTCAAGAAAAAGACAAGACCTGAAAATGATTGTGTTTCATTTGAAGCCAGTTACCAGTATCTCATTGATATTCGTCTCATTCCCAGATGCAGTAAAAATGGTGCCAAAGTATCTGACCCAGTTTAAGACCATTTACGTCAACAACAGTTTAAAATGGACAGGATGCACCAGACTTTTCAATATTTATGCTAATGCAATAAAATATTCATGTGTGTCTATAGTTTCTAATGGGTAATCAGTGTTGAGCTGTGTTGTAGTCTGTAGTCCCTTTAAAGGAACTATGTGTAAAATTTTGACTTTAAATTGTATAAACTTGACTGTGTAAAAGTAAAATATTTAGTTACAAAAACACCGGCCAAGTAGTTCATGTTATAATCTGGTGTTTTGGCTCTAAAGACTATTATATATAATCATTTATCAGTGCTAGTGCAGCCTCTATAGCTCAGTCAGTGAATTCTGGAGGTTCAGTGTTTTCACATGAGGCACATGGAGCAAAAAGTGTGCGTCCTCTATCCACAGGTAATGCACTGGTTAATTTATGATTGCCGTACCTTTTAAAAACTGTAAGAGAGCACAGGCTACATACAGTTCCTTTAAGTACAGAAGGACTGATTTGTATTTTATTGTTAAATTAAAAGGTTTCTATGACTGGACCTTTTGCCCATTTGTAAGTCACATCAAGTTAAAAAGAAGGAGTAGGAAGTGTTTTTGATAGAAGCTCTGTAATAAATTATGCTGAAAACATTTTGCAGATGAGTAACAAGACTAAAGGCCTTTAAAATGATCTTTCATTTTATTTGGCTGTTACCTCCTTTCATCACCTTTTATACACCACGGATGTTGTGAATCAGGTGCTTCTTTGTGAATTTGAAGAAAATACACAGGACATGTTTATTAAGTAACGGGATAGAACGCCTCTCCATTCTCATTATTTTTTGGCAGAGGTTGGCCAAGATTTCTCAAAGCCAAGATTATGATTCACAATTCATTAGTATCAACATAAGCAAACTTATTTTCTTTTTGAAACATGTGATTTGTTGAATCCACCTGTCACTCAAACAGATCAGGGTAGGTTGACCAATAAGAAGGGTATTTGGACAGAGGAGACACCAAATGTATGTGTTTGGACATAGTACTGCATTCAGCAAAGAAGCACTCACAATATGGAGATAAATACATACAGTTTATATAGTGTTTTTAGCAGGTGCTTCAGATTAGATTTAATTAGACTGTTGTTATCCTATTTTAGCCCTGTTTACTATTAAATTAGACCCCGTCACAACAGATCTTGGCATAAACTGTCTCTATCATTCATACTACCACACACAGACACTGCAACAAGGACTTTATCTTTTCTTTCTGCCCAAAGCTACTTGAATCTTTAATCTTTCAACTGACCTGTGTAATACTTCTCAGCTCTTTGATTCCTTATTCAAAGAAATGTGTGGCTAGTCTCTGCTTCATTCATATTCACCTCATTCTCAAAGACTGGAAACTGCAAATCTAACCTACGTACATTTGATTTCATGTTTTTATTACTTGCAGACTATCAGTTCAGTTTAATTTTATATAGCATATTTAAATACAACTTAAGCTGCCCAAAGTGCTTCACATAAAATGCAGTTAATACAATACATAGATAAAGATCAATAAAACAATAAAACACCAACATATCCCGTCTAGCTAGTATTAAATGCCAGGGAGAAGAGGTGGGTTTTCATTCTAGTCTTAAACTGGGTTAAAGCCTGTGAGGATCTGACAGGCAGAGGGCGCTGTTCCATAGTCTGGGCGCTGCCACAGAAAAGGCTCAGTCACCTCTGGTCTTGAGCCTGGCTTTGGGCACAGCCGCAGGAGTTGGTCAGCTGACCTCTGGACTCTGGGTGAAGTAAAGGGCTGCAGTAACTCGTTCAAATAAAGAGTTAGTGGGTATAAAAGCAACCATACTTCATATTTTCCTTCTACAGTGTGCATTTACAACCTTTCTTCTGAACATTTTAAGTATGTTTTAAAGAAAAGCAAAAAGTACAATATAGATTAACCTTAAGATAGTCTACAGACTGGTTTATTACAGCCATTGTATTGCTAAAAAAATGCATGCCTCAGCTGTTTGTTTTGATGGAGAAAGGTTTAATGCCATACTTTGGGACATTCCAGGTAAATTAATAACAACTGCATGGAGATCAGCAAGGTTAATCTATATTGTACCCTTTGCCTTTCTTGTTAAAACATGGATAAAACTTACAAATGTAACTGTAAAAGAAGAGTAGAATCCATCCATCCATCCATTTTCTTCCGCTTATCCGGGGCCGGGTCGCGGGGGCAGCAGTCTAAGCAGGGACTCCCAGACTTCCCTCACCCCGGACACGTCCTCCAGCTCCTCCGGTGGGACCCCAAGGCGTTCCCAGGCCAGCCGAGAGACATAGTCCCTCCAGCGTGTCCTGGGTCTTCCCCGGGGCCTCCTCCCGGTGGGACATGCCCAGAACACCTCCCTAGGGAGGCGTCCAGGAGGCATCCTGAGCAGATGCCCGAGCCACCTCAGCTGGTTCCTCTCAACGTGTAGGAGCAGCGGCTCTACTCCGAGCTCCTCCCGTGTGACCGAGCTCCTCACCCTATCCCTAAGGGTGCGCCCGGCCACTCTGCGGAGGAAGCCCATTTCAGCCGCTTGTATCCGCGATCTTGTCCTTTCGGTCATTACCCAAAGCTCATGACCATAGGTGAGGGTAGGAACGTAGATTGACCGGTAAATCGAGAGCTTCGCCTTCCGGCTCAGCTCCTTCTTTACCACAACGGACCGATACAGCGACTGCATCACTGCAGACGCTGCACCGATCCGCCTGTCAATCTCACGCTCCATCCTTCCCTCACTCGTGAACAAGACCCCGAGATACTTGAACTCCTCCACTTGGGGCAGAGACTCACCACCCACCCGGAGAGAGCAAACCACCTTTTTCCGGTCGAGAACCATGGCCTCGGATTTGGAGGAGCTGATTCTCATCCCAGCCGCTTCACACTCGGCTGCAAACCGCCCCAGTGCCTGCTGCAGGTCCTGGCTCGAAGAAGCCATCAGGACAACATCATCTGCAAACAGCAGAGATGAAATCCTGTGGTTCCCAAACCAGGCCCCCTCCGGCCCCTGGCTGCGCCTAGAAATTCTGTCCATAAATATAATGAACAGAACCGGTGACAAAGGGCAGCCCTGGCGGAGTCCAACATGCACTGGGAACAGGTCTGACTTACTGCCGGCAATGCGAACACAGCTCCTGCTCCGGTCATACAGGGACCGGACAGCCCTTAGCAAAGAGCCCCGGACCCCATACTCCCAGAGCACCCCCCAAAGGACACCACGAGGGACATGGTCGAATGCCTTCTCCAGATCCACAAAACACATGTGGACTGGTTGGGCATACTCCCATGAGCCCTCGAGGACCCGATGGAGAGTATAGAGCTGGTCCAGTGTTCCACGACCAGGACGAAAACCACACTGCTCCTCCTGAACCCGAGGTTCGACTATCGGTCGGATTCTCCTCTCCAGCACCCTGGAATAGACCTTACCGGGAAGGCTGAGGAGTGTGATTCCCCTGTAATTGGAACACACCCATATGTTTTTTTTGTACAAGAGTTTTGTTAAACTTTTACTGCACCGTTTTCATCCTTGGTCAGACTTGTGATTGAACTGTGAAATCGCAATTGCCATTCATAATTACTCTACTGCATAAAATCCATATTCACATCCATGCACTCGTTTAACCTCCAGACAAAATATAAATTAGTTAGTTTTGCACGTCATGGTTGGGTCCTTGACATCAACCAACATAACCATATTACAGAGTAAACACACCTTTAAAGTATAAAGTTATTTTTGAAGTGTGTTTTGCGTAACACTCCCTGGATTCGAGAGAGCCTGTGATGCAGACTGTGGTCAAGTCCATTTCATAGTGACGTTATTGCACCACCGCTCTCCTCATCCTCGCAGTGGGAATTATAAATAATGTATGAAAAATCACAGATCACTGTAGACATAATGTCCCTTGTCAGTGCCTCAGCCCTCACACTCTCTGTGTTACAGACGCCACAAAAATCAAATCTGTTAATGCCAAATTTCACCAGCTCCAACACTGTCTCTCATTAACAACACCAAAGTGAGACCCAAGTCCAAATGAGTGTCTTAAATGCAATCTGGCAACACAAAAAAGCAGAATTGTTATGTGTTATTTTGGCTTTGACAGAGAATTAACAAATAGAACAATCAAATGAAACTTCTCAGTTGGGACGTAGTCGAAATGTGCTCAAGACAAGCTGTTAAAACAAGGCATATTTTTCAGTTTCTAAGTAATATTGTATCTGAAAGGTGGACTAACTTCTGGTGGAATGTCGGCCACCTGCTTCTCTCCATTGAGATGTCATTGCTTTGTCTGGAATGTTTCACAGTATGGCATTAAACTTGCCTATCTTAAATATGGCTGGGTTTCAGATGACATCACTACATTTTATATATTTAATAGAGATGGGGGCTGATAAAATGAATATTGTTAAAATGATACAGTGAGGTCTAGGGTCTAGTCACTAATAGAAATGATCAGGTTCAGCATTTGTGCATTTGCCTTTTAGATATTTCATGGCAAAATGCAATGTAATCAATAGGAAAACCTGTCTCTCAACACCATCTGGAAGTAGGACATGATCACATTCATCATCACATTTACAGTAATGTTGATTTATGTACACTGTCCCTGTCAAATTTAAAAAAATTAATAAATAAGTAAATAAACAAATGTGTAATTAAATAAATATGTAAATGAGTAAATAAATAGATATTGTGGAACACGCTATGCAAAGCAATAACAACTCCATGGAAACAGGAAACAAGTGGCAAATATATCTTTTGAAATGTTTGACACAATTAATATAAAATGTTTTTCAATGATATTAGCAACGCATTTGATCATTTTAGACAATAACTGAAGAAAATGTATTGGGTGATTAGTATATACTAATAGTATATTATAATATACTATAGCCTTGTCATGATAACACATTTTGAATATATTGATTGATTACTAAAGTTATAGATGATAAACGATAATACTGAAACTGATTTATATCACTGACACAATAACCCAAGAGCAGATTTAAACCACAAAACCTATTCTAAATATACAATATTGTTGAAAATCATGAGCTGCAGTAAATAAACAGCAGAATAAAACACATAAGGACTTAAGGTTGAATTTGTACTTAAGTACAAATTCAACCTTTTACAGCTTAAATATGATTATTTTTTATAAACACATATTAAGAAATTGTGCAAAGAAAAAGTACGCACAATAAATTTTAACCCAAGTCCATATAGTAATTATCATGACATGCTTACTATTCCCATGACATGCTTACACAGAAAAGATTTTTATTTTTTTACTACAATGAACCATTTATTATGAAAAGTGACTACACACAATTAGCGTTAATATTTCACCTCCTTTGTTAGCTAAGTATGGCATTAGAGGGTGTTACATATCCAGCCTAAATGTCCGCATGTTACATCAGTGTGATGACGGAGATGTGAAAGGCAAAGGCACCTTGTTCTTTACCTGATCAAAGCTCAAGGTCTGACAGGTGTGTTTAATATTTGAAAAAGCCTCAATTGGAGGAAAAATGTAAAATTGTTTGGAAACTTTCACACTGCAAAAAGGGGTATCTTTGTGTATTAAAATGTCTTAACTTTAAGTTATTCTGAATATGTCGGTTTAGTTTAGGCAATTCAATACCAAATATTCATACATGTACTGAAAACATCTTAAGACAAACAATAGACATACTAATTAAAATATACTTAACTCTGTTTACACATAACAGTCTAAAATCAAAAGTATAATTTTATTATAGAAACAAATGTTGTATTCCATTGAATTACAGAAAAGAAAACGTTCAGGCATCCTTTCTTTCTGTACTAGTTTCTGGAGATATAATATACATGCAGACATCAGCCTCTACTGTGAAACCTTTAGATCCACTCTTTCACTCAGGACTTTGTTTCATGATGGTGATGAATTTACAACCCATCACTGAACACTCTATGATGAAGTAGGTTGGCCATCGCTATCTGTCAGGAGAGAACAACACTGTATAAAATGTATTTATATGGACTTGATGGACTGCCTGAATATCCCACTTGTCGAACACTGATATGGGAACTTTCAACATAAGATGTTATGCACTTGTCTATTCCAAACTTAAATGGGAAAAAAGCTTTTGATCATTTTGCTTCTCAAAAATAGAATACATTTCAAGGACATACAAAACTGGATACATTGGTGTCTCTAATGCAGTTAAATAATCTTATGATAAACATTTATACACCTGCTCATCTTTTTATGCTTTAAAGTGACCTATTTAGTTATTTGTTTTGTATGTTTTGGTTTGCATTTATCTGTATTTGAACAGAGCGCCCATGAAAAGGAGAGTCTGAGTGCTCTGGTTGGCCTCTCCCTGTATAAATAAAGATAAATGAATGGAAAAAAGCCTAAACTAAACCAAATTGTTCAGATGAAAAATAATATTCAAACTGGCAGATAATTTAGCCCAAATTAGCACATGCAGTTTGAAAAAGACAAACAAATACTACACTTAAACATGTTCAAATTATTCCAAACATGATTAATTTTCTTTTCATGAACCAGAAAGAAGAACTATATATACAGTCTTGGTTTCAGGCTGCAGCTCTGTGTATGCTTCATTTTAGGACACGGTATGAATTTCACTTTAGGCACAAAATCAGATGTTTTATTTGGGTTTAAGATTCGAGTTTGTTTTCTGTTTTCTGTTTGCTGTTACGTCTCGACAAACAGACTCAAATTCACTGTAATAAGCCCCTGGTGTTTGAGCGCTGACGCTGGTGGGGCGTTGTGAGAGAGGCAGAAGGCAGGCGCAGTGAGGGCTGGTGGTGCATAAGAGAGTAACTGAAGAGGGCAGATCCGGTCCCTATTGGGCAAAAATCTGCTCTTGACTTTCAAATTCTTGGTTTTGTTAGCCACTCCACAGTAATGATGCTTTCAGATTAGCCCCAATGTGCCATAAGGGTATGTCAGTGCACTCCAAATGCAAATATTAGTAACAATCCCAAGGCACAGTGGAAGGAAAGGTAGTTTGTATCAGTTTTATGTTTTATGGAGATAATAAATATAAACAAAGGGACCACAATGCAAAGTTAATCTCATGTGGAAAGGCACTAAATTCTTATCATTATCTTACTGAGTTGTATTTTCATTCATGTATGTTTGAGTAATCCTGTATCCTTCCCATCCCCAAAGGATCCCAATAAAGTGGTGGTAATATGAGGAAGGGCAGCTGGTATAAAACAAAACTAATAAACACTACATCATTACATCAATTGATCCTGTAAGAAAAAGTCAAACTCAGAGGATAGAATAAACATCTTTAATTGAAAACAAACAGTGGATAAGATTCATGTGTGATATAATACATCCCTTCACCTCATCCTCTTCTTCTTCTTCTTCTTCACCCTCCCTCCCTTGTCCCTGTGCCCATCCCCTGCCCCTCTCTACGTCGCCCCCTGGAGGTCTCAGTTGTTAGCGGCCATGGTGTAGCAGCCATGTGGGTGCCACTGCATGTCCCTGATCCTCCTGATGGACTGCATCTGAGGGCAGCGGGCGCCAAACTCATTGAAGTGTCTGTATTCGCCCTTCTCAAACAGGTACTGGCTGCCACGGTAACCAGGGAACTGATATCCCACCCAGCTGTGGGACAAACACAGAGTGGTATAAATTAGAGGTGTCACTATATAAAAGAGTGAGAAGAAAGAGCACAATTTAACAATTATTCATAACCATTGACAACATAACCCAACAACAGTGAAATCCTTAATTTTCTATCTAATATTCTAGCATCCAAATCTCTAGCATGTGAATCGCTTTATGAAATCAAACCTCCTGAATAATAAAGTAAATAAAGTTACTAACAAATAAAAAGAACACTTTACATTTACTATTATTCTTAAGATCAAATTGAAATGACTCATTGCTTCTATAACTGTTTTATTATTTTTAGTCCTTATGGTTACATTGTGGCCTGAATAATTATAATCATCCATTAACTGAATAATGTTGACATCTTTAGGATGAATGGACTTTATTTTGATTCTTGTGTGTTTAAAAGCTTTGAACACATGAAAAAAGACTTCACAAAAATAGTAGTTACTAATTCTGAATAATTCTTAATAAACTATCTATTATCATTATTAAGTCTTTCTTCATGCTTCATTAAGGCTAATAAAGATGTAGTTATTATCAACAGTAAACCATTTTAACTGGTATGTAGCACATCTCTGGACATGTCCAGCCCATTGATGGAGCCTGAAACTACTTTGCCTTTGTGCACTTGATGAATTGTGAACTTAACAATAGGCAAAGTAAGAAAGGGATATATTGCTATTGTCTTACTTAAATAGTGTTTCTGTAAGTAACAGATAAGAATCAAATCTGCTGGTGGTTAAACCCTTGTTCAAACCACTCGTATCGTATCTGTGCGATGGCACAACTGCCCATTCTGGAGTTTGCTAACTGTCCGATTGTGATCAAAATATTGATTTTAAACAAGGATGGCACTAGCACCTCCCGAACACAGCTGTTTTAAATTCAGAGATAATCCACACTTTGTGACAAATAGCCCTAATATCGATCTGTTTGTGCCTCCACCAAACAGAGCACCACAGGACTCCGTTCACGAAGCTGTGAATCTCTGCAGCACAAATAAAGTAATCTAAGACGTTTAGAAGCATCCTGCTCTCCACACCTCCGGTGCAGCTGACGGCTATGGCACCTCTGAAGATACTGTGATAAAAGTATCTATTCCAAATCCAGCTCTCGCGCTTTGAAAATCAGAGCTAGTTTGTGTTGGTGTCGCTCGCATACTCGGATGACGTCACTGCTGAAGTCTGACAGACGCACACGAGCACACAGCCGGACCTTGTGACGCACCTCTTTACAGAGACACGCTTAAGGCAACAGGAGGAAGACATGAAAAATGCAGCGAGTTTAACTGTCTGGGCTGCGAATAGAACAGAGTGAAAATGGAGCAATGTCCCATCGCTGAAAATGACAATTTGAATAGTTATTCAGGTCTTTGCCTGAACCAGAAACAATTGGTCCAACATGGATTCATAAATGTTCAGATGTTGTTTTTTTATGTCTTTGTTTTTGTTTGTTTTTTGCATGTAAATCATTTTCCCAAAACTTACTCAAATAAACCATGTTTGTCATTGCATTGAAAAAAATCAAACTTTCTTTTTTGTCCTGGAGGTGGGTCTTCTCCTGCTTATTTACATGAGAATGTTGTTAAATATAAAATTGTACAATATAGCATAACATATTTATCGACATGGACAATTATTTGTTTTAACTTTCTCTTTGCAGAGATATTCGATCTCCAGGAAGTTATGAGGTGTTGCTTAAAGTCAAGCTACTTTAGTATTTTTATTTGAACCAACATAGTCCTTAGTCATTTAACAAGAAATCTAAATATCTAAATCTTTATACTCTAGTTTACTTGGTTCAGTTGTCTTTTTGTGCCATTGCCGCATTTATTTTTATAATCTCAGAATCTCATTTTCTTCTATTTAAAGAGTGGTAAATCATATGAATGAGTTAATTTGAATATATACATTTTAGACACATTACAAAGCTTAAAGAAATACTATGAGATGAGCCCTTACGTGCCACAGCTGACCATGACACTGCCCACGCGGTCGGTGAAGCCGTAGGAGAACAGACTGGGCACATCGTCGTCCATGATCTCCATCTTGCGGCCCTTGTACTCGCCCACTTCATACAGACAGATCTTGTGCTTCTCTGGGTCCTGAGAGGGATGTGAAATGGTAGTTGTTGGGTTTTTTTTTGTTTTTTTTTATTATAATCTTGATAACAACATTTAACAATAAATCAGGAATGTGCTCAAATGTGCCTGGAAATGTTGTAGTTGGGGCTTAAGTATCGCACAAAACGGGAATGGACGCTATAAAATGTTTGGACGATTACACTAGACATTTGTGTCTTTTTGTGAGGTCATCATTATTAGATTTAACTAAACGTACTAGATAAATAGATATTCTACTCTTGCATATCAACAATTGTATGTATTTTGCGATATATTTTCCACCTCTAGTCTGAAGTATGTTTGAGTATGTATGAGTATGTGAATATATATAAGTATGGGAGAGTATGCATGAGTATGTGTGATTATGTGTAAATATGTGTAAGTATGTGTACCATGCGGACAGGCCTGAAGGAGAGCAGGTACTCGTTCCTCTGACAGTTACTCCACGAGTCCCAGCGCGGATACTCTCCCTTCTCCAAAATGTACATTTCTCCACCGAAGTTCATCTGCTCAAAGCCCACAAAACTGAAAACCACAACCCAGGACAAGAGCGTTAGAGCAGTGGTCCCAAATATGGTTCCACGATTTTGGGAAAAAATGTATTAGATTAGATTTGCAATTAATGTATAGGCATTTTATATATAAGTAAGCACCTCCTCAAATTAATATTTCGATTTGATTGCAACATATTGTCACAACCTTTTTACTCATAAGGGTCAGTACTAAACCTTAGATTTCATTCAGGGCAAGTGGAAGGGGATTTATTTGATAAAAACAGAGGAAAATGCGTACAACCCCTAACCTTTGTTCTAAGTTCTAAATAGTGATACTCTTGTTTGGTCTTTAACAGGTTATTTTATTATATTCCATAGTAAAACATCATAGGAAATCAGAAGTAGATCATAAATCAAAAATATAAAATATTTAAAAGGCATTTAATATAGTCAAGGGACATGGCATCCGGTTTTGGGTCCCGGCCCAGTGGTTAGGGCTCTCTGTGTTGGAAGACTCTACTAAAATATCAACAAATTTATATTTCTACTATCTCAAACAAAATGGGTACTGATGGATGGTGTGTCTGCTGATAGCAATGTTTTGTTGCTTCTCTTGAGAATATTTTTCATTCTCCTTGTCAAAGCAAAACTAACCCCACTGTGGATATTGTCACTAAAGACAGAACTTCTTTTCAAATTACACTTTCTTTCACAAAACTCTTATCAGCAACTACAACTTGGGCTTGTTGTTTGTTGACCCCATCCTGAATCGACAATTGGCTGATTTGAAGAAAAGTCTACTCAGCAAATCACTTCCTTTGTACCTTTGTTGTTTGTAGAGACGTTTTAAAGCTGCAGTTCAGCACAAGCAAAGAAAAAAACTCAAATGGCGCAGAATGGAATAGATGGGACAATTGTGTTTGTGGTAAATATGAAAAACAATTCTGGTTGTGTAGGAGTTTGTCGGGGGCAGATCTACTTACGGACCACAGAAAACCTTCAGAGAGCGCACCCTGTCCATCCCAAAGTCACACACGTTCATGCACTCATTCATGATCTCGAAACAGCGTCCTTGGAAGTTCTCCTGGTCGTAGACGCACATCTAAGGCAAAACAAAAACAAAGAGAACACACATTATGCACAAGTTACTGTATACAAATAGGGTGTGTTAGTTTTAGTGTAGTTAGCACTTCTCTTCATAAAGATATTAAAGGAAGTGAACCCTGTCAGAACTGAAAAAACTACACTGATGGAAATTGTGATATGGATTCACTCAGCCGACTAAACCTAAAAATACATTTTATTTTGTTTTTTAAAGGAGCACTATGTAACTTTTCTGGTGGCGGTTCCACTGCCTGCTTGTCTCTGTGGAGATGTTAACGATTTACTTGTTCAACGATATGGTTTGAAATGCATCTATCTTGCATTTATTCAAACATGGGTATTCTTATTTTTGAAAAATACTTTAAAACATGTATTCTTACTGTGAATGTAGTCGCCTATATGCAAAGATCTGACTTATAACTTGGCTTGGCTGCGTTGTAACCATGCAGATAGGTAAGTTTAATACTACACTGTGAAACATTCTAGACAAAGCAATAGCATATCTATGGAGACAAGGAGGTGGTGGGCCCTCTGTCAGAAAAAGTGACATAGTGCACCTTTATTTATATAGTTGCTGGAGACGCACTGACTATATATATATATATATATATATATATATATATATATATATATATATATATATATATATATATATATATATATATATAGTTGTCACCATCTGGTCTTTTACAAACTCTTACACGAGCCCATATTTCATGCTCCAATCCAGGGCTGTGCTCAATCAAGCTTTAATCAAGATTGAGACTCAGTCATTTC
This sequence comes from Periophthalmus magnuspinnatus, assembly GCF_009829125.3. Taxonomy (NCBI): domain Eukaryota; kingdom Metazoa; phylum Chordata; class Actinopteri; order Gobiiformes; family Gobiidae; genus Periophthalmus; species Periophthalmus magnuspinnatus. The sequence goes on from NC_047126.1 coordinate 14,775,589, forward strand.
ATCGTTAATGATGTTTTACAGTGTTTTTAATCAAGTAGTCTACAGCCAATCGTCTGTCAGGAAACATAGCGGTTTGGAGTTGGTCCAGAGTTTTGCCAAATTTTGCTATTTTGTGTTAAATGCTATTAATTAAGTCTGTATTGTTTAAGTTCAGGAAATTAATATTGAAAGGATGCTTTACAGTAATTGTTTTTTTAATCAGACCAAATAAAACCCAATTAAAAATCACTCAGCCCTGCTCCAGAAACATGAACATTCAAGAGAAAACACTCACTTGTTTCCTATAATCCCTCTTACCACAAAGACAATAAATGATTAATGTTGATGAAATGAATAAATGTTGTACTCATTTCGCAGCAATCATAATCTTATTGTCTGTTTGAGTCAATGAATTGTGTTAATGAAATACAAGGTGAACGGGTTCTGACAGTTTTCTTAACAGTAGAAGAACGCAGATGTCCGCCGCCTCCACAGACTCAGTTGAAGTAACGTGTTGTCATAACAGACCTCGGTTCTGAAGGTGAAGTGTCACTGTGTAAGATACATGTGTTCAAAATAGCTTCTTTTGTGTCAGTGTAAGTAGTAGTGAGACTGTGCTGGGTGGCCATCAAAACCAGGAAATGACTACTAGATCTAGACAAAAGGGCTGTGTTTAGAAAGCAAAGTTTTAGTTCATTTTTTGGCATTTTATCTTGTAGCTCATGGTATGAAAAGCAGCAAGTGTCATTACAATCTATGCTGTCATAATTACAAACTAAGTGGCACTAATCACCTAAACTCCACCTGCAGCCACAGTCAAAACCACAAATCTATAATATGACCTGGATTAGACTCTGCCCCCTCTGTCCTAAAGCAGGTACAGCAGCTAAGATGTTTAGTGTTTAAAGCCAATTAAAACTTTAAAAACAAATCTGAACTATATTACATAATCCTTGCATTGATTTGTGGCTCAAATATAACTTTCTTTTTGCAAGATTTGCGTCATCTTCATTTGGGATGAAGTTGAGTCGGTTGTGTCATCATTATGTCCCCAAAAGTATTTTCTAGTTATTATCAGCCTCTTATTTTCATGTTCCTTGGTAAGTTTGTATTCCAGTATTGATCCCGTGTTCGATCAAGTATTGCACTAACTTTTATAAATACAGAAATTAAAAGTAGTTGTACCTTGTAGGACATCATGCCAAAGTCAGACATCTTGTTTTGACCGGTCTTGCCGTCGGTCTGAGACTTGGACTTATCTCCTCCAGACATTCTGACTATAAGAAAGAACAAAATAAGTTTACAATCCAAATTTTCAACATTAACACATACATTGGTTAATCTTCATATAAGCATAATGTGAGAAAAGAAGTGACTAAAACAAAAACATGTGGGTAAAATATACTTTACATCCATGACAACACTTTTTTTTAAGTTTGAAAACTATAATCTCTTTAGAAAGTTCATTTACACACCTAAACATTTTATTTACTCTAGTGATGTAAGACTAGATATTTCTAAACTAGAATAGTTTTTCTGTGTTTTCTATGTTTGACCCTGTTGTATTGTATGGGTGATGCTGTTTGGGACAGTCTTACCTGTGGCAGTGTGTGCGTACAGGAGTCGACAGGGCCGGTGTGAATGGAGTGAGTTCGCCTGGGCCCCTCGTCTCTCTTTTATACCCCTGTGTCCTGGGACAGGGGATTATCCACACAGAAACAAACTCGCTGAGCTTACAAGCCTCCACAGAAAAGAAATACCCCCATCATCAAACACAGGGGCAGAGGTGGAGTAGGCGTAACCATAGTAACAGAGGCTATCATAAGAAGAAGCGTAACATTTAGAAAAGTAGTTACTGTTAAAAACTTCCTAAAATGAGAATATTTTTGTTGAGCTAACTTTTTTGTCAAAATTAGACTTGTTTTAAACACAATGAACATCAAGCATGAAATCCCAATGTCCTAATCTCAAACACACAAAATACAACTCATCAATGACAATGGAAATTGAAATGAAATGCAAAAGTAAAATGAGTAAAATGCTACATCAAAAGCAAAAATAACAACAAGCAGCTCAAGAGTAGCTTATACTTCATAGGTCAGCTGTGAACAATGTGGTCGTAATATCAGTGCTGCAAGAGTTTTTTATCATGTAATGTTTTCATATAAAAATAAGGCATTTTAAGTGTAAAAACAGTCTAAATTAACATTCCTGGGACATATGAATCTCAAAAATAGTTGGACCCAGGTAAAAATGTCTTGAATGTGAATGAGGTATGTAAATGTTATTTAAAGGAGTGATCCTTAAGAAAAATGCATTTTGAGAAAACAGCCTTTGAAGTTACAATGTCCCATATAACGCTATGGCTGCAAGCCGATTAAATTAAATATTAAATATCTTTTGGTGCAGAGTGGACAATTTTGTTGTTTCCACACAAAATCTTGTATCCTAAGAGACCAAACTGACTAAAAGCAAAACAAACAAAAAAAAAACTCTTCTGGAACCTCCTGTGTGGAGCCTTTCTGTAGAGAAAGAGCACTGAAGGATGGGTCAAATGCAGAACTTCCCCATGGGACAATAAAATGTACCATCTACAATGTGAGCTATGTATCCATGAGAAGGCAGGATCCCAGCACAACCCTATAATGCATGTTCTTTACATATCGTGCATAGGCACTGAAAATCCTTCATGAAATCCAGGTTTATGTTTACAACCATAACATCATATCAGCTCATTGTCCACTCAGCTCTCCTGTCCAGTGAGGTTGAGGCTATGGGACGAGTAATAAGAAGTGAAGCAATAAGTTGTGCAAGGCAATAACTTGGCAGTCTGTCCTCTGGGCGTAATGCTTGGACAATAACCGTCTCTCTCTCTCTGCATCAAGGAGACACATATTAAATTCAAACTGTCAGATTTTTCATACGTGGGTGGGTGCAATATTACGGTTGGCCCTAGCTACAAGAAGGCTGGCCATGAAATGCACTTTTCCCCTTCAAAATACCCACAAAGGAGTTATGTCAAAACAAGATGAAAACATTACATCAAATGACATCCACGTTTTAGCAACTCGGTGGTGTTGAGCTCAACAACCATGTATAAATCCCAATTAATTTGCATTATAATTAGAACCCTCTAGCTCTTACGTAGAAGTGAACATCTGTGAAATGTCAATGAGAAATTTTAAGCACTCTCTTGAGAGGACTGGAGGCTGTTTTGCTCTGACGCAGTTGGGGGGCAAAAATACTGAAAAAAATTGATTCATTTTTATGCAGAGACACCTCCCTGCTCTCTGAACAGCAGCAAGAGAGGCCAGGGACATAGAGATGTGAGGATGACAGGAAGGCATACAGAATGATGGTAAACAAACACTTTTCCAGTCAACAAACTATCTGCAGTGGCAAATATTTATCAGTTATACTCACCATAGGCCTGTCATGATGACTACTATATGGACTTATGGGGTCAGTATTTATCATGGGAACTTTTTCTTTGTACAGGTGGGGAATTTTTCTGCACTACAATGAGATTTAAGCTGTTGAATTATGACCTATTTATGTGTTGCGGTCTGTTATTTACTTATTGCAGTTCATATTTTTGTTCATTTAGAATACTCTTTTGGGGATAATTCTACTTTATGGTTTGGTTTCAGTATTATCATTTATTGTCTATATTTACTTCAGCGATATATCACACTTCAAAATTTGTTATCATGACAGGCCTACTCACTAAAGATATAATAATTAACACATCACCATTTTAAAATAAACAACTTGACTTTAGAAGTGCTGAAAACCACATTTTTATATTTCTGTTTTCGATGTTCAGCTTAGTTTATCAGTTCATTTTTCAGTTTTCTCTCAAATCTAGTCCTCCTGGAGTTGTTTACAACATTTCACCACTCATAACATCTTCAATCTAAACCCTTTGTTGACAGATTTGAAGTTTTCTTTTGCTATGCATCATACCTGGATGACTGAGGGATTACGCAGACATCTGTTTACAATGTACGCTTTAATCACAATCGCAAGACCGAAAGACAGCAATCCATTTTTGTTCTTACCCAAATGTTTAGCCCTATTTATGAGGATGTGTTTGGTGTGAAATATTTAAGAAGCGCAGTTTAAGACCAGACTAAAAACTTACTTCTTCTCCCTGGCATTTGGTTATGGCTAGGCAGGATATCTTGATGTTTTATTGTTTTATTGCTCTTTGCCTGTGTGTGGTATTTTATGTATATCTGTTTTGTTGACTTTTGTGTGAAGCACTTTGGGCAGCTTAAGTTGTATTTTAAATGCGCTATATGAATAAAAATTGAATTAAATTGAAGAATCACTAGTCTATAAAATGCTTATTAGGCCTTCACAGGGACTTTCTTGTTGTGGGTTGAAAGTCTTATGTATTAATTTAAGTAAAAATAAAACACTATAGGCATACACTGTTAGTCCTACGTTGGCATCAGCCCATTGGAGTTGCAGGTCAAGCAAACACAGGATTTGATCATTTTGGGGAGGAAAAAAATCTAAAAATATTCAAATATAGTAGCATTTCTTTTGAATTTAATATTATTCAGTATTATTTTAATACTTCATAGTGTATAAAAGCCAAAGCCAACTGTATGAGTGTGCAGAACCTCAAAACCTCCTGAGAAATGTTATTAATAAAACATCTGAAAAAACAGCATAACCTGGAGCTCACATAAATATTCACCAGGGAAGTTATATCTATTGGTGAAGTATTTAATTTTAAAACCTCTGACTCATCCATTCAGGAAATGTTGGGTTAGGGGGTTCTCAGTTTGTGTTTATGGTAATTTTATACTGAAATCAACCAAGGGACCGTGGCAATAAATAGGCCCTGTTTTACTTGTTTTATTTTTGGAGAAAGACTGTTACCTCTCCATGAAAATGCCTATGGTGTCACATGTTGGTGTCTGTAAAGTTACTCCAAACTGTTCTTTGCAGGAAAATTAGGTCACAAAATTATAGCTAATATTTTGGGGGGAAAAATCTGGATCCCGAAAACCTGGATTCAATATTTGTGTGTTTATATCTGAGTAATAAAAACATATTTGACTGAATAAATGTAAGATAAATACAGTTTTAGTTTGTTTTAGTAGTCTGTATTTGTAGGAGCACTATGTAAATATTCTGGTGGGGCATGTTTGTTATTGGTCTGCTTGGAATGCTTCACATTATGGCATTATATGTATCTACCCAGCATTTATTTTATCACGTATTTTCATTCCTCAAATAAATGAATAAATGTACCAATCAATCAATCATGCATTCTTACTAAGGGTGCTCACCTATCCACAGAACAAACCTGTAACTCTTAATGACACAACTGTAAAACGCAGAAATTCTCACTGACTTGTGAGGATCAAACTCGGGCTAAAAGCTCATGAAAAACAAACACGTTCTAGCTGAAGTTATAGGTCTGGATCATAAAACTTTCTCTTTGATGAGTTGTTTCGATGTCTGTGCACTGACGTTTGACCAGTGTGGGATTACGCAGCTCCGCTCATAGAAATCTCATTCAGTCCAAACAGATCGACTCAGTGGGAGGAGGCAGCTGACTTGTCTCTGTGCTTATGTTTAATTTGTGCTCATAATATATCGTATTGAATTGTACAAAAACATGCTTTTAGTAGCAGACGTAATCAATATTTTCTGAACTGAGAGACTTAGTGTTACATAACTTTTCTGGAGAATGGTCTTCCACCTGCTTGTCTCCATGCTAATGTTACTGCTTTGCCTAAAATGTTCCACAGTATCGCACTGAACTTATCTATCTTCAGGGAGACACGCAGGTGACACCACTAGGCCAAGTTACAGGTTAGATCTGTGGAGATGTGAATTTTTTAAATTTTTTTTTTTCAGAACACCTGAAATTGCAAAAATACATGATAGATTTATACTATATCATGGATCATTACAGGATAACCACGAACCTCCACCAGAAACGTTACCTATGCACCTTTAAATGGCACTGACTGAATGTATGTGCTCTTTAAGTCCGTGAACCTAAACATCTGTATAATAATAAGTAATACAATAAAAATAATAAAGTGAGCAAAATAAATACAAATATATATTCATGTCATATTGTTCACCCTATATACAAATATGGGACCTGGAGACATGAACACTCATTGTGGTAGCATTGATTATCACTGGTCAACACTAAATTTATTGTCTAAGATTTTTTAGCTGATTTAGGATCATTTTGATGTGCTGAATCCAAAAATCACATTGGTTTTGCTCAATCAGGTCAACGTTCTGAACTAAGCTACATATTTGTTTTTGGACGATTTTGTTTACATGTATGAGTATTTTCACGTCATATGATGCAAAATTCTGTTATATTTCTCGCTATAAACAAATTCTGAAGATTTTGCATGTGCCAACTTATGACTAATTGTTTTGTTTTTTTATATTACAAGTGAATGAAATGGCTTCGACTAGAAGATCTTGCAAAAATAAGCCTGACATATTCTGCTACATCTGCGGTGAATACACCAATATTCCTAACAGGAATCAAGTCACAAGTTTCATAAAGCGTGCTTACCATGCTTATTTTGGTATTAAACTTGGTGACCAAGATGAAGCTTGGGCGCCACACATGGCATGCAAGTCATGCACCGAGTATCTGCATCAGTGGACTAAAGGCAAGAAGAGTTGTCTGAAGTTTGGAATTCCCATGGTTTGGAGGGAGCCAACATCAATAGCTACTTCTGGGCTATTGATGTGACTGGGATCAACAGAAAGAACCGAAGCAGCCTCAAGTATCCTGACCGTGAATCAGCACGTCGTCCTGTAGCTCACTGTGATGAAATTCCAGTACCTGTTTTTGTAGAAGTTCCTGACATCAGTGACAAAGATTCCTCCAGTGTGGTTTTAATGACGAGGCTCCACATCCTTTTTCCCGAAAGGAGCTAAATGTTCAGGTTTCCTGAGAATCTGGGATCACTGAGTGATGAGCAGGTGGAGAGATTCCATCAGGACATAAAAGAGATGGAGACCAGGTATCAGGGACGCTGGGATGCAGTCATGATGGCTGATTACTGTTGGACTCTGAAGAGAGACATCCCTGCTGCTGAGCATTCAAGGGGTTCGTAAAAACAGAAGTTCATGTCCTGAATTTTGCACAATGATAATGTAACGTTCCAATTTACATGTACTTACCTTTATCAATTAACATAACCTAACATTTAATTAATACATTCTGTTAGAAAACTATTTTTTATCTCCTAAAACATTTTTTGGATGAGAAATATTAAAGAAAATCAACTGATAATGTCACAAAATTGTAATCAATTTAGTCAGAAGATCGGATTTTTCTAAATCAAATTAGCATAAAAACCTGACCTGACTGAGAAAAAATGATAGCATTTTTGGATTCAGCGGTGCTAAATGGTCCTAATTCAGTTGAAAAAACACAGACAACTTTCAAAAATGTTTTTTTGTAACCCAGTGAATTATTCAGGTCTGCATAAGCGTCCACACAGGGAGGTTGGTCATATTGATAACTAAGAAGATCAGTTCAAAATCAAACCAGTTTTATTTGATAATTACTTAAGTTTTGAATACCACTCAGTTGTTTTTAGTAACCCCACTATTTTATGCTTGACCATTTACAGACCTCCAAAAAGTGTAGTCTTTGTATCCTCCAATTTTAAGATTTTTAATTTGTACATAGATAACCTTTTAGACTCTATCACAAACACATTTTTAAATATTCTTAATTATACTGATTTTATCTAACACACAGCCGAATCAGTGCTCTGTTGTTGACATGGCTGTGTGTGCCCACCACTGTGTGTTTTTAATATCACTGGTTTTATACAGCGGGAGACCTCTATGAGAACTGTGAGGAAGCATCATCTGACTCTGAAGTGGCTGCACATTTTATTGAAGTTTTAGAAAATCCTCCACTTAGTTTACCTGCCCCCTGGGATTTTATTGTTGACCATTTTAACAGAAAGCTTCAGTCTGCCCTCAACCATGGTGCCCCACTGAAATGAATAAAGACTCATACCAAACCCATACCACCCTGGAGAAATAAAGCAAACGATGGCACTAAAACAACTGATGAGAAACTGCAGTGCAGCAGAAAGAAAACTGAGGCAAAATAAAATTACAGTTAGCAAGGAAATGTATATAGAACAACAAAGAGTTTATAACAAAATAGTGAGGAATATAAGAAATTCATACTTCCATTATGTAATTATAGACAACAAAAATAATCCTTAAAGTAATCCTTAAATTCTTTTTTCTACAATTAATCATCTTTACAACCTTGATTTTAAAACATTTCAATTAACCCCAATGACTCCACTTCACAGGGATGACAAACATGATCAGATGTGATCTTTATTTTGTCAAACCACTGTTTTGAACACATCTGAGTGTTTGTACTAGAGGAAACACTGGACACTTTTGTCCTGGTAAATGCTGAGACTCTTGAAAAAATCCACCACACATCTTTTGATAAATTTAGATTTTAATGATTTTAACAACCACAGACCAGTGCCTAACTTAATGTCTAACAAAATGTTAGTAAAACCTGTTTTTAAGCAACTTGATGATTTTTTTAGATGATCACAACATTTTAGAAAAAAAATCTGTCTGGTTTTAGGGTGAACCATACTGCCTTGTGAAAGATTCTAAATGATTTTAGAGTAAATTATGATTGACAAAAGTGTTTGTTCTACTGGATCTAAACTAAGCTTTTAACACAGTAGACCGCACTATTCTTTATCTGGCCTGAACCACCTCAGCTTCTCCAGTGCTGTTTACCAATGGTTCACATGCTATCTCACAGATAGAGCATGTATGGTGAGTATGGACATATGCTCCTCCTTGGTCCATAAAATCACACGTGGTGTGCCCTATTGTTCCATTTTAGTCCCTGTGCTTTTTAACCTACATGCTCTCTCTCGATGGTATCATCACATCAGGAGACATGGAATTAACTTCCACAGTTATGCAGATGATACACAGCTTTATGTCTCCATGATGGCACCAGGCCAAACTTTCTCCATCTTAACCAGGACAAAACTGAAGTTTTAGTCATCGGTCCTGAGGCTCAGAAAGAAAAACTACAAGCTTTTACCTCATCTCCACAAGTTTGACTCTGAGCTGACTTTTATTCCACACTAAGAACATTACAAAAATAGATTTTTATCACCTAAAAAAACATAGCCAGAGATCGCCCCATTCTCTCTCAGGCCAACACCAGTCAAATAGACTACAGGTTTTTCAGTTCCGATACTGATGAGGATACTTTGGCTTTAAATATCTGCCGATATCCGATATCAACCGATACGAGACTGAAAATATAATTTATTTCTTTTAAACACCAACAACATAAGGTAAAAAAAATATCCAGATGTGTTTTGTAACTACAGAACAGCTTTGTAAAAATATAGGTTTAATATTATGAGATGTTTTGGACCAACACTAGACGTAAATCGTCTTATTACACCAGTTTATAGACCATATATATATGTATACACACACCCACACACACATGTCAGAAGCAGTGGTTGACTGCGGCTGCCCGTGTCCTGTGGGCTCATGGAGGGTTGGTATTTCGGCCTCACCTCTTCCCTGGGCCCTGTGTCACTGTCCTGGTGGCTGCACAGTTGGTTCATTTGTACTCAGCCTCATTTATTTGTACCTAGCCTTATGTATTTTAGTGTGTGTGTGAGTGAGTGCGCATGCATGTGTGCGTGTAAGCATGTGTGTTTGTGTGTGCGTGTGTGTATGTGCTTGTGTTTGTGTGTGCGTGTGTGTATGTGCTTGTGTTTGTGTGTGCGTGTGTGTATGTACTTGTGTTTGTGTGTGTGTGTGTGTGTATGTGGGGGTGTTTGTGTGCGTGTGTATGTGCTTGTGTTTGTGTGTGCGTGTGTGTATGTGCTTGTCTTTGTGTGTGCGTGTGTGGGGGTGCACTTGTGTGTGTGTGTGTGCGTGTGGGGGTGTACTTGTGTGTGTGTATGTGCTTGTGTGTGTGTGTGCGTGTGTGTATGTGCTTGTGTTTGTGTGTGCGTGTGTGTATGTACTTGTCTTTGTGTGTGCGTGTGTGGGTGTGCACTTGTGTGTGTGTGTGTGTGTGTGTGCGTGTGGGGGTGTACTTGTGTGTGTGTGTGTGTGCTTGTGTGTGTGTGTGCGTGTGTGTATGTGCTTGTGTTTGTGTGTGCGTGTGTGTATGTGCTTGTGTGTGTGCGTGTGTGTGGGTGAGACTGTGCATGTGACTGTCTGTGAGTTGTATGATTGTGTGGGGTCGGACAGTTGTGGGCGTTAGGTTGTTGGGTGAAAGGGCATGCGTGGCTTTTAATGACTGTGAGCATTTTGTGTTCCATTTTTGTATGAAAAGTGATTTATAAATACAGTTTGAATTGATTTGACAGACAACAAGCTAGCTAAGGTATTCCTGAACAAGCTCAAAGTCTGGAGGAGGGTCCTGGTGCTACAGTGCAGTCACTGATCCTAACAACACAAACTTGTGGAGACAATGTGTACCTTTAACCATCACATTACAAATATGTCCTTACTACTAAGCCTTAAATCCCACAAGTACATTTTAGTTTTACTGGATTCTTCTCAGTACACCATAAAATATAGAAATGGTTTAATACACACAAACTTTCACTACATTTAAGCAAAACAAACTTTATGTTGCTTACCATTCAATTATTGATATTAATATTGAAAATTTCTGAATTTTCTGAATTTTTTTGAAAGTTATTATTCATGAGAATTTAAAATGGAAGCAACACATTGCTTATGTAAAGTAGAAAGTTATCAAAAACTTTGCCACCTTGAGCAAAGTGAAATATTTGTTTAATTATAACGCAATGAGAATCCTGTACTGCTCATTGATCCTCCCATATTTTATGTATTGACTGGAAATCTGGGGTAATTCCTACAGTACTAATTTAATGCCCTTGTTTTTTTATTTTTTTATTTTTTATTTTTTATTTTAAAAGATTGTTCAGAATAGGGCTATCTAAAAAAAATATCTAAAGCACTGTGTTAGTAACTCATAGTATTAAGTTTATCACATACGGCCATCTATATTTATTTTTTCTATTGTTGTATAGAGAATGGGGTAGTGGTTAAGATTTACATATGCATAGATTTTTTTTCCCAATTTCCTCGCAGTATATTGTGTGTTGTGAAGTAGATGTACAACACTCCTATATGTGCTGGTTTTACTCATATAATGAAATGTCAAGGATGAGGACCACATGAGGGCGAAAAGTTGGTGTTGCCATGGGAACAAAGGTCTATTGTGCCCCAGAAAAGGTGTGCATGTGCAAAACTCTATAGAGACAATGCACATGGGCTGATGCATAAATGTGATACTGACATAATCACTGTAGAGCTTTGTCTAGTTTGTAACTTTTCATGCCAAGTAGCTCAGAAGAAAATTGTTTGATTTCCAGTAATTGTCCAAAGAAAGAATAAAGTACACCTGCCTACTTCCTGAATGATGCTATGACTCATTGCCAATTGTGGTGCAGAATATTTCTGGTCCAAACTATCTGGACAGGCCCACACAACATATTCTCTTTGATAAATTCACATCACAGACTTTTGGAGGGACCCATTTCTGAATAATTTGGGCCTCTGGAGTTGACTTGATTGTAAATTATGTAAAAGTGATATTAAGCCCAGACACAAATATTATAATGTTTTGTAACTCTGAATACAAAAGTTAACTGTTTGGGGCTATAGACTATGGGTAAAATAATAAACAAAAGAACATGTTTCAGGAAAAAACTAAAACAAAACAACTTTCTAGAGCCAGAAACATCAGTGGGTAAAGCCTGGACACAAAGTAACACATAACCATCGCCACTGATTTAAAAAATGTCCTCTACCATTTGAAGCAGATCCCTTACTTGCTTTAACAAATCCACTCATTCTGTGCCTATAGGCCGGGCTTTTGTTGCGCTGTACGATGGCACTGCTGACCCATACGAACAGCGCAACAACAAGAGGCATTCAGCGCACCTCTGCCTGAAGTGCTGAGTCGACGAGCCACGCGACGACAAAGACACTGGGGGGGAAAAAAAAAAAACAGGCTGAGTGAGGTCTGGGGCCCAGAGATGGGCACGGGAGCGCGCTTACACGGTTTCCCCACACGCACGCGCATATGGGAGTGTATTCAAGTTCACGCGCACGTAACCAAAGGCCTGCGTAAAGCTTCAAACAAGATGAAAAGTGAAATAAAATAATCATAAAGCGAACTCGTGTGCGTAATATCTGAATGTATGGCTGTGTGGTGTATAATTTGTTATTTAAAATGAAATATGTCAGTATTGTCATTAGGGTCCTGAAGGCTGTAAAGAGCTGTTTGGTTCATGCGTAAAAATGGTGTGTTGGACGTGTCACACTTTCTGAGAACATAAAATAACTTGACAAATGCTGTAAATGCTTTGACTCAGTTAACCTCTTCACTGGGGGCTACTATCGTTTGCATAAAAGAGCCACTCAAGCACGCGCGCGCAGCCACGTGCCAGCCGCGTGGACGTGAGTATAAAACCAAAGGGCCAGGGTCACACAAAAGTTTACGCTAACTGGATTTTGGTGCGTGAGGAGGTCCGGAAACATCACAGCGGTAAGAAAAAAGACTAAATGGCCTTTTGGGGTGGGTTTAAAAGTAGATTGCAGTTGGTTATGTCAAAAAAGGAAATATCAGAAACCAAAACTACATAGGCCTGACATAATATTGGGCTATACTTGTATTAAAACCAGTTTTTTCTTCTACAGATGAACAGATTTCATAAAAACGTCTATAATCCCTCCTCCATGTACTCTTATGGCATGGGGATGGCTCCTTTCTTCAAGGTAAACTGGCTATACGTTTTCTATACATCATTAAAGTTGAATTCATCCACGCGGCCTCCTGGTTCACCTCTGCCCCTGTGTCCTTCTGTCTGTAGGTGACTGTGTTCGAGCAGGAGCACTTCCAGGGCAAGTGCATGGAGTTCACCTCGGAGTGCTGCAACATCCACGACTGCGGCTTCGACAACATCCGCTCCATCCGAGTGGAGAGTGGAGCGTGAGTCATCGGCCTGTACGCCTGCACGTCTCTGTGGACAGCTGACTGGCTCCGAGACGTAAATGAGACCAGAGAAAGTAGTGTCCAAGCTCCCACCATTAAAAAAACCCCACCTGGAATAGGCCGCTCCATCCCACGTGTAGTGCGCACTGATGGGGTTAACTCCTCCAGGCACATTTTTTATTTTTACAGAGGGAAAAAGCCAGAGTGACTTACACCTGAGTGAAAACCGGTTAATACAGTCAGACAGGCAGCTTTTAAGATTTAAAAGTCTCACATGTGCTTTTCAAATGGGATGGATAAAGTTAGGGGGGAAAAAAGTACAAAATAGAGGTATAGGCTAAAGTTGGGGAGCCTCTGTGCCTACTTCACTGCAGTTAGTTGGCCAGTCCAATGTTATTTTGTTTCTTGTTTCTTTTTTAAAGATTTCAACACATCGTTTTAAGTATTTTGTAACTTGGTAAATAATCATGTAAAGTTATTGTCCAATTTTCCTGGGACACAATACCGGGATAACCTGTAACATTGCTTGTGTGCTGTAGACTGTCCACTGGTTCATGTACCGACTTAAGATTGTGTCATAAACTGTATCTTTCAGTTGGGTTGGTTACGAGCACCATCACTTTGAGGGACAGCAGTTTGTCCTGGAGCGCGGAGAGTACCCCAACTGGGAGTCCTACACCGGCAACCTGTCCTACCATACCGAGTGGTTCAAGTCTTTCCGCCCCATCTACTGCGCTGTGAGTACAGAAGGGCTGCAGTGTCAGTTTTGAATGGATAGATAATTGTGAGTTATGTTTTTTATTACTTTTTAATACTTTGAGTTTTATGTGTCTATATTAAGAACTTTTTTTTACAACCATTGGGTCTAGAGTGAAGGATTATAGTATTGTAAAGTGAGTAATAATAATAGTGGTATTGGTAGTAGTAGTAGTAATGGTAGTTAATGTTAATTTTATGATGATTATTTGTGATTATTTATGTTTTGATTTGTTGTATTGTGATTTTAATGTCTTTATTATTCTGTAAAGCACTATAAATTACCTTATGCACGAGTTGTGCTATAGAAATAAACTTGCTTTGCTTTTGCTTTTGCTTTGGTAGTAGTAGTAGTAGTAGTAGTAGTAGTATGTTTTTTATATTCTTTCTGTTGTTGAATTCCTAATTACACAGGGTAGTGGCTTTTTATTTTAAAATACTTGATATGTTTGAGGAGTCTATATGAAGAACTTCTTTTACACAAAGGCTGGTATCCTAGATTAACTTTTCTCTCCATGTCTGGGTCTGTGGGTGTCTGGGAAAGGGAAAAAAATGGCTTTCACAACAAGTTGTCCATGTTTTGAGTGTCAGAAAGAGTAAAAATAGAAAAGGACAAATCATTCAGTGCATCTGTTTGACATATTTGGCACTAATTTTGACACGATCCCACCTCCTTTTTCTCCTCCACAGTCTCACCATAGCAGCCGTATGATGATCTATGAGAGAGAGAACTTCATGGGGCGCTGTACTGAGCTGTGTGATGACTACCCCTCCCTGCAGGCCATGGGCTGGTTCAGGCCTGAGGTTGGATCCATGCACGTGCAGTGTGGAGCGTAAGTACATCCAGCTTCTCCTCATTTTACTCAATGTAATTATGTTGTTAGTAAATGTAGGACTTTGGCAACTGTTGTTCTGGGGACATACAAAATTAGAATATCAAGTAAAAGGTCTATAAAATGACTTAAAAATATTGTAATCTCCCCAACATATATAAAGTTGTATTTTTACACATGTAGTAAAAAGTTTAACAGTAAAAAGTGAAATACTTTTACTTTTTACTGTTAAAGCACATTTTTAAACGGGTACTTATATACTTTTACCTAAGTACATTTTTTCATGTAATAATTTTACTTTTATCTGAGTAACTTTTCACCTCTGTATCTGTACTTTTACTTAAGTAACATAATTGAGTACTTCATCCACCACTGTCAAAGACCCATTAAATTACTTTTTTTCCCCTAACAGAGGCAGTATTACTGATGTCGCATTGTGCTCCATTCCAGTCTCTCAAAAATAATAATAGAACAAACTAAAACAACTTTAGCATAGAAGGCACATTTTGTTTGTTTCTATGAAGCAAGTAAAACTTTTGTTGTATAGCGTTCATTTTCGCAAACAGCAAAAGATAGTTTTTCAGTCAATCAATGGAAAACTTTTTCACTTTCAACTGAAGTCCACACTCAAAAATGAAAATGTTGTGTCTATTATGTCATATTTTCAGTCTGACATAATAGATAACAATTAGATAATATAACTAGTAGTTATTTAACATGTTTTACCAGCCAGTGGTTAATAAATTAGTGGTAAATATAGGCAAGGCAAGTTTATTTTATATTGCACAGTTCGTACACAATGTAATTCAAAGTGCTTTACAAAATCAGAAACACTTTAAAATCACAATACAAACAAATCAAAACATAAATAATCATCATAAAACATTATTAACATTAAAATAGAAGCATACAAATATATTTTCTGTATAGCCTAAGTTGTGACTACAAAGTTATGGTAATTTTGGTTTTATGCATGGACAGGATCAAATTCAGCCTAACAAAATACATGGTTTACATTAGCAGGATAAATAGTTTGGAAAACATAAAATAAAACATTTAGAAAGCTACATGTTTCTTTAGCGAAAAAAAATGTTTAATGCCATTCTGGGGTACATTCCCGATAAATCAATAATAGCACAGATGACAACTCCCATCAGAAAAGTTACAAAGTGCACCTTTAATCGTGTTTTTTAATCAACTTTTTTATTTTTATCTTGTTTAGCTTTGTGTGCTACGAGTACCCAGGCTACAGGGGGCAGCAGTACATCATGGAGTGTGAGAAGCACAGCGGAGACTATCAGCACTGGAGGAACTGGGGATCCCACTGCCAGACCCCCAAAATCCAGTCCATCAGACGCATTCGCCACTAAGAGGGACTCAAACACAGCCCCCCTCATTTGGAGATGGGGTCAAATCAGTCCAAACCAGTATATCCCAGAAGAGTAGCTACCTCCACCTGTCAGCTCATTTTCTATCAATGCTCATTTTGTTCTAGAAGTGAATTAAACTGAGAATCATGACAAAAAACATATTATGCTTGGAGTTATTTGTAAAAGTGGTAAGACAATGTTAGTGAATGTGTCAAACATTTAGCCAAAATTTAGGGAGGAACTGAAAGATAACAAATGGTTCTTTCAAAGAGAATACATTTGTAGGTCACTTTTAAGTTACTAATCTTGTGAATGTATTTCTATAGTATAAAGTCTAATTATGGTAAGAGGTTTATTTATGTGGGCTTGCAGACTGGATCAGTGAATGCACTGTATCCAAAATGGGGAGATGTGGTCAAGAAGTGTGTTAAAATGTAAATATCCTGGTGAATAATTTATAACAGAAACAAATATCAACAACTGAAAGCAATCCCATAGATCAGTTAGTAACTAACAGGCTATTCACTGACCTTTGTTCTCAGTAAATGTTTTAGGCTTAGGCTGCATTCTCGAAGGGGAAGGGACTATGTTATTCTTTTTGATTGATTGGTTTATTTTGAGTTAGTGCCAAAAGAAAAGAATAATCATGCTTACTACATGTACATTGTAAACAAAAGAAAAGCACAGCTCTCGAAAAGGAGTGGGAAGAAGAAAAACTTATATTAACCCACCCCTGATCATTATGTGGTTACTTTTGTACATTGATCCCGGAGCTTAACAAATATTTACATATAGCAAAATAAATTACATATTACATCTGTATGTGTGTGTGTGTGTGTATATATATATATATATATATATATATATATATATATATATATATATATATATATATATATATATATATATATATATATATACACACACACACACACACGTATATACATGCATATGTACACACATTATGTACATATCTATCTACACATTATATTTACATATATCTATAACATTTTATTTAATTATTTTAAGATCGCCCAGTGCTGTCACCCTTATACAACGCAAAGCAAAACATTTTTATAATTCCTTTTAAACCTGTAAATATTTGGGCCCTGCTTCAGGTTTTCTCCCAACCCATTCCACAGACTGACCCCACACACAGATACACACACACACACACCCCCACACACCCACACACCCCCCCACACACAACACACACACACACACACATGCTTTTCCTGGTGGTTCTCACTGATTTTGTTTTAAATTTACCCCTTCCCCTTAAATCATAGTGTACGTCCTGGGTGCTGAACATTTTTTGGATATTTAATGGCAGCATAGTTTTGTTGGCTTTATACAAAAGCAAAGCAGTATAGAATTTTACCAGATAAAAAAAAAATTAATAATTTTGATTTGAAAAACAGATTGTTTGTATGGTCCAGGTAACCAACCTTGTGCACGATTCTCACAGCAGGTTTTTGCAATTTGAAAAGGGGAAGAAGTAACGTTTGGTAGTTGTTCCCCAAAATTTCAAAACAATATATCAGATATGGAAGTATGAGTGAGCAGTACAGTATGTAAAGAGCCTTTTGATTGAAAATGTATTTCCCTTTATAGATTACAGCAACACTTTTTGAGACCTTGGATTGTATGTATCTGGTGTGTGGTTTCCAGCTCAGCTTATCATCAATCATTATACCTAAAAATGTTATATTAGAAACCCACTCAATTTTAACCCCATCAACAAGTATTGAAAGTTCTGAATTTCTTTTATAATGACCAAAAAACATAGCTTTTGTCTTTTTTAAATTTAGGGATAACTTATTGGGATCCATCCATAATTTAATTTTACTTAACTCTGTGTTCATCGTTGTAATAAGTTTTTTATAATTGTCACTGGAGAAAAATATATTGGTGTCATCTGCAAATAAAATTATTTTTAATATGTTAGATGTTTTAAATATGTCATTTATATACAAATTAAATAATTTAGGTCCCAAAATTGAGCCTTGCGGCACTCCACAATTAGAACTCATAAATCTGGAAGTGTATCCATTTATTTTCACAAACAGTTGTCTTCCAGTCAGGTAACTATCAATCCAATTTAGTGCAATGCCCCTTATGCCATACAGTTTAAGTTTTTGGAGTAGTATTGAGTGGTTTAGAGTGTCAAAAGCTTTCTTTAGATCAATGAAAACCCCCACAACATACTTTTTGTTATCTAGTGCATTGGTTATCTCCTCAACAGCATCCATAAGTGCCACTGATGTTGATCTTTTTGTTCTAAACCCATACTGACTCTCACTGATTATGTCATATTTATCTAAAAAAAATTGAGGAAGTAAAGACACTGGTCTATAATTAGTGAATAAACCTCCATCTCCATTTTTGTAGAGTGGAATTACTTTGGCAATTTTCATATTGTCTGGGAATGATCCCATTAGAAATGATAGATTGAAAATATATGTCAGTGGTTTACTAATGCCATTAATAACTTTTTTATCTATAGTCATATCAATATCATAAAAATCAGTTGACATTTTGTTTTGAAATTCATTTACAATTGTTATAATTTCAAGTTCAGTTGCAGGAGAAAGAAAAAATGTATTTAGATGACTTCTGATAAGTGTTTCATCTTGTATTGTGGAGGTTGTTTCTGGAATTTTTTTCGTAAGTTCGGGACCTTTTTTTTTTTTTACAAAGAAATCATTAAAGTTGTTAACAATGCTGGGCATGTCATCTATCACAACATTCTCATCAGCAAAATAATCAGGGTACGAATGCTTATTAGAACCTTCTTTGATTACACTATTCAATATACCCCACATTTTTTTACACATTATTTTTATTATTTTCGAGCAATTTATTATAATACAGTTTTCTACTGTTTCTTATTATATCTGTCAACTGATTCTTATATAATTTGTACCTTCTTTCTGAATCCTTCATTTTCAATTTTTAAAATTGTGTATAAAGATAATTTTTCTTTTTACAAGCATTCTGTAGCCCTATTGTTAACCAAGGACAATTTGGTTTTCTCCTTTTAGTTCTACATTGTTGAACGGGACAATGTTTATTGTATGATGACAGAAATATATCTAAAAAATTATTGTAGGCTCTATCAACGTTGTTCTCCAAATATACTGATCTCCAATCCTGATAATTAAGGTCATCATTCAGTGATCTGACAGTGTCATCGGACACATTCTTCTATATGTAGAATTATCCACATTGTCAATCTTGTTAACTTTTTCGCCACAACAGAGGAATACTGGTAAGTGATCTGTTATATCGCAGATCATTAGACCACTAATATTATTGTTCACATTGTTAGTAAAAATATTGTCAATAAGGGTAACACTGTGATTTGTAATTCAGCTGGGTCTTGTGATTGTTGGGTATAAGCTCAGGCTATACATTCTGTTAAGAAAGTCGTCTGTCAATTTATGTTTAGCAGGATTTAATAGATCGATATTGTAATCTCCGCATATGTAAATTGTTTTTGTTATTCCCTTCTCCTCCTGGAACCAGGTTTCCGATACTGCAATTACACTGAATGGAACAGTAAAATGCAGTAAGTATTCTTTAATGGAAGAAAAGTTTGCACACATACTTCTGCTATTCAAGTGTATAATTGAGAGTTTGTCGTCTGATTTAATAGTGTTCAAATTCATGCGCTGTGCAATATTTGCTATCTACATTTATAGAAGAGAAAAAACTGTTATCAGGGTCTATTTCATTTTCCATGTCCAGTTCAGTGTACTCTGTGTAGCCAAACAATTCCAGTTTTGATAGATCCAGGCTATTCAGTCATTCCTGTAACGTTATATGACAACTCATTGTTGTTTTTAAAGTAGTAAAGATTAATGTCAGTTAGTGATGTGATAGATGTGACAGATATCATACCTTGTGAGACCCAGAGGTCACTTGAGATCCCACTAGGGCTCCGTTGAAATGATCCAGATCACTAAGGGCCTTCACCACCAGCACCTTTGCTTCTGCTGGTGAGCCATTGAGTTTTATAAATATTTTACAATGTCTGACCCATGTACCGTGGATCAGCCTTTGTTTCTTGAGTTGATGGCCCTCCTGGCGATCTCTGCGTTCCTCGGTGTCAAATGGTCGTTCATGTAGACCTCTGTGCCTCTCAACAGTCGTCCTTGTTTCATGAGTGCAATCTTTTGCTTTCTGTTTATAAACCTTAGAATCACTGTTGGTTTGTCGTCCTTTCTTCTCCTTGGAAGCGGGTGACATGCCTCCAGGTCCTCCACGTTGACAGCGATGCCCCTCGACCGCAGAAAAGCCGCCACCTGTTGTTCCGCGGAGCATTCCTCGGCCTCGCTGGGCTCACCCCGCTGATGTCAGGGGCCACTGCTTTTGCATATGACCGGGGTTTGATCTTGAGACCCGAGATGACCACATCGTTGATCCTGGAGTACTGCTCCAGCTCGTCCACCCTCCTTTCCAGGAGCGAAATCCGCGCGTCCTTCTCATTGTTTTCCTTACGCAATTGTTTAATTTCCTCCATAGCGGTCAGAATCTTTTTTGATCACTGCGAATGACCGCAACTTCCTCGATCAAGGATTCGAGTGACTTTTTGAGTTCATCAGTTTCCTCTGCAGTGATATTTCTCTTTGGTGGCATGTTGTCTTAGGCTGTCCCGGTCCAGAGCCGCGGCCAGAGTCACTTGTGACTAACTTTACGCAGCTTTTGCGGGATACCGGTACAAGCCAACAGCGAACAGAACATAGGCAGCTTCTAAATGATGAGTTCTCTTATCCTCCCACAAAAGGATGTCTTAATTATTGATAAAAACGATTTGTTTTGGGAGTTCGATCAGCGAAGCAGACGTCGGCGCATTTTTGAAAGTAATAACCAAAGTGAAAATCCACCAATATTAAACCCAACCTTCTCATCATGTGTTAGGGATTGGCTCCACAAACCTGGATCTTTGAGATTCTTCTCAGTCTTTTAACTGAGAGCAATCACACCTTTGTGACTGCACATTTTAAAGTGACTGTGACAAAAAAAAAAAAAATCAATCCTGTTTGAGTGTTGATGGAGAACACATTGTCAGCTTTTTATGTGGATAGGCCCATTATAAACCATAAAGTAGACCAAAACAAGCATTTAGGCAGTTTATGGGCATATTCAAATTCTACCATAGAAATTTGATCTGCCTTTCAGCTCAGTTTTAAACAATAAGTTGCCGTGATCGTTGTGTCACTCAAGAATCAAGACAAGGTACTTTCGTAGTTTTAACAACTCACTACCAATGGACAAACATCATCAATTCACAAAGAAACAATGTATTTACATGTAAAGCAAGTATCTTTAAATTTCCATAGTAACAGTTTGATTACATCACTTTATAAAGTCAGTGAGATGACATACAGCCTCATCCTACCTCTGAGGAAATCACAATGGTAAGACAGTGGCACACATCGCTTAATTATAAATCACATGCTGTTTTAATCAGAACCCACATCACCAAAGTGCAAAAATATGCAGCTCTGACACCTTTCAGAAACATAAGTGAAATTAATGTGTGATTTGGTTACACAGTTCTTCAATGGTCAAAACAAAGGATCAGTAAATTGACAATTACAACACAAATACAAGGCACATTATAAAACATGTCATGGTGTACATCACACCACTGTCAAACCCCAATCCATAAATGATAAGATATATTTTTCACATTTTAATACTTTGTGAAGAGAACAGTATTGTCTCAGCATCAATGGCAGCCAGTCAAGCAATGAGCAAAGTTAGTTAGCTGAAAAATAAATACCAATAAACAAAGAAGCCTTGTAATTATAGACACAGCCAAGGTTTTTGTTAGCCCTCAGCCAACTGTAGACTTTAGAAACTCCTTAAATTACTTCATTAAAACACTCTGAGTGCAATTTCAACAAAATCAATTCCTCACTTCTTTTGAGCAACTATTTACAGAACTGCTGACAACCAGCTTCAGACCTATCATCATCAATCAAACCCTCAATCGTGTCTGGCAAGTGTACATACTAATATATATATATATATATATATATATATATATATATATATATATATATATATATATATATATATATATATATATATATATATATATATATATATATATATATATATATATATATATATATATATATATATTAGTAAGTATGTACACTTGCCAGACTGGCAAATCAAAACATATATTTTGACCTGTATTTTATACTCTTTGTAAGCACTTATTGTTCTGTTTTTGGACATGGGGTTTGGATAATGCTTAGAATTATAATGTATACAGCTATTTAGCTTATTTTATGAGTTGACAACAAATGCATTCACACTTTTCCTGGTGTGAGCCAAGTTTAGTCCTGATGCAGACTTTGGTCCTGGACTAACACTGGTTTAGTCCTGATGTAGGCTTGGTTTGGTCCTGTTCTAGTCGTGGTTTAGTCCTGATCTAATCCAGGTTAAGTTCCAGGTTTATTTCCAGTTTAGTCCAATTTTGAGGTGGTTTCTGTGTGAACGTACCAAATAAATATTCTTTCAGCAATTGTAATAACAGTGTTTTACATTCTGAGATTCCTATGGCCATCCTGTGTTCTTCATATTTTCTCCACATTTTCGCTATTCCTCCCACAAGCCCCTCCCCTCTCCTCCTCCTTCACTCCATTCACTTTCTTTCGCTTGTGTCGCCTCTGACCCTTGGGTGAGTCATGTTCGCATGCCCCTCCATCATGGTCGTCCTCGTAACCATGGTCACCCTCATATCTGTGGTCGCCCTCCTCCCCAGGCACATGCTCCTCATCCTCCATCTCCTCTTCTTTGTCATAGTCTTCCTCATCTTCATCGCTGTCTTCTGAGTCTGACTCATCGGAGTTGTCCTCTTCCAGATACCGGTAACCTTTGACCTGTGGACACAAATGGGACAGTGATGAATAGCTAACAGATGAATGGATGTAACCAGTCCATTCAAAAAACATTCCAATATGATTCACAACACTGAATTCCCTAGAAAACGTTCATATATATTTTTGTATATAATGTTGATGATTCATTGAAAACATTGGGAGCAAGTGATTTATTTCAAGGCAACCTAAACAAAAATAGGTAAAATAAACATAATAAACAATATGTTAAAAGGTAGTTGAGGTTTTAATGTTTAGAGAAAATAATTTACTTGCTTTTGTAAATATTTATTACTAGAAGAAACACTTTACATGTGAGTCAACAAAATATAAATTACTGCAGAGATGTCACATTTTCAAATCTCACCAGAAAGAGACTTATTTAGTATTTTCACATTGGTCAAAATTATAAACAATATATTTTATGTCAAGAAGCTTTGATCAGTTCTTTCCATTGCTGCTCAGATTACTTTTTTTTGCTAATTTGTTACTAAAATGGATAAAGAAATAATCAAAAACATACCTGGAGTTGTGTTTTGTTTCATTCACGCATGTTTGAGTAATCCTGACTACATCTCCAAATGGTTCCACCTTGTGATGTCATGAAGCAGCAGTTTTCAAGTTAATAGCTATCTTTTACCTTTAGTTCAGTAGAGATTGGGAATTCCAGGGCTAAAATCATCCCAGTGATTCTCGTGAAGGTGTATGCAGTTTAAAACACAGTGGAGCATTTCCTGTATTACCACATGACATCACAAGGTGGAACAGGGTGTTTTCTGTTTGAGAGAAGAACTCAGTCTAAATATGTAGGGTTAGTGTGTTAAACAAAACACAACTGTATGTTTGTGATGAGGAAACAACATTATAATAACATAGATCAGAAAGTAGAGTAACATGGGCCCTTTAGGCTTTCAAACCCCAACCTCTACATACAAATTGTTTCTACATCCAACTGTTTTCGGGCCATTGGTATTTGCTATGATCAACTCACAAAACCAAACTCTTTACTGTCTTGTACCTTGTGTCTTGGACGGGGAATTCGAGGCAGTCTGTAGGGCACTTTTCTGAATAGCCTCCTCTCCATCACCCAGTAACAATAACAGGCCAGCAATAATGTTACCAAGAGGATAGACAGTTTGGCCTGAAGAAAGAGAAAGAGAAATATTAGTTTTATTTTAGTTTTCTCACAATCGCCACACTGAAGACACATACCCTCATCGGCATTTCGGACCACAAATAGACTACAAAAATGGCCACAGCCTGAAGCCAGTGATAAATGGTGTAAACAAAGTCAAGACGCTCTTTTTCCTCTGCGTACAGAATCCCGACCAGAACTGCAAGACAGAAAGAGATGACTGTTGTTCATGATTGGAGGTGAAAGAATATGGTGCCTATAGTGTGAGATTGAGGTCAAGGGCATGTGGGGATTCTTTGGTACAGTTTGTGTCAGTGTTCAGATTCATCTGTCATAGTTCATGGTTGACATCATTATAAAAAGGAGATAAATGTACTTATTTATCTATGTAAATTGACAAAATGTACTAGGCACAAAAACATAAGTGTTGGGTCAGCTTAAAGATGCACTATGAAACTTAAGGTCAATGACCTTTTTGGTAATGGACCAAAAACATCCATCTTAATGAGATGAAAATACATCTGATGGAGATGTAATTTCTTTGTGTGGAATTTTTCACAGTATGGCATTAAACTTGTATATCATGCATTAATTCAATTACAGTGCAACATACATAAGACACATTGTACAATATAATATAGACTTGAACAAAAATCAAATATATGAAAACTTGTTTAAAATGCTATTCTAATGCTAGTTCGACAAATTATTATGATACTCACTCCCAACTCCAGTCTTGTTCAGAGCTGTCCCGAGCCCCCACAGTATGGCTATGATCAGGATGGGTGCTAGGTAGTCCGGGCTGTTTTGGGGTGAAACTCTTCCACACTGATTCCCTCCTGGGACCGGGGAAAACGCCAAGAGAGCAATGATGAGAGCCCCGTGGACAATAGCGCCCCCTATCAGGCCCACCCAGCGGGGAAGGCGCAGTAGGCACAAGGACAGGGAGGAGAAAATTGATGCAGAAAATCCATAGACAATAATGATGAGCCACAATTGCTTCAATCCCAATGCACAGACGCCATAAGACTGGAGGGAGAACAGATGCGTTAAGTAAAATATTACATAGGTACATATTACATTGATCAGGTATAACATTATGACCTTATAAGCAATAGGGCTAGTGTTATATATTGCTTTAATACGTTTGAAAATGCTGATAACCAATACACTGATCTGGGATATTATTGTTTTAATACATTGTACATATCAGCATTGGACCTAACAAATACATTATCTGAACATTTGTTACTAGTTAAAGATTAAGGGTTATCATTTGATCCTTTGTTTATCAACTCATTTTTAATATTTTCACAAAGGTATAGAAATTCCATTCATAAACAATCTACTAGACAGGAAAAAAAGCATCTTTATAATTTGTTAGAAGAAAGAACTAGGCAAGTTTAATGATTATAAGGAGTTTGATTTGTAATAACTAGCCAGTCAGGTCAAAACTGTGGCTTTTTGGGTGAAATCCAAAGGGGTATTTATCCAAAATATCAAAAGTTGTCCAAGTCATCTAATAAATGAGATACTGTAGCACAAATTGTGATGGACAAGAAAAAGTTTTTAAAAAGTTAAAGTTATTTTTATATAAACTGATGAAAAATGATTCTACTGAAGGGGTATGGAGTTTAAAAACACAGTGGAGCACTTCCTGTATTACCACATGACATCACAGGGTGGAACAGAGTGGTGTTAAATAATATCACTGGTGTCAAATATGTAATTCCTTATTTAGTTTACTATTGGGCTGTTTATGGGTCTCAACTTCCTGTTATATGCAACATTTTTAGAACTTTTCCCATTCAAGAGATAAAATATTTAGATTAGTTACTATGGCATTGGTGCTAATTTCTCATAATTCTGAAACATATGGATCAGTATAACACATCTGTTCAATGATAAGCATGTGGTCATATTGTTATGTCTGACTCATATATTGACAAAAGCCGTGTACCAGTGAGAATCCAGACACAGCAAACACTATTTCAAATCCGCTGTAGATGAAGAAAGGACAGAGGAGTCTCAGGCGATAATCCCTGTGGTGCTTGAATGGGAGCTGGAAGATGTTCCCCCACCCAATGCTGCGGAGGTCGATCTCTTCTGTCGGACGATAGGCTGGACCACACAAAACCAGGAACTAAACACAAGAGCATACACAAAGATTATGTGATTTCGGTCTCGGTCTTGGTCAGAGAATCATTTGTAGACACTGGGAGTGAAGCATCTTGCCCAACGACACAATGACATGGGATATGGGTGGGATTTTGTTTGTCAATAGAACCCACAAACCCCCCAAAAAACAATCACCGTCCATTATAACATAAACGGTCCCTTAATAGTTTATACATCAGTAGGGCTGTAGTTATTTATAATTTTATTTAGACTATAGCATTTATATGGGTTGACAGCAGTGAGATGTTAGTGAGTAAGTAGGTTAAACTCATGATTCACAAGTTTAATCTCTTTTATATGGTTTCCTGGTGCATTTCTGTGCATAAATAACTGTTTTGCATTAACTCCAGTGTGACTGTAATTTTATAAGCGCAGTTCAGGTCAGATATATAGAGAATTACATTTTTTGCCACGCCCCTTTTTAATCAACTAATTGATTGTCAGGGCATGTCTTTAATCAATGAAGAGTTTCTTTAGTCAACTACAGCTCTATAAGTAAACCAAGAAAATCAAACCATGAAAGAACTGGAGCCAGGCCAAAGTGAGAAGTGTTGACTCGTACCATGATCATAGCCAAAAAGGCAAAGGCCATGAGGACGCTTTCAACTTCAATCAAGAGTATGGACCGAGGCAGGTTGAGTAACACAGTCGTATTGAACCCAGGGATAAATCCACTTATTGAGGCACCTAGCACAAAAGAGAGCACAATTTATCATCTAGGTCAAATAAAAAAGTAAAAAGCAAGCATTTGTCACCTTTTAGATATTACTTGTTTTTGTTTTTTTGCTGAGACTAATGGTACAGATTATCCTTATTTGATTTCATCTAATGTATTTTCTTCTATTAATTCAGGAAGTACAATCTGTGTTTCCAGTTGGTGCAATATTGACAACAATTCATTTCTTGATTTTTTTTCTCGCAGATTTAAGATGATTTTTTGTCAGAAATGTGCTAAAACGTGATTATAAATATATAGGTGCAGTTAAAACTATCATATAAAAAGTGAATGAGGTATATAATTACATAGTTTCCGGTCTTTATTACTTATATTATTATTGTTACAGTTGAAGAAGAAGGGAAAATATAATCTTCCCAAAACAGTTTATAATGAAATAGGAAGTGGCTTATGTTCTATGCGCAAACTAAACTAAAAGTCAAACTGTTGGCAAAGAAGAATAGAGAAAGCTTAAAATTATATATGGTAACATGCCTCTATAAGCATGTTTTCAAATGCACCTAATTCTTATAATACTTAAGCAGTTTCAGTCTGATCTAATATGATATTGCTCCTGAATAACTTTAAACTTTTCTGTTAGAGGAGCTACCACCTTTGTGTCTACTTGGAGGTGTTATTACTTTGCTTGGAATGTTCCACAATTTTGCATAAAACATATCGATCTCTATGGAGACAAGAAGGTAACACCACCAAGCCAGTAAGTATTTTAAGCAATAAAAACACCTATAATTGAAGGCAAGACTATACCATACTGTTGACATAGTGCATCTTTAATTGAGAGGGACCTTTAGTTGATAATTGTGTATTCACCACAAGACTTGACATTGCAGAGGATGTGTGAGGTGTTGTCAATGAGATAGTGATGCAGGATGAGACGCATGGGGAACTGAGCGAAGACGAAACTTAACTGTGGAAAAAGATAGAAATCAAAACTTTACAGCTGTTATCTTAAAGTTATTTTTATATAAAGTCAATTTACAGAGCTTGCCGCAGGGACACTCACGTTGAAGATAATGTGGAAGATAGAGTGAAAAACAATGATGTAGCTGTGACAGGCGCCTTTCGGGAGCTTCTTCTGCTCCTGAACGTGCTCCTCTTTGTAATTCACATACTCGTAATACTGCTGAGCCATTCTGGGAAAACAGCAAAACAACACAAATAATACTGCAAATACTACATGCATTAAAAAGTAAAGCATGATTTAAGTATGATACACAAGTCTACAACGTAAAGCTGTAACAACAACTTACTCATTGGGTTTGCATTTTACTGATTTTACCGATTTGACCATTTTAACATAGTAAATTCTAGACACACAATTAGCTAGAATTTTTTTGTTTACTGAAAAAGTCTGTGTTGGACTGTAAAACAATGACCTAAAACATTTTGTGCAAATATGGACAAACTACTCATTGTTTAGATTATATAACCAACAGCACTGTGGAAAAAAGTGAAGCTGGTATTGAACAAAGACTTGTTTTCTTTAGTGCATGACATACTCAACTGCCCACCTAGTTTCAGTTCCCTAAATTAAGCAGATGTGACTACTCTCTCGACAGGAATCCATTTATACAATCTCTATTTACATGGAGTACTGAGTTGTAAGTAATATCAGCTAACTATATTTACAGTTTAAATGAATAATAGGATGTGATGTGTGTTCGATTTAAATATCTGAGTTTTCTACAGAAAACCATCTTTCTCCTACCAAACAGTGACTGTGACATTTTGGATTTGGACAATTGGATTGGTAACAATTCTGAATGTAATCTTATGATGCCTTTTTGAATTGATTTCTTTCACAAAATTGAATAATACCACAAGAAAAAAAAGTATAGGAAGCTTAAGTACGTCAGACTACCTTAGATTTGTTCTAATCAAAGACATTACACAGTTTATCTAGGGTGCTATAACATGCAATTTGCAGCAGACGTTATACTTTCCTAGAGTCTAGACAAGTATAGAGGTGCAGGACTGTGATCTGCTAATCTCCTTCTCTGCTTTGACGTCAAACACAGCGATTTTCACGCGCTCTCTTACAGCGTCTCTCACCTGGTCATGTAGTGTCCCAGTGACGCCCAAAGAGGCACGATGGCCGCTCCAATGGCCACAGCTGACGGAATCAGGGTGTAGTACCGCTCCCAGTAGTTAGTAGACACAAACAGAGCATAGATTCCTGAAGCCAAAAACATCATCCACTTGGTGCCTAAAAACCTGGACAGGAGAGCAGTCAACAGAAATATGAATATTATCTCACAAATGAGGAACCAAGATGTTTACATTTAAGAGTACTGTTACTAAATTAATTTACTACTGTAATTTACAAATTTACAAGTAAAAGTATGTTGATAGAACAACAGTAAAATAATATTCTAAATTTACCCAAGTAAAAGTACAAGACAACAACAATTTAGTGCTTGTTTTTAAAGGTGAAGTGTCTGCTACTCTATGGAAAGTTCCACAGAATGGTATTAAATGTACATATCTGGTGTTTTTTATTGATAAAACATAAATATGCATTTTTACTGTGAGCTGGATTGCCTCTACACAGAACTGACTTGTAACTTGGCCTGGTGGGTCTTCTGCTTATTTCCATGAAGATAGATACATTTGCAATCATACCATGGAATATTGAAGGCAAAGTAGTGACTTCTCCACAGAGACAAGCAGGTGCAGGACCCTCCACCTTTAAATGTCTGTAGTTAGTTTTCTACCTGATGAGCAGCGGCGTGTAGAGCAGGCCTATGATGGGGGTGACGTTGATTCCCATCATCATCTTTTGATCGATATCTGGAAGCCCAAGGTTACTGTACTTCACCTCGCGATATGTCATGTCATAATGGAGGATCAGCTGCATCTGTAATAGGCCTGTACAAAATATTCAGGTACATTTGAGCTTTTGACCTGATTTAGACAATGTTGAATAAAACAGAAACAAACCATGACCTAAATCATTTATATTATTTAACAATGATAAAACAAGCTTTAGAAACATGTACCAAAAACAAAATTGCTCTTCTAACACATTTGAACAAGTGCTGGGGGTTCTTAAAGGTGAACTATTCTGGTAGAGAGGCTGCCCCCGCTTATCTCTATGGAGATGTTCCCTGATTTTTCTGGAATGTTGTACAGTATGGCATTTAGCTCATCTGTGGAGGTTACCCCCTCACAGTAAGAATGCATGCTTTTTAAAGATATTTTTGATCAATAAAAACACTTGTGATTGTATAAATGTTAAATAAAAAAGTTTAATATCAAACCCATTCCAGGCAGATCATTCAAATATCCTTGGATCAAATATCCTTGGACAAATCACTAGAAAAGTTACAAAGTGCAACTATTTCTCTCATGATCTGAAGACGCCTTTATATTTATGGGGACCTGAAGTAACACTGAAGTAATCATACAGTATTATAAAAAATATAGTGAGAAAGTTCATTTAAAATTGCACCTTGTCTAAACCACTACATTAAATAGAAACAAACACATTCCTTAAGATCTTGTGAAGATGCATAACCTGTATAACATAATGTACAGCCGATATCTGTGTGTGTGATCAACAGTGTAGTAGTTTAGCAGTGGTGTAAAGAATGTCGCAAAGCAGACTTGTCTTGTTCTTGTTTTCAGTGTATACACAATCTTATACAAGGTAAAGATGATTATGAATAGCCTATTGTATCTAACAGATATGACATACAGTAAACAGTGAGACTCATGTCCATATAGGAAGAAAATGCATACATCTAACTTATAACTTGTAATGGAGTAACCTTTTGCCACTCATAAAGTATGTGGTAAAAATAATACTTTGTGTCAAAATCATACCACTTTGTCTAACTGTAAAACACTTTGTGTTTAAAAAAATGCATTGATATTCATCAATGTTATATTACGGTAGTTAAAATCAGTTTGGGATACTGCATGTTTCTCACGTCATGTTGTTGATTTGAGACCCACCCATGTACACTCCATATACGATCATGGCTGCAACACTGGCTGAAATCACATTCTTGATCACTCCCAGCCTCTTCCTTCTGTAGTACTTCCTCTCCTCCTCCTCCTCATTGTACTCAGGCTGTGGGCCCAGAAACTCCTCCATCTCACAAAAGAAAACCTCAACTTACAAATACTACACATGACAGATTTTAAACATAAAAATATAAGGATCATAGACTATATAAAATAAGGTTTGTTTTATACTTACAGTCAATGGACTTCAAGATTTTTTGGTTAATTGTGATTTTTCAGGCCACAATATAATCAATCGAAAGAGCTGACAGATAATAATAGTGACAGTGGTAAAAGGAAAATTAATATGATCATATGATCAGTAACTGTAAATTGGACACATTTCCACCTAAAGACAGAAGGGGGATACCTTTTGGCATTTAACTACATGTTATTAACTGTGTTTTTAACACTGTATGTGATAAACAAACAAATAAGTAAATATCTATTTAGTAGAGGAGTTATGATCTCTTAGACAAAGTGAATGGAAGAAAATTAAGGAGTTCACTGATGTTTTGCTCATGGTGTCAGAATTATAAATAATTATCAAATTGTGATGTTTCTTCTCACAATAATTATAACACTAATTATCATACTTGTTCTTGCATGTTGTCTTCCTGGCCCACGTCGAGCATTTCGTTGATTATACCATTGGGGGGCGCTGCATGTTCACCAGCTTCTCTGACTAACTCTTCCCCATCATTTGCTTCCATCTAGTGACCAAAACAAGCAGCACATTAGCTCCACATTTAACAGGAATCAAAATATATAGTTTTAAAAGTCATAATTGCCTGTACAAAAGTGAGAAACATTGTGAACACATACATGTATTTTGGCATTGTCGCTGCACAACAAAATTAATTCAGTGTTCATGTTGGGCATGCATTTTAGTTTGTGTTTATTGTTTGTTTGTTTGTTTGTTTGTTTTTTGTGTGTGTTTGTTTGTTTTTTTAATTGGCTAAAATGTATAACCATAAATGTAAATTCACATACAAAAATATGTGTATGTAATTTGAGGAAGGATGTTTTGATTAAGAACCTACACTTGTGGATATAGATTTTACCCATAACAAAGATTACATTTAAAATCATTTCACATTTTTTGAGTACCAAAAATTATGTCCTTGCTGGTAAACTCTTTTAAATTTGGAATCCTGGGAAAAAGCCAGCAATGTATATTGTCCAAAAGGGCTTTAGAAAACATACATTCAAAAAATAAGTGTTCTGTTGATTCATCACAGAAAGAACAATTGCTATCTATCCCAAAACACTGTCTAAGCAGTTCTTTAGAGCAGTGTATTTCAACCTTTTTTGAGCCACGGCACATTTTTTTCATTGAAAAAATCACGAGGCACACCATAAGCAGAAAATGTTAAAAAATGAAACTCTGCATCCTATATTTACAATATAAAGTAATTCTCATCAGATTATTTTGAACAGGAATCAAATAAACACACACAAAAAAGTATTTTATAATAAAATAAAATATTTCTACTCACTCAGTGTGAAACCTGAAATTTTTTTAGACCAGTTAGGTGTAATTGGATAATTTCCTACGGCACACCAGACAATATCTCACGGCACACTAGTGTGCTGCGGCACAGTGGTTGAAAAACACTGCTTTAGAGGGTTATTTGCCTGAAAGACTTAAAATGGACTTCCTTAGCTTCGGGGGAATGAATAGCCAAGTCCACAGATTTCAAAGATGAGTTTTCTACCTTGAACCACTCTGGACAAATGAGGGATTACCCTGACCTATCACCTCATCAGATAACAGAAAAGTCCTTGTGACTATCTAGCTCTAATATAATCGAAATTACCATTTTAGTGTTTTCTTCTGAATTATGTTGATTTGGATCCTTTTTCTTTTTTTAAAAATAAGCAGTCAATAAACACAACAGGATTTTAACCTTAGAGATTTCAAGAACAATGACTATAATTGGCCTTAAAGATAATAAAAAAAAGAGTTTAGTATTACAGATGATTAGAATACATTTAGTTCCTCTTTCTAAAGGTTTTGCACGAATTACTAAATAAGAGGATGTGAATTAATCTCCTTCTCTTTGCATTATGTGAGAACAATTCAACACTTCATCCTCAGTAGGCGTTGTCTACAGGTTTATATCTCTTTACTACTGATCTATACACCTTTTAAAACTAATCAATTCATTTTAAAACCTAGACTTAACATTCGACATTAACCACGATATTATAGCACTGTCTGGTTGTACCACTGTTTACTTTTATATTGCTAAATCACTTACCATTCTTGTTATGTCCCAGTTGTTTTACGTTTTAATTATAAAGTTATGCTCTTTATCTTGAACAGCTCGCACTGACTGTGGCTGTCGCAGTCCGCAGCTGTTAGTTCTTTTTTCATGTGTAAAACCTGATCTTATAAATAAAACTTTCACGAGGGAAACGAAAAAGTTAATGCAGTCGTCGCTTCCTTATTTTTTTTCTTAAAGGGGCAGGCGCAAAATATCGAGGACGCTCTTACGGAGAGAGTTACTGTCACTTTAAATCCAAGGATCAACGAGAAACACATGAATACATGAAAATAAACTTAAGGCAAAATTATTTATAATTGCATTAGTTTATTTGAGACACTGGACATTTAAACATTATGTGACTTTGAGTATGAAGATAAAAAAAAACTACAAATAATACAGAAAAACCAAATCAATACATGGTCCACAGACAAAGCACAAAATAGTTTTCACATAATGTACGTAAATAGACTAAGTAATCAGAAAATCCAGTACACCAGAGAATGATCAAGTTCTTCTAATAGACTAAACAATGCATAGTGCTTTTGTAAAGACTTCAGTGCATCCAGCTTCTTCCCTTGATTTACTGTAGACTAACATTGTCTGCATAACAGACAGCTTGACCAAGATGTAAACCATCCTATTGAAGTAGACTGAAAAGCATCTCAAAATGTGTTTCACAAGAAAGAAAACTTAAATATTGTTTTGAGTCAGACAAAATTGAGGATATGGTTGAATTATTTCACCTGCCGAATAGTCTCAAAAACTATTAACTGTAATGTTGGCAGATGAAAATGTGTCTTTCAGTTGGCAACTACATACAGTCCACGAACAGAAGCCTGTTCAGTCCAGTTTATTGTTACTTGTAGACAAACAGGCAACTCTTTCATATCATGATTCTGCTCAGTCTCAGGTTTTTAATTTCCATCAACAAAACTTAACATCATTTTGACCAAAAAGCCCCTGCCAGTCCTCACCAGTCATATTATATATTTTGTTGTTTTAAATTCTTTTCCTTTTATCCGCTCCCGACGGCCCCTTTCCTCATCATCTCCTCATCCTGCACAGATAGTTCGGTCAGTTTGCGCCCCAGTCTCTCGTGAAGGTCCAAGTATTTGGCCACACATCGGTCCAAACACACAGACTCTCCTTTGGTGAGCTCTGCCTCTTTGTAATGTGGTGGAACACACTTCCGATGGCATGCATTTGTCATTCTGAAATGGTAAAGCATAAATTACACACACAGAAAAACAACAGAAACAATCACAATAAAGATAAAGCTCAAAAGTACAGATATAAAATGTCTTATAGTATAGGGTCAGAGGGAAGCCACACACTAATGGGAACAAGCTAAATACAACGAATGGGTGAATAAAATATTGATGGCTGGGTATGTTGCTGTGTCAAAATACACTGAATCAGATCTGGCTGCAGACCTCCACCAGGAGGACCCTCACACTTGCCTCCATCCACAGGTCCCTAAAAGTAAACAAAGAGCGGCTATACCAAAACAGCAATAGACTCTGGCTACAGACTTCTACGAAGATGCACCTCCACATACATGTCCCTCCCAATTTTTCATTAGTTTACTTTATAAACAACTTAATTACACTTTCTACCAGTTGTTGCCTTAGTTAATTGTCTATTAAGAGGTCTATGAAGGTGATAAAGCCAATTTCAAATAGTTTAGAGCATACTCAAAGTACTTCCAAGAGATTCATTTCTAGTTTGATTACAGCTTCACTCTAAACAATTTGATCTATTATATTTCCATGGACCAGGCTGATACCTGTATAAAAATACAGAGTGCGAGGTTCCTCTGTGTGGAGGTCTGGAGCCTGCAGACTCTCTTGAAAGCATTAGATACAGATGTTTTTGAAGGAAATTGACGCTTCATTCTAGTACAGGCCGCTATATCTATAGCAGAGACAATTTCAGACCTTTAATAAATGTTTAATTAATCAAGTTATGACAATAAAGCCAAACCGACACTTTACATAACCCTACACTACATTATACTTCATTACACTACTTTTCAAAAAGGAGTATGACTGTAATGTAATTCACGTGCATGCTCCGCAGAAGGCCATTATAAAACCCACTGGACCAAAGTGTCTTGGAGAGAAGGATGGTCACATCCTCCTATATGTTCCGGCTGTGACATTATAATAGTCAAACGCTAAAACGCTGTGTGTAAATTCAGTATTAGCTACAGTGTGGATTTACCGGTTGTACATGTCAGCCATCATCTCCACCTCCAGCTCCGCCGCAAGCTGCTGCGCCTTCATCGGATCCATGTCTGCGTCTGGCCGCTGCTCACACACCGTCGACCGGTCACTCTCACCCGGCTTTAGCCCTCACTCTGCAGACAGACCACCTGAACCTGCCCGCTGCCTCAGCTATAACCTTCAAATCCTGAGCAAACCGCACGTGTGGAGTTTCACTCACTACTTCCGGTGTCAATAAAGTTACATTCAAAGTGACCATTAAATCAGTGCGCCCTCTACTGACACTTTGTCTGGTCTAGATTAAAATGTTAAGAAGTTGTGATTTTTGACAACAAAACAACAAAATGAAACAAATTTTGACAACAAAACAGCAAAACCTTCAACAAAACCCTTTAATTAATCTGTATACAAATATTTTGTATTTAACATATTTCTTTAGATACAGGTGCAGAAAATGTCTTTGTTAATTAAGTTGTAATAAGTGTAATAAACGTACAGTTAAATAAAACAGGCAAATACAATGTTCAAACGGCAAAAATAATAACTATTTGCATATCATTTTAAGTATAAAAAGGAGACACTAAGGCCAACTTGAAAACAAAATAGAAAAATAATATATTTCTAGAACATAAACATGGCTAAACTTAGCAGCATGGCAAGTCCGATTGATTGTTGACACTTTAATGGGTGTTTTACTAGGAACAAAACAGCGTTGTGAACATTAAAACTATCACACATAGTAGATACAAGTCTTTATTAATCTGTCTCACTTCCAGTCACATCAACATCAATACTATCCTCTTCCTTCTCTTCATCATGAGAGATTTTCACAGATTTTTGACCCTCTGTTGTTACGAACGTTCGGTCTGGA
Organism: Periophthalmus magnuspinnatus; assembly: GCF_009829125.3. Lineage (NCBI taxonomy): Eukaryota > Metazoa > Chordata > Actinopteri > Gobiiformes > Gobiidae > Periophthalmus > Periophthalmus magnuspinnatus. The sequence continues at coordinate 14,811,927 of NC_047126.1, forward strand.
GAATGAAACAGAACATCCACGTCCATGTCCTCCTCATCATCCTGGAGACAGCCCGATCCCCTGGTACTCGGATCTGTTTCTTTTGAGTTCTCAGAATCACCGTTTTTGGATTCACATAAGTTTGAGCTGTTGATGTGTTGAAACGAATCATCAATGGTGAGTTCATTTTCACTTGCACTGTCTGTGACACCTGCAGGAAGAAGTGAAGAAGAAAAATAAGTTGCAAAGATTTTTTTTTCCAAGACCAAGATATTAATACCATGATTTCTTTTGTAATGAGCATTTAACTGTTGACCTAAAAGGGGATGGGTGTATTTAGTGTTAATTTAACATTTTTGTTTTATTTACTATTATTAGGAATTATTTTCAGTAAAAAACTGCTCTAGTTTCAGATCATGATTGCAGCCCTCAGCAGTTTTATGTAATCCTTGTTTTTATAGTTTATTTTAATGTAGCAATATCTTGAGGCACAATAGTGTGTCCCATTCCTACTTAAATTATTCAAATACTATATTTTACTATAAACATTCAGCAGCAGCATTAATTATTGAACCTCTATAACATTTATCTTAAGGTCAGGTTATTGTAATTAGGCTTTTAAGCAATTATTAAGACATAAGTCAAGCACAAGTTGATCCACAAGGAAAAATATTTGACAGTCACCTTACTCTCTGTCAATTCCATCACTTGATAAATAACAAAAATGTCTCCTAGTGTCTTTTTTTAAGTAAACCTATGCTAAACTAAAGTGGGTATCAGACTAGGTAGAAACTATAGTGAATGGTATGCAACACACACAACAGAATGAAGCCTAACTTTAACCTTACCATCATCAATCAGCTTTGGCGTTGCCTCTTCCATTTCTTCTGAGACCTTGGTCACCTTTTCAGGGATCACACTGACGCAGATCTCAGACTCATCACTGTTTTCAGATAAATTATTAAAGTCACTGATGGAGCTTGTGCTGTTGTCTACTGGAGGTGGAGTCTTTGGAGCATTTGACAATTGGTTTGAAAGTAGACTGCTTAGGGGCTGTTCGTCACCGTCTTCTATCACGTCAATCTCGTCTGAACGGACCTTAGTAATACCCGTTTCCCAAACTGAATCAACCATAACTGCATTCCCCCTTTCAGAATTTTCTGCCTTTTCACTCTGTTCTTTCTCACTTTTGCCTTTTGTGCCTTGTGTTTTCAAGTGCTTGCATTTTATAAGTTCTTGAAGGTCCTTCAGACTCACCATACGAGGTCTCTTCTCTGCTGTAACTATGCTATTGTCATCTGTTTTGGCATCAAATGAACTATCTATGGGCATAACCTGTTTTGAGGGCTCATCATCGATGTCTTCTTCCAGTCTAAGCCTTTTTGCTTGGTTTGGTACTTCATCTGAGTTTTTCAAACTTGTATTTTTAATTTTTTGCTCACTTTTATCCCTATTTGCAGCTCTTTTTCTTGGCCTTTCACGTTTTCTGTCATTTTTACTCATTTCGGGATTGGGGTAAGACTTTTCAGGAGTGCTATGACTATTCTGCGATTTCCTTCTCGTCCTGATTGGTGTTTTTCTCAAAGTATCTCCAGTCATTTTGGTCTTGGGTCTTAAACGTCTTGTTATCTGTGTCTGTAGTTCGTTTAAATTGCTTGGTAGTGGAGAGGTGGGACTCTTTCTCTCCTTTGCTAGCACATTATTGCTTGACAAACTCACCAAACAGTGACTGAAGTTAATATTTGCATCTGTCTTCACTTTTAACTGCTTGCATATCTTATTTAGTCCAAGATTTGGGCACCTACTTTTTGCACTGCGAGATGTTCCATCGTTATCCAATTTTGTACAAACTGACACTTTTTGTTTCTCACCAAGTTGTCCAACTGGCTTATCATTGCTTCCTGCTTCCTTACAGCCACTACTAGTGCTAGCAACAACAGCTGTCAATGGAAACTGTAATGATCTAGGCTTGTCCATAAGCCAGGTTCGTCCAGGCAGAGAGAAGTGAGCTGGGGTTTTATTGCCATCACTTGAATTATTATTAGAATCTAAAGGAGACAGACATGGGAGAAACTGCAGATCAGCTATAGAAAACAAATTGTCCTCATTTTCAGTGGAAAGAGGTAGTAATTCCGGTACGTTCGGGTCTTCTGGGGGATTTAATCCTGGGTTAGCTTTGAGGAGGCAGGGAGACGTTGTTGGACATGGTGAGTTTTGGGGGCTGTCTCTTCTTCCATCAGAGGTGCAGGGATTATTCAAACTCAAGTCACTCTTGGTGCCACATGGTTTTGAAGGTGGGCGGACAGTGCAACCAGACTCATCTAAAGCCGCAACACAACAACAGTCAATACAGGAACAGAACTGTTTTTTGTTTTTTTTTTGTTTTTAACCGAAAAAAGGTATTTCTATTACTAGTGTTAACATTTTAAAATATCTTCACAGATAGTGAAGCATGGCTCAATACTCATTAATACAATTTTCTCTCTAAAATTCATTATTGAAATATAATACAGGTGCACTGTGTAACTTTTCTGGGGAAGGACCTGTTTTCATGGAATGTTCTACAGTATGGCATTCAACTTATGCATCTCCATGGAGATAAGATAGTGGCACCACTAGGCCAGGTGACAGGTCAGGTATATGGAGAGAAGACCCAGCTAACAGTAAGAATGGGTGTTTTTCCAAGGTATTTTTGCGCAATAAAAACATCTAATTTTGAGTTTTATTTTTAGTATACAAATATTTTTATTTATTTAAAAATTTCACTGTAAAATGTAGACTGTATCCATGATATACCCGTTTCTGTTGAGCAGTTGCCATTCTGATCCCCGAAGCCTTCGGGGCTCTGATCTAGATCCCTGGACTTGTCATTTCTCTTGTCAATATTCGGCAGTATGTTCAGCCCAATCATAATGTCCTCCAGCAGCTTCTCCATCTGCTCATCCGTCTCCTCTACAGGATGAGATAGCTGCAGTGGCACAGGGTCACCATTTGGGGCACTCACAGACTCACTGATATTGCTGGTGTGAGGTCCTGGTTTAGGAGAGCTGGTGACGGATTCAGGGGCTTGATCAGTGGATGGAGAGGGTTGGGCAGCTGTAAGGTCTCCCTGTGACATTTTACAACTATCCTAAAGAATAACAATACACAATGTTGACAGATGTTAACATTAAAATAATAATAACTAAAGGACTATTAAGGGTTATTTTTACCGTTTTCAGAGAGGTAGCGCCTGAAAGAGCACCAGGGTCTTGCAGGTTCACCACCTCCCATATCTCCTCCTTGGTCCCCCTCCTCCTCAACTTAACCTGCTCAAATTTAAGAAAAAAAAAGCCACAATTAAAAACATCTTTAGATATTAGACATTTTGCCAAAAGGCAGCATAATATAGGTTTAAAGAAGGCATTTTATTCAGTTTTGATCTTTTGAAACAGTATTGTAACTGAATTGCAATAGGTAGTGCTTTAAAGATGTGAGAAATATATTCTGGGATTCCTTGCCCTACGTAAAATAATACTATCAAAAATTACAGTTGACATACTATTTATTTTATCCCATTTATTGTTTTGATTTCTTTTTTTCCTTTCAGCTCCTCATTTGTTGCTTTCATGTATTGAAAAAGTATTGTTTTGGACATCATATTCATGAAAAAAAATCTATTGCCAAAATTGTAATAGTTTCTTCAAATGAAACCACATTCCTTTTCCTTACTTAAGTTTCATAAAAAGAAAATGCTCTAACCTTGATCGAAATCTGTGTAGTCTCCATCATCTCCTGCATCTTCTCCAGGCTTTTAGTCGCCACTTTTTTATGAACTTGCCTTTTTTCAACTACAGAAGCCCCCTCATTCCCAGCTTCCTGATTAGTCTTCTCTTTATCTTTTGGCACTTTTCTTTGCCTGTCCTCCTTCTCTTCCTCCTCCACCACTACTGGACTGCCAATGATGCACTCCACACTGGTCTCAGGTTGTGTTGGCTGGGCCGCTCCTTCTTGAAGCCTTGAACAAATCGACTCCTCGCTTGGTGAAAGGTGCAACGACATAGTTTCATTTGGACATGACAAACTGACTGTTGCACTTGTCGACTGTTCTAAAATGAACTCTTCTTCACTGTATGTCTTTGAATTTACTGAGCAAGTTGTTTCAACACTGCTACAACTTTGAGGAACAGTGGATAAGGGGGTTGTCTCTTGATGCTCAAAATTTTCCATTGTCTGATTAGGGTCTTCTGTAATTGTCTGTGTGCCAATGGATACACAAAAGCTTCTGGGGGTAGCTTGAATTTGTGCATCTCTTTTCTCAAATTCAATCCTCTTACAGTCTTTGCAACCATTATGATGATTTCTAACTTCAACTTTTTCTCCCTCTACTAAATCTGGGAGTCCAAACAAATGAGCAGCTGCTAGTACATCCCTCTGCTCCATGGCACCACTAACCTCAAGCTCTCCAGAGTACAACAAACCAATCAGTTTTATCAAAATCTGTGGTTTCAGAGCGTGAAGCTGCAGCTTGCACGTACCAGCAGGGTATGATGGAGAGGCAGACAGTCTTTGGGACAGGTGCTGGCTTAGGGCGGCCAGGACACTGCTGTGGGTGGGGATAGAAATACCTGCAGAAACAATAGAAGGAAAAATAGGGCAAGGTGTACTGCATAATAAGCAAAAGAGTGTGTATGTTTTTGGCTTATATTGTGGCAAAACTTTTTTTTTTAAATGGAGTAAAAAATTTTGCTGAATTTAGTCAATCTAATCCACATTTTTATGGTTAGTCTCTTGTTAGGACCAGTGTAGCAATAATGTTGTCCCATTTTAGACCTGGTTTAGCACTCGTTTAGACATAGAGTCTACCATTATAGACGTATAAGGTGGTTCCCCGGAGGCCAAACACTTTCTTGGTGGTACTTAGGGTGAAAAGTTTGAGAACCACTTAGCATTTTAGGCATTCACAATGTAGGTAGTGGACAAATACTCCTGCATAATGGGCCAACTGTCCCAATATAGTCTAAACATGTCCTATTTGAGTGTTGTTGTTTTTTATTATTATCAAATATGCAAAACCTAAAGTGTGTCTTACCTTCTGTTTGCAGTAAAGTATCGCAGAACTGAGCACTGTTTTGTTGTCTTTGCAGCTCTCCAATAATCTTTCTCTCATAATCTGGCAACCAGTACCTCCGCATGTCTACATTTAGCCTAACCTAAAGAAATCAAATCAAAATTAAAACGTATAAACTCAAATGTAATCACTGATCTGATTTAAATAAAAAGCAAATTATAAATGTCATCATATGAGCATTTTTGGGGTTTCACAGTGTGTCAAGACATTTAACAAAAGCAGTTAATTGTCTGGTCTGATGTTAGCACAGTTAGCATAGTTAGCATTAGCATAGCATCACCACTGTGCTAGGGCTTTGAACTAGGCGCACGTGGAGATGCACACTTCCAAAAATGAAATAATTTACTCTTAATTAAAACATTCATTCCTTGATTACATTCGCGCACTTATTAACAACATTAATACGTGTTTTGGCAGTGGGTTAGACAGGCTGCAGACAAATATTCTACTTTGTTTTAGCCACGGAAGCATTTGGCAGTATGTTTTCAAATAGCTCATATTAAAAAATAAATTATTCCAAGTATTAAAAAAAACAAACGTATTCACTAGACTGCATTTTAACATCACGTTAAATGGGTATCCAACATTTAGTTAGTGCAGCAATAGTCTGTTCCAAATATTAAGAAACGTGGTGGAAAAACATCTAGTTTTCCACTTACCTGTAGGCTTATAGTGCCCCAAGTTGTAGAAATCCTGATTTTTGGACTGGGACCTGACTCCAAATACTAGTTTTAACATCCTTTTTTAAAATAATTACCCTTTTGCTAAATATCCCCCCCAGCGTTGACAGTGACCTCTACTGGCCACACAAAAGAAAAATCAAACAAACTCTTATTTTGAAAAATCATTTTCTCTTTTATTAAAAACAGTATTGCTAGTTACATGTTTCATTCATAAATGTGCAACTTTAAGAGCCAAGGCATAACAATTAATCAGATTTTCTTGTCATTAGTGTTTCCAGTATGTTGAAGGCTGAAAGTTTTTTTTTCTTTTGTTTTGTTTTTTGCATTTAATTAAGACAAACTGTTGAATCAAACTACAACTGATTGCATATGCGTTCACCCAAAGCACCCAAAACAATTAAACCAAAAATCAATATAAAAAGAAACACAAAAATACATAAAAGCATTAAAATTAACAAATATTCTCTGGTATATATAGTTTAAATGTGCTTTTTTATTTTTATTTTTTACTCCTTTTTAACTATAGCAAATTCTGGTCTTTGCCTCCATAATGACACCAATTACTTTAATGAACCCTTGCTCTCCCCAAATGTCCTCTTTGTCAGTCCACTCTTGAAGGCAACTTTGTAGTGTTTGGATTGGCTTAAGAAAAAAATACAAGAAAAAGCAACAAAAATTATCGAAAAAGATGGTTAACCCCCTATACTTAATGTAATTATGTACACCTCAATTTGCATTAGGTATTTGTGTCAGGAAAAGCAAAAGTTAGCAGAAAAAACACTGCTTTTGTAGAGTTTAGACTACATGTTTGAACAGTGAAGTTTAATACCTTATAAAATGCCAATCCCACAAGAATCATACGTAACATTAAGTTCACATATTAACCGTTATCTTGAGTAGAAAAGTTCAACTCAACTTATATCAAGTTGAGTAAAAGATATTGATTTTAGTCATGTTGTATAGTGTTAAGCAGGACACAGAGGCACTCCATTGGCCCACTATTAAGACACTGTTACCGACATTTTATATGTACACATTCAATAAGAATATAGACCTGAAGTTAGAAAGGACCCCCCGACATTAGTCTCACTGCAGCAATATCCCTCAAATGTTACAAAAAGAAGGAACATACAGTGACGAGTTTACCAAAAATAAGACAATTGTTAACTACTAAAGGATATTTCAATAAACTCGTTAAATGTACAGCCCATCAATTAGTTAAAATGTCATGGAAAAGTAGTTCTTACAATAGATTAAAGGTGCTCTGAGTAACCTTTCTGGTAAAGTGTATACCACCTCCTGTCTCTGAGGAACATTCTAGGCAAAGCAATAACATTTCCACAGTTTGGCATTAAACTTATGTAGATCCATGGAGACAAGCAGACGGTGCCACCTGGTCAAGTAGCAGATCAGATCTGTGTAGAGGCGTCCCCGCTCACAGTAAGAGTGTATGTATTTAAAGAGTGAGAAAAACACCTCTGATGAATTTAATATGAAACTGAATAGGTTTAATGCCATACTACGTAGCAGTCACATCTCCATGGAGATGAGCAGCCCACATAAAAAGTTATGCAGTGCAAATTAAAAAATTCTAAGTGAGCACTCCAAGCAGCAGATGTGAGAGAATACACAGAGTAATAGATTGAAGTTGTTGTGATTTTGGTCAGTTTGTGAAAACCAAATAATCATGGATTTCAAATATTTTGTTTTGAATTGTTAATTGCTATGGTAACAGTGCAAAATCCATCATCACTATGAGACCTATGATTAACCTATAAAACATCAAATTAATATACAGATTTAATCTCAATTAAAACATAGCCACTACTACTTAATATTTCACATTTTGTTTGGACTTGTATCTCTTTACATTGTAGAAATTGGGCCATTTTGTATTATTCTCGTTCAACGCCCGATTGGTTATGCATGAGATTTAATTTAATTTATAAATTTAGCTACTAAAACTTTACTTTTCCATAACATTTTACTAATTGTTGTCAAGTTGAAGATGAAAAAATTAGTTAGCTCAAGACTATTCTCAAATCCCATTTGAATCTACAGGTGACATTCATGATCAGAAAATGCAGCAGCTTCATGCATTTTGGTAAAGTGAATCAAATATGCATATTTGTAAAGGCCGTGAGCACTTTCTATATAAAGTCAAAATCTGAATGCATTTGTATTGGCAGATGCGGCAGTAGCAGGAACATTTTGGCACATGTACAAAAACGTGGTACAGTGCAAAAAGCAAGAGAACCACAACTGAATAATAGTAGCACAAGTTTGAGATTAGGAGGTTAATAAAGATCATTTGTCAGGAATTATTTAGTATTTAAACATTACAGAAAAATACACATTCCCTCATTTTTTCTTCCAAAACAGTAATATGCATTCCTGTAGATTACCACCAAGAAAGTGTCCCATTTGGACCCCATAGTTTGCCATATTTAGACAATGCTTAAACGAAATAAAGTTCAGAGAAGACTTCTTTCTTCCCATTTAGTGTTTTTTTCCATAGTGTTTGTTGAAGGTAAGAATAAAGTGGCATTTCTTTTTTAGTTAAATGTCCAGTTATCCACAGGAGAGCCACAACGGAGGAGGAATGTAAATGGTAAGAGGAGGAAGAGAGAAGCAATTTGAGAAAGATTTTGAGGAAAGACAGAAGATCAGATGCACAAATGGAGTCAGGAGTCATTGGTTTGGAAGTGGTCCTCCATTTTATGAGTTCAGCAAGGGCAGTAGGTGGGAGGAGGCTGTCGTCTGGTGATGCACACGATTAGTTTTTCTGCAAATAAGAGAAAATAACATAAGTAACAGGAATGAGTTGTAAGAAGAGGCCTAGGGGAGGTGGGCATGCCTGGACAAGAAAATTACCACATTTAAATTGGGTTCACCATAAAAAAAAAACAATATATTCACTTGGGCAAAGGTGGAATAACGTCCTCCAAAAATTTAAGGCGGGGCAAAATTTTCTGAATACATTTGAAGAAAATACAACCACTATAACTAGATTTTACATAAATGCAATGAAAGATGTCACACTATAGTTATTCTAATACTGATTTAAATGTAATGTATATATAAACTCCAAAATCTGTATAGAAACAAAATGATAAATAAATGAGATGTATTATTACTTCGATAGCATCATGTGTATAGTGTTATCTTTATTTGTTTTGTTTTAAATACACTTGAACTGAATAGAATTGGTATTGTGATATTTAGAATTTTGTGTGAATGGGAGAAAAGTAAATATTCTCATAACAGCTAAAACACATTGTTTTAGCCATTCATAAAACAAAACCACATTTATTGAATTTGTTCTATGTATAATTGGAAATTGAAATCATTCAAATAATAATTTTAATAATAAAAATCACAGTCATAATCATAATCATGTTGTATCTTATTTTAGTCATAATAATACAGGCTGTGACCCAGAACAGTTGATTGAAGAAAAAAAATCAATTGGATTTCTTATCACGTGTACTTTTGCTTGTAATTTGAAGAAATGTATAAACCAAATAACATAATATTTTCAACTGTTTACCAAATAACAACATTTTCAAAGTACTAATTTTCTTTCCACCTCTGCTGTGGACGTAAACTGAACAGGGGTAAAATCAAATGAAGATACATAATGACCAAAATATAGTTGTCTCCAGCAGGGGGTGCATGACAAATACAGTACATTACAGTGTATGCACAAGACAGACAAGTTACTGTTTAAGTGATACAAACTTAAAGTACAAGGCCGTTGAATGAGTGAGTGCAGTAGCGGGACACACATACCATGCGGGACATGCAGTGAACTGTGGGTGTGGCCTAACCATCGTAAGAATCCAAGAGAGGCAAAGAGGCTTGTCTCTCATACATCCCTCCCTGAAGAGACACAAGTGTGGACAGGAGGAGAGCAGGGAGAGGAGTTTTAAGCAGAATTAGAGGGAAAAGAACAACGTTTAGAGGAGAAAGAAGGTTAAAACATGTTAGTTTGGGATGCTCAGAGTATGAAAATCTTAATTAAAAAACATGATTATTTGGGTTGCAATTGGAACATTTATGTAGACTTAAAAGTAAATTGGCAGCATCGGGCCTGGTCAACATTGTGAATTTGTTGTTAAAAGGTACATCATGTAACTTTTCGGGAGGAGAGTGCCACTTGCTTACTTGACATTATTGCTTTGCCTGGAATGTTCCACAGTATGGCTTTAAAGTTATCTATATGCATAGAGACAAGCAGATAATGCCACCAGACCAAGTATGAAACAACAGATCTGTGGAGAGGTGACCCTGCTCACAGTAATGATACATGGTTTTCCAGGTAAATGCAATATAAACAGTTGTAATCACTTTTGAATGAAAGAAATGTAATGCCATACTGTGGAATATTTTGCATGAAGCAATAACATATCCATGAAAGTAATTAGGTCATAAAAAAGTACATAGTTCACCTTTAATGTTCTGCCTTGTAAAATAAAGATCAAAAACAATGAAAAAATAAAATATCATGTTCATTCTGCTGTGATTTTTAACACCTCAAATCCATAAAAATCTTGGACAAAAAAACCAAAAACTTCACCACTGCATTGTTTGATAAGTAGAGTTTACTGTTTTGACAAAACAATGTTTTGTATTCCATGAAGGAGGAACGAGTCCATCCAAAACATTTTGAAGGACTTCATTAAGCCAAAGGCCACACAGATGCACCACTTTCAGTCATTCTGTGATGTCTGTCAAATGGACTTCCTCTGACCGTAAGAGAAAATTCATCATTTTCCACTTTCAAGCTGCAACTTTAAATTGTGGATGAAGGTAAAAGTCTGAACACGTTTAACTCTTTTTACAGTTCTGTGCTATGGCTTTTTGTAAGATTCTGTAATTGTCTTGTGTCACCTGTTTACAAACAACAGATGAAAATGAGCATCTTTGCTATAATCTGGCAAACTTGCACTAATTACAGATGTTCATTGTCCCTATCAAACAAATTAATAAAACACTTATACTTACAAAATATAACATTTATTTCACTATACCATATATATTACGTATCCCAGCAATAACTGCAATCACAAATATAACCTAATTGTCAGCACAGCCCTTTGTTAGTTCAGTATTATCTTGTGTTATAGGAGAGGACACAGCAGACATAATGTGCACACAGCTCTGAGGACATGCGTCAACATGCTGTCCGTGGGAGTGAGGAAGAGCATGTCCCTTCACAAACACTTTTAACTCGATGTGAGCTTATTGGTCTGTGTAACAGGACTTGAATTAAGAGATTAACTTGTAGTATTTTGACATCACAAAGTATTATAGCAATTTATAATAAGAAAATGAAGTTTGTATTGGCACAGACTCAACAATGACATCTCTGAAAATAGCTGCAAAGCGAATGATCATTTTAGCAGTAGCTTTAACTCTCAATGATAATGTATGATATTCTGCTTTTAACTTTGCTCATACTTTAAATGACCTAAATATTAAGTTGTATAGAGGACAAAAGACATGACTGGAAGTAAAAGAATAATTATCAAAATGTAAATAAAAGAGCGCACACAGAAATATTGCTATTGCTGCTAATACATCATTGAGGAAATGTATAAATATGTAACAAATTAATGTGAAAATGTTGAGGAAAAATCTATGTATTGTAAAATCAATGTATTTACCTATGTACACATTTATTTACATATTAATGTACTGTATTTTCCGCACTATAATGTGCACCTAAAAGCCTTTAATTTTCTTAAAAACCCACAGTGCACCTTATAATCCGATGCGCCTTATATATGGATCAATATTGGTCAATTATGACACCCGTAGTCAGGAGGCGTCGTCAAAGTAATAGCGGTAATAACCCTTTAAGGACTGAGCACACTATGGGCCAGTATAGCTTCCCTAGACCCAGACTTTTCTTTTTTAGCCATAAAAATCATGTTAAACGAAGTATCAGAATTTACTGCATTTTTTCACACAACTACTTCTATTTTACACATCCATCCGTATTTTTTCTTTTACGCATCGAATAAATGACTGGGAAAATCCCCGCAGCACCCGCGCTCTCATTCGTCACCTTCGAGGGACAACAGAGGCAGATTACCGTAATGATGGTAAAATATTTAGATAGCCCCTTGTCTCCGCTTTGAAACGGCATTTGAATTTACATGAGAGCACGACTGGGCGCGGAGTTACGCTGCTGGAAAGTCCGCAACCGTGCTCTATTGGCAACGATAGCCTTCGATGCTATAGGGATAACGGGGAGACGGGGAGACAGCGCCGGGCGACATACGCCACAATCTGCCAATGGATCGCGGATGCCTGGGCTGATATATCAGTCTCAACTGTGGTCCGAGTTTCACAAAGGCAGGAATTGTCACTGAACTGCCAGACAACAGCAGCGACACGGATAATGGCGACTTTGACGAGACGGAATCGGGCACTTTGAATGAGCTCGACCAACTGTTCAACTCAGACACTGAAGAGGAAGAATTCGACGGATTCGTGAATGAGGAATGAACTGAAAAAGTGAGGCTTTACGTGTTTCTTTCACGTGTTTTCAACTAAACAAGGCTGGGAGATATTGTGAATATGGACATTAACGTTTGAACAACATTGAGTTATTGTTATTGCTTTGCATTGTTTCGAGAGTTACTATATTGTGATGCATTAACTTGTTTTGTGAGTGAACAAAGTTTTCAGAACGTTTTTTTGTTTTATTCTATTAATAAAGTTTGACTGAGTGACTTATCTGACTGTTTTGACTCCACCTTTAGTGCAGCTCCATCTCGTGGATGCGTAACACAACCCCAGATACTACAGTAGTTTATATTCTATGCGCCTTATAATGCGGTGCGCCCTATATATGAAATTTGTTTTAAAATAGGCCATTCATTGAAGGTGCGCCTTATAATGCGGAAAATGCGGTATGTATTTTTATGAATTATATTTATTCATTTTATTTGTTCTTTAATTATTTTTTTTCCAATTGTGTCACTTTGGTCCTCCATTAAGTTTAGCTCTACAACTATAAAGTAACAGGGTAGAATAATGCTTTTTAAACCATGCATTCTTCACAGGAGACTTGAGTTTACCTGGACCGCATCTTTGTCAGCAGGTTCGAGTGTGTTGTCCAGAGTGTTCCTTCTCCCTTTCTGATCCAGTGTGGAGTAGGCATCTATACAGAACAATGGAAGACAGGTTAAGATTATTATTTCATATATTTACAATTTTGTAACACATACATTTTAATTCACTCTAGTGATTTACAGTGTAAGGAGCCTCACCTGGTCCCAAGTCATTCATCGGAATCATATCTCTATCCCCTTTGGCCCCTGTGCAGCAAAAACATTACATCAGTTTCGTATCAACAGTAAGAGTTTCAGTGACTGCATTGGGACACTCAGAATTAATAATCTGATACTAAAAATAGTACAACTTTGTTCAATATGCATTGCTGCCATAAAAAAAACACTGTAATTTGACCTCTACAAAGTAAAGACTATCATCCCCAAAGGAAAATTTGTCATCTGTATTTGAACCATCCGTGAATTCTGTTGTGGTATCCACTCAGGAGCATTGGGTGCTAAAGTGCCACACCTGGGCAGATCTTTAGACTTGGTCAAGACTACCTTGATTGGAGGATTTTTACCTATGCTGCATGATTTGGGTTGTTGGGGAAACCAGAATACATGCAAACTCCAAACAGAATGTCCAGCTGGCCCGGGAGTCGGCTGGAACGCTCTTGCCATGAGGCAAGAGCACTAACTACCCACTACTCACCAACTACTCTCTGTTTATACTTTTTTTTAAATGATTCATTTATTTTTTGTGTGTGAGCTTAGTTATTCTTTTACATGCAAAAACAATATCCTCACTGACATCAATGCACTCATCCCCATAGACATATAATCAGTCTATGGTCATACCAACAAAAAAAAAGCATGCAATATGAAGTCCCCACTTGGTACATCGTAAACCCAAGCTGCACCTTTGTCTATGAGTGGCTGAGTGCTTTCCTCATAGCCTCCGTTGGCGCGGGTGTTGCTGGGGGGGTTGACGTGGCTCAGATTCACCATGAAGTCCGTCTTCTTCCAGCCGTCCTTCTCCAAGGCCCGTCGCAGCTCCTTGTATCCCCACACAGTCTGCAGTACCAGGCCAGCCCCCCGCACCTCACGCTCCGAGCGGTTACTACCGGGGCCGGGAAGGACAACATTTTTTATTATTGTAACTGAGCAAACATATTACTTCTTTCACATATTAGGATACAGATTTTTTGTGGTTGTATAAATTCATGGATGTCAGGTTCCCATTGATATGCACCTTTGAGCACTTTTCTCCATTCAAGAGATAATATTTTTGCCATAGCAACTGAAAATTCTTAACAAAGGAGCTATTTAACCATTCTGAAAGCCAAGGATAAGTTGTACAATGTTGCCAATTTCAAGTTTTAAGTTTGTTTTCCTTTTGCTTATTTAAATATACTTCCACTTAACAAAATATTATGCCAGCATGAATGAGCAATATTAAAAAGCTATAGTTAAACCTCCCTCATTTTTGCATACAGAGAGCGTTATTGTTTCATGTGGATATTAGGCCCATAACCATAAAAACATAAAAAAGGAAGAAAAAAAAAATCTTCTTTGCCTTCAACCTTGACTTTAATCTATGAACAAGTGCAGTGTTAAAAAGCTAAGAATAACTTAAACTCAAAATTATTGACAAAACATATTTTTTGTTTTAGCCTAGTTAAGTTTTAGTTGAAAGAAAATATTATTTTTGGGTTAACAAAATTACCCGTCCTTGTTGATGAGCACGAGTCTCTCTATTCCCTGTGACGCTCTCAGAGTCTTGGCTGCCTCTAAACTGGAGCCCAGGACCTCGTGGAGCGTGCTCAGTACAGATACCACCGTCTCCTCAGACAGAGCTCTGACCGGCTGGCTCTGACCACCTCCAGGTAGGTTCGCCACCAGGTGAGGCACTGCATGTTGACCTAATAAATACACACAGTAATTATTTTATTCTACACAAGGGATCGACTAGGGCTGTGTCATATGAAAAAAACTATATATTCATGACTGCATAGTATTTCACTTGTACTTTAAAAATGTGTATGTTATTCAATAATTAATTGCAAAGAAATGGAAATAGAAATTATGTGAAATCATTTATTTAGACTTGAAGTGTCATACTCAATCTTTGCATTTCCCGCCTTCATCTTTCAAGTTTTAAGAAGATTAATTAAGATCATGATTAAAAACAAGTGACACGTTTTACCTGGAAGAAATTGTAACATAAATTCCCTTAAAAACTTTATTCATGTAAATTAGTGCATTTGTTTTACTTTCCCCCATAAAATACGTTGTGATAATATATCAGACCATGGTGCATTGTCTGCAGCCAATTGTAAAACTTTTGAACAATTGCAGTTGCAGTCATTTACTTATTGTTAGCTAAATTTATAGAAACACAAATTATATATACTCAATTTTGATTATATTTTATAATTTATGACATTTCTCACCCAATAACTCCCTGTTTCTTGGGTCGATGGCCAGGTTGCGTAGGGCTCCAGACATGGCTCGGACAACACGGTCGTTGCCATGGGCCAAAAGTTCTGTCATCATGGGCAGCCCCTGCTCTTTACGCAGCATCCCCCGGATATATCTGCCATACTGCAAGACAAAACAACAAGCTCAAGTTTCTGTTAGTGGGGTTCTATTGTATTTAATAAAATATCTGTCTCACAAGTAGTATCATACAGTCCCTTAACTTACTACTTAGTTTTCCCATTTCACATATTAGAATTGATCGAATATATATTGATTAAGAATGTATTGGTATTAATATGATTTCTAGTGTCTGTTTAATGTCGTAATGTAATTTTTTGCCAACAATATCTCTGGCATTTCATTTCACTTTCACCTCCAAATTACATTGACCTCATTGCATTTTTTGCCTAAAATTCTATATATACCTTTACACCAATATATTTACCTTTATACCAAAGTAAAATGGATAATCCCATTTTCTCTCATGAACAATCTTATATTTACTTTTAGAATGAAATCTACAGTAAATTGTATAAAAAAAAGTTAAATGAATGGACCTGCTGAGGAACTGAAGATGGAAATTAGCCATGTTGGCTATAACCTTTAGATATTTACATTTTTAAATGTTCATTAAAATATGCTGTCAATTTATAAATAAAATAATTAAGAAAAATAAGAAATAAGACAAAAGTCATTATCTTACAGTCCAGCGCCCAGCACACAGGTTTTGAACAGCTCCAGCTGAAGCCTCCAACACAGTGGGGTTTTTCGACTCTTTCAGGAGAGACGTGTAGATCCGGACCACCTCGGGCTGATACAAGAGCTCATATCCTAAAAATAATTACATTTTTAAGTCATTGAGTAATTAATAACACTGAAAATAGAACAAGCCATTTACATAAACTAATTGGGGCATCACATTTTAATAGAGATTGAGTTACGTTTAATCAATGATATAGGTGCCAATGACACATGAGTCTATAGCCTCTGTCAGTGAAAACACGTGGTTTGATGAAGAGTTCAGACTTCAGGGATGAATAAACCAATGAATCAGCCAAACCAATAAACCAATGGAAACACTGCAATAGTGGTGAATATAATCATTACCTTTGGCTGGAGTTGTCCTTTTTGGGATGTCTACCGTGTCCTCTCCAAGATTATCTTCTTTCTTACCTGTAAAATATATAAACATTTAAAACCAAGAAACCCACATGATAAAGTTGTTGGTTAGTAAGAGTTCTACTAATATTAGACAAACGTGCCATCAGTGCAGACAAAAACCCAACACAACTACACACGTGTAAACTTCAGTAACTTCCAGTGCAGAAACTACATGCTTGTTAGTGCTATAAACATTAAGACAAGTTAGACAAGCAGATCTAGTACAATTACAAGGACGACATAGATTTGAAGCAAAGTGCAGTGAATGGGAGAGCTTACCTTTAGAAAACCACTCATCTGCCGCCCGGTCAAAAGAGGTAGAGGAGAGGAGAGGAGCAGAACAGGAGGAAGAGTAAAAAGGATTAAGTAAAAAAGGAGACGCAGCCATGACTGAGGCACCAGTTAACACCTGTCCACATCCCAGAGCACCACAAACAGTCAGCAACTGCACATGCTGCATGTGGAGGCCAGAACATGTACAACTTCAAATGTACGCATGAGATTAGACCCAGATATCAAACAAAAGCAATGTATATTCACTATTTAATAAACCAAAGAAGAAATATGTAAAAAAAAAAAAAAAAAAAAAAAAAAAAAAAAAAGAATCGTGTTGTAATACAGATACAACAGTAAACTATTATAACAAACAAGTGAATTTGCTATTTCTTTTTTTATCCTTTATTAGGCACTCTTCTCTTTTAATGTTAATTTTGATGATTATTTGTAATTATTACGTTTTTGATTTGCTGCATTGTTATTTGAACGTCTTATTTATTCTGTAAAGCACTTTGAATTCCTTTGTGTACGAATTGTGCTATACAAATAAACTTATATTGCCTATCCACATTTTCTGTACAGAAGGCATTGAAAAAATGTGAATAATTTTCTAAACTTGTAAGACAGAAAATCACCATGTACAACAAAATGCATGCAACTGTAAATTCAACATAATTAACTTAGCTAATGGACGCAATTTTTAAATTCCAAAAATGCAATATTGCAACTAAAATATAACCTTGTCTGCCACTACAGTTGGATCAAAGAAGTGATGCATTAATTATTAACAGCATGTAATTACACTTGCAACATAAGATCTACATGTTGAGTGAAACACAAACAGAGCAGCAGAGACAGCCTCTTTCACTTGTGGAAATAGTTGACATTCCTCTTGTAAAATGCGTGTGCTGTTGGTATCAGTGTGAGTGTGACATCAGTGGATCACAGCTAAAGTGCCTCTTACTAAACTAATTCTATCACAAGCCTTGTTTCAACCCCACTCCACTTCACGAGGGTGCATCTGTGTTGGCTGAGGTGTGTTGGCAGTATCAGTAAATAATACGTAAATACCAGTGTGACAGAAGTTGTTTTTTTTCTGTATGACGCTTCCTTTCAAATGTCATGGGATGTGAAAACTGCAATGAGCAATAACAGCTCCAGGTATTACAAACGTGAGCAGAAGAACATGTTTTAGATTTAAATATATGTACAGAAATATACATACAATACAATTCATAGAGTTTACACAAACTAAACTTATTTTGGTTTTTAGAGTACCATACATGACATATAAGCATTATAACAACTATTTGGAAAATCTGCTGAGAGTTAATTTGCATATTGATACCAAATAATATAAAAAGGTGCAGTATACAACATCTCTGCTTATCTCCATGGAGATGTTACACTCCATGGCATTAATCTTATCCATCTCTACGGAGAAAAGCAGGTGACACCACTAGGCCAAGGTCAAATCTGTAGAAAAGCGACTCACAGTAGGAATGCATGTATTTCAAGGCATTTTTTTGAAGCAATAAAAACAGTTTTAATTGAATAAATACAAGATACATGTGCTTAATGTCATACTGTGAAACATACAAGGCAAAGCAAAAGCTTTTCCATGGAGATAAAGCAGGTGACTGACTCGCACGAAAATGTTACATAGTGCACCTTAATAAATATAACATTTTTATACTTGGTTTTGAGTTGAATTTGAACACTTACCTTTGCTTTTTCGGGAGCTGAAGCACCCGCCCTTTTGGCCGGAGGACGAGGACCCTTGAGTGAGGGGCGTGGCCTCCTGGTAGCGATCAGCACCGGGGATTTCACGGTGCACCTGATAGGACAGGTTCCTCAGCAGACACACACTGTTCTCTATCAACTGCAAAATAAATGAATGAATAATTGAATAATGACATTTTTTATTTAAAAATGTAAGCAAAACAAAGTTAAGGACAAAACTAAAAGTTTTCGAACAAGGGCCAAACAATTTCTTGCATTTGTTTCTGTTATGCCTTATCCTGTACAAAGAATACATAAATTACTGTGATTTTGCACCAGCATTGCCTCTCCGCATAGAGTCTATTAAATGCAACAGGATTTTTATATCGGTTATTAAAACATTATTTACCAATCTCCAATTATGGATACATAAATGAACTAACTCATCTTTTTCCTTCCATCTTTTTCCATCTTTAGTTTTTTTCTTATATTATACACATCTTAACAGTTACATACCTTATTATCAACATCTTTACAATCGATCTGGGACTGGACAATGTACATGAGAGAGTCTACCAGCCCTGTGCATTCTCTCAACTTCCTCCTCGCCTCACTGCGCTCCGAACTTATGTTTCTATGACGACAGGTATGAAGAAACCACAGAGGTTAGCACATGCACAAATAGAAGAAAGAAAAAAAAAACACTAATTTGGGGTCTAGGGCACAATAATACACCTTGAATGAAACTCCACTTGAATTTAATCGCCAACAAAGAAAGCAGTTTTCAAAGATCAGGTTACTAAAATTTGTGACCCAATTGAAAGGATAAAGTGTAAGTCGACACTGGGGCTGGTCCCCAAACACCAAATGAAAAGAAAAGGAAAAAACACACCCACTTTACCTTGTTTGACAGCATTCATGCTATTGAATTAAATGAATTAATATAATAAAAGAAAATATTTAAAAAACAAAAAGTGTCACAGTTAGCCTTAACGGAACATAAGGGTTAAGCCAAATTGGAAGCCACCATCTTGAAACAATTGTAATGACCTGGTATTGACCTTACTCCACCCCGCCCATTTTTGCAGTAAATGCGACTCAACAGCGCTTTCTTTGTGGTGGCACTACCAGTTAAGCGGGAATCCCATTCATTTCAATGGAAAATTTGGGAAAAAGTTTTGCAGCTAAAATCTGATATAAAGTAGGTTGATTTGTGTGAAATGTTCAATGTTCATGTGACCAACAAGTCAACAGTGCACCGATTCTCTGGGAGCCTTTAAAACTGCTGTATAGTCCCTATACAACTTATTTTCTGTCAGGATCGGCAGCCCACTGCAAAATAATACAACCAGCATGGCAATGGCAGGCCCATGGCAATTTCCAGAATAAGGTGAATACCAAATACAAACTAAAATGTCCACAAGGCCCTCTGAAGTGAAGCAAATATGAAGTCTGGGGTCCTATTATATATGAAAAGCAGCTAATCCTATAGTTTAGACTTGTTTTGAAATGTACTGAATTCTCATACTTGTTTAGCATGTAGTATTTAAGACTCCTTTTCATTAATGCCCCTGGACTGTGAAATGAACCATGAAAAAAATGTCAAAATGTAATTGCAATATGAATATCGTTTTCCCAAATTAGAATATCAAAATCATTAAGTAAAGTATAAAGTATTGATTCAATACTCCTTCTTTGCATATATTTTGAGTCGTTCCCAGACAGTGCACAGTAGTTGACCATGAGGGGAATGCAGACCACAAACTGTTTACACTGTTTAAAGTCAATGCCCCTTTGTCCTGTGTTTGCCCTTGTATCTGAACTACCACTGTCCACTGCAGGACTCCTGATTTGGTTAAAGGTTCCAGCTTAAGTAATCAGTATTTTTTCTAAAAGAAAGTAAACATTTGATTATATAGGGTCAAATTACTACATCAAGTGATACATGGGTCAAAAGAGAACAGATCATCAAAAATGAAGCAGCAGAGGCTCAGTGGTCAGAACGTTTGGCTGCCAACCAGAGGAGTAGAGGCTCTAGTTGTGTTCTTGGGTAAGACACTTCACCCACCTTGTCTTTGTATGAATGTGGTGTGTGTAGTTACATGGCCAGAAAAATCTAATAATGCCATAACTATATCTGAAATTTGATAATCAAAAATGATATGTATCAGTTTAGTCATAGACTTTTAGAGTAACAGTATTTGGAAGTAAACATATATTTTTAAATGGGCACGTTTAGACTAATCTTTATCACTGCTGTATTGATTCCCTTCAACTGTATTTTCCTTGTTAAAACATGCACAGGTGTGAACAATCAGACAGAAATCAGATTACTCACAGCAGATTTTGCCATCTACATGCTATTTCAATCAGATTTCTGGTGTGCAAGTAAACCAGTGAAAGGCCTATATTGCTGTTGAGTGAATGAATAATGATGATGAATGATAATTACATAAATAGGGAAGGACAGTTGACCGCTAAAAGGATGCTTTTAAACAGACTAAAATGTTTTCCCGTAAAGACCATGTGACTAATGTTTTTATGAGCTTGTATATTCCATATGGTAAATACCAAGAGACTTAATACACATTTAGCTCTATCCATCAGACTATAAATACTGAAGGACAAATAATATCATATTATTGTTAATGCATTTCCACTGTTACTGTCTGCATCACATTAGACAGCACTAATCAACATGTTTTTTCCATATTACTGCAACTACAATTATATTCCATTATATGCCTTTAAGTGCACTGAATAAATGTAGTTACTGGTTTTGTATGTAATTGCATTTTCTTGCTTGATATAACTTGTCTATGGAGGATTGCATTCACGTCTTCAAATTTGATTATGACAACATTTTAGAAGTAGGTGCCAGCAAGAGCCTTGTTAAACCAGAAAATCTACTTTAATTTGTGTGAGGGATCATATAATGATACAAGAAATTACATTTTAGTTGCAGTTATGTATAATCTCTAATCCTGTCCTCTAAGACCTCCATACCTGAGGCAGCCGGCTGTGTTGGTCAGGGCTGTCTCCCACTCCAGATGTCGGGGTTTGCAGTTCTCCTCACCTCCTCCGGCCCCGTTGCTACCCCTCTCCCAGCCCGAGTGAGGCACCAGCACCTCGTCAGACAAAGCGTGAAGCGCGTGGTCCACAATCTCCATCTTCACTGAGTCGTGTGAGGACAGGTTCCACAGAGTGCCTGAAAGCAAAAAGATAAGCTTGTTATAGAAATGTTGTTCATTGCTTCTCTGCATAGTTCAAAGATAAACTTGTACAAAAAAATCATTTTAGTCAAGGGAGAATAACAAAATATACTTTTTTCCAAGCATAACAGATAATGGTGTATTTTGAAACTGAATTTTTCCTTTTAATAATAATAATCATAATGCATATCAACTCCCTTTCACCTAATCTTTCTTGGGCACAATAATTTACCATTTCAGGTTTATAAAGTGCAATTGAGTAAAAAAAAAAGTACTATCTTGAACCACTATTTCTGCATGAAACACAACTAAAACATTTAAAGAATGCAGTCCAAACCTAGTATAATTTATTCATTTTCTCATAGCATTATCAGAAATAAAATGAATTTGTAAACAATCAATCATTAAAAAGAGGAAGATTATTAACCTGTTATGGAGTCGGTAAGTTCCTGGTCGCGGGTTTTTCGCAGAAGTCGAATCAGTGCAGGGACGCCATCACAGTTCTTTATAGCAATCTTGTTGTCTGGGTCTTTGCCGTAGGAAATGTTCTTTAGTGCTCCACATGCTGCATAGTGAACCTGTCAGAGGAAATTCATGGATATATCAATACAGGCAATTAGCAAGAATGTCCAGCTAGCAACTGATTTTAAATTGTTGCTTGGATATTATTACTGAAAATATATCATACGAAACAGCCACATCAGCCATGGTGCTAACTGCCAATTAGCAAAAATGACATCTCTGACCATAATGTCAGTCACATAACACATAACCTTCCAGCTAAGAAGACCACTCTATTTAACTCACTGTCAATAGAGCAAACAATATAATTCACAAATTGAAAGTAAGAGCTGAAATATTTGGGATGCCTCTTTAAAATCCTTTAAATACGCACTACACTATTACTAACCTCAGTCCTTTCCATACAAAATCTCACCAAAAGCACGTACTTAAACTATACCACAATTATATTTATTTCTAAGTGATAAACCACAAAGCATAAAAATACAATCATAATACACATAATAAAATATAAAAGTTAAAACTGCAGTAGTGGTTTGACCCATTTCTCAGACCAAACAGTCACCAGGCTTCAAACTGTACTGGAATAGAGGGATGAAATGTCAAATTAAGATGCTTCTACAGCAGGAATGTATGGTGTGGTTTGGAGGGTAATGCCTTACAAACATCAGCAAAACGGCTGCCACAGCTCAAGCCAAATGAAAGGGAGTCCAAGGGAAAGCGGACGATAATTTTTAGCATTAGAGTTGACCTTCAGGATTTGACCGAGAAGACTGAGACATTTTGCTTATTTATTCCCATATGGTATTTGGTATTAGCAGCATGTCTCAAGTTCACCTAAACTAAGGCTGAAATATTGTTCTCAACTGAATCTTAATCACAAATTGAATGGC
This sequence comes from Periophthalmus magnuspinnatus, assembly GCF_009829125.3. Lineage (NCBI taxonomy): Eukaryota > Metazoa > Chordata > Actinopteri > Gobiiformes > Gobiidae > Periophthalmus > Periophthalmus magnuspinnatus. Next base: position 14,835,033 of record NC_047126.1, read on the forward strand.
TGTGATTTAAATGAATGTGATTCTTGTATTAGTTTAGCAGTTCATATTTTAGAGTGCTTTCAAATGTGTTTAAAATGTGCACTGTGATTTGAATCTTGACACAAGAAACACAAGAAAATCAAATTGCAATTTTGAGACCTCATTACATATTTTTTTCCCAAATTGTTACCAACCTAAGCCTATAGTTTAATTTGAGGAAAATGTATGATTACAGTGTTTCATGAGAGATGGACAATACATTGTAATGATCTGGTATTTTGTGTTTAGTTCACCTTTTGACACCTTTTGTTGTTCTTGTAACTGTTTAAATGTTGTTGTTAATGTAATTGTTTTTGTATGTGAGACTTGGTTTTTATGCCGACTAGTGGATATGAAGGTTTTATTCGTCAATTGCTGGTTTTGGAGGCAGGTTTTAGGAATTGAGACTGCAGTTTTGCTCTTGGTTTGGCATTACACTTGTGTTCAGAAAATAAACAACCAGAAGAAATTTGGTGTACTTTCTTACACCAAAACGCTACAATATTTTTTAATGTTCAATGCCACAAAGAATATAGCAGACAAAAATAACATTCATGGAGATAAGCAGGTAGCAGATACTTTATCAGAAAAGTTACATAGTGTACCTTTAATCTCCAAAAGGCAGCTCAAAAACACCTAATACTAACCTCTCTGTTTGGGTTGTCGAGCATCGAGACCAGCGCTGGAATGCCTTTAAGACGACGTACATCAGTTTTCACCTGAAACACAAAGAACACACATAAGCAAATAGCACTAAATTATAAAGAACTAAACAAAATCACAATGCTATATGACTTCCAAATGCCCAAACAATATGAAAGTATATGGTCTAATTTTGCTGCACACCATAAATTTGACATCGAATATTCTTATAAATAGGGACAGGATATAAAATACAATATAAAATCTATTCGATCTGACCCATCTTTGCTGTACCTGTAGTTTAGACGTCTACTAACACGTTCTGAAATTCAATCAATTCATGGGATTCTAGTTTAAGTTTATCAGTTTATGTTTCAGTCTTCTCTCATATGTTAATGCTCCTGGCATAGTTTAAAATGTCCACTCTGAACATAATCCTACTTTTTAAACATATATTGCAAATCAAATTACCCTACATATACAAGTCCTAACATTTACCTTATCATTCTTGTAGGTGAGATGCTGTAGATAAGCGGCTGCGTTGCTCCTGACCGGGTCCAGCCTGTAGTTAAGCATAGCGATGACCTCTGGTAACTCCGGTTGACGCCAAACGCCGGGCCCGGGGGGTTTCCTCAGGGTGCTGTCGAGAGAGGCCATGCTGCCCCTCTCGCCTTGAGCCAGAGGAGCACCCCCCCAGTAGTACATGTCTGCAGGACCACTCATATCGCCATCTAAAGTGCCCTCATAACTCCTGCGAAGGTAATGTGAAGTTAGGTTGATGAAAGCAAACGATTTGATGAAATTAGACAATTAGAGCTGGGAGACATATGGAAAAATATGCAAAATTATAATATTGATTATATGTATTAAAAATACTGACAAAAATAGTTAGTGATTAATCCAGTTATACTTAAATGGGGTTAGTAACTACATTATTTTTACCAGTAACGAGTAATCTAATTAATGACACTTTCCTCAACGCTACTGTTACTGTCAATGTAACAGGGTTGGTTATTTTACTGCGAGTCTCAGCAGCAGTGATAGATCAGACTCCATTCTCTCATCTCATTCAGAGGAGCTGAAAAGTTTTTTCCTATGTTTGGGAAGCAAACAAGACTGAGACCATTGGCAAAAAAAAAAAAAAACCCTGTAAAGGCGGCCAATCAGAAGCAGCGGCTGCAAAGACTTGGTTTCATTGGTTTAGGGCTGACAAGAGAGCAAATATCGTATTTTACGGACTATACGTCGCTCCAGAGTTGCACCAGCGAAAAAATGAATAATACTAAAGGAAAAAAACATAAATAAGTCACACTGGATTATAAATCGCATTTTTGGAGAAATTTATTTTACAAAACCTGAGACCAAGAACAGACATTTTATCTTTAAAGGCAATTTATAATAACAACTATATAATAGAGAACAACAGGCTAAATAGCACTACAGCACATTTACCAATATATTTATTCAGCTACATGAAGCATAGACAACAAAGTGAATACGTGTCTGGTATGTTAACGTAAGATATTAACAGTTGACCAGATAATTAAAGCATAAAAAACAAGTAAGAAGTTTACTCTCGATCTCACTCCAAATCACAAAATCCACTGAATCTAAATCCATTGCCTACAGTGCTCTCGCGCGGTTGTCAGTGTGACAATAACGAAAATGTGAAATTATATATTTTAATAATTTCACATATAAGGCACATCTGAAGTGACAAAAACTACAAGTTGCACCCCCGGCCAAACTATGAAAAAAAAGTGCGACTTATAGTCCTAAAAATACGGTACTCTGTGTTTTCAATACACATGAGAAATGCGCAAATTCTTGTGAATTTTATGAATATACATCATTATTTGGTGATGGAAGACTAAAGGTACATCTACAGCGGGAGTGCCTCATGCATTTGGAGTTTACAGATCGCTAAAAAGACGTGAGCATTGTGATAAGATACAGCCCTCTGCTTATGCTACTTATCTTAAGTGCAGCTAATTTAATATGTTTGGCGGTTCAACTCTGGTTTTACAGGTGTATTAGCGTTGTCATGTGGCGTCCCCATGTTTGTAATGTTCTGATATCACTTGTTTGGCTGCAGTCTGCTGGGATAATAGTTTGCTCTGCATAGTTATGACAGTATACTTGTGAGACTGTGTTGGTGATTTTAAGCTCTGTGGAGGAAATAGCTTATAAGGCTGGCGCTATGCAATTTTTAAAATTTAATAATTAAATTATGTCATAATTAGTTACTGCCATCATACAGTAACACAGTAAGTTACAGTAAGTTACCAATGCTTCCCCCAATTACTTTGGGGGAAAAGTAACGGGTAACTAGAACTAATTACTTTTTTTGAATGATCTTTCTGCTTGCTCACAGGAGTAATATAATATGATGTTACTTTTACCTACATTTAATAGCATGTAATCAATATTACTTGTTTGTAGTTTAGTGTTTTGTTCTTTTTCCCCCCCTGAATTCAGTAATAGTAATACTGTCTAGGAGTTCTGGCATGATTACTGCAGTTCGTCTTGTACTTTGCCTAAGTTAAACAAACAAAAAATGTCATAATTGTGTATCCCTAACACATAAGAGTGAGATCATACCCTGCTCGTCGTGGCGGGGCATGGGGGAAGGCGTGGTGGTTGCGGGGCACTGTGCTGTAGTGCATAGGATGTCCCATGCCGTAGTCAGGCTCATAAGACCCCATGCTGCGCTGGTCGTCTTCCAAGCCATAGGGCTCAGGGACAAACCGGGGGATGGACGATAGCTCCATTGCACTACCACGTCCGACCTACACAAAGTAAACAGAAATATACATGGGTTTGAGAGTGAAGAAAAAAAAATCTATCCATCTTTTGAATGGTGAAAATGTTGTCACCATTAAACAGGAAGCTGAAAATGAATATGACCAGATCTGTTATGTAAATAAATGACACCAAAGCAGATGCATGAAATGGAGAGGCACACCAAACAAGCCCAGGATGAGTGTTGAAAATACCTGTGGTTGGGCTGCATAGGGGTCCAGCTGGCCTCTGCTCTGGGCTCTGTAGTTTGGATCCAACGTCCTGTAACCATCTGGGTGAACTGGCCTAAAACAAGAACGCATTTAAATATGAAAAACGTCATTACATGGAAAAGTCTTGTGTACTGAAGTTCAGAGAAGACATACATTTTTTTATGTTTTTAGTTTTTAAATATATATTTGGAGTATTATTTCACAATTTGTTCAGTATAGTGTTCTAAAAAAGCTGAGAATATTTTTTTTTCTGAGCACACAAACACACTCAAATGCATGATAATACAGGATTATGATCAATCAAAACACAACTCTAAGTAAGATAATTATAAAGGAACACCATTACAACACGTTTAAAAGCTCACATAAGTTAATGTTACATAATATGCCCACTTTATGTCTTGCAACCAAATACATCAGAGTACAGACCTGTAGCGATCGTCGATGCGGGCCCCTCGGGTAAGGCTGGCATAAGTTTCAGATGGGGGTCCGCCTCTGTAGTCATCGTAGCCCCCTGGTGGTCCGTAGTGGTAGTTGCGAGGTACAGTGTGAGTGGGGTAGTCCATGGGCCCACCTGGTGCCGGCCTGTAAGGAGTGGTGTAGCCCATACCTGTCATCGAGCCACCTCCGTCCAGAGACAAGGTGTCCGACACAGAGGGGATGACTGTGCGTGTAGTAGTGGTCTTTATTACTTTCTTTACCTGAAACAAAATAGAAACATTTTAATTTTGTCAGAGGATGTATAGAAGAGTGAACCGAGTTAACTGTGAGGAATGGTGGTCGTAAAAACAACACGCAGGTCTAACCACTTACTGATGTAAGTTCATTATCATAAGAAAATAAACATGTAACGTATTCTGACAGTCAAGTTTTCAAAATATATACTACCATTTACCAAGGGTCTGTTACTCCTGAACACTCCTGTTACTCCTGTTTCTTTTCAATAGGATAAAATATGCATGCTGTAATTTCTGACGGCATGTTCATTGCCAAACCAAAATGGCCCCTGAATAAACCAATGTTTGATTTCAACTGTTAACTGTGACTTTGTAAATCAATCATTCCACTTAATCCAGTAGGATTAAGTGGACTGACACATCCCATAACGAATTCACTGTCACATTCTTTCAAAGAGAGCAATTTGAAGTTATAATATTACATCTTACAATGTTAGACGACATAACTAGTAGATTGGTTGTATCATATTGAAAATACTGTGCTTGTTTACATTGGTTTCTGTGCGGCGTGTGGTCCCATCCTCTCCACTCTCCACGGTGATGACGGGCGGCTCTGGGGGCTGCTCCTCCACACTGAAGGACTCCTGCACCAGCTGACCCGGCTCCATCATGAACTACATAACAGCCAAAGAACCAGAAGAACCATTAACTTCAACTAACACCACTGAATTATTCAACAGATGAAACGGAGAGGGCTCTTAAGGCTCGCTTACGTGATGTGTCCCGTTGATGTAACCCTCGTTCAGAGTCAGCCGCTCTAGGCCTGCATCAGGAATGCGCCCGTTCTGAGGAGAGAGGAAACATTAACATGAGTGACATGAGTGAGGGGGTCTTTGAAAGTCAAAACAGTCAGCCAAGGTTAATCGGCAACACCACTGAGGACATCAAATCAGACCAAAGAAGCCATTTCAGCTAATGCATTCACCTAGCAGAGCGGATACAGCTCAAAATAACATTTCTGCATATTTATAATAGACCGTAGGGCAGCAACAATTCATTGGATTATCATGACTTGTTGACTAGAAAAATAAATGTTATCAGATTGAGAATTGTAATCTGACTATAACAACAAACGCCAAAAGGCATTTGACAGCAGAATGAATAAGTCATGTGTCAAAAAAAGGAATCACTAATATAGATTTTTCATAATTTTTCTCTACCTAAAAGACTTCAGTCACCATATTTCAACCTTTATATGGTTAAAATTGTATTTCAAAATCCCAATGTACAATACTACCAAATCACGACTAAAATAACCACTAGTTGTAGCCCTAATAATCTATACTAGTGGTCATCACACTATGCTAGATAATATCATACATACATTTCAAAATTCTTAAATTAATGACAACTATTCCCCCTAGACACATTACCCCAGTAGACTGTTGCTGCCTATTGCTTGATTACATTCTACAAATCTTATAACACTGCAAAGGCAAAACAACGGTGAAGTTGACAAAAGTTGAACAAATGTTTCCAGAAAATTAATGAGCTTGATGATGGAAAACACAGATGGGGTGAAATGGTGAGTAATGGACAAACAGCAGCCAACAATAAAGCCACAAAGTTCAGTGGAAAAATGCCCTGCCTGCCCCTAAGAGACTTGGGTGTGGTGCTTTTTCCATTCCTGCCACAGGGGACGCTCTCTGCACCTCTACAGGGCCTTCACAGGTAAATTCTAGCTGCTCAGGGGAGTGTGATTGCTCAACACCGTTTCTTCCGGATTTGGAGAGGCCTTTTATTATGTGACAAAAACGCTTTTATCAAAATGAGGCACTAAATGAACAAATCTAACCCATTTTAAAACGTCTTCCAACCACTGAGAAGACTATTCAAACACAATTTACAGGTTTGGACAAAGAAATTCGAGACTTGAGTTCCCAGGAGTAAAGTTGGGGCAGATGTGAGCGTGTGGGAACCTGTCAGTGAAGGCTGAGCTCTGGGTCGCTGCCTGGGAGAGCGGCAGAGGCATGCTGGAGCCTCTGGGCTGTGTAAACACTGTTATATAGATAACAGCTAAAACAGGCTAATGCTAACAGGTTGGTTATGCTAACTTTCCACAACACACCACTACACACCTGTGCTTCCTCCTTTCACTTTATCAGAGGTACGCTTTCACTGGGTCATTCCAAAATGTGCAGTGACAGGCAACGGTGGTCATTAAAATAACTGAAATGGTTTAAGTGAGTCACCTAACGATCGCATTCACTTTCTAGTCTTCTGTTGTCAGGTCACAACATTTTTATACTAAGAGAAGCCTCAATAAGCAATATCAGTTTTGATATCACAAAAATATCTGTGACAATGTAATGTAATTATTATCAAGCATCTCTTTACAATAGTTAATTAATCAATATTGAGTTTTGTTTTTGCTTGGACTTTTTTCCTTATTGGGTGATTTGTGTCGTTTCTGACAGAAATCTTTAAACAGAAAACTTGTGTGTTAAATGTTATCTATTTTATATGAATCGTAATGGTTGATTTTCACCTGACAACAGTCACACCTGTGCCATTAAATAACCACCGTTTTTAAGGTTTTAATTAAAACATTATTTCACTGTAGTACAGTTGTGCTGATAAAGAGGTTGAACCTCTGACAAGTTAACCTCATTTTTAACTATGGGTTCTGTAGAACATTATGACATTGCATGATGAAACCCACTGGCAAACATACCTGACATGGGTAGCAGTAGCCTGTTGTAAATTCTACAATACTAGTGCAGTGTGTCAATAGCCAACAAGGTACCAGGAGCTTTGTGGGTGTGTGTCCATCTTGTTCCGTAGAACATTATGACATTGCATGATGAAACCCATTGGCAAACATATCTGACATGGTTAGCAGTAGCCTGTTGTAAATTCTGCAATACTAGTGCAGTGTGTTAATAGCCAAGAAGGTACCAGGAGCTTTGTGGGTGTGTGTCCATCTTGTTCAGTAAAAGCATGAAGTCACTTTTCTGAAGCTAAACCAACTATCACGCGATAAGAGGGCACAGAGGGCGTGGACTACACTAGTGGGACACTTTATCAGAAAATCAAAGCCAAAAGAATAAGTCAAATGACACAACAGATTCAAAAGGCAAAAGTTTGTTGATTTCTGAGAATAATCCGTATATGAAAGCAAAACTGCACATTCCAACACATGCTCGTTATTAAACAGACTAAACAATGGGAGTTAAGTTTGAAGAAAAGCATGTACACAACCACAGTGAAACAAGCTACTGATATTACATAGAGCTCTAACCTCCTCAGTAGGGCTTTAACAGCCTGGCCTTTACTTAAAATTTCCTATAATCTGAATTTATTTGATTTTCTTGGATTAATCTGGCACAATATTGTACACCGACTTCACACTTAACCATAGCCTTTTCTCAAAGTTTGGGCTGGCACATATTGTTTTGGGTTTTGCTTCTGTAAATTCAATGGAGTGTTAATGTCTTAAGGAGGCAAGAGTGTTTTCTGTCCACAATGACCCAACAGAATACCATAGAGGACTGTGGATTTCAGCAGTTTAAGTTTTGAAAGTGAAAGTTGTGGACAGAGCAGGAGGTGGTGTGTGTCCCCTTTGATGAGTGCTATAGTGCTATAGTGTCAATGTGCAGTAGTGAATAATAGTTTCGATATATTGTTTCACTTTATTGTTATAGTAAAAGAACATTTTTAATCTATCAACTGGACAGAAAGTTGTAGGAGTGAAGATATTTCGCTGCTCATCAAAGCCGCTTCCTCAATTCTAGTCTGATTGTTGGTGGACACTGCCTTTTATCTATGTGAAAGGAGGAGGTAACTGCACTGAAACTTACACACCTATTGTTTATAGTTTCTGTTTGATGGCTTGGTCTAATGAGATAAACTAAGTGTGAACTGTGTCTTACCAAATCTTAACATAATCATCAAGGCCCCTAGTGGAGGCTCACACACCTATTAGCATACAGGCTAGCCCTATTGTTTTAAGTCTAAGGATGGAGTTATAAATAGAAGACAGATGATGTTTAAGGCCCCCATTCCTTTATTTATTATGATATATTCCATAGCAATATATTTCAAAATGTCATTATGAATGTTATTGTGACAGCCCTACAAGTAACACCATAGTATTCATTAATTAGCATGATGCACTAAACTAAACAGCTGTTAAAGCCCTTGGAGGAGGCGTTTTCTTCTGTGTTAGTGACGGGGTGAGGATGAAGAACCATGATGAAGGCGGATCACATGAACTCAGACCAGAGCAATGTCTCCATGGATACAGATGATGCAGAGGATGAGTTCAGATTCAGATGGGATGAGCATGTCTTTTTTTGGAGGGAGGTTACCTGTATGTTGGGGAGGGGGCGGGGCAGGGTGCCGGCACACGACCTGCGCTCCTCCTCCAGGGCTCGACTCAGCATCTCAAACTGCCTCTCCTGCTCCCGCACAGAGGCCAGCAGAGAGGCCGTACTCGCACACTGCTCCATTCACACTGAGAGGGAGGAGAGGGGCAGACCAGCACCAGGGTTAGAAGGTAGGAAAAAAAAAAAAAACAGGGAGAACAATATCACAAAATTAAAAGATCCACTTAAAGCTGCCCAATATATGAAAATAAGCACCAAGGTTAGAAAGTTAGAAAACCAACAGGGATAACAATAGCACAAAATATACTTAAGGAAAAACTAAGACCCACTTGTGACATGAATTATAGCTGCACAATATGTGAAAACATGCCATTATGATGAGAAAAGAACAAAAATAATATAGGGTGACAAAGAGGCAATCCTCAAATCTAACTGGAGGAGGGCAGATTATTAAAAAACAGATAATATTGTGGATGTTGTTTTGAAGATATGCAAAATTTAACTATGAATTATAATTTTTGAATAAAAATGTAACAAGAAGAGCTGACTAAAATGAAAATAGAAAAAAAAAACAATTATTGTAAACTTCCAAATTAGGGTATCATGTGATATTTCTACACTTGTCATTTCACATTTGTCTCATACTTGACCTCTGCATTTAAAGACATTTTAAACAGATTTCTGCTGGTTTGACATAATAACGCCTAATCAGCCAGGTCCAACTGCAATCAAATCAAGCCTATATTTTTGTTAATATCAAACATTTTGTAAAACATTGTGCAACTATAAATCAAAATAACTTATAGAACAAATATGGAGACAGGACAGAAAACTCAAAGATAAAACATGATTATTAAAGAAGTGGTCAAGGAGACAGATTAAGGAGGAAGGAGGAAGCAGAGATAGTGTTTGACAAGGCCAGACTTGAGGCAGGTCTTTAATCAAACACATTTTAATCCAGGCTCAGACACAGAGGGCTTTGTGTGTGCGATACATGCTTAGTTTCTGCCTAATCACAAGGGGCAATGTGAGCAACATCACACTCTCAAGTTAAAAAAGAAGCAATATCTGGAACATACTAAACATTAGAAACAAAGCATTGACTAGAGCAAAACTAGCAAAAACCAAAATGTCATGGAGGTTTTCACAGTACAAAAATAGATCTCGACATAATGCCTCATAGTCATCACATCTGCTCAAAGGTCCATAGCAAACACCATCAGTGACACATTTTTCCAAATAAAGATGTAGTATCGATTATTTTAATAATAATAATTTAAAAGCGACAAATTACTTTTTAAACCTTTTACTAATTGCCTCACTTTGCCCTTTTTATCAATGTAGCCTTGGATTTGAATTAATTTAAATATTACAAGTTAGTAACTTGAGTTACAACAAGCCATCGCTTGAACACTCAAGATGTGCCCCAAAAACACTGGACTCACCAGACACACGTGTTCCCATAGACTTTGCATATAAACTCAAAGTCCCTGACACTACGGTTTCAACACAGCATAAGTCTTCACATTAAGTTGGGTATTCAGCCAGTAAAATGTTGGTTGATAGCCACTACACTAAAGTTCAAATATTGGCCCAATACAAGTAATAGTTACAGCCAAAGTAATATGCATGATCCAAGACACATAGTGCTCCAGAGGTTTCATAACAGCATACATCGTCACATCTGATCATGTGCAAACAGTTTAGCAGAATCTAACCTGCTGTGGATGTAATTTGGTTTCTTCACCTTCAGCAGCAGGTTAAAAATAGTGAAGAAGTGAGATTGATGACGGCAGCGCAGGTAGCTCGTTAAGACCGATTTCATCCCAGAGAAATGGAAAGTGAACAGCAGGAAAGACAGGGCCAAAGTATCCCAAATGTTTATCTTCACTGATATCCAGCCTCTATTCTACAAATAAAATTCACCCGGACCTCTGTAGATGATAGTTTGTGCCACTATGAAGCATGTATAAATGTATTCTGCTGCCAGAGGAAGGACATGATGTAAAAATTACACCAAATCAAAATGTGTGCAAGGAGGACGATTTGGTTTAACCTGTTTCACTGAAGATTGGAAAATAAACTGAAATTTGAGTGAAACAGACAACACTAATAATTCATAGCAGAAACACACATTTGTTATAAATATAAATGAAAAGAAATGATTATATCACGAATTGCTTAAAATTTAATTAATCTATTAGAAAGACAGCCCAAAATCAGAATCCACAATGAGTATGTCCTGTCACTGGACACTGAAGAATGAGCCTAATCAGCAGATGACATTTGTGCCACTCATCTCCAAATGACGAGGGCAAAAAGCATTTTCTACATCAAAGTCCTCTGAGTCATGTTGATCTGATCGGAGTCCGGCAGCACAAACAAAGAACACTGTATTAGACTGAACAACTGCTGCTGAAGAGGCAGAGATGAGGCAGACCAAAGCACGGAGCTCTAATGGACAACAGGGGTGGTACAGTTTAAATTACTATAGGCGACATTGAAAATCACCTTAAATGTCATTAATACATTACCATTTCTCTAGTATGTGACCAGCTTTCTAAAATCAAACTCTGAACAATAAAAGTAAACGCAATGTGACATAAAGAGCCAGAAAACAACTGTACATTTACGTTCTTTTTCTTCTAGTTGTTTGTCACAATTCATATAATTTTAATTCTTATTAATAATCATGATTATTTAGTTATTATTTATTGATTACTTATGTGAAATTGCACCCTTGACATAACAATTAACAATTTAAAGAAATGTTTTTCCAATTGTCCTCAACATAGGAAGCTAAATCCATGAAATAATTAGTTATTCATTTATTTTTGTGTTTAATTCCAATTCTAGGTTCTTGCATGATGTTTGATGTGTTGTAAGCTAAAACTAATAACTAACATGTCTTTTATTATTATTATCAAGGTAACATCTTCTACATGGCACAGTACATGTAAATTTGTTTGATTTTTCAACATAATCAAATTAATGGTTCTTGCCTCAACACATCAGATTCTGTCTTTTGTTTCTTTCCTTGAGTTGCACAAACTCTTTGAGCCTTGTAAGTCTCTCACGCAGCACCATTGTCACACATTCCAGGAGAACTCTGCATGTCAAGTCCTGCCTCCTCTGTTCAGACAAGAGACGGTCCCTCCTTCACTGTGCTCTGTGCTCCTCTCATTCTTCAATCAAAAACACTTTTACTTTTAAGCACTTTAGTCTCGGCACAAGCTCAGTCAGAACTGTTGGTTTAAGATTACAGAAAGTGATGTCATTCCCAGATGGGGGCAGAAGCCAAGATTACCGTATTATAATAGGTATAAAAATAAAATGAGCTTATAAAAGAACTGCAGTTGACTAAAGAATTATTACTACAATACTTTCAACTTCCTGACGCAATAATTACTTGACTAAAGTGGGACATGTTGTGAAACTATATCTCTATGATCTGACTGATCTCATCAGCCCACTAACAACAATGCAAAACGAGAAGAACAAGTGTAAAGTAGCAGGTGAAACTCAATTAACTTCTCCGTTTGCATTTCCATGCCTATCCCTATATTTCCATGATTAATAATAAAACTGTTAGTCAATTAAGACACCATCGCCCTACCTATGTTTTTCAACAGCTTTAAACCAGATCAGATCCCATCTCAGCTTAATTAGCAGCAGTTTCAAAAAAGATACAACATAATTGATTCAAGACACAAAATTATTATAATGTAAATAATCTAAGTGAATAAAAGCGATGTCACTTATTTTCCAAACCGATAAGGAGGTTAGCAACTAGCATCCAAACTTCTGGATCTGAAAGCCTGACTACAACTTGAGCAACATCAGCTGACCACAAACCAATAAAAGTTCTCTTTACAACTAATGCGGTCATCAATTATATTTTACAATGATCTTAAGTGCCCGTGAAATCCATTGTCAAGTCAAAGAGCTACTACAGTAATATTACTTGAAAATAAAGATGTAAAAAGCCTTTATTACTCATCACAGAGCAAGGTTAAATAGACCTCTGGCAACATAAGCGTTCATCAAGTTTGTGTCCGTGAATACGATGCTCCCTCAAAAACCCTTATTTGTATTTATTCAGTGTGTTTATGTTGCGCTTTTTCACCGAAGCAAGTTCCTAGTTTGTGAACTGTGTTCACAGACTATGGCAATAAAAGTCTTCTGATTCTGAAAACCTGTTCTTGCGGTGAGTTTCAAACAGCTATGCTCACTTAAAGCCAGCACATTAGCCATTCATCTACTGTAAGGAGGACACGGGCAAAGGCAACGCTAAGTGGGATAGCTTACAAACTGCAAGGCTAAACTACTTATAAACCGGAGCTAAAGCTTAACGCAATTACCCCCAACACTTGATCCTGTTGAATAAAGACATGTTAATGCAATAAGAGGAGAATAGCTGAAGATGTGTTTAGCTCATTCCTAACTGTAAAGCTAATACAAAGTAATAAGAGCGATGTATTATTTTATTTAAAGGTGCAGTGTGTAACTTCACTGGTGGAGGATGTGCTACCTGCTTGTCTTCATGGAGATGTTATCGGTTGACCTGCATGCTGCATATTTCACAGTATGGCATTTTATCTGCTGTATGCTCTATGGAGGCACTAGATTACAGGTCAGATCTGTGGAGAGGCAACACCCTCACTGTAAGAGTGAATATTTAACAAAAAACATCTCTGATTGAATAAATACAAGATGTACAAGTTTAACGGCATACTGTTGCACATTTCAGGAAAAGCAATAATTAATCCCGGAGACAATCATAAAAAGTTTTGTACCTTAGACCAGGAGAGTTACACAGTGCACCTTTAAAATGCAGCGAATTTACTTTCTGAGAATTTAAAATGCTCTTCCGCCTCTGCTTCTTTATATGCCATTTCAGTTGTAGTTGCTCAGACAGAGTTGAGGTGAAGCTGTGGTTTGGCTTGCTCGGCGCTGACTCAGTGCTGGTCACTCATCTGGCCAAAGAGAGCTCTGTGTGTTAGCACTGGCCCAGGTCCAAAAGCCTCAGTGCCATCCTGATCCAGACTGGACCAGGACAGATCAGGGCTAATGCATGACAACTAGAGTGTCTTATACATTTGGCACCAAAGGTTAACACTGGCTATGGATTTTAGTTAATTTAGTTTAAAGTTTTTGACTTTTAGCTTTGATTCACATTTAACATGATTTTTGTTCTTTTATAACCCTGGTTTTGTCCAATTCTTTAGACTTGGTTTTCAGAAGTACTAAGGTTGGGTGATTCTGCCTGAAAATAAAACTACAGAAAACGGTAAAAACTCAAGACTGTATTTAACCCAGTGGCCATTGGCAAATCTTTAATGCAATAGTTAGTTTTATCTCATTCATAAAACATTCATTCTCAACATTAAATTTGACATCCCTGATTTCAAAGCGGGCAGAGCTGCGTGGCCCTGTGCGTGGCCCTGTGCGTGGCCCTGTGCGTGGCCCTGTGCGTGGCCCTGTGCGTGGCCCTGTGCGTGGCCCTGTGCGTGGCCCTGTGCGTGGCCCTGTGCGTGGCCCTGTGCTTGGCCCTGTGCTTGGCCCTGTGCGTGGCCCTGTGCGTGGTCCTGTGAAAAATTATTTTCTTCCCAACTAATCGATTTGAAATGCAACTTAAATTTTTGCCCAGCCCTAAATGTTATCTAAACCAGGATAACATTTATCTAATTTATCTAAACCAGGATAACATTTATCCCATCTGGTTGGGATACGCTTCCTGTGCTACAGAATAATTTCTATCAATATCACTGACACTCCTTGATTTAAAATACCAAAATAATTGTGCAACTTTTACAGTAAGATTTTGACAGTCACTGGTCTTGTGAATGGAGGGCGTGAGTGTGACATAAGTGCAGACATATAGAGCACATGTACAGAAGACACACCCCTCTGAGTGCCCTGTGCTCTCCAGCTGTCTCCTCTCCACACTCACAGGAAGGAAATGTGCCACCGCTGTAAGCCAAAGTAGAGGCAAAAAATACTCCAGCTATGTGGGCACTGGACATACGCTATGTAATTTAGACTCCATGGCATTTCTGGGTCAAGGAGCAGTGGTACCTGTGTCAAACTTTTTCACAAAAGAGAAAGCGGTGAAAACATTTTAGGAAAATTTTAGGAATTTTTAGGAATATTACAGCTCAACCAGTTTCTGGTGTGCGTGTGATTCTTTTACACTTGTATTAGTTTAAAATATACAGTACTCTATAATTGATTTGAACATGGATATTCTATAGGGTTACAAATAATTATTAAAGTAGTCGCCTAGTTAAACAATCGTTGTACATTGCCATTTTTATAATACATTTTAACCAATTAACTATAATTGATAAAGAAAATTGAAAAGTTTATTCTTCTTTTCTCCGTTTTAATAATGCCGGTAAATGACAGGTTTTGCAATATTAAAAAAGTAGCACACTTTTTAATGCAACCCTGGCAAATGGGATGGCCTGCATTTTATAATATTTTAGAAAACCAGCTCCATCTTTCCCATAAGCATTTGATGAATCATAAAATACTAAACAGGTATACGAAACACTACAGGTCGACACATGCATTTATGAAACCAGATTCCTCCAATATTTCACAGTAAGTTGCACCTCAGATATGTTTGTGTTAGTACTCAGAAATATGACCTACTGGAAAACACAACTCTTTTATAGAAGTTTATATCATTTCAAACAAAATACCAGTGTTGTTCTGATGTCATTAAGAAGAATTACTGCAGAGTCTCACGATTAGAGTGTGACCCACATTCAACAAGGAAGCTATAGTCAAAGCTATAAAGGCAGGTCACTGTTTTGCGCTAATGTCACTTTCAAGAAGAAGCTGATGATATCGCTCATGCTAACATCAATAAACAATACTGCCAATGATCATGCAAACTTGTAAGTCATAACCCAAGGCATCTCAAATTATATGGTGACTTATGGTGAGAATCAATCAGGACACTTGGTACAGACAGTCCGGAGAGTCAATTTAACATAAGCATTGTTGTATGAATGTTTCAATGGAGTCAGTGCAGACAACTTCTGAGTCTGGGTTGAATGTTCATCTAGTCCACTCATTGGGTTATCCTCATTCAGGTCAATTTCCCCAGTTTTGACCAAGACTATATAGTTTATACGATACTCAATGCCAAGTTTGATACCACATTGATCTTTTTTTTTACTTTTTTCATTAATAGACTGTACTTTTCAGGATAAAATATAATTATACTTTCTTTATGTTGCCATGCGCTCTTACACTACTTCTGATATAGCTCAAGATCATTCTAAAACTGTTCAGGGACAGTCACATTTTGTCCTGTTTGTCAAATGAATATCTAGTTCCAGTTAAATGTTTATCTAAATACCAAAAATAAATGAGGTCAGAGTAAGTCCAGATATTGTGCTATTTTGTGTGTTAATCATTACAGGACACTGTCATAATCTGTTCTTTTTGTTTTAGCACATGTCCCAAAGCAGTGCCTGATCCGGCAGCGTGGCTACGTGCCCATCATTCAAATGAAAACACAGGCTGCAGGTGTAACCGAAAGAGAGAGAGGGAGAGAGAGAAAGAGGCGGGGGGCAGAAAGACAGAGAAACAGGCAGAGAGACAGAGAACAGAGAGAGTGAGACAGAAAGAGAAAGAGAAAAGGCAAAGGGACAGACAGAGAGAAAGACAGAGGGTGAGACTGTGAGAGAGGGAAAGAAGGGGAGACCGGGAGAGAAAGACACAGAAAGAGTGAGAAAGACCGAGAGTAAGCTGGTGAGAGACAGAAAGAGGAGGAGGAGCAAATTAAAGAATAAAAAAATAAAAAAACTCAACCTCAGTTTGTCAGTGGGACACACCCTTACTGTGCACTACAAGCCCGTCATTACACAGCCTCACAAATGATAGGCTACTTAAAACAACTGACCATGCGGCAAAACTCCACTCTCAACCAACAACAGTAAATCTAGGGGCAAATAAAGAAGTAAAACTAAAAACTAGACCCATTTTAACAAGTATGTTTTTAACAAGGGATTTTTCCTTGAAGAAGCAACATGTCAAAACCTGCTAATCTCTCCTTGTGTACAGGCTGTTGCAACAGGTCAACACTGGGAAGACTTCAGGCTATTTACAAAAATATGTCAGGCATTTGTCCATATTGTAATGATCAAAAAACCTTAAGTGAAATTAGTAACATTGTACCACATGTAGATTTTTATCACAATCAAAAACACTTAGAAGTATAACAGACTAGCTTTTCAGCTTTTGTTGATCATTAGAAAAGTTAGTGAGAATTCAAAACATTGCTTGACAGACAGTGCTATCTGCGACCTTGCATGAGTACATGATATGCCATTCCACATTCCTCTATTGGTTTTTAAGCATAATTAGTAGATTACAGAGAGAAAGACAACCACAACGATAATCAAACATATCAAGCCGAGTACAATTGTTTTTAAGTTACAAGGCAATACTGAAGAACATACAAAGCTATTTCAACCAAGCATTGAAAAGCAAGGTTTTAGACCATGGAGCAAAGCTGAGAATGTAACTGTTGATATTCCTCAAACTATAAACTTAAACACTGCACTAAGCTTTTTTGGTTGAGGGTCCACCACTTGCTCGTTTCCATGCACATGTTGCTTCGCCTGTACCACAATTATGTTGTACAAATATTTATACAAATTACATTGTACAAATACGTTTAATTGCACATATTTACCCTGCATTTATTCCATTACAGGATTTTTTTTGCTCAAAAAATATCTTAAAAACTTCTTACTGTGAGCATTTCTGATCAGTAACTTTGCCGTATGACATCACTTACTTGTCTTCTAAGAGATAAATAAGTTTAACACCATACTGAGAATATTCTATTCTAGGCCTCTTTAAGGAGACATGCAGGTGACAGATCTTCCACCAGAAACATATCATAACTATCACTAGAAAGTATTTCCAAACTAACATCCTAGGAGAAAACACTGATAACCATTTCTCAGAAACCCAGGCCTGTAAGATGAGAAGCCGTCAGAATAAAAGGTGCAACAAACCCGCCTGCACCTTACCACACCCCACTAGAGCAGTGGCAACAGCACAGTTTACAGACTCATATAACAGGTTTGACTTTAGTCTTGCTCCTCTGTCTCTCTCCCCTTTTACCACTTCTGATCTACTCACCCTCCTCTAGTCTCCACCGACGCGACCACATCAAATGACAGCTGCTAAAACAAGGGGCTAGCCTAATAATACACCTACTACAATGAACGATTTAGACGTGATTTAGAAGTGAATCACAGGCCACAGTTACTCCAGTGTTTCCCGGAGAGAGAGGGAGAGGGCGTTCGTTCAGGTACAATGAATAATGGCTCAGTGATAAGGGAGCTGGACTTTGCTCCTGGCTGGCTGGCCTAAACCGAGAGGTGGTTACTTCCTTGATGCTCACCTGCTCTCAAGATCTCCTCCTGAGTAATACCGCTACAATGAATGAAAGAAGATACAAGAAAACAACTGTGAAACATAGTATAAAAGTATATTTCTTTACTACAGTGGGTTATAGATATAGCAACTCCAGTGTCTTAATAATAATTTAAAGCCACCAAAATAGCAATTATGACAACACAGAAGACTACATTCAAATTTGCCAAATGTATTATTCAACTTGTACCTGGGCTGTCTAAACATACACGTCTACTAGAAAAATATTAGTCAATGTTTAACTACAATAAAATCAACTTTTTTCCATAACTATAATACTGTATTTATGAGCTGCTTAAACAAGAAATCACAACTTTTTCTGCATTAAACATTACATGAAATAGCACTGTAATTACCAAAAGATCCGTATTAAAATGTTTAGCCTGCAAACTTCTATGACATACTCACACTAGTTTGAACGATACCAACCATGTTAGCCACTGCTACGCTAGCATGCTAACTCTGTGTCCATACACAACAAGCAAGTTCGTCCCAATCAAACAACTTTTTCCTCAGCAAAGACATAATCCAGGTATTTATACGTAGATTTACCCACGAAATGCGCATAGTTACCTATTTAGAAGACAGTTTAGTTTGTTTTCTCAAAGTCCATAAGTGCTTTTGAGGTCGACGTAGGCCTAGCACAGCCGACAGAGCTGCTGCCGCTGCTCCGATACAATCCGAAAGAAACCTCGGAAAAGTGAGTTGAAATGGGGCGGAAAATGCTCCAAACGTGCCAAAACAACCAGCCGAAAGGTAAAATAAATAAGCGTTGCACACAGCAGGACCTGGACTCAAAATGAAAAAGAGAAAACACCCACCTCCGCGATTTCCTATCCTATCTTCCTTGCGTTGTTGTTCACTTGTCTCTGCTCTTCCTCTCCGCTGGGGGCAAGAGGAGGGGGCTGTGGGCAAATACAAAAATGACAATATTACACCGACATAATTACGACCACAAAGTTTATAAGAGCTGTTTATAATTACTTTTAGTACGAGACAGTTAAGTTCAATTGTTTGTGGGTTGAAGAAACATTGACTTACTTATGATTGGATGATTAGAGTTTGGAAGTGGTGCGTGTTAAAGCTCCTCTGCTGCCCCCACGTGGTCAAAGTCTGAAAATGCGAAAACAAAAGATTGAAGAGAAGAGAGTCATTACCTGTCTCAAAATGTGGAAGTGGTGAAGGTAATCTGAAAATAACACAATTTAAACAAAACCAATACCAGAATACACGCTTTTAGTAAATTTGTAAATGTGCTAGTCTATTAAAATTCCAACAATAACTATATTTTTAACTAATAGTTGTATTTATGATGTATGTAGACCTACAATTTATACTTGTAAGTAAAAATATTCTCTATGAAAAACAAGATAGCTTGCCATACTAATACAACACTGGGCCTAGACTGCAGAAAAACAGCGTTTTCTTGAATTGTTATTGTTATAGGTACGGCTAGGCAATATGACAAAAATGCTGCTCTGTTTTCACACACAAACCCTTTCTTATCCTCATCCTGTTGATCAGCCTCCATCATGCTGTGAGTGAGTGATGGGTGATTTAATCATTCACAATGAAATGAGCTGTCAGAAGAAGCAGATAAAGGCAATATAAAGATACTATTTGTTAAGTGGGTTCTAGGGAAATTGTTTTAGGCTGTAGTTAAAGGCTATATCAAAGTGCAAGCACTAAATTATTATAAATAAGCAGAATGAACCTTAACATTTTACTGTTGTTCAGTTCAGTTCATTCTATTGCTTGTTAGGCTCAGTCATTTCTCCTTTTTAAAAAACAAGTTCATAAGGTGAGAGGAGAAAGATGCGTCAAAACGAAATAAGGAAGTCTGAGTTTAAATATTAGAAGAAGCAGAGGCTGAGCAGCAGAAGACATGTCGAGTTGTGTTTATGACAATGATCCTGAAGAGAGGGAACAAGTCGTAGGTACAATGTTAGGGAATCCTGCAGAGAGAGAAGAAACAGAGGAAAGAATCGTGATCATTTATGAAGGTTCTGAAAATACAGGTCCAAGGACTGGGGAATATACCACCCGAAATCAGAGAGATACAGCGCCACGGCAAAGTAAGTAATGCACAGTATTTAAGCTATATTTTCTGTAAATTCACATTTAAACTATACTTTTTTTTCTCAGCATGTTACAACAAGAGGTCATTCATTGCAGTTTCACTGTCTTTGAGTCTACTCTGTCATCTTTTATTGGCTGGGATCACAACTCTTGGACTGTTAAGTATGAAGATTACAACTTATATACCTACAATAGTAGTTTGTACTCATCATTTTAGATATAGCTGTAGGGCTATACTTTATATTTCTCAATTTCTCGAACTAGCCACTATTTGAGAAATTATAAAGGTGTGTAATGGGAGGGATTCAGCAACTTTTTTGGTCTGTTTCCCCAACTCATGACACCAGTCAAAAAGTGCCTTATAACTACAGATGTACAAAATAAGCCCTAAGTATTACACTCAAAGTCAGACGTAGGCATAATAACAGATACTATTGACTGTATGATCATTGCATTGATATCCACCCACCTAAAAGCTATTGAATATGTTTCATTGAACCAGGCCTCAAGCTGCAGCAAGAGAATGTGAAATGTGTACAAAAACATGATCAGTTAAACAGAGAGAGATTTGAACTTGGTGAGTGTATCTTCATCTTCATATATGTTGAGGCAATTTATACTACTTTTACTGTATTCTTACGTTTTGTCTTATGTTAAAAAATAGGTTAAATATATTTTTATTAACAGCCTATTAACACTATCTATTCTTTGATTACATCTCTGTCCACAACTACATTGTGTGCATTACAAGTGACTTTGTCCTGTGAGATAAATTAAGTTGTAGGATTCTTCCATAGGAGTAAATAGGAGTTATCTAAATTATACAAATGCTTCTTTCAGGTAATTTCTGTGAATATGGATGCAGATCGTACAACCAGAGTTTTTATTACATTTCAACTGAAAAAAAAACCTGGGAGGAGAGTCAACAGGACTGCAGAAACAGAGGCGCTGGTCTGATCATCATTGACAGCAAAGAGGAGCAGGTGATGTTCCGTTATATTAAGTGTTTTCCATAGCCTACAGATAAGGCTGTGGTGGCCCTCTTTAGATCAGAAAAAATATTTTGTGATTGTTTGTTTGTTTGTTTTTTTTATCCCAGCTAGCCACTTGTCCACCATCATACATCAAATGTAATAATAGGATGACATTTTAAAAATGCCATAATCTAACTTTTCTGGTGGGCGGTTTACCATGGAGACAAGCAGTCAAGTTTCAGGGCCGATCTATGGAGAAGTGCTCACAGTGTGAATGCATGTACTTCAAGGATTGATTGATTTATATTCTTATGTAATTATGGTCCAGCCATCTGTAATGTGAAATGTGCTCTTTCAAAATGATGACTATTGATCTGTTGCATGGATTGGGTTTTATTATCAGGAATTTGTCAGTTCTTTGAATCAGAACTACTACTGGATCGGTCTGAGAGCCACAGAGGGTATTTGGAAATGGGTGAATGGGTCCATTTTAGCCAATAAAGAAGAGTAAGTTTAACTTCTATTAAAAAGATTACAAAAATGTTAAAGTAATTCAAGTGAGACTAATCCTGTTCATATTTTTCAGGTGGGTACACTGGGACCATCCATCTGCACACAAGAACAAAAACTGCATAACAACCTATTTATACAGGACCACACATTATTGGGAAAATTATGGTTGTAACACATATTTAAAATGGATATGTGAAAAAAACACAAAGGTCTGAAAGGCTTGATTAAAAACCTCCAGAATTAACATTTTACTAAATATAAAAATAAGGAAATGAAAAATGTGATGAAATGTTGCCCACAATACAGAATACAGAAATTACAGAAATTGAAGTATGTAATTGTATGACAACTTGTATAAAATAAATAAATAAATAAATGCATATCTTCTTTCTAGTTCCTTTTTTGCTTCCATAATGACTTATTGATACTTGCCTGTTTTGAAAAATATTTTAATTGTAATATTAAAATCAGATTCCCAGATAACTTGTAAATTAAAAGATTTGAATGGCACATTATTATTATTATTATTATTATTATTATTATTATTATTATTATTATTATTATTATTATTATTATTATTATTATTATTATTATTATTATTATTATTATTATTGCATTTTGCAAAGTTGGAATTAATATTACAACTTTGCAAAATGCATCTCCATAATGAAATCTAAGATCACGATCGATCAAAAAGTGTTATATTATATTTATTTTTCAAACTGAATTGAAATCGTCCATATGACCTGTGTGGGCAGAGTATCCTCTGTTCCACTCCAGTGCAGTAGGTGGCGCCAACATCTTCACTGTGTTTTGGAAACACCGTTGTCTTCAGTTATCACTCAAACAAGAACACGGGCTAACATAAACACCTTAGACACTTTTTCCTACTGATCTTTTATCTAATTTCACTAAATCGGGGAAAATGCGTCTCGAAAAGCACACTGCTGTCGTTGCGTTTCACTCTCAGCTGTCCGCCATTTTGGAGAAGTTGATGGTTTTAGCTGTGGAGGAGATAAAGGAACTGGTGTTTGATTTTTGCGAAGAGATTAGCCAAGAGAAAACTCAAAACAAGGATCTGTACGAAAGGACGAGAGAGGACCAAGGGGAGAGTGTCTATCACTCTTCTGACTCCTTCTATATAGAGACACAGGATGGTAAGAAAGTGTAATAGTAACGTTACGTCTTTTTAATTAAAAAAAAGAAAAGAAAAAGATGGCCCTGCACAATGGGCTGAAGGGAACGAGACAAACGAATTCATCTGTGCACTATATACCATCAAGTTAGATAAAGGTGACTTCAAAAATAATAGAAAAAACGACGATATTTATGCAATAATGTTAATATATGCAAAAGGATTTTGGTCAGTGTCCATTACCTTGGGTCTGTTTTCAAAAAGAAAGCAAATAAAAGGTATCTACTAGCATTTTTTATTGTCATATTCAATTCCAGATCACAATGAACCTCAAGACCAGATGAGCCCAACAAACAGCAGAGAAGATGCAAAGGAGAAACTGTTCCCAAACACATTTTCCAACCATGACCCGGTAATTTTTACAGTGTATATTTAATTTAGTTGTTATCTCACTCATGGTCTCACTTTATTGTGTTTTGTGTGTCACAGGAAAACATGCCAACCAACTGCAAGTTTGAACAGGTTGCTACGGTTTCCAAAAATCCTTCTACCATTGAACAAAAGGAAGACTGTAGTCACGAGGAGTCCAGGCAGTCAAACTTTGAGCCTCCAGAGGACAACAAAAAACATCTTATTGATTATAACTCGCCAGACGAGTCCCAGTGTACAACATATGATGAAGATATTTCCACAAATCAAGACCACAGTCGTGATGTTGAGTTTCATATCAAACAAGAGGAAGAAACTCCAGGCTTTGAGACAGGTAGGCATATAGATCTTTATAATTCCAATGTCGAGCAAGGGATCCATTTTGATAGTTATGACACAAGACCAGAAGAGACACTGCCCTCTACTTTGGACAACGCTGGACCTATGCTGGGCATCCCTCCTTTCTCTTTACCAGATCAGCAAATGAACGCATATATTTTTAATCCAGAAAAACAATACGCAGTCCATCCTGAGCTGAGTTTGCCTCCAAGTAAGCAGGTTAAAAAGTATGAGTGTGATTTTTGCAACAAGAAGTTCTGTTATCCCAGCGACCTGAAGCATCATCGACTTTGGCACACGCGAGAGAGGAAGCATGTTTGCCAAATCTGTGGAAAAGCATTTATTACAAGATCCCATCTGCGCCGCCACGAGCTCATGCATTTAGATGTACAGCCAAGTGTGTGTCAAATATGTGGCTACAGGACTTCTCGAATGGTCTACCTGAAGGAACACATGAAAACACACAACAAGAAAACGCATGAATAAGTTGTATTTGTCTGAAATTAGTAACATTGACATTTATATATTTTATCATTTACTTTTGCCTAACAATAAAAGTACAAATTTTGTTTGTTCCAACCTTTCTTTCTTGAATTTGTCTATCAATGTCTATTGCTTTGCTATTATTTTTCTCTTCATGTTACCACAGCAAATCTTCCTAATATGTACTGATTTGCATAAACTATTCCTTCATTTAGCCACCCGATACCCACTTCTTATTTTATAGCCAATTTATTTATCTTTTGATTAATAACAAGCAACAATTTGAAAAGAATTTATAAATAAAATATAGACAGAATTTGGTGCTATGTTTTGAGGGTTTTTTCATGCATTATACGTCGACAATTGTTTGAGCATATTGTCAGAGAATTGACTACCATTTGCAAATCAGTTCAAACTGGGAGGAGGATGTACTGTGGCCCCTAAGTGAAAAAAATGCTTTCATTAATTTTCATGCATTTTGTCTAGAACTGATATTTGACATTTCTGAATTAGGAAATTGCACAAGATTTCAGATGCAGACAGGTCAGATGGTAACAGAAGCACAGCCTACTGCCCAGGTAAGCACTCATAGTGTAATCTATTTTTGCTTAATATTTGCTTTGATAAGTTGAGTCTAATTTGACTTGTTACATTTGTTTCATAGGATTTCCTTTTGGTCAATCAAGCCTCTTATGACCCACCATATAATGTGGCATTTGCTTCTTTGGACATACCAAGGCCTGCGCACACATTCCCTTATGTCCATAAAAACTGGAACAAACCAAGCAATGGCAACACTCAGACTTTACCTCAAATCAGCAAAGTGTTCAAGTGTGAGTACTGCAACAAGATGTATCGCTTTCCAAGTCTATTGAAGGCACACTATATGAAACACACACAGGATAAGCAACTGGCCTGTCGATATTGTGGCAAGCTTTTTAAATGGGAATACAGTCTGCGGCGCCATGAGAGGTCGTATTGTGGTAAATATTAGAGCGATAAACCTCACGTGACTATAGTAAGACTAGTTTTTTTTATCTTGTCTTATCTGAAAATACTCAAGCATGCATGACAATAACCATGTTTGGATAGCTGTGTAACGCTCATAAAAGGTCATGAAACTGTAAGAATTACCATGTACTCTGAACAGCTTCAGGAATGACTTTGAGACCACTTGCCTTAGCCCCATACTCCACATGCAAATAATTCTAAGCACTGCACTTTGGAAATCTCCCACAGCAAAATACAGGGGTGGACAATGTGCTGCAAAAATTCATACTACAATTTTCTCAGAGCCTATATTGCTATTTGTTTTCTTTTGTTTGCACTAAACTGTCATTGGTTAAATGTATCTGTCACTCACTCAGAGCTGTGGGGTGTCTGTGTTTGAGCTTAGAGCTGCATAAATCAAAGACAAATTGAATCTCAGTAATAGGATATGACCAAAATAACATTGTCACATGGATCAGATCATAGTTCGATCTTCATCATCATGTCCACCAGCCCTCACTCTCAATCATTTTATGCTTAAATTGTATTTCTGGAGGACGCAACGTTAACTTCGTGTCCAATATATCCCTGACACTAAAGTCAGTGGTCACAATGTTGTTCCTGATTCATAGATAGGCACAATCCACGTTTGAAGTTTGTTTCCATTTCATTTTTACAATTTGTATGTTTATATTCTATAATTTTATAAATTCAAAACCAGAGAATGTTACTGCAAAATAAATGTTCAAAATATGGATTTTTATTTTTTTTCTTGTTATTCTTTCATATATTGTAAGGGAGCCTACCAAAACGGCTCTGATCAAATAAGAGTTTTCTTTGGGAACACTTTTTAAAATGCACACAAAACAAAGGTCTGACAAATTAATGAGACATCTCAGCTACATGGCCGAAACCAATTGGCAGAGATTTTTATCATGAAAAAAACCTGGTTGCTTTCTCAGCTATAAATCGCATTGTGTCTGATTTAGTCAGAGAGGTCATTCACATCAAACTGTCAAGCAACTTATGTAGCTTCACAACCAAATACTATTGAATTAGATTAAAGTGTGTTGTGTGATTGTTTCTGTATATTTTGTTGTTGTTATTAATGTAAATGTGATCCTCTGTTTATATGGAATACAAATCTGCGGTTGTAATAGCTTTATTTAAATTAAATATAAGTTATCAATTTTCTTTTTTCTTTTTTTTTTTTTGTAATGATAATATAAATGTTAATCCAACTGTGAATGCTTTGCCTTTTCATAAATTCAAAAGCCGTTATGTAAAGAAGGCTATGTACTTCTGCTGATAAATAATTTTATACATATATATATTTTTTGTAATATTACAACATTACAACATTACTTTTCAGATAGATGTCAGTAGACTCCTAGATGCTCAAAACAATGTGGAGGGTTTGCAGGCTCGATTGAACACTAATAGGTTTCTATTGGAACATGTTAAAATATTTTTGAATTTTACAATAGGTATATAAAACTGTCTGGATGGTCTAAATAATGTTTAAAATAATTCTTACTTACAAATAAATATATAGGATGATAAATATCCAATAGGATTCTGATATTGTCCAACAGGATTAAAATATCCAGTAGGATTGAGGATTGTGAGAGGAATGCTGTAGGATTTTTTTTATTTATTTATTTATTTTATTTTATTTTTTTTATTCCAAATTGTAATCTCAGGTGCAAAGTTTGTTTTTATGTAATATGGGCTAGTTAATTGGGAAAAGAAAAAAATGCTTACTCTTTCTTGTCACTGAGCCTACTAACATATATTTGTTTAACGCTAAAGCGCACATCACCAATAGGGTAATAACCAGTTATTTTAAGTATTACACACTGTACAGCCTCTATCAGCTAGAATTACAACCACAGACAAATGAATAACTGTCCTGGATATTTATATACGAACGTGTGTTCCCCTGCGCCCTGCCCACCTGTAGCCCACAGATTAGACTGTCCCACAGCGCAGAGGGACAGAGACACGTGACGATGCGCATCTCTGCGCCTCTTTATGTTTCTATCAACTCGTCAAATGCGGAGAAGTTTGTGAACTTGGTGAGTAGCTCTTATTGTACATACTGCGTTTATTTACGTTATTGTGAAGTTGAGGTAATTGTTTGTTTTTCAGTCTAGGTTTAGAGATTATGCTCACATCATTTAATGTTAACGGTTTGAGGAAATTGTGCTAATCTGACGGTTATGCATAAAGTAAAAGTGCTAATAGGCTGTGTAAAATGAGCCATACAGGATATAAAAAAATATTCTATAGAGAGCGTCAAATCAAATGTTTTTTAGCCCACAATTTCCCTCAGAAATTTGCTTCAACCGTTTTTTAATCCCCAAATTAAAACATGAAGATGTGTGCAAATAAATAAATACGTATCATTTTTTGAATGTTTCTGGGGCAGCTGCACTTGGCTGCGCGTCCACATTGTGCCATGTGTCAATGTAGATTAGGAATAATCTGGATTAGAGTAACGGCTGCACCGCCTGCCGTCCATGTGGGACTTCACACGGCATAGTCCTCTCACCTGGCAATAATGACTCATATAAAGCTACACAACAGCTTTTGAATAATCAGCCCACTCTCACATAAGGGTCACTCAGGGTCACTAGTCTATTATATTTATCTATTCATTTGCAGGCTGTATGTCGACACTTTTGATTTTGTAAACCTACTTGACCTGTTTGACTTTCTACCAGACCCACTTCATTTTGGAGAACTGTAGATATTTCTGAAGGATGTTTTTTTTTTTCTTCTATCAGCCTCTCAAGTATATAGTTAAGTGCACACAACAATTTAAAGAGCAGAAGAATAGGCTACACTTTCAGATAGCATAGGCCAAAGTAACAAGGGTTATTATCTAGAACAGAAAATATTAGCCACGCTTTAGACGGATCTTTCTTCAACTTTATCTAATTTGAGTTTAGTTCTAGTCCGATTGTGAGATGCACCATATATTATACACTAGGGACTATACAATTACAAGACAAAACTAAAATCTGACCATTACTAAAATTTGAAGCAGACCAGGAGACCATGATGGGATCTGATGGAGGTACAAAGCCACGTTACTTGTTCACCCTGGCCTCTGGGATGGTGGAATGCCTGTGTTTTGCTGGAGTACTTTTTGGATGGGCCTCTTTGGTGTTTGTGCTCAAAGATGATGGATACTTTTATCAATACTGTGAAGGGGGTCAGAACAGCACTTCATTGGTTCCAGGTAAAACTCTTTTCAGATCTTAAAATATACAACTGGCAACTAACAACACAATTTGTAATAATCAGATGTCACAATTCGGTGATTGTTTGGTCCTAAATGTTGTCTTTTTTGCAGCCTTGGTTTAAATTCTACCCATTGTTTTTAGAATGATGAAAATTTGGACCATTACTATAACAAGTTACAATTTAAAACACAATATCATGATTTTACTTATATTTTCCAAACAGGGGTCAGTTTAACTACAAACTAGCGTATTATTATTTAAATGCTGTGAGTGAGGGTCCCAGCTTGTTTGAATGGTTATTTTGAGGAACTCATGCAGACTGCAATATCTTTTACATTCAAAAGAGAGCTGGTAATTCATTGCCATTTATATTGTAGATAATTGAAAATATAGTCTATATATCATCACAATGTCTCTTTTTGGCATCAGCACTTCTACAGTATACTTGTTTGTATTTGTTTTAAGTTGTATCAATTTTTCAGACTGTAGTCGACAGGATGAGCAGTTCGCCTTGGTGTTTACCATTGCATCTTTCCTCAATAACTTCATGACCTTCACAAATGGATATATTTTTGACCGCTTTGGTACAACAGTAACCAGACTTCTGGGAATGTGAGTGTGACCTTATTTTATTCATAAAATGTAATAGTTATTTTTGAAAGTTCCAGAAATACATTTGGGAAATGTCATACTAGGGCTACAACAATTACACATTAGAATTTTGCATGACCCCATCTGACCCCGTGTGCAGATACTGTTGCTTAGAAATCAGAATTTGTTTTTAGAAAACATCTCCAAATGCATAACATTAAAACACTAGAGTCATGCAAACTCTTAATACATATTTTAGGTGATTTTAAGCATGGCTGACTACATTTTAGGCTATATTTAATCACATATAAAATATAAGTATGAAAGAAAATGTCTAAAATATATTGTAACCCTGAAGAAGATAAAACAGTGGATTCATTCCAGTATGTATTTCTTCCTGATCCTCAAAGTGTTTTTGTTTGACTAATTCTAAGAAAAGCTGATTTGTAACATTTGTATATATTGATAGTTGTGGACACAGAAAACCAGATATGGTTATTAGTGTGAAGTCACACTGGTAAAAGAGGTTAGTGGGCCAGGTTTATAATATGTTACTCAGTTAACCTTTACCTGCATTTTGTTTCTTTTAAATTTGGGAAATATTTTCTACTCCATTCAATAAATTTTAAAAAGCATTTTGTCCAATCAGAAATATTGTTGGATGGATGAGTGCCCACATTTTTATTCAGTAATGACACTGTGATAAAACACATGTGTTTGAGTCTATTTAGAGTCCATTAAGTCCAAAAGAGGATAGGAATTTAATATTGAATATGTCATCAATTATTTCAACACATGAGTAGCTATGAGTAATCTAATCAGTCAATGCGGCCTACTCTAAACTAGGTCCTTTGTTTTGCTACAGATTTTTGTATACAACTGGCACTCTGCTTGTGGCATTCTCTAGTGCTGGTAAGTGTATTACTGCAGTTTCTCTATTTTTTATACATGCATTGTCTCTCATTCGAATTTGCACATCATACTTATTCAAGTACACAAAATGCAAACTGCTTGCTGTTATAGCTCATAAATAAAATTATGTCCTCTTTTCACAAAGCACTTTCCGAGATGCTTTTCCTGGCCATGTCCTGCATTGGTGTAGGGGGGATTCTGCTGCTCATGACAAACATGCAGGTGACTAGGAGTGGGCGACGTTATGGCTTTCTTTAGCATAAATCTTTATTTGTATTGTTATGGAAGAACTAGAACTAGAACTATGTACTTAGTCCTTGCAGTGATATTTGGTACAAAATTGTTTTATTCTAATTATAATTTATTGTAAATGCATTAATATCGTAATGCCATTTTAATGTGCTTGTAGGTGGGTAACCTGTTTGCTGGTCATCGCTCCACTATCATCACTTTGTACAATGGTGCATTCGACTCCTCATCCGCTGTTTTTCTGATTTTTAAGGTAACATAATTTTAAAAATACTCTGATCTGACATTATCACTACTTATGTAAACTACACTATGCACTTATAGATATTGACCAGTATAGACACGAAAGCATTTGTGCAGTACATATGCTTGTAAAGCTTACTTAACCAGTTATTGGTCTTAATGCTATGTCTCTTAGAAGGTTCTCATTACAAATATGCATTTTGTGTGTGTGTGTGTGTGTGTGTGTGTGTGTATATGTATGTATGTATGTATATATATATATATATATATATATATATATATATATATATATATATATATATATATATATATATATATATATATATATATATATATATATATATATATATATATATATATATATATATATATATATATATATATATATATATATATAAAATATGTTTTTTTATTTATTTTTTCAGATTTTATATGAACAAGGAGTCTCCCTACGCACCTCCTTTCTAGCTTTGTCTCTATGCAGCATCCTTCACCTCACAAGAACCTTTTTATTGATGCCCAGATCTCACATCCCCTACCCTTTACCAGAGCTGTACACCTATGGGTGAGTCAATATAAAATAAACAGCAAAAAGGCTTTAAATATTTCAAATTCATTATGAGCTACTGAATCAACCAACAATGGCATAAAGAAAGGCATCTGGCATAAAATCTATACCATGTTGTTGCACACAACAAGTCACTGCAGGCTACAGTACACCTAGAAAAACATCAAAATTAGAAAAAGAACTGATATGTTTATTTGATTCTCCTTTCTATTGATTAAACATAAAGTAATACTAATAATTCATATCATACTGTATCTCATTAAAAATACTGTACTCACTTAAAGGCCGTTTTTAACTTTTGAAAACCAAAGTGTGTCACTACCCTCATCTTGACCGTGCTTTTCAGGAACTTGACTTGGGGAAAGGCGAATTCTTACAATGTTGAAAAGTCTGAGCAGATTACAGAAGACACATCTAAAAAGGAGTATGAAGCAGACAGCACATTCCCACAACAAGGTTACTTATGTTTTATTTGAGCAGTCCTCTCCAGATGTGCAGTAAGTCTTAACAAAATATCCCTTTCTACTTCTGACATTTCTTTTTCATATTTATTTCAGCTCGGAGTTTCCAAAGTTGTGTTTTATCCTGGGTTTTCTTCTGGCACCTGCTGTGGTTATCTGTCATGCAGCTCAGACACTACCTCTTCATTGGAACACTTAACCCCATGATAAGTCGACTGGCCAACAATGACCCGGGTTTAGGTAACTAATTAAAAAAAAAAACTGTCTTCCCTTAATAAGTCATGGAACTGGTGGCATTGTGCAGTGACACTAAATGTGTCTGTTGGTTTGTTTTTTGCAGTGAGTAAATACACCAATGCATTTGCCATGACGCAGCTCTGCGGGGTGCTGTGTGCTCCCTGGAACGGCCTCATCATGGACAGGAACAAGGGGAAGCCTCTAGCTCCTGGTAAAATACTATAATATCAGTGCGTCTTATGTATTTATAGATTTTATTTGTCCTCATTGGTTCTCTGTATCTGACCCAACCTTCAAAAAGTGCATGTGTACAAAATGTAGTAGGAGCACAGCCCATCTTCAGGCATTAGCTGCGCATCTATGGTCATGAGTACTTAGCTGTATGACAAGTCAACTATGCATGTTTTGGGTTATGTAAACTAATGAATTAAAGCTTTTCATTGTAGCCCAACTTCACCAATCAACAAAAAGAATAAATCTCCAAATAGGTAGTCAGAACAATTGAGCCCAAGAACTGCACTGTAGACTGCATCTGACAGGTTGCCTCAGCATCACTGAAGGATGGATGAAAAGCAGAGGACAAATTTACAATAATTAAATCACACAAATGAATGAAGAAGTCCAAGGTCTTACTCAAAGGCACATTGACGTTCTAGTTGGATTTGACCTACCAGCTCTTCAGTTACAGGACAACTTACCATCTGAGCTGCGTTTACAATACACCTTTATGTAAAATGCAGGGTGTCCATAAAGTCTCTTTACAATTGAAAAAATATTACAAAGGCAATTGATAAGGTATCTTAATCAGACTTGTTCTATTGTACTCTGTTGTGTTTTAACATCATTTTATACACCTGTATATGGGCACCATTAGTCGCGCGAAGTACATCAAGACAGCACTCGATTTCTTGTCATGTTGGCTGTAGAATAGCCTTATCAGTGGTCGCAATTGCATTTGTTTTCTTTTGCTTTTCAGTAATGTCCTGTATCTTTGTTCAAGACACAATGTCTTTAACATAGCCCCATAGAAAGATGTTCCTTGGATGTTCTTGGTCACCCACTTCTCTTTTTATCTAACACTGTCCCGTCTCCATAAATTTCTTGTGGCATGGATGAATTGACAGACGTGATGGTGGATTTCTTCCATGATTTGTTCTGCAGTTACATTTAGTCTGCATATCCGATTTTGTCTCAGCAAACCATAATACACATTGTGCCTTCTCTTGAGGAGTAACAATTTCTTAGGCATTCATTGAAAAGGATGCCTCTTTAATCAGCAGGATGGCTGACATATACAAATGCAATGTGATTATTTATTTTTATTTTTTTTATAACCAGAGTACAATAGAACAAATATAATTAATATATCTTATCAATTGCCTTTGTGGTTACATTTTTTTTAATTGTAAAGAGACTTTAAGGACACCCGGTATATCTTTTACTGGCATAGGTCAAATTAAGAACCATATAAATAGATACATGATAAGAAACAGTAGGACTCACCAATAAACTCCTGTGTGGCATATTTGCTTCTAACCCCAGTTGTGTTGACTCAGGTGAGACTGAGCAGGAGGCGGACCTGCGTTCCTCTGTGCTCTCCCTGTTCCTCACGGCTCTTCAGTGTTTGTGCTTCTCAGTCTGTGCCTCTGTCCCTGTCCTCCCGCTGCAGTACCTCACATTTGCTCTGCAAGTCCTCAACCGGTCCTTCCTCTACGGGGGAAATGCCGCCTTTATCAGTATAGCGTAAGTCACCTGCGTTACCTGGTGCATACAATTGACTTGTACTGTATGAGTTAGAGGTGAAGGATGTATCGCAATAATTATTTTGGAGATATGCAAAATGACAAAATTGTCCTAAAAAAGAGATGCATTTTTTTCAGTTTTGTGATTACAGGCTCCATGTTGAATGGACTTACCCTTGACCACTAAAAGATATACATTGTTTTGAACTGGTGCTTATCATATAGCAATCCCTAAATAATTTTTTTCTTAAACAATACCACATTTATTCTACTCATACTAGAGGCTCATTAGGAAACAAATGCCATCTATAGGTTGCTAAGATTAATTCATTAATTAGATGTAAATCAGTTGGTAAATACTGTATTTTTGTCAAGCTTGAGCCATGTGAAAACATGAAGATAGGCCATCATTTTTAGTTTATTGTGTATTAATTTTTGTAAAATGAGGATTCATAGTGCTCTGACATTGTTTATAACTGTAATTATGTAAAGTCTAAGTGCATGCGTGCATACAGTGAGAATAAACCTTAAGTCCTAAAACAAAGCCAAAATGCCAGTCAGTACATGGGTTATTACCATGCAATTCATGAGCCGTGATGCTAGAGATGGCAGACTAAAATTGTATGTAAAAAAGCAGTCCAGCTATGAGTATAAAAAGTAGATAAAAGGTATTTTGGTTAAAAACATGAAACTATGGAATAAATAGTTAGACTGAAACTGTGCAAATAAAGCTAAGCAGTAAACAGGAATGTCAAATTGAAATGTTTACTGTGCATGATGTTTTATTGCATGACTGTGGAATAAGAATCAACTGTAAAAACTGAAACGCTGAAAATACATGATTGTATTAATAAATATGGCAGAGGCGAGGCAAAGAGAAACTTCAGTTCTGTGTTTTACCTCAACATTTAATCTGCCAAACAGGCCCAGAACCTGTTACACATATAAAAATTGTCAAGAACAGGACATGTGCAGTAAAAGAACACAGGAATCTCACTTGACACAGTATACTAATAGACATATATAAAACTAAAACAATATAATTTCTTAATGGTAGCTTATTTTTAATTCTATGTAGTGGTTAGCATGATTATAAGCATGGCTCATATTAACACTAACACCTCAAGTTTTTTTTTAGATTTCCAGCCTGCCACTTTGGGAAGCTGTATGGACTAGTGATGTCATTGTCCGCGATCGTGTCCTTACTGCAGTATCCATGCTTTGCTTTGGTCAAAGGGATTTTAGGTGGAGAGCCACTTTATGTGAGTAACTAGACAGTAATAAACTACACATTTTTGAGATGCAATATCTAATACAGTAATTTTGTATATTCCAGGTCAACATTGCTCTGACCATCCTCACTCTACTGACTTTCATTCACCCCATCAACGTCTACTTTCAGTGCAGAAGATCAGCACAAAAGAAGACAGACCAAGCTGAAGTTGATCAAGACACAGTTTTAGCGGAGGCTACATTTTAAATCATTTTATTCCAAAATTTGATTTTTTTTTTTTTAAAGTGAACTTACATTTTATATTGAGATGCCTTGTTCCTGGTGATGCAATTTCAACATAAAAAGTTGCAGTATTGTTTTTAGTTCTTTGATTTGCTGACTTAAAAAAATGGGGTAAAAAGAAAGCAAAGACACAGTGCTGACAACAGTATTATATTGATGCAACATGACTGACATGACATACCAAATCCAATTCTGTATTATGAGTGTCTAATACAAATTGGGCAACAATCAGTGCTTAAATGTCTGATTTGTAATACATTCAATCGGATTAACCTTATGGTCAACTTCTACAACCATCAAAAAGAAGTATCAAATAACTACAACATAAAGTGATATAAGTGAATAGTAAAAAGATACACAGTTAAGGCCAAGTACATAAATCTCCATAAAAAGGCAAGTATAAACACAGATTAATACAGTTTAAGTTTAGTTTTGTGTATGTTGTTGTGATGTAGAAACAAAATTGCATCCAAATTCTCTGGAGGGATGTTGGACCTTTTTCCTTTTGATGTTCCCGTTCCTTCTTGTAAATATCCCTGTGTCACGTTCCCGGCTACTGCTGGGGCTGCGAGATAGGCCTGTGCCACCGCGGCCAGTAGGGGCAGCTGCATTGTTTTGCTCCTCCACCACTGCAGAGGCTCCACACCTGGAGACGCCCCATTATCCGACCGGAAAACGTTAATTTCCAACTCTACAGACTCCTCCACAGACTTCTGCTTGCTCCTATTTCCGGTGCTGTACAAGTCTCCAAGTAAAAACTCCATCCCGGACAGCCCATCTTCAGGTGGAGGCTCCACCCATTCACTGTCGTTGGGATCGATATCGCTCCCCTCAGAGTCGTCAATGTCACGAAAGTTGATTGGCTGACAGTCCTTGAGTCGCTTGCTCCTTCGCCTGGACTCCTCGGGTGTTGAGGGGGAGGGGCTTCTCTTGTTCTGTTGGTGTGGTTTCCTTAAACGAGTTTTATTTTGGCCGTCATTTGAAATCCTAACAGCCTCATTTTTCAGCCACTGAAATGTGTCACTCTGCTCCTGAAAAATAGGCATGAAAATAATGTCATATCATACAATATACTGTAAAATGGGTTTCCAGATAACTTAACTTTCAGTAACTAAAGCAACACTAATTTTCACCTACATGATTCCATAAATATCTTCTGGTTTTACACAACTTATTCCAATGGTTATAACAAATAGAGTTGTGCCAATATATCTATATATTGTGATACATACCGGTAATGTTTTCATTCAATATTGATTATGAATCATAAAATATCATAACATTTATCAATTATTGCATGTATTGCCACATTATTGTAATTGTGAGGGACCCTATGATTCCCAGCCCTAATGACCAACACATAAATTATTAAAGTAGGCAAAAGCCTTGATACTATAAAACTGTATATGCACTCACCTTTTCAGACATGAACCCAAGTCCATGAAACTGGGGGTCCAGGGCACAGGCAACGTTGAGGACCCTGTTGACAGTGGGAGTGTCATACCAGTGGCTCAGGTTGTACCTCATCATTGTCTTGGCTTCTTTTAGGATGGGTGAGTCTCCAGGACGGGTCACAAGATGGCGGGTGAGCAGGCCCGTGAGAATGGGTTTAATCAGCGACAAGCGTGGGAACTCCTCTTTGGCCAAAGTCTGACACGCCACATCCAGAGGTTTTAGGACAAGACACAAATCCTCAACAACTTTCCATTCAGTGCGTAGATACTGGCTATTTGCTGTTGAATTGGCAGATGATTCAGAATTTGTATCTTCTCTAAGCTTATTTAGAATATCCCGCAGTAGGGCTTTATGTTTTAGTAGTGTGTTTAGTAGTAGATAGACCTTATTCCATGTTGGTCGGCTATGGACCCATATTTTCACTTCCACTTGCTCTTCATTGGTCATTCCTTGCAACAGATGATCAGCAAAGGTTTCACTGTTGGCTCCAGTTTGAATTGGCTCCACAAAAAGTCCAGCCAGAATATTTTTAAATTTGCTCAGGACTTTGGAAATAGCATTCATTGAAATTAATTCATCAATACAGCTTTGCACTGCTGTGAAAAAGCATGGGACAGATGGTAGACCCTCAATAGTTTGGTTTTCCACACTGTTTTCTTGTTCCACTGGTGATGTTGAATCATCTCGTTCCAAAAATGTAGTTGAATTTGGATGTGTGTTGCTCCCGCTTGCTTCCCCAGAATTATTGCTCATCATTGGGACTGCTCGAATATCGTTCCACCCTTCTCCTCCCAACACGGTCAGATTAGCTTGTGATATGCCCCAATCTTCTGCCATGGTTCTAATTTGGGACTCCACTGCTTTTAGGTTCAATCCAGATTTGGAGAGTTTCTGAGATGCCAAGGCGCGATTGTGATTGTTGAAGTTTGCATCTATGTAGTGGACCCAGAGAGAAAGGTACATCTCTGTGTTGCCCTGCCACGTATGAAACCAAACATCTACGCTGAAGTTGACTAAATGCGGGACGTCTTTTTTGCGCCTGTTTCGTTCAGTCTCTAATGGAGCCGTGTGATCCATAGTGTCTGCCTTGATTCGGAGCATCTGTGCTATATTTGTTTTTCCTTTGGCATGCAAGTCTTTGAGCAAGTAGTCCAGCTTGGTTTTTGAGGGCAGATCAAGTTTGTGGGGGAGAAGAGTGTTGATTAAATGTTGAAAACCTTTTCCTCGTACTAAAGAAGGAGGCTGGAGATCCATAATCAGGAAATACAGAATGTTGTCCGTCAAATTGAGCGAGGATGCTGGTGTAGGTGGTAGGACAGCAGCACGCTGAACTGTAACAAAACAAAACAAAAACACACATTAGAAGTAAAACCATTTTGTTAGTTCCAATTGGCTTATTTTACTTTCCATGGAGATATTATCGCTTTCTACAGTATGATATTAAACTTAATTAAATTCACTAAAAACATGCATTCTCTACATATATAGCCTGTAACGTCACAAAGTTTAATGGAACAGTGTGGACAATTCTTTTACAATAAAAAGCAAAATACATCTCCATGGACACAACTTAGAAACATTTAAAATTCAGGACTTTTCTAACTGTTCAACACATTCAAAAATAATGCCCACTGGTAAATGGGGTTTCACTCGATATAGCCCAATAAGATGGGCTAATCTTTTTTTTTTCCAAGATTTCGACTTGAAATGCTGCGGTGACATTAGCTCGATCGACTCTTCGCCATTATGTGTCTCCAACAGGAAGGACCACGACAAAGCAATTCAACTAGGTACATCGAAAATACTGGACCAGAGTCAAAAACATTGGGATAGTGGTGGATTGAGCGGCTCAGTAGTTTGAACCCTTGAGTAGCTTTCTGAAATAAATGAAACAAGTGCGTCTAGCATATACTCTGTTAAATTGCAACGATGTTTTTTCAACATGCACGTGTCTCATGCATAAAAACAATGTTCCGTGAAAAAAAAGCCTAACAAAACTGTCAACTGTTTGCCCAAGTTAACATTTTTAACACAGTTTATATTGTGTGTGTTTGTAAGAGGCTTTTGCCTTTTTAAGTTGACCGATGTGTAAAATAGTCATACCTTGCGCGTCGCGCGCGGGGTTCTTGCCCCGAGTTGAATCCAATTGATTCGAGGTCTTAGAGGTGGAGGCGGTGGGATTCTTTGAAATACATTTAACTATGTCCGGGAATATCGGTGGCAGAGAAGAGTTGCCTGGTTGAACGTCATGTTTTCGCCTGAGATGATCCATAAGGTTAGATGTGCTGCTGCAAGCGTACTTCAGGGATTGATTACAAATGAGACACAGTGCATGCGTCTTATCCAGTTGCCCATCATTGTTCACTAAAAAACCGAAATATTTCCAAACTTTCGACCTGTGGCGCTGCGGGGAGAGCAGCAACTCAATCGGCTCATCCTTCGGCTCAACCTTCGCCATGTGTTTACCGCACAGGGCCACACAACAATAAAAAACTCTAAGTTTAAAAATGGTCCACGTGCCAAAAAATAAGCAGCGCGGCGATTTTACCCGATCAAATAACTACATGAAACACGTTAAGTGTGTTTAGTATGTATAGGCCTACTCGCTCCTGCCGACACACTGCACCGAAGAATTTACAACGTGCACAAGAGCCACCAGCGCGCCCCCTTCCCCCGGGCCAGAGGACCTATGTATTGCGCAACGCGTTGCGCATACAGATGCCTATTTAGTACCAAAGGGAAAGAAACGTGATCGTACCTGTACTTGGCCGCAGACTGCTAGTACTGGTGCTCTCTCGTGGTTTGATGTGATGTTTGACCATCATGTGACTCTTTATTTCATAAACTCCCCCGTTGCCACAGCCAACGAGATCTCCACAGAGTTTACATATTGCTGTCGACCTGTCCAGTGGGCGTCCGGTGTGATCAGGCTCAAACCCAAAGAAGTACCACAAGCTACCGTCACCAGATGTCGGGGGGTGGGGGTGATCAGGGTTACTCACTAGTCTTTCTGTACCCGGCAAAAAGTGGTACTTGTTTTCGTAAGGATGTGGGAAGTACCCCAGGGAGGACGATGGTGCTGCAGGGGAACTATGTTCAATACTTCCACCAGTATTGATGCTCGTCACTTCACTGATTATTGGCATAGGACTTTGAGACTGGCTGTGATCAGACCAAAGCGAGGAGCTGCTGGGTTCTGGAAGTGCAGAGAACTGGATGTCCTGTAGAGGGCGCAAAAATGACTCCTTGTCTCCAACTTGACACTTCATATTTTCACCAGTGTGTTCAAGACCCATCAGAGAGGCGTAATCTCTACCAACCCAGACTTTGAGCTCATCCCCTTCTGAGATTGGCTGGGACACTTTATAATAGATTTTACGGAAAAACTGGAAGACTGTCAGATTTTGTTCATCCTCACAGCTGGTGAATGTCACAAACCTGAAAAAAGTGGAAAGTAAATAAACATAAAGAAATTAAGCAAATGAAATGCTGGAAAGGTAATACCCACCTCATCCAGTTGGATTTGTTTGGGTCTGAGCCATCAACAAATATGAAAGACGTTTCATCCCTGATCTAAAAATGGAAGCAAAAGAAATTATGCACATTTATAATCAGAATCAGAATCAGAATCAGAAGACTTTTATTGCCATAGTCTGTGAACACAGTTCACAAACTAGGAACTTGATTCGGTGAAAAAGTGCAACATAAACACACTGAATAAATACAAATAAAAACATAATAACAACATAATAACAGATTTTTGTACCTGATTACCGGTGTGTGATTGGATTAGAGGTGGGAGATATGGCCAAAAATTGATATCACAAGTCTAGCTCACTATTTAGATTGTTAGTTTAATAGATTTACCTTTTAAGAGATAATATAATCTGCTTATGTGAGTCCAGACACTGATTGGTTAAATCTGAGTCACTCATTTAAAGCACGATGGAAGTTGGCCAATAGGAGGAGAGGGTGGGGAAAAGTAGACAATAGACAGCAGGCATCTCTGTATAAATGTGTATAGACCTGCTTTAAAAATAAATTTACTGAATCAATAAATGACAAGAAATCCAAATTGGCAGCTGATTATCAGAGGGTCAAATCACAATTCAACTTAATATTGCAATTCTGCCTAGTAACTACCCCTTTACTGAATACTGTATACTTACAGCCCATGCATATGTGAGATTGTCTGGAAGATGTCCTTTGCTTAGTTCACCCATGTAGGGTCCAAACATTGTTCCGAGTTGCAGTTGACACCTGGCATACACCTTCATGTCTCTGGTGTAGCTCTCAGATGAGGGACTGGACAGGTGTGCTCTTGAGTATTCTGAGAGGCACAGGCAGGAGGGCAGGGATAATGCAGCTCGGGATGGTCCACCATGGATCCAGGGATCTCCAGGAGGAAGCACAGCATCTGGCACATAGTTCTGGTTTGTATCAGCTTGGGCACTTAAAGACTGAAGCTCATGGATCAGCTCCTCGTGGCTTTGTTCAAGACCTAAAAAACACACAAAGAAGTTTTATATAAAGCCATTTACACAATTACACAAATCTTACAACTCAAGCCTTTTACAGTATTACAAACTTGTGTTCCTGTTTCTTTTGTAATGGCTCTTTTATAAATCAGCTGTTATCTTTGTGCATGCAATTCTGACTATCTACT
Organism: Periophthalmus magnuspinnatus; assembly: GCF_009829125.3. Classification (NCBI taxonomy): domain Eukaryota; kingdom Metazoa; phylum Chordata; class Actinopteri; order Gobiiformes; family Gobiidae; genus Periophthalmus; species Periophthalmus magnuspinnatus. Next base: position 14,876,070 of record NC_047126.1, read on the forward strand.
ATTGATCCCTTACTATTGATCCAAATCTTGTCTGCACCCGCTCCATCCATCTTTGTTCCCATTCAATTGCAAGCTGATGCAGCCAGTTGTGCATGTAAAATTGAGCATAGGCTATAGTTAATTTGGGGTCTTTGATATTTTCAACACATTGTTCATAATAAATGAAGACCTTGTTGACAAAAGCATATCAGTTTAATTACCTGAGGTATCTAAAGTCCTTTCATTCAAATACCTTGAGTTTCCGGTCCAATTCCCAGCGAGGCAGAGAACGGTGTATTAGCTACTTCTGCACGATGGCGCCGTTTCAGATGACTTCTCAGGTTAGTTGTATTCCCTCCTTTTGCAAGCACAATCTTGCGACATAAACGACAAATGACTTCGTCTGATCTGAGGGGAAACCCATTTTCGTCTGCTCTGAAGCCAAAGTACATCCACACGACGGATTTGCTTCTTGGTTTTCCAATTAGGTCCATCTTTCTGTTTTTGTCGCAAAACTCAATGCTACGGCTATGCAGAACATGTACAAGAACAAGCTGCAGACTCGCTCTATCAACAGCAGACTAGCCCTCTACAGTAGAAAAACGAATCCTCCTGAAGTTCAATTACCGTTTAATCTTCAGTATAGCCCGTTTAGATGAATTTCATCTACGTTATTGATTGTTAGATTGATTTTGCAACGTATTTCTATGGAGCCATCGTCGTCATTACACTGCGACCTAGAGGGTTGCCAGATTTTAAATTGAAATGTAAAATGTTGACGCAAAATGGTTAATCGTATCATAAAGTACTGCAAAGGTATTTGCATATTATTATCACAACACTTGTATTATGTGTTGTAGTCTAGCTAAATATACGTGAGTCAATATTGTGATTGTCAAAGCTTCGGGCAGCTCGGGCCCCTGCAGAAAGGGGGTGCGATGTCCTTTACTGTTAGGATTTTTACACCCCCTTCCTCACCGCCCCGTGCGTGTGGTCTTGGCAACTATTTTTGCATGCAAGTATTAATAACTTGTGGCGTTTAATTGAGATATATTGTATTATATGGCAACCTAAACAACCTTAGCTCTTCATGCGGTTCATTCTGATCTTGCAGCTAGTTATCAATCCCAAATCGCTCAGCTCATTGCACTTTGGCCGTTAAGAGTGAAGACAACTGTTAACCGTGCACATTTCAGGTGGGAACTGTTAAAACTGCTTGTTGTGGGCAGTGCTACAATGCCTTTAGTAATCTGGACTTTGCATAAGTAATGTTAGACATACTGAAAAAAATTTATTTACAATGCCTGTATGTTTATTCTGTTTTCAACAATACATGGATATTTTGCCTAAAATCAATGTTATATATGTTTATATTAATTTCGCTGTAATTTGGGACCCTGCGACTATCCGTAGAATATTATGTGGGATGTTGTTGCTATGGCGACAGAACTCCAAAGTTTGTTAGCTTGCATGCTACATTCGGAGCGGTAAAAGTCGCTTATTCTGACATTGAAACGCGGTTTATTAAGCAGTATAGATGGCAACACGTCTCGTACCCGATTTCCCCGCCGTTTTGGTCGCTTTGGAGCACATTAAAGAGCTTGATAAGGAGCTAAAATACGAAGGGGTCGCGTTTTCTCCGGAGGCTAGTGTTCACTTGGCCGAGATCACCTGCGCTATCACAGGTTTGGAGGCAGAGAGACGGGCGGCCCACGAACATTTGGAGGTGGCAACAATAGAAAACAGCAAGCTTCGGCATGAAATGAACAACACCAGGGACCAAATGAGCGCGGTGATTATGGCTGATGTAAATGCAGCCAGAGCATCCAATGCAGAGGAGATAGAGCAATTAAGGAAAGACCTCCACGCTGTGTCACAGATACAAGAAGCAACTGTGAAGAAACACGAATTGATTGTGTCTGAAAATGAATTACTGTCTGTTGAGCGAGATAAAATGAAAGCCAAATATGAAGAGGTCATTGCTGCTTTGAACAACGAACGAACGCAAAAGTACACATTGCAATCACAACTGGATCAAACCAGAGAAACTATAGATAATCTCAAGGCATCCACAGCGTCATGTGAACACAATATGTTGACATTACAGCATGATTTGGCTTTGGAGAAAGAGGCTTTTATTAAATGCAGACATGATCTGTCTAAGGAGTTTGAGGAGAATGAGGAGAAAATTAACCACAAGAAGCAGGAGATCTTAAGGAGCAAAAAAGAGCTAGAGATGCTCAATGAAAGTAAGAGAAATGACAGTGATAGCCTGGATGATCTAAGAATTCAAACCATACAATTGGAGAGCAGCATACAACGATTAAAAGCATGCAAGAGTGACTGTGAGAAAGATTTTGAAGCAGAGAAAGAAAAATATAAAGTACTTACCACCCAAAAGGAAGCACTTGAATTCCAACTGAATGAGATGATCAAGGCATTTAATAAAGCAATAGCAGCTCAAAGAGAGGAGATTGCTACTATTGAAGAAAGAATGGTGGGTGCAAGAGCTGCCAGGGCTCATATACAAGAGGCCTTAGCTAAAGTATATGAAGTATTCAAAGTTCATGATGACGAGGAGACAGAAGTGAGGACTGAGTATGACTTTGTCTCGGGACTAATGGAAAAATCAAGGATGCAGCTAGAAGAATGCATTGCCTCTATAGTTAGACATAAGAAGGAGATAATAGAGATGGAAAAACAAATTGAAGGACTTAAAGAGGATGATGTGATAAACAAGAGAGTGTTTGAGAGGGACCAAAAGGAGTTCTGTGGCAGTATAGATGTACAAAAACAAAACACAAAAGCTTTGGAAGATGAGCAAAGGCAATTACAGAAGAATTTAAAGGAGCAAAAGAACACACAAGAAGAATATGTTAAGAAAATGACTGCAAATATCAAATTTACATGGAGGAGAGTGAAAGAGCTGCAAACAGAAGACGCTACACTTAAGCAAAAACAACCAATGAGCCCAGATGAAATAAAACATTATATTGAAAGGTGTAAGGCAGAATATGAACAAATAGAGTCACTTTGTCGAGAAGAAATCAAGCAATGCATGAATGAAATTGTAATGAATCATTCTGAGGAAAAGCAAAAAGAAGTGGAGGAGAAGGAGAAAATTTTGGAAGAGGTGGAAGCTACATGGAGAGATGCGGTAGCCAGGTTTGAGCAGCTAAAAAGACAGGAAGCAGAATTTAGGATGAAAAAGCGTGATTTAGAGGAGTCTATTGACATGCTGAAGAATGAAACCATCAAAATACTCAAACCAAAAGAGGAGAAGAAAGTTGAACTGGAGAGGACTCAGGCAGAACATATGGATCAAGTTAGAAAACAGGCTGCTGATATGAAATTCGTGGAGATGTGCATTTATGACAGCAGTGTCAAACTCGAGCAAGTTCAAATGGAGAACAGCCGTCTTCAGCTGCACATCCGACAAATGACAGAAGACATGAACAAGTCTAAAGAAGATAAGAAGAGATACAGAGAGGAGGCTGAGCAGCTTAAACAGGACTCTAAGATATTGTTTAGGAGTCTGCAGGAAGCATGGAGAGATGAGATAGAGCTGACCCAGGAGAGGCACTGTGTGGATGCAGCGCTGGAGGTGCCCATGGGTGCTCTGCAGAATCACCTGAGAACCAGAGGGAGACACTTGGGCCACGTCCAGGCTCTGCTCCATGAACACATGCTGGATTTCAGCAGGAGACTGGGAGACAAGATCACTGTGGAGCCTCAGTCTTAAAAAGGATTCATTTAAATATTACCCATTAGAGAGGTTCAGTGTGTTTTGTGTGTGTGTGTTATAAAAGGTTAAATAAATTGTTTTAAATGTCATTTTCTTTATTAATGTCTAATATCTGTGTATTTAACAAAGAGAATTTAGGGCAATTGCCCTAGCGATTAATCATTTAAAACAAAGTACTATAGTACTATACTTTTCAATGTGAAAATGCTGAAGTTATAGCTAGAGTTACTACTGACCTGTTCTGAAACATTTCAAATAGGCTTTGCCTTGAAGGAGTTTTACAGATATTGGTAATGAACTGTGTGAATAGGGGTTTTAAAAATATGTACTCTGTTTTACTCTATAAACTTTGGGCGCGCGTAGGGTTAAGGGACAGAGGGGGGCTCATCCAGCCAGGTATTGGGTCATCCAGGTTCACAAAACAGGAACAGGGCACAAGAGGGGCATCTACAGTCCAGTCACCACGGCATGTAAACAAAACACAGAGCAAAAACAGGTTTAAATTTTTCTGGCTGTGTAAATGTACTTACTGTTGACCTTTTCTCTTCCAGATGTCTTGTGTCAGTGAAGCGCTCCCACTTGTTACCAGCAGATAGCGTTAGAGCCCTGTTTCCGTGGCTGTCACCTTGCCTTGCTGTGAAAGGTCACAGCAAAAGCAGCTGCTACCCCACTGTCCAAACCACAGAGGCACATGTCCCATGTCTGTTTTTCACTTTATCAGGACAAACTAATAGGAAACTGACGGGACAAAAGGACAATACAGCACAACAGTGAGTAAATGAGGTAAGCCACAAAACACTGGGTATATTGTTTTAACCAACGACTTGTAATACTATTTTAGCTTCAGTTATCATTTCTAATCAAAGTGTGATCATATTTTACTTTCATCAATATGTAAGTTTTTAATAAATTACCTTTAAAATCCCAGTCACAACTTTTTAATTACTTATTACACCTTGCATCAGCATTCATCTTAAAGCCTTTTTTTGGCTCCATCTAGGGTCTCATCGATTGCTATGATTATTCATGACTGTTCCACTATTAAAATAATCCTATTTTCATAATTGTAATCATTATTTGGTCGATTAAACAAATGCCAAAAGACATTTTATAACAAAGATGGCAGCATTTTTATAACAAAATGTCAAAAGAATAAATGAACAGTTCTGGATTTTCATCAAAAATTTGCTTTATTCATATATATTATCTAACTAGAAGCCTCCAGTCAGTGTATTTAACTTTATTTGGTTAAAGAGAGGGTATTATGCAAAATATATATATTTTTGCACTTTCTACCATGTTATGTTATGTTCCCTCATCAAAAACATGTCTGAGGGGTTTTAGCTGTCATCCATGCATGTTTGAGTGTTTTTGTCTCTCAGTTGAGAGTTGAGTAGTTGAAAATATTCTTTAGTTGCTGCTGCAGCTCCATCCATGCCACCACACAACACACAAAAAGTTAGGACTGATCAGTGACCTGGCCGAGACTGGCAATACATACCCAGACAAATCGAGGGTGAGTACAATGATTCATAGAGAATATTACTTTTTATAAAAAATTCATATTTTTATATACAAGTCCATTGACTTTAAAAGGCTTTGAAAAGGCCTGAGGTTTTATCTGTGTCATGTGTTCTGCCAGGAAGTGAGATGTTTGTGTTTAAACAAGGTCAGAGTGTTTTACTAAAACTAGAGTTTTGGTCACCGGAAATTGTGATTTGTTTTGGACGATACCTATAACACTGAATCCATTATAGTCACATGAATGTCTGTTTCACAGAAAGTGCTATTTGCTTTTAAGCGTAAAAGTGGAATCATCTGGGTCAGTCATAGATAGCAGCTTGGGGTGATAATGTAGGACATGGCTTTTTGTGCCAAAACAGAAAAAGGCTTGAACTTGTACCTCGTTTATCATTTTCTGAAAAGATATGCACTCGTAGTCCAGATTATGGGCTATTCAGACTTTGAGTTTGTTTGTGTTCATGTCTGTTTTTTCCAGGTAAAGTGGGTTAGCAGCAGTGAAAATATGTATTTGCTGATTTTGGTGTTTGCTGGCTGTATGCATTATGTTGTTTTTTTAGAAAATAGCTTTTATCCACAAGAGTTAACACCATACTTTAATTCCCATTCATATTACTGGTCAGTTTAACTGGGTCTGGCAATGATTTGAACCCTGTAGGTCTATTAATTAGTTGAACAAAACTTCTATTAGTCGGCTAATTGTTTTAGATGATTATGAAGGATTTATATAGGACAACAACACAAAGGAGAAGTGAGTTAGCTGAAGATTTAGTATTTTAAACACATGATTCACAAGTCTGTCTTTATATAAATATACAGTTTTGTAGTTTTTGTTTTGTTTTTTTCTGTGTGAATAGCCACGTGCAGTTCTGTCATGTGAGTGCAGTTTGTGTCAGATACATAGAGATGTGAAATGGTTTTTGAGAGCGTTTGCCATGCTCCCTTTTTTGTTGCCTAATAGATCAGCAGGACATGTCTTTAGCCAACCAAGAATTTCTTTAGTCGTTTACAGCTTAGAGGCCTATTATGTCCTGATGAAGTTCTGTTGTAGTCCTGCAGGTTTAGGCCTGTTCCAGTTTAGTCCCAATTTTGAGGTGACGTGTTTGCAAATCTAAAAGTGTCCTAGGTTACTCCTAACACTGAAAAAATATGACATTTTATTTAAAAAGAATAAAAATAAAAATAATGGTACCAAACCCAAACACAGTTTTTTCTGATGATCCCAACAAATTGCTATTCTAAATGAGACTCTTGTGGATGCGTTTAAAGTGTAATCACGTGTCATCATCCCATTCACAAACAGAGCATGTGATTCTGACCTCACTGAACACAGTAACAAACTCCTTGTATTGCACTCTTGAAAAATGTCAGCAGCCTCTTAGAGTGGCACAGTCTCATTCACATCACGTCCTTTTGTTTTCTTCCTGACACTGTGTCTGTTGTACTGGAATAATTGTGAAAACAGGATATGACTCAACTCTGTATGCTGTTCACGCTTCATATCAGTGGATGTTCTTTTGTGATTATTTCAAGCGTGCACTGTATAAGTAGATAAACAGTATCATAGATCTGGAATTTTATACATCAATTATACCACCAAGATCTTTGTCTGAGGTTTCTATTAGATCCAAATGTTCTTTTTAAATGTGATATTTTATTCATTTTTATATTATGATCTTTAGATTATATTATGACAATCAATCAGAAATGTGCTAAAACCTTTAAATGTCATGGATGAGGTTTGATTGGATGAAATATTGCACAAAAAGTGAATGGACTTTCAAAATTTAAACCTTTTATTTCAAAGAATACACTTTTAGTTTTATTGCGGCAGCTTTTTAAATTATAGAATATGTTATTGCTATTCTAATTTTATACGTCTTTAAAATAATCATTCCAATTTTATAATTTTTTCACCTGCTTGCCTCCATGGAGATGTTCATGATTTGAGTAAAATGTAGCACAGTGAGGCATTAAATTCTCATAACGAACAATTACAGATATATTTACTGTTTAAAAATCCTCCACAGATCTGACCTGTTACAGATTTTGTCAACTGTTTGTTTTTATGGAGATACATTTATTGTCATAGTGTGGAACATTCCTGGCTGATACCAATAACATTTTCATGGAGACAAGCAGGAGACCCCATTTTAGAAAGGTTACGTAGTGTACATTTGACATACCGCTGTACATTTCCTATCACCTTCCACCTGATTAAAAAACCCAGATTTCCTCTTATTTTGTGTTGCTGGCGTGACGTCTTGTGTGATGCTTTGTGACATACATACTCCCCTCTGCTAGAGCCACTTCAAACATGAGTCATCGATCTGAAGGTAGCCAGACAATTACAGGTCCTAATCAGGACACGCCGGTGACGTCTTTGAGACCCGGGAGACATGAGGAGAAATATCCACTCCTTAGGGTTTGGGTGGGAAAATGCTAGACTGTCATGTTTAATTTATGTTTATATAGTTTTATTTCAGCGCAGAGAAAGAAGAGTCTAGTGCTTTACAGTTTTTCAACCTTTGTGAGATGCGGCGCACTTATTTGATTGAAAAAAGACTGAAAAATCTCAGCTTTGATAAGAATAATGCAGCAAATGATGTCCGTGCCACTGTCTGGATGTTTAAATTTGCTTTAATTTTGCTCAGGGTAGTCCATTTTTTCAAGGCGCACTAGTGTAGCCCCACTACACTAGTTGAAAATAGGTATTAGGATGTCCAGATGATTTGATTAAGACATAATTATAATTTAGGGCCCAGCATAATCATGAAAGCTACAAAATGCTTACTGTGCCAGTTTTAGTCAATTCAATTTAAAGGGCGCTTTTTGATTTGGCTGTTTACTTCACATTTTGTACCATGGTGTCTTGCAGAATAGCACATGGTCATATCCTGTATAAACAAACCCTAGTAGTCTATGTGGTAATGTTAAGTGATCCAGTTATGCATGATGTCAGTGGTGGAAACTTACCAGATACAAAAACTCTATTTGCAGAAGTAACAATAGTATGATATTTGTGAGAATGCAATTTATGGTGAACAGATGGCATACATTAAGGTGCATTACTCAGATGATCTCGTAATTCCAAGTATCTTTATTTCTGGTACTATTATCACTCAGCTCATGTCTTATCTACTCAGTGCAAGTATTGTTTGCTCTACTCTACTACGGCACATGACTTGTAATACCCACTTTGGCCTGATGACGTGTGGACTTCCTAATCTCTCCACCTCTCTCTCCTCCCCACTCTCTCTCTCTTCTCTCCCTCTCCCTTCATTGGTTTATAGGCAGCACACAGAGCAGTGACGACTCAGATTTCCTCACACACATCTGTCACTGTCTCTTGCAGCAGTAACAACAAACTAAGCTAGCCCACCTTTCAGTAGCACTAAATAGAGCTTTAAAACTACAACAGAAAGGAAAGACTTGTTTTGACGCAGGCACAAGATGGAGACTATGGGTAAGAGACTGCTTTTCTGTGTGTATGTTTTGCATGGATTTGTAAAGTTTATGTTAAAAGGAGGATAAGTGTAGACATTTTAAAGCTTTCTATTGGTTTTACTATTTACTCCCAAAGCAACTGTGCAGCATAAAAGAAAAGGCTTTAGCCAATTTCATATATTTGGTATGAATGACATTTTAAATGGACAAGACCAGAATTTACACCATATAATTGCTGTTGCTCCATCTTCATAGGAAATACTATTGTAGCATTCTAGTGAAGGAAACACCAAATTTGTTCTGGTTGTTTATTTTCTGAACACAAGGTCTACTGTGGGCCATAACCTACGCCAATCTAGAGCAAACAGCTCACTAGAGTTTCCAAAACAGACCAGTAACTCACAAATAGAACCTCAACTTGTGGGCATAGTCGCATATAAAAACATTATATTAACAACAACACATCAACAGTAACAAGAACGACAAAAGGTGTCAGCTCTGAGCTAAACACAACATCAGATCATTACAATATTAAGTTGTTCCATTTTGCAGGGAACTCACTTTGGACTATCTGCTTTCTTTTTCTCTCTTGGCTTTGGCACTAACCAAATGGCATGAGTATGTGTGGCCCCCTATGGCTGGACTATATAGAAAATTACAGCTATTTTGGCGTTCTAAAATATTACAAAACTTACAGCTGAAATAGATTCCAGTATTTTAATTTGTTATAATTCAGATATTCTTTTTTTTTTTTTTTTTTTTTTTTGACTCTCTAGACTTGGGGTCCATCTTCATTCTGGGGAGTCATGCTTTTGTGTTTTCAAGCTTTCATCACTCATGCAGAAAAGTGTTAATATGGAAATTGGTTTTGCCTGTTCATAGGTTTCAGCTTCCTCTTATAGGCAACATTTTGCATATATAATATTTTGTTTTAAATTGTTAATTACTATGGCCATGGTCCTAATTTGCATTCATTCTGAAACCAATGGATTTTTAAAATCTTGATGTATTGATAACATTAAGTTCTGGCTGAATTTTTGGTTGAAATTAAGTTAAGGGAACGTAAAATACACATGCCTCTCTGACGGTATGTGACCCACTTCACTGCAGTTATTGACTTTGACTGACAGCCAGTGCAAATGGATCCAAGCACATGGACAGAATACTAACAACAAGGTGTGAGCTGCAGCGTGCAGTGAACAGCAGAAAATCAAGGCAGGATGTCAAGCTACAATTGTTAGTATTCAGGCCACAACTTAATGATCTATGCTGGTACAAAATGCATACTGTGACAAGTTTGAAAGGAAAATCAAGGCATTTCAAATCAGTCTATGCTCTCAAAATATCAAAATGGATACTGTTTAGGTACTATTTTTGAATAGCACATAGCCTTATGCTGCAGCACTAGTGTATGTAGTAATGTGATTTTGTGTGTAGGTCTCAAAGGTGGAATGTTACAGATACAGAAACTTTATTTGCAGGAGTAACAATAGTGTAATGTTTGTGATGATGCATTTTATGGTGAATGTTGTAGTCAGAGCACATGGCAGATTAGTATCAACAAGCTGCGACCCCTGCAAACTCTTCCTTGTTTTTACAAGCCACGGTTATCTGGTGTCAAGAGCCTTCATTAGTGAAGATAAAAGCCTGCTATTGTGTTATAAGCCTAGCACCAAAGTACATCTCCGACATGTTAGAGCCATATGAACCATCTCACACTCTGAGGACTTCAGGGACTGGCCTCCTGCTGGTGCTCAGAATCAAGACTAAACATGAGGAGTCAGCGTTTTAGTTTTATGCAGCTTTTATTGCATTAACAGGACAAGTTCAAAGTTTAAATGTGTGCATTACTTGACCCCTCGCCATTGTCTTTATCCCCCAGTGTATCCAATGGGTGGAGGGGCGACCAGGCTCTACAGTGCCCTCAACCGTCCCCAGGCCCTACCAGAGCCCCACAACAACACCACCCTGGACTCTGCCTTCTGCAAGGTAAACAATAGTAATAAAGCAATAGGAATAGTGGAAGTAGCAGTCGTCCTAACAATGGCAGTAGCAACAGAAGAGTAGAAATAGAAATCAGGAGAAGTAAACCTTGTTGTGTCCTTGTTGTGTTTTTATGCAATCAATATCTTCATTAGGGTCTTCATAATCTTCATTATGATATTCTATGTTTCATTTATTTATGTATCAGTTAAATGTACTTATTACATCAGGGCAAATGACGTTCACAACGTACTCCTTTATGGAAACAAGCAAGAGTGTTGGCAATATTGTGTAGATGATTAAAAACTGGCTGGACAAGATCTAAATCAGGTGTCAAGTATTTGGATGTAATGATCGACTCATTATCTTGGAAACATGATATCGACGTCATCTGTAAAAAGACCACACAGAATATATTTCCTCCATCGCCTCAGTTTATTTGGGGCAACAGGTGCTCCTTGTGTTCTTCAGCTCAGGTACAGCTGCCTCTCAGACACTGCAACTTCTGGACTAAGACATTTGATTAAAATATGTTCAAAGATTGTGGGCCGATCCCTGGATGGACTGTTTGAGCCGTGTACCATAATAACACGATGCGACAGGCCAAGAACATCCTCTCTGACCACAGCCATGCTCTAAACACAGAACATGTGCTGCTACCATCCAGGCGTAGGTACAGTGTGCCACGCTTTAACAGGGTCAGGCTCAGAGGCAGTCCTTCATACATAAGTGTATCCTGAAGCTAAATGAGCAGCTTCACCCATAAAATTGTTGACACCATGATGAGCAGAAGACGGTCTTAAATTGTCCTGTGTGTTTATGTGATGCCCTTGAGCTGTTGTTTTATCGCGGAGCAAATTTCGACTCAATGATCTGACAATAAAGTATTATCTATCTAAATCGAATTTAACCAAAGATTACATAACAAATACTGTGTACTAATACTACTTTCGCATTAACGTTCTGGGGGCCATGCCAGAGGAAATCAAAAGGTTTAAATGAGAATTAAAGTGGGACTAAGAGCAGTGTCAGTAGCACCACTACTTATAGGTGTGAACTGTGGCAGGATTAGCCAAGATTAACCTGCAACAATTAAGCAAGATTAAACTGCAGAACTCCATTGGGAATAAACCAGGGATTAGACAAATGATTGAGTGAGTTAATTTAGTTTTATTTCTACTAAAGGTTGAAACTAGGGCTTGTTTTTGTTTTTGTCCACTTTTCAATATCCATGGGCTTACAAGTACTGAAAAATTAGCACTGTTGCCAAATAAATCGACAATTTATAACAAAATATACTTTTTTGATTGAGTCATGGATGATGTACATGAGCTGTCGGGGTTAAAGGGGACCAATTGTGCAAGTTTTTATGATGTTTTTACCATGTTATAAGGGTATTCTCTCACCCTGATCAGAGTTCAGATCAATTCATGTCCATTTCAGTAATTCTGCAATGTCCTGAAATTGAGTCTTGTTCTCAAAAAATATCTTTTTTCACCTACCCTGCTGCTTACTACAGTGAAAGATGTGGGGCTTTGAACACTATGTCAATGGACCTGTTGTGGTTTACAATGAACAAAATGCAACATGAGGATCTTTGTACAGTTTCTATAGCGCTAAGCTATATTTAAATACCTGAATAAGCATAGTATGTTTAAGTATAAATGCTAAAATCTCATTCCCTCTTGCAGGAGCACAGGGGGTCCATTGTGAGGAGCTCTGATCCTGAGGAGCTGCTGCGACAGTGTGAAGACGCGCTCCGGGACAGACCACCCAGATTTCACAGGAAGTTCATCCACATTCATGAAGATGGGAGAAGCGCCTCCAGTGGCCACTTCAGAGTGATGCAGTGGAATATACTAGCACAAGGTACATCCATAAAACTGTATTAAGGAATTTTACCACTGTTTTCACTGTTTCGAATACTATTTGATATATTTTACCCTGAATACTTTTTCTTCCATGTATACTGGCTCGCAACTTTTAATGATATTTCAAGTTTTTACAGCTAATAAAAACATCAATATTATAAAAGAGGACACTAACAACATTAAAACTCAATTACTCAGTTATAATTTTCAGTTATAATGTAGTTAATTTTCCACTCATGTTTGGAATTGAAAAGGATAATACACCATAATTTACAAAAACCTATGGCATTGACATCTCAAAAGAGAGGTTCCTAAATATATTTATTTTAAGTTATCTAGAAATTACGGTGTGCATAATAAAAACCTCTGACCAAATCTCTCTCCCATCTCCTCCAGCTCTTGGTGAAGGAATGGACAGTTTCGTACAGTGCCCCCTAGAGGCTCTCAGCTGGTCCCAAAGAAAATACTTGATCCTGGAGGAGATTTTGATCCACAGACCGCACATCCTCTGCCTACAAGAGGTGGACCACTACTTCGACACCTTCCAGCCGGTACTTGCTGGTCTGGGGTACTGCAGCCACTTCTGCCCCAAGCCCTGGTCTCCCTGTCTGGATGTGGAGGGCAACAACGGACCCGACGGCTGTGCGCTTTTCTACGATCAGTCAGAATTTGAGCTCCTTGATAGTGTGAATATTCGTCTGTCTGCAATGAGGATACCCACCAATCAAGTTAGTGGGCGTTACTATTGTGTTCTCATAAAAGTACTAATAATATCAAGTACAGGACAGTAGAGCAAGTGCAGTATGTTTGATCAGGATTATATTCATGTGTTTAAAGTCACCGTAAACACAAATCATTACAACATATGGTTATATAACACTATTACACTTGTGAATTAGGTAAACCAAATCAAGTAGGTGCAGTATTTTTTCTTAAACTTTGTTGAGTTGGTTAATAACTACAAACAATTAATTCTTCCCTTTCTGTTACCGATGGATATCGAAAGATACAGTAGGACTCAGTCTATGGCAATGAACAAACTATTTACTGTATCTAGTTGTAGTAACTGTAGTAGTGGTAGAGGTATACTGGTACTGGTAGCATTTACTATATAATTTGAAGTAACTGAACTTTTTAATAAGGTTCATATGGGATTCTATTTATACCTCTGCCTAGCCAGAAGATTCTGTATGTGACAACAAGCACTAAGTTGTAATAGTAATTATTGTAGTAGTGAGGTAGTAGTAATTAGCAGAAGAAAGAAAAGAGGCATCTAATGGATTTTTAAGACAAGAGACTGCATACTCGTCACGCAATTCACTGCTTACAGATCACTTTACAATGCTGCTCAAATTACCAGAATATTCTATGACCATAATTTTTGTTTTCCTGTTGTTGCAGGTTGCCGTGGTGACAATGCTGCGTAGTCGTCATAATAACAGGAGTGTGTGCATTGCTGTGACCCACCTGAAAGCGCGGGCGGGTTGGGAGTGGCTCCGTAGCGCCCAGGGTTCAGACCTCCTCAGACAACTCCAAAACTTGGTACAGCAGAGACACAGCCCCTCGCCAGCGTCCCAGGACGTCCCACTGCTGGTGTGTGGGGACTTCAACGCTGTCCCATCTGAGGAGGTCTATCGCCGCTTCACCAGTTCTCTGTTAGGTTTGGACTCCGCTTATAAAAAACTCAGCCAGGACGGAAGTACAGAGCCTGCATATACAACATGGAAGATCAGGCCGACTGGGGAGTGTTGTAGCACATTGGACTATATCTGGTACGCCAAAGACTCACTCAGAGTAGAGGCGGTTCTGGACATGCCTACAGAGGAACAGATTGGTCCTAACAGGCTACCGTCCTATAACTATCCGTCTGACCACCTCTCTTTAGTTTGTGACTTTAGCTTCAAGGAAAGGGAGTAATGCTACATAAATAAGTTGCATGTATGTTTTCAGAGCTGGGGAACAATTTGTGTGAATGCCCTTAAAGGTGCACCGCTTTTCCGGTGGCGGTGCAACCTGCTTGTTTCCATGGAAGTGTATTTGCTGTACTTGGGATGTTCCACAGTATAGCATTAAAGTTCTCTGTCTTCATTTAATTACAGGTGGTTATAAAATGTGTTTTTACTGTGAGCGTGGTCGCCTCCTTTCATATGTTTCCTGTAACTTGTGCTGGTAATGTCCCCTGCTTGTTACTGTGGAGATATACATTTAATGCAATACTGTGAAACATTTCAGGCAAAGCAATAATATCTCCATGTAGACAAGCAGGTAACAGACCCCAGTGAGAAGTTATATAGTGCCCATTTCAATTCAGTGGTTCTCAAATTGTGGAACAGGAATTACTGGTGTCACACAATTTTTTTTTGTGTAGATCTATTAAACCTGTTAAAAGTTCAGATTATGTTTTATTTTGATTGGAACTTACTCTAATTTGGTTTAGTTCTGGTCTTGTTGCCTTTAACCCTTTTAGGCAGGCATCACAAACAAGGACATTATGTGAAATGTCTGACAATGTCTACTCTATTCAGATAGTTTTGCACCTGGACCTGATGGTATAAATAACTGAAGTACAAAGACTGTAATGTGTTGCCAGTTTGCACAAAAGTGTTTTTTGTTTAATTTTTTTCATGCACTATTATATTATTGTATTGCCATTGTACCTTATAAACCTTGACAATAAAGGAGACTAATGCATTTGTCTGACGGTTGTATTTCTAAAACTGAAATTGAAATCAGTCTAAAAGAACTGAGACACCAGACCACCTTTGGTAACACAAGTTCATGTACAACACTACCTTTGTTGGCATTAATTCTCAAAATATTGATCCACAAGAACTATTATTTTGACTCAGTGGCTCCAAAAATACAATTGTTTAGTAATTAGAATTTTTTTTTAAACTCCCAGTAATTGAGTTTAATTGTTCATGAAATGTTTTTGAGCATCAGTTTTATGTACATGGTTAATAGAGACAGTAGAATGAAGGAACCA
Source organism: Periophthalmus magnuspinnatus (assembly GCF_009829125.3). Classification (NCBI taxonomy): domain Eukaryota; kingdom Metazoa; phylum Chordata; class Actinopteri; order Gobiiformes; family Gobiidae; genus Periophthalmus; species Periophthalmus magnuspinnatus. The sequence continues at coordinate 14,891,602 of NC_047126.1, forward strand.
AAACCTTTGTTATCCTACCCTTTAATTATTACAATATTTAAATGTTCGACACTACAGATTTGAGGCAGTTAGACCAATTTTCAGCCACTGTAGTACTGTTATGTGTGCACATGCCACCAGACACCTGCACATTTTGTACAGAATCTGAATGTGACTGTTTCAATGTAAAACAGAATGACTGCTGTGTAAACTTCACGCGTGAATAAGCAAACAGTAACTTTGGCTTGAGACATTTCTACACATAATTTACTCCATCACAGTTGCACAGATTTCTCCTAACAAAAGGCACAAACTCTGAATCATGTTTCAGTAAAATCTACTTTAATACACTTTGAAACAAGAGTACAACAAAATAGAATATACTTCAAATGTTGAATATACAAACAGTTCAGTCTGAACACAAATCTCCTCCCCTCCATAAAAACTGAAATGTGTGGGCTGAAATGGCAGACCGAGGATGCTGCCATGATTGACCCTTTGATATTTGTCACTGATTTCATGATATTGTAAATTGCATTGTGAGCTCAGATACAGTAAATCTGTTCAACTGAAATATATGACTGCATGCACTGGCCTTTAATGCATTCCCAAAAGTGTGGCTGCAGTGTCCACAGGAAAAAAGAAAAAAATACCAAGATAAATTTGACAAATCTCAACTCTTTTGAGAAGGAAAGTGCAAATAACCTGGTTTCTGACCTACATAACGCTGCTGTCACTAGTAATCAACAGCCTGATAAAAGAGACACTAATAAATACATGTATTAGCTCCCTTAGGTTAAGTAATACTGTGCTTGGTTCAAAGTATCAAAAGAAAAACAAAAGTTCAGCTTACTGTTCAAAAGATACATGAAACAAAAGAGTTAAAATTTAAACCTACTGCTGTTAACATTTTCTCCGTAAATATATTTTGTATATATTTACATGATCGTAGACTGCCCTTTCCCCCCTTCAGCTTTCTGCAGCACCTTTGCACAGTGATATGGATGTGAAAACCAGCATCACTTTTCTATAATTTTAAACATGCCCTCGACAAAGGCTTAATTACATCCACTTGGTTGTAATTATTTGCCTGAACGTGTAGTGTTGTAATAGAGTGAGTGCATTTCTCCATCAGAGTCAGTTACATTTGTAGCGATTAGTGTTGGTCCCTTTAGTTTCACCATTGAGTCTGTTCCTATGTTAGATGCTACAGTCTGAACTGTACACGGCCTGTCTCCAAGTTTGTGGAGGTTTTGAGGAGGGCCGGATGAGAAATGTCTTGTGCAGCAGAAGGGAAAAGTAAAAGTTTGAGTCTCAAAGACTGCTGCTGGTTATAGAGAGTAAAAATGACTTTTGTACAAACTACGCTCTCAGACTCAAGAGTTTCAACACTCGGGCTCCTCTGTCTTTGATCCCTCTGCGCTCGCCGCCTCGGAGCTGACCGCGGGGGCTTTTGTAGGACTCGTTTGGACCCCAATCGAAACAGGCACCGCTTCCACTTTCACTTTCTCCAGAGCGACTCCCGCTCCTCCAATCAGCAGCTCAGAGCCGTTCAAAACGCCACTGATCACTCGCGGCTGATTGGCTGCAGATAACGTGACTACCCCGGTTCCACCTACACCTCCGGCTTGGGACACCACCACGGTCTGCTGCGGCTGCTGCGGGACCGTGAGCCTCATCACCTGGGCACCTGGGCCCACGTTTACAGGGGCCAGAGCACGCACCGTTAGGGGGCTACCCACCAGACTGATGCCCCCCGCAGAGGACCCCACACCAGATTTGGATCCCGAGGTCTGGAGCTGGCACTGAGCCAGCTGGTGTGCTGGAATTGTGATGATTTTGGCGAGTTGCACCGTGATTTTGTCTCCATTTTCAGCTGTGGCTGGTACCATGGTCGGGAGGGTCTGGATCACGACCTGCAGCATTTGGGACAATTAGCTCTGAAATATACATGCACTGAAAGAAGTTTCATCAATGGTTCTCAAACTTTGTGCACCAAGTACCACCAGATCTAACACGACTAAAGCTGGACCAGATTCTAAAATAGCACCACACCCTTGCTAGAGTATTTCTAAACAAGCTCTAACCCAAACAAAGACAAAATGTAAATAAATAATAGAACTTTAAAGGGTCCTGTGTACCACAGTTTGAAAACCACCAAGTTCCATGATGTAGCTTTACACTACCTTCTGTTGCGAGTTTGCATTGGGCACAGCACTAATGGGAGAGGGGTTTGTGAGGAGGGTAGTGTGGCCGGCGGTCGTCCCACTCGGCTGCATCGCTACGGTGGAGATCTTCTGCCCCAAAGACGTGGTCATCATCACTGGGACTTGCATAGCTACCCTCACCGCCCTGGAACAATTATACAAAAACAATCAGCTGGTGGGACAGAAATCATTCATATACTCTTGTGTTGTTTTTGTAATCATTACTTTGCTTGGTGGAATAGTGCCTTTAGTAAATAGCAATTACAGTTTTTACATCAGTTAAGTGAAGAAAAATTGAAAAGTATAAAAATACAGGAGGTCACTTCTAATATGTCATCAACATCAAACAATCTACACTCCAAGAAGACAATTTTCTGGCAGTTTAACCATTCATTGAACAAAATAAAGATGTCATTTATTTTTATTAGTCAAAATCATAACTACTGTGTAAGACAGGTTTGGGCTATGATAACATTATGGTTGCTAGGTAACAGTTATGGATTTACCTTGGCCCTGTGGCATTAGTGATGATGGCTGCGTGAGACTGTGGCGTTTTGCTTGAATCCACCGTGACTCCTCTTTGACCGGCTGGTGAGATGGGAGTGCTGCCCCCTGCTGGCTTGTTCACAGCATTGATAGTGACGCTGGACTTGCTGCCTCTGAGGATGTTGGGTTTTGTGGGTGTAGTTGGCTCAGACTTGAGTAAAAGATTGGGTGGAGGGGGCACACGCTCATATGACGCAGGAGATTCAGAGCTGATCAGGTCCTCCGTCATGTCCGCCTTGTTGTCGTCGATGATCACAATGTTTTTCGGCATTTCCTTAAATTGGTAAACCAAGCGCTGCCCCTCCACTTTGGCAAGAATTCCTCGCTGGTAATAATATCTGCAAACAAACAAATAATATCAGTTTCCATGTTTTATTTATCCAAAATACAATTTTAAAACTGAACTACTCTTGGACACCTAACTCCTGGAATGAATGAAGCAGGTTCAATTATGCTACAACAAAAAGTACAAGCAGTGATTTTAGTGAGAAAAAAACCTAATACAATTATACTGTAAGCTGAATCTTGATAATCATTTAACTGATTAATATTGCTAAGTGACATAAAACGTTAACGTGAGAATTTAAGAAGAAAAATTATAGAATAAATTCAGAATAAATCATCACCCTATAGAAATGTCACAATATCAATACCATGTTTGTTACAGTTAAATAAACATGGTTAAAAGTTTAAAAAGTATCTCATAATACAGCAATACTATGTCAATAATGATGGATAATGATAAAATTGTGATGTTTCTCTTAACAATACTCAAGTCTGATATTGTGACTAAATATAATGTGACACTAGTGATAGTGATAACATCGTAACTGTGAGATCCTTAGCTTTAAACCATGTTATAATCAAGTTAATGATAATATAGAAAAGTGAAAGACCCTCACCGTAGAGCCCTGCCCATGGTCTCATAGTTCATATCAGGCTTGTTCTTATGTTTCCCCCACAGTCTGGACACAGCTTTGGAGTCGACCAGTTTAAAGATGCCCTTCTCCCTCTGGGTCCACTTGATGTATCTGGGACACGTGTTTTTGTCCTGGAGCAGGTCCAATAAAAACTCCCAAAGGTAAGTGGTGGATCCTGCTGAATGTCAAGAAGTTACGCTTATACACAGAAAACAGAAATTTTAATTGTACTGACTATGTAGTGACACCATCAATACCTCTGCCCTCTCTGGACTTCTTCTTGATGCTGAGATCTGGAGAGTCGGGTGAAAACGGCTTTGGCTTTCGTCCAACTACAGGAGAAATAGACCGTTTTAAAGAAAATAGCATGTTGTTTTCTGGTATTTTGTATAGAATAAAAAAGTACAGACAATATTGATCTAAAATGACCAAATTATAGAAACAGATCCACTGCCTCCCCATTCAAATTTGCAGAACTGAAATGTAATTTAAATAAATCAAAGATTCAGAAATCAGGTAATATTTCCTTTTTGGTGTGCATGTTACCACCATTGTGGCTATATAGGAGGACATCCCGTGGTTGGGTGGAAATCTAAGCAGTCAAGGACAATGTAGGATAATACAGGATTGCTCAAAACATATGAATCAATCACAATACAATTTTGAGTAAAGCCCGTCACACATACTACAGGATTTTTCAGTCTTTAACCATTTTAAAAGTGCAAAAAAAAGCGCACACAGACATGAGAATTGTATGAGATTTTATATCTTATGATCCTCTGAGGGCAATTACGGCAATGAATAGACTGCACACCACAAGCTCAAAGTTATGAGCAATCAAAACTTATAGGGCACCTCGCGTCAGTCATTTCCTGTCTACAATAAAATAACTCGCTTTGAGACTCTAAAGTGTTCAAAAGATCAGAGCATTTCGCTTCTAGTTTAGATGCAAGTCAAACCGGTTTATTTTTTGTGAAATGTGGTGCAGTAATTCAGAAAAGGGTTATTTAATGCACAGAAGGCAGGCAATAAATTACACAGGATGTAGAGTCATGTTTACTCTAGCAGCAGCTTACCTTGATCCTTGCTGTGTGGATTTATATAAACAGACAAACATGAGGAACTACTCTTGCCTTTTTACTTTTTAAAGAATGCACCAAGCTGGATTAATAGCACTGTTTTGTGAACTATTTCTGAATATTATTTGTGGAGAACAAATTCTAATGGATATGGATAAGAATGCTTCAATTTAAGTTTACAGTTTTACAACAGTGAAACGTCTTCACTCCTACAACGATTTGTACAGTTGACATATTTAAATTTCATCTTTTGCTATGGATCAGACCTGGACGACTGAGAGATTACAGACAATTTTACGGCAGGTGAGTAAAAATGTTGCCTAATCATTTTCGCCATTTCCAGAGTTTGTATCTTATGCCTCTGTGTCCATCCGTCTGCCCCTGACGCTATGTTTCATTGGCTGGTGCAGTAGCAGTGATGTTTTGTGGTTACAATATGACAGAGCAACTAAGAGTCGCACTGACACCATATACCATACAAGGGGAGCTGAGCAAAATTGAATATGAGGATCCAAAGTCACACCTCACCGAAGTAGGGTAGAAGCAAATCGGGCAAATTATCCTGTAGTGTGTGGCAGGCTTAAGTTAATGATGTGGGAGCACCATTATAACACGGTTAATACCTCCTATAGGTCAATTGTACATTATATATCTCTTTAAATATCAGCTTAAATATCACCATAACCAAGTCTCTGATGCAGCCACTAGATGGAGTGCAATAACATAGTGAGGGTTTAGAGTTGAGGTTTTTGGTTTTGGAAAACACTTCAGGACAAAGTTAAATCTGAGCGCTGCTATTTACAAGTTTGTCAACATTTCAGATGAAAACATTCCACTGTCAAGCTAAAACCAAATCCAAATTGAGGTGAAGATTGTAGGCTTATAAATACATCTTTTGCAAATGTTTACCTCATGAACAGTGTGTGCTAAAAAGGAAGCTGTAAAGTTGGTCTTATTTGGATTTAGAGCATTTGGGGAAAAAAAAAAACACACACACACACAAACACACGCACAACCATACCATATGCTACAATATTATATGATCATTTTTACCCCTCTTCTTCCTGATTGGCTCATGATCTGGCTCAGGTTCCTCTATCAAAGTGACCATCTCCTCATCTTCATCGTCACAACAGTCCTCCGTTGTAATCTCCACTTCAGTCTCTGCGTACATGTCTGGACGCATGGCAGCATGAAGGAAGTCTGCAAGGGCACCACAATAAAAGTTATATCTATACCACATCTAAAACAACAAGTGCTGAACTGGCCACAATGTAAAACCCTGCAGCCACTATCATATATACTAGCAATTAGGGTTGCTCAGATATTAATTGATACTAAAACTAGTTTGAAAACTAGATAAAAATTTGAACAAGTATCAATACAAAAAAGTCACATTAACAGGACATAAATTAACCTTTCCTGAATAGTTTTATGAGCTTGACCTGTATCAGAACAAGTATAAGACCACGTAGACTAGTATACGCCCATGGACCACTATGGAACCTATGTAGACGACTTTGAGATTACACAGATATAAAGCCACGTGGTAATATAAAAAAGTACGATGACTTAATGCTGAAAATGATATTCTATTATCTAAAGAAAGAGTGTTTTCTTTATTATCATGTGGGATCGGAATTAGTAGTATCACGTCTATTCCTTAATATCAAAATCGAGTTTGAAATTCTAGTATCATGACAACATTAATAGCAATTCAATAAAAAAAAATACAAAGACATAGACTAAACAAGGTAAACAACAACCAGCCATAAATACTGGGAGACCCTAAAAAAGCATAGAGCATCTTCCTTCGGTTTTATCATTGTGTAATAGTTTGGAATTGTTGTTACCTGGGCTGCGGTCCTCTCTTAGGCTGGAGGGAGAGTCCATGTGCAACAGAGCCTCCGCCGCCTCAATAGTTTTGTCTGAGCAGTGGATACTGGAGCCATGGACAGAGGCCTCCACTGGAACAAAACAATCATAAAACACAACTGTCACGTCTATGCGTCCAACAGATGTAGACGATAATGATTTTACGTTTTGACTAACTTCATCACGCCTTATGGGTACTTAGTAGTTTTTGTTGTACAATTTAACTTTAACTCTAAGTTTTGTTAAATAAAGTAAATTAAGTGATGTAATCTGAAAACTGAATAAAAAAAATGAACCAACTACTATTATTGGTCACTTAACAAGACAGTTAATTAGCAATATATGACTAGAAATTATTGCCTTGAGAAAAACTGATTTTGAAAAACATTAAGCCGCATATAATAACAAGAAAAAAAAACATTAACATAATGTAGTGAAAAGTCAATTAACTAATGCAATCTGAAAGATGAATGAACTAACTACTTGCCAGTGAACAGTTAATTAGCACTCTATAACTTACAAGACAGTAAAAACGGAAGCTTTTTATAATCATCACTTTGCAAAGTAATACTGATTTTATTTTTTTTAATATTAGAGTGACAATAATAGTTAAGACAATCTGACAATTGTTAATGCTAGGCCAAATAAAAAGTGCAGGGCTAATAACTAAAGGTTCCTGAGAAGAAAACCCAGGGCACCTGCTGTCGCTGTCAGTCACTAGTGGGAAACTCGAGTGGTCTGCCCATGTTTGGCTATCGCACTGAGGCAAGAGGCAGAGTAGGGGTGAGAAAAGACCTATCTTTAGCTTGTCCCATACGCACAGTCACTTATAAAAACAAATGAGCAAGATGCACGCTACTGTTTATACCAAGTAACCAACCAGACAAATTAATATGATTTAATTTAATGTAAGAAAGCATTCACATAAGAGGACACAAAAGGGTTACACCTACATACATCATTACCGAATTCTATACATAAACCATAGCAAACGAGGCTATTGTAACACATTATTTGAACATTTTATACATGTACATTTTTTAATGTTTTTTTCTAAAGTTATATTATGCACCAAAGGGTATAACGGTCAAGAATAGCAGCGAGTCCGACAGAAAGTAGTGCAGCCGTTGATGACTTCCGTGTTTACACTCCATCTTTTCCCTCCAGTTCTCTTCGAAGAATGGCACAAGTGTACCTGTCAATCAACGCCCTCCTCGCCCCTGATTGGCTATTCCTGAGTCTATCAACCCGCCCAGTCAGAGAAATGATTGGACAGGTGCCGACGTCAAACTGTGCCATAATCCCATTGGACAAATGTTACTGTCAATCAAAGCTTTACCCCGCCCTCTCACATTTACAATGCTTCCGCCATCGAAATGGGACAAAAATACTTTTAAAAATAGCAATTTCAAACATGTACAAATAACACAATACAACAAAAAACAAGTACTAAGGAGTGTAAGTGATACGGATTGACGAAACAACTGGTAGTCTAATATATATTTAATGAAATAGTCGAAGTATTATTTAAAAGGAAGAAAGGCAGTATGCTAAGGCAGGCCATCCCACGCTGTAGGAAAAGGAGCACAACAGTACAACAGCGGAAGTAATGTTAAATACAACGAATCTTAACGTCCACGTTGTAACTACTACGTCTCTAATACAGTTTAAAACATTTCTAATATAGCTGTAATACCCATCATGCCATGAAGATGTTGATACTTGTTTATTTGTATAAATAGCGTCCGTGCTTTTTACATAAGCACTAGACCAAGCAACAAACTGGATTTCTTTAACAATAATTTATAACCAAGCAAGTCCAATTTCCACGTTATTCATAGCAAAAATAAATCCACATGTCCTTGCGACCCAGACAGCGTGGCAAAGACGTAGGAAAGACAACATCCTTGCACTTCCTGGTTTTGCAGAACCCATCCGCACAGTTATTCCGCATGGCCACGCAACACAATAAATCTGGTCCTATATGCAAAATCTGCCCAGTGCAGATTACAATAATTTCACAATCAGATATCGTCATAACTACAGATTTTTCGTCTCGTAAAGCTTGCATTAAAAACCGTGTAGCAACGCCATGCAGGTTGCTACCAAGGTGATTACTTCCTGATTGCCCTCCATTGCTTCACTACGGTGCTGAGCGGACCGACACATAGCGGCGAGTTACAAAAATATACCGTGTATTAAAATAAAGCCGCTATAACTATATTTTAATCTAATAAGCCACATTACCGGCTCTGATGAGTAGATCGAGTTGATTTGCTTGCCCCTCATGCTGCGAAGTCGCCATGTTTCTCCCTTGCTGCAGATTCACACTAGTTCTCTCTGTATTGTATGGGAAGCTAATAGTGCGTATCCCTCCGCTGCTAATGGAAATTTCAATTGACTTCAACGGGCCGCGTCACAGAGACACAGCTATCCCTCCGCCGCCGACACAGGAAATAACCCTCCCTCTGCGTGGCTTACGTGCAAAGCACCCAAATAGCATAATAATGCAATTTCATACTTGGCTTTAACTTTCACGTTTTTGTGAAACGAGGGTCACTGACAATGTAAACAATCAATTGCTGGGTCTTATTTTGTCACAACAACTTACTTGAAGAAAAGCTTTACAGTTATGCAGACATTGAGCAGTTATATCAGGCAACAAAACCTAATTGAGTACAAAAAAGTATGCAGTCGTCTTGTAAATGGTTCCCGTTAATAGATTAGACTATGGTGGCCTCCCATAGTCAATTTTTTGCCCTCATAGTCTAAACAAGATGGGCAAAAAATGTAATAAAAACATACTTTTTGATTGTTATTTTATCATAAATATAGCACTGGGTAAGTAGCTTTAATTAATATTTTATATTATATGTCATTTTTTGGAGTAGTTAAGGCAGTAAGTATACTCATTGTATACAATAAAATTATTCAAATAAAAATTGCCTGTTCATCATAGTCTCCTCTGGAAAGTACTGAAATGTACATGTCCAATAAGATCCATTTATTTATAAAAACTGGCCAGTGCAAGCCTTCTGATGGCATTATAAACATATCATAAACAATCATCCCTATTTGCCAATGCGTTTCTATTAACCAAACACAACCCCAGATTACACAAAGATCCCAATTAGAAAGAGATTAAGATGCAATTACTGGCTGATAAAGGTACTCAATCACTCTGTAAGAGATTAAACTTCAGAAACTATCCACAAGGGGGCAGTATGTAACAAAGAATATATCTATCGGTCTGCCTTCCTTCATGGGACCTGAGGTATCCAAATCGATGGATTTTATGGATATTATTTCAAATTAGGGACATTTATATGATAGTGAGCAGATGTGTTTTTTTAAATGTTTTCCAAAATTGGGTAGCCCAGTTTTAATTCCCAGTCAGTATTTTATTTTAATTTTACTTAAAGCAGCCATGTCTAATTGTCTAATACTAGTACTTTAACATAATTCAGTGTAACCCAAATAAATTATATAGCCACCAAATGTTTTCACTCTCACCTGTCTCTTCTTGTGGCTGCACTTCCTGCTCCTCTGATGCCTCTTGGATCATGTAGGTCTGTCCGTCACACACAAACACCTGACTGGTCTGTCCCAGGCCTCCTGCACTGACTCCGGGGTCCTCCTCCACCACAATGACCTCTGGGTAACCCTCCTCATCCTCACATGCCCCCTCTTCCTCCTCCAGCTCAATCTCCACGTCACATTCTCCATCCTGCACAAAATGCAATGAGAAACAACATTGCCATTGAACTATGTTCATTGAACATCATACTATTGAATTTTAAAAGTACATATGGCAGGTTTTCATGTTTTATAACTTAGTTTCGTGGGATAGTACCTGTATGAGCTAAATATATATGATAGTTTTATACCTGTCAATTAGCAGTTTGAGAAGAAGAGTTAAGATGTTCTAAAAAAGAATCTCTCTATAATTCTATGCCATCAATAAACACAATTCCAGCCAAAAAGCTGGGATAATTTAGGCACAAAGAACAACATTTTATAAGTTTAAGTTAGCAAAATAAATGTGCTAAAATATATTTTATCATCAAAATATAACTATTATGTGCATTAGAGCTCTCGCTCTCATTTACAGTGTGGTTGCTAGTTAACAGTTATCAAATCCAGCAACATATGTCACATCTGTTGCTCATGTCCAACCAGGAAGTAACATTACCCACCCCTTGTACCTCTAATGTAAATCATAATGTTAACTCATAACAACGTGCTGTGGGAGTGTGTGCGCACCTGTTGAGGTTCTTCTTCTGCTGTTACATACTCCACCACAGTCCCTCCAGACTCCACCAGCACCACGGAGGTCATCCCTCACAAGCTGTGCATTTGACAAGAGCACCCCACCCTCCGAGCACCCACGCCCTGTAGGAAAACATAATGTCATCAGTCTGTATGACATTTACAAACAGTTCTTGGGCATGTGAGGATTTAAAGGCACATTATAATTAAAACTTGTTGAAATGTATTTTTAAAATGGATTAAAAAAAAGTGTAACTATACTGACTAGCCAACTACAGAGATAATAGTAAGTTGCTGCCCTAGTGCTATCCTAAATGTATTTCAAAGTCTCCCCTTTGGTCTCAGCCAACAGGAAGTAGGTTGTGCAGGAAGCACTGGATGCAGCAGGAAGCCAATTCATTCCATGCTCCACAATCACAAACAGTGCTGCACAATATGAGACGAAAATGTGCAATTAAAAAGAATTAGAGGAAATGTTAATATTGCAATGAAATAGATATGAAAAGTGAGAGGACTGATGAAAGCTGAATTATGTATTATATTTTGTTCATAACAGATTTAGGGACGATTAAATCATTCTTATGATTAGCTTTCTTGGTTATGCATTTGGTGATACATACATACATATACTATACTATTATTGCAGTATGTATGTATGTATGTATGTATATTTATTTATTTTTTGCAGGCCTTACATGGTGTCATTGTAACAGTTGCTGTAAACTACATGATGGCTGAATCTACCCCTTAAAGGCGTATACTGAAGTCATGCTGCCTGTCTGCTGCTTCTGTCACTGTATGGTGCTACTTGCAATGTGCTATGCAAATAATCTGCCCTATGGTAAGAGGGGATAATTGCATAATTGATACTGCAGTGTGAAGGCTGAAGTACTGGATTTTCTATATTTGTGAATGGCAAAAGCACACCAATAAACTTGTAGAATACAGCATTTTCAGAACTCTTTTTGCGGAAGACCCGCATCCAAGACAAATTTGCAGCCATAGCAGACCTTGCACAGGGCAAATTGGGTCACAAAAGCAACTGAAAAATTCAAAGAAATTCGAATTATGATAAAATGAAAATCAGAATTTGGCTAGAAGAAAACTGTGATATTCATTTTTTTGCCCATCCCTACAAGCTATGATTTTGGACGTCCACCTCAACAACCCTACATGCAGTGCTTCCTTATGGACTGAGGATAATACTCAGACCACTAGCAATAGCCACACACCATATTCATATCGGCAATGTGGGTGAAGTGCCTTACCTACTGGCACACCACTCTGACTTTTGTTGTTCTCAGCGGTCTCCCATCTAAGTGCTAACCAGGCCCGGCCCTGCTTAGCTTTTAAGATCTGACAAGATCAGGCTTTGATAAGGAGGTTTGTCAACACTAAATAGAGAACATGCACTACTAGCCCGAATATGCAGAGGGGTGTTCTCACAGGCCATAATACGATAGGCCATTATGTGACAAAAGAGAAATAAAAACAATGAAAAAAAAGTTACATTTAAATCAACACAAACATATACACATTTTTTGTTGTTTTTCGCTGTTGCTTTTTTCATATAAATGTGAGATTGTAGCAAAGGTTAGTAGTCAATTGTGACATCATCTGTAGGAGCAGTTGAGATTTCAGCAATACTTAAATGATGACATGGTAGGGAAATACCCAGAGCTGGACTGTTTGGCATAGGTTGCCTTCTGTTCCTATTTCAATCCCTGGAAAATCAAGTATCGTTCACTGTGTTAGAGTTGGTTCAAACAGGTAAGACAGGACCTGCCAGTTTGTGCAACCATGTGCTCTATGTCCATACACTATATACTAGCATTGTTCTGCTGAAATAACTCGATTTGTTATTTTGAGTACTTTGAAAATAGAATAAAATGTATAAAAAAAAAAAAAAAAAAAAAAAAAGCAGTTTTCAAAAGTAAATGATCCATGACACTGTTTCAACAATATAAAATACTTAAAAAATACCACTATAAAAATGCATATGGAACGCAGTTAAAATATGAATTAAATAAGTACAAAAAATAGGTGTTCTATAATTAATACATTGTTAACTGTCACCAATACCACTTAATTATGATTTTACAAAGAGGAATAAATGAACTGTTCATTCCCTACTGTATCTTTAAGTGGTCACATTAGTCATGTCTTGAAGCGCTCTTGTTTTTTTTGGCAGTCTATAAACGCACAATGAATCAGCAGAAATGATTAACCAGGCATTAAACTTCAAAAATATATTACAAAAGAAAACTTGCTTTGTAATAATCAACTTACCAACACTACGGAAGAACATCTTCACGTACACTTGTTAACTTTTTAAATCCACAATGAAGAAATTAGAAAGACTACAGTTTCCTTGTCAATTTAAATCGTTTTCTCCACTTTCCAAACACCATTTCATCTTGCCATCCGCTCTGTTGTCTTGTCTTTGCATCTTTAGCCCCTGTCTGTCTGCTCTAAGCAACTCAGCACTACTCAGCTCCAGCCCTGGTTTGTGGTCACATGATGAGGGTGGAACACACGCAGTCACATGATCTCTCTTTCAACAACAAGGCTTTTGTCCCAAGTAACTGGCACCACCACCATGGCTGCTGCTACTGCTGGGGGGAAAAAACACAACGCACTGCCTTGTGCCGCCCTGCCCACCTCAAAGAAAAAGGGAGGGAGAGAAAGAGGCAGTGAGGGAAAGCGAAAGCAATGAACTGAGTGAGAGAGAGGGTGAAAGAGGGAATAAGAGACACAGAGAGGACGAAACAAGCAGGGAAGTATAAGCAAAAATGATTTTGTGTCTGTGTAATCCCTTAGTTTTACAGGTATGATTGTAAAACATTAGAAATCAACCACTCTGGGTTTTTCCATTGACGATGCAAATATTGCCAGTCCTCACAAAAATCGGCCAATGCTGAAGCTAGCCATACCTGAAAAATGTTATTATTATTATTATTATTATTATTATTATTATTATTATTATTATTATTAATAATAATAATAATAATAATAATAATAATAATAATAATAATAATAATAATTATTATTATTATTATTATTATTATTATTATTATTATTATTATTATTATTCGGTAGGGATGCTATGTTATAATATTGTCTTAAACTTCAAGAAAATGGTCATCCTTAAGATAAAAACATTGGAAGGAAAAAAAGCCGTGGCAATAGTAGGGGTCGGCATGGCACCAATTACACCACTAATTTCATATCACTATTTCCTTGGATTATATCACAATTCATGTACACCTATTAATATTGCTTTTAAGAGACAGCTAAAGCTGACCAATAGCAGAGGTGGGTGGTGAGTTAGATAGTTATAATAGGTTTTAGATCATTTAAAATATAAAGTTTGAATACTCATTACAGCCCTAATAAGAAACCACACTTTGACAGTGTGGGGCCAATACAGGAACTACAGAACTCAGCGAGAAACCAACATTCAATCATTAACCACAACCCAGCAAAGGCTGCGCCTCAGCCAACAACCGCAATGTTCATTTTGTATCAAAGACAAACATTTGAAGAGGAAACAACTCACCTCTATCTCTGGTAGTGTAGTTTTCTTTATGTGGGTATGTTGAATTAGTTCACTCTTGTGCATTACATTACAGCAAAACAATTTAGGTTTCAGAATTTAATGGTAAAGTTGTGGTATTTGTGAGTAGAATATGGAGTCCAACTTATTGATACTTTGCAGTGATATGATGCTGGGGGTGTTCTAAATGTATCTCTATGTTGCGATGTTCAGAAGTTACTGTAATAACACAATGCACACATTAGCAAGCAGCATTAAAAAGTTTGAATATGGTCTAAAAATACTAAATGGATTTAAACAACACAGCCTGTGATAATATTTATGATCCTGTTTAGGTGTTTAGGTGTGTTAGATTTTCAACAAAAATGTGAGAATGACTAACTAAAAAACTCTTGGCTAATGCTAGCTAGATTGTAATTGTAAAGTTATTTGAGAGAGACTTGTTTAACAGCACAAATCAACTCACCTGTTGTAGTTCTAACTAAGATGGGTCTTTTTGGTCAGATTGTGTTAAAACAAAGCTCAGATTTAAGTCTAATAGAGCATCTTACAGAGTTGTGGCTTCAGTTAGCATCACATCCCCAGAGAATGTTGATTACATCAGCTGCAAAGTATCAATATTGATATAAGACAAAGAAACTACTCTGCAAAAAGTTGGAAAAACTAAATGTGCAGCACATATGTTTGAGTCAAGAGCCAGTTTCATATAGGGATGTAACAATATCCAAATCTCAGGGTACAACATTATCACACCTCACATTAACTGCAATATTTTGGAGAGGCAAGAAAATTTGTAGATATTACTTTTTTTCTCTTGGCGCACACACATCAAGTATAAATGTCATAAACGTCAAAAACATGTACTAATTTCATTCATTTGGACCCTTGGAATACAAAAAGCTATTGACAACAAGAAGTCCACAGAATCAGTGACCTACTTATTACCACCTGTTGCTCTTACACAGAAGTAGGAGCCCATTAATAATCGTATTGAGTCCTGACATCAATATTTAACTGTATGTGTTTTTAATCATAAACACACATTAGAGGTGTGTCTGAATTCACAGTAGGCGGTCTGGCCTCTTTACGATTTCTCACAAGAGCAGAGCACTCATATTATGTTAGACATGCACAACGTTACAGCAGCAGCAGCCAGGGGAGTGTTCAATGATACCTTTGCTCCTCGGTGTAGCTAACCTTATCAATGAATTATTAGCTCTCTTATTTACATAGTACCACACAATGTTAGGACGATTTGGCTAGAAACATAAAAATTATGACAAATACAGCATGTGGTAAAAAAAAGACCGCTTTTAGTTGTTTGACCAGGGAACATTGGCATAAACTTGGCTAACAACATTAGCATAAGGTGTTAGCACGTAAACTAACGTCAACAGACACGCGGCTAAAGCGTCCTAGCTTCAGTTCACTTACCGTTTCTTTGTTTTTTTTTTCCTTTAGATCAGCAACTTGTATGGAAACTTCGGGTTAGCTCGTCTGCTAATGAAGTGTCTGTGTTTATGTCAGACCCTCCTCCTCTTTCCTTCGCTGTGGAGAGCTCCGTGTCGCTCCCACCTCCACCACCGCGCCGCTGCCCCGCTCCACCGCTCCGCTCTGACGCTGCTCTCACGCTCCAGAGACTCTACTACTACACCAAATGTACGGGGTTTAAACGCTACAGTCGGTAATCTGGACTCAGGGGCAATAGCAAGGACATCCAGGCATCTCTTTTAGCGGCAAGGGTCAAGTATTTGAACTTGAGGGCAGGCTGCTTTTGGTCTTGTTAATGGACGAAGCCTGTTGTTGTATTTTTTTTTACTCTGCGCTTGTTTTACACCCGTGACGTCAGCGCGTACAATAAACACTAGACACGCAAACTTCCAAAAAGGACAAACTGGGTCAAATTCATGGTCAAATTGAATAATTGCTTTCTCACATGTTAGTTTCTCCCAAAGATTTTCACATACAATTACTAAACGCCTTTTCTCTTTTTTAATTAAGAAATAGACTACCTAACAATAAGTCAATATAACCTTAATGTGTGGGGGAAAAAAGTAGAAAGCTGCATCAAATAGAGAAATAGTGAATAACAATATGTCGATATGACCAACATTGCAGACTGTCACAGGGTTCAGATCATGATTCAGTTATTATCACCATATCCCCCAGCCTCTATGTGATAATGACACAGGCCTACTCATAATCATAAATACTGAGTGTAGACTAAAGAACAGTGTAAAGCACATGATAAGCCCCTATAGCCCCCAAATAACAGTGTTCAATGTATAATAAAAGTGTTGCCGACACAAGCCACACAACTTGAAAATATATAAGCTTCCATCCATACTAACCTACAGCACATAATCCATTGAGAATGTAAACAGACTAGAAGTTTTCGTTTGGATATGGAAAAAAGTAAAGGAATACACATTTGTACTGTATATTTAATAGAAAACACATAGAATTGTATGGACAAGTCAACTTAGGTCTATTTTATCAAGTTCAGCTGTTGAAAAAATGTTACACCAGTGCCACCCACAGGCAGCATGGTATTATTTGATCACCTTTGCTTAGTCCTTAAAATATGGTTATATGAAGCCTTGTGGAAGAGAGTTCATGTGTTGTTGTCAGTATAGACTGTATAAAGTCTATGGTAGTCACAAAAATCACTTCCTATGCTGCTGCTTGTGCCCAGTAGTCTAAAAAACTAACTGGAATATATTAGCAAAAAAACACTTTTTGTTGTAGATTGTATTGTCATAAACATTTAAAAGGGGACTAGTTAAAGATTAAAAATATGATAAGCAACATTTATAGCCTATTCCATAAATTATATGAGTTTCAACTATTGATATATCATTCTTACCTTGCCCTTCACCTGCCTAACTCACTCTCCATCACTGTTCCAGTCCTCTCACTCTGCTCCAGGACCGTCTCCTTCAGTGGTATAGGAGAGACAGCACAATGTGTCATCCTTTGTGGATAGTTTCACCTCTGTCTCTAAACCATATTTAACAGTGTCCAACATATAATGTCCCAGTGAGTTCATGTAAAACTGAACATACATACAGAAACTGTAAACAATAGCTGTTTACAGGTTCAGTGTAGTTAGCTCCTCCCTTCGGATGGATATAAGGCAGTGTTTTGATGAGGTAACAACATTCTAACATGGCTGAAAACTCACAATAATCAATTTTTAGGAAATATAGGAACTTTAACTTGTATATGACAAATGGATTTATTCTGAATTTGATATATAATTTATTGGAAATACACAGCAGCGCACCAGTAACTATATAGTGCAAACTGTCATTGTGTTCTTACACTTTACCCACCTTGGTTAGAATGAATGTGGTGTGTGCATTATTATTGGTGGTAGAATGGGCTGATGGTGCAGACTGGCAGTCTTGCTTTCATCAGTCTACCCCAGGGCAGCTGCAGCTATATCTTGTACTACCAAGTATGGAATTAGTGGATAGTGCCCAAAATTGTACAGCAATTTTGATAGCTATATATGACAAATGCATTATTCTTTATATATTATCAAATAAACAATGAAACAATTAATTTGTATTTACTGGTTAATAACTGTTTTTGTTTTTAGTTGACTTTTATGTGAAGCACTTTGGTCAGCTGAAGTTATTTTAAATGTGCTATATACTGTAAATAAACTTGAATTGAATTGAAGAAAAATGGTCAACAGGTGTATTGTTTTTGATGGTGTGGTTGTAACATACCTGCTTTGTTGATTAAGACAAATCTCCTTTCCTCCTGCAATAGATTTGAGTCTCTGACAGATGCTGCAGCCCTCTCCACAGCTGTGAGCACTAATGGAAAGGATTAGTGTGAAATTTCAACACATGATAGCAGTGTTCAGCAACTATAATATGATAATTTTATCAACCAATATTGTGTCTTTGTCTTCATCAATGTTGTTTATCTGTTGAAAATCAAAACCATCAAAACCATCATCCAAAGAGCCACTCTGGCCCTATGTACAAGGCCATAAAGCAATTCTGTATAATTTAAATATAATAGAAAAACATCTGCATTCCACTTTGTTTCTACTTTCAGATCTCTTTACTAATATCAATAATGAAAGAAAACTGAACTATACAGTATTACTGATGAACCAACACAGCTGGACAAACTACTATAGATGACTGTAAATTCTTTGTCCTATTGCTCCCTCTGCTGGTGTCAATCATTACTGCCACTCTTTATATGAGATGATCATAAAAAAGTTCCCCATAAAACATATATTAAATTATACGAAATACACAACACACAAGTAGATCTTTATAAATTCACAGGAGCAGGGACTTACAAAATTGGTATTAAGGAGGTGTTGTTGTTTTTTGTTCTTTTTTCATACATGAACGGGGACCACATACAATTGCCATTTGTTTGTTCTTCTGTGATTATCCTTCCTTAAGCACCATAGTGTGTATGTAAAATGACATACTAGAACTTTATCATCCAGTAATTTTATTGTTATTTAAAGCATTAATATTATTCATCATCATGACAGACTGAGATGCCCAGACATTCATGTGATTCCATTGTAATAAAGTGTAACTGGAAAGGAACACTGGTCAAACAGCAGTGTAGAGTGAAAATAAATGTGAATAGTGTCTCAAGCTGGAAGACTGAAAACAACTGATTTTGTGTCATGTTAACAACAGGTTCAACAACTGACAATATTGACCCCTTATAATCAAAACAAAACAGTGAAGTCAATTGAACACACTTGCACACCACTCATTCCTATGTTGAATTATTCTAAACTGTCTGATGGATTTTGTTCAAGGGCACTTAAACACATTTTAAACATTACAGAGTCCTCCACACAGCTCTCTCTTTCCCTTAAATTTTCACAATTCTTTAACTGTACAAGAAACCAGAAATAACAATAATATTCGATTCATGAAATCACTTATTAATGCCAATGCAATGATTTTCAAGGAAAGAAGGAACGTTAAAGACATATGGACTCATGAACCACTTGGTGTTTTGACAGTTGTTGGCCATACTATTTATTTTGTCTATTGTTTTCCTATTAGTGTTAGGATTATTAATAGAGCCTTTATTTGTCCAATATTTGGGAAATTTCAGTGGTTCGAAGTGCATTTTCTTGGCTTTTTAGGTAAGGACCACACCTCTCCACCTCTATGGTACATTAAGGAAATTGGGGTTAAAACACCCGAAGCACAAAAATGAACTGACAAGACCAGAAGCTATTTATAAGCATATGACAGCAGTAAGAGATGGGTTTGAGGTGTGGTCCTGCTCTCAAAACTTCAGATAACTAACTTTTTCCTCCACTACTGGGAGAACATTCAAGCCATTTCAGTTCTATGCAGCCACATCTGCAGCTGGGGCAGCGTCAGGGGCAGGGGCTTCTTCTACCGGGGCTGTATCAACAGCAGCACTCTCGAGGGCTGGGGTCTCCACAGCGACCTCAACTGGAGCAGCCTCCTCGACCACTGCTGCTGCTGGCTCTGCCACCACCTCTGCAGCAACTGGAGCCGGCTCCTCTGTCGCTGGGGCAACAATCTCAGCTGTCACCTCGGCAACAACCTCGGGAACAGGAACAGTTTCAGCGATTGCCTCAACAACCGGTTCCGCTGCTGTCTCAGCCA
Organism: Periophthalmus magnuspinnatus; assembly: GCF_009829125.3. NCBI lineage: Eukaryota > Metazoa > Chordata > Actinopteri > Gobiiformes > Gobiidae > Periophthalmus > Periophthalmus magnuspinnatus. Next base: position 14,911,675 of record NC_047126.1, read on the forward strand.
CTGGTTCGGCCACTGCTACTGCCACTGCTTCTACTTCTGCTGCCTCTGCCACAGGCTCTGGTGCAGGTTCTGTTGGGGCGGCTTCTGGTGCTGGTTCAGTTGCAGCGGGTTCTGCTGGTACGGGCTCAGGTGCGGCAGGTTCAGCGGGAGCGGGCTCAGGCACAGCGGGTTCGGCAGGGGCAGGTTCAGGTGCTGCCTCGGCCACTGGGGCAGGTTCAGCAGCCGGGGGGGTGACTTCTGGGGCCACCTCTGGAGCTGAACAAATAAAGCAAGATGTTTTCAGATGCAAGAGGTTGACATCACTCACAGATGGACAAAGATTTTTTTTTAAGTCAGCTTTTCGTATTCATGAATTTCAGCTACATTTTGAGGTATTTTTCCAATTCAAAAGATATAATATTTTATTTTAGATTGTTAACGGCTATAGCAATGGTCCTAATTTTTCATTCTGAGCTCTGGATTGGTGTCACACACCATCATACTTTTCAGTTAGCCTAATGTTAAATCATTGGAGATTTTAGTATGCGTAAATACTAAATATGATGTTCAATCAGAAGCATTCTATTCATTGTATTTACTAGTAGTCACACAGAAGCTGATTGGGTTGTTCCACCGATCTATCTCTATGAACGTTTAGTGCTGTGGCCTCTAAAACATGATGGATTTTGTCAATAATCACTGCTTTAGGATCAATTCTAAGCTCTATAATGTGAACGTTACTCAGTGTTAAAGCAGAAAATAACCTATTTCACAAGACTCAGCTTTATCATTACAAGGACAAAAGTGCACCTCACCCAACTACTCAAAGAACCAATGAGGTTTACATTGGCTGTAAAACTTCCTGACAGGTGGTACCATTGCTTACAGCAAACTGGAAACTAATGTTCAGTGGAACCAGTGTTAGGGTGTGGATCCAGGGCTCAGTCGAACTGAATAGACAAATCATTCAGTCACAGAAATCTGAACAGACAGACCAGACTCAGCTATTGATAGTGACCACTCGACCATGTTTGCTATTTTGATTTGAGGCATTGGGTGTAAGAGCCCTGAAAGGCAGCCATTGTTCAAAAATATTATGAATCTACTTGACTAATGTTGGGAAAATACTTTACTTTATATATATAAAGAAATTAATAAATGATTTTCTTTTAAAGAACTTGTAAACTAACCTTTTGCTGGTGCTGCATTCTCCTCTCCATTCACTGCCTTGTACGCCTGCAAAAGTCATAGATATGCAGTTCAGCATTCTGTCACACATACAGTGATAGCAGAATAAAATGGAGACACTGTTACAACACTAAGTCAAACTTTACTTTGTCATGCACAAACTAAATGATAAACTGTAAATTTCAATGCGCCAATGCAGCGTGCAAAGCAAATCATATTTTTGTGAGTTTTAAAGTGATATTTTCTAAACAAGGTTTACTGACATAGACAGCAGCAGCAGTGAGGCCTCCTCCACACAGGACGAAGTACGCCAGGTTAGTGGATCCACCAGGAATCCCAATGGCCATGTGTCGCACTGGAGCTGCAGACAAACACACAAACAAAAACTAAATCAGTTTACAATTCCTGATCCTGATTCTCAACATTGCAACATTAAGAGGAGAGAACTTGACAGTAGGACGAGGTGACATATATAATTATATATATAATATATACATTTCCTGAACTTAAATAATAAAATAAAATAAATAAAATTTTCTTCTCTCAAATTTCTTCCTCCAAAGTCTGAGCTCTATTCCAAACCATGTTTTACTGACTGGAGGTCATAGACACTCCACCAAGCTCATAAATGACAATTTAAAAGGACTGAATCTCAATCTTGACTTAATAAAATCACTAGTGTAATAACATACATAATTACAACATAATAACATTTTCTGTATTTTCTGTATTTCTTTTATATGAAGTCATTCATTTACATCTTGTTGAGTGTGAAAAGACTTTGCATGTGTTTAAAGTTGTTCCCACAGCTAAGCCAATAAACAAAATCAGATCCACCAAATCCTTCTAATCTCTTTTATATCTGACACATGACTAGATCAGGCCTGGAGACACGATGATTCACCTGAGTGCATGTAGTCTGTGGCACTTGTCACTCAGTTACAGGTACTTTTATTGCAAAAAACAATATTGTTGAGCAGGGTAACCATTCCACCAGTCTAACTTGTACCTTGGGCCATTGATGTTACTTGCTTATCTCATGGAGATGGATAAGTTTAATGCCATACTGTGGAAATTTGTTCAAACTGACTGGTACAATGAGGAACTGCATTTTCACAATGTGTAAAATTAAAATTTCTTCAAGTGTTTCTTGTTAGAAAGCACTGTTAAAAACTGTGTAACAAAATAATTAAATTAAGTCTTCAGACTTGAAATGCTCAAGTTACATAATTGTGGATTCTTAGCCATTTATTTATTTTCACTGTAGTATCCTTGTTCTGGATCTTCACTTGAGCCTCTACCTAACACCTATGACACAGCAGCACGAGTTGTCCAGATTATTTATAAAGTAATCAGATAATCTCTCAAAGTCAGATCGCAACATGGCTACAGTATAGGAGCATGTGCACGTGTGTTCATGTCATGTCTCTGCTATAGTCTGTCAGCTGTCCGCCCTACCAGAGTATATAGTACAAAGTTCAAGTACAAAATACATACTGTACAGGTTATAGAGGAGGTCACGTGTAACTCTAATGTTGCATTTGAGTGCCATGAGGGGGTGGTGTCTATTATTCTATATAATGCACATGTAAGGCAGACTGAAGCTGACTAAATAAATAAGCTCTTACTAGCACTTCAGGAGCAATAATATCACCCTTATCAAAGTCTATGAAAGTTACTTGCAAAATCTTATATGGAGAAACAATTGAAAACTAATTTAGTCAGACTTTTCAAAAAGAGGGATGACACTGTGCCCTCCAGCTGAATACCACATGGTCAAAATCCAAAAGGAAATTGAATGAAAAAGAAATATGCAATAATAATCAATGCAATGCAAGGTGAAGCCTACTTTTAACTATTTCAGCTGCCTTTTCATGGACCTACACAAATACAGCCAAGATTCCAAGGACACGAGGCGCAATAGTACAATGCGCACATAATAAAGAAATGAGGAGAAGCAACACTATACATGTGTAAGACTTGCCAAAATGAGCATATTGCAATGAAAATCAAATAAACTCGATGGATGCTTCACTCGCAGCAGAGGACTTTATGTGCAGAACTGGATGTTCCCAAAGATGGACACGCCCCCTCCGCCTCGTGAGATCCCAATCTGCACAATTAAACCTTTAGGAGGACACACTGCTAATAAATAATCACCAATTTAGACAAAGAGACTTAATTTAGCAATAGAAAAGTATGTGCAATGATTCAAATTGCAAATACAAGATAATTGAAAGATTGGAAACGCATTTAAACTGTGTCTGAAAGGCAAGAAAGGCAAAACTTGTCTACAAAGAAGCAGATCCAAACATTCAATGATGATGATTCCTTTGTAGAAGTCAGTCAAGAATCACAAAAGCGCACTTTGCCTTGTTGTAAGACAAAACTCACTGGTACAGGTGGTTGGTTTGAGGGCGCACCGTGCCAGGGGCCCCACTCTCTGCCAAGCCCGTCTGCAGAACATCTTTCTCGTGTACCAACAGCAGCGGTGATCGGTGTGTTTTCCGCAGCTTTCTGGGATAAATGGCACTCTGCTCCACGGACTTTAAATGCTGATTAACATGGGAACGGCCCCCTTCAACGTGTTACTCCTGTGCGCCCTCTAACGGTGACAGAGTGGAACAACAGTAGCCGATGTTTTATTACAAGGGTAAATTCAAGTTTTACACAGAGAAGGCTAGTTACTTATATTATTTGCTGTAAGTCTATCTGGCATTATTATCTTATCATAAATATATCTGCCAATCTTGAGAAAACATAGGGTATTAGTTTTAATTGTAACATTTAGTAGTTGTTGCCAGATTTGTATCAATGAACCTAATACTGGCAACACAAATAGATCTGGAAAGTTGGCTCTTCCATTCCTGCTTCCTTTAGTGCATACTCTTGTTGTGCTCTTTGGCAAAACGCCTAACCTTCTTTGCCTTTGATGTGGCACTGGTGAATGTGGTACTATGCATTGGTTAAAAAGCATTAATTAACCCTAATGATTTATTATGTTAGGATCTAAGCATGCATTCACACAACACATCCAAACTATGGCTAACTGAACTAAATCTGGACTAGATCAGGACTAAGCCAAGACTAAAACGGCCAAGTCTGAACCAGCACTTAAATGACCGCAAACTAGGACCAAAACAGTACTAGAGAGAGGGAAAAAAATCAATGTATTATCATTGAATTGAGCCAGTTTTTATCCATGTAATGTTCATTCATATTAGTTTAGTCACAGACAATTTAGTGTGTTGCATAATGTGAGATGCGTAAAAATCAAAGCAATGCTTATCAACACTAGAGGTTTTGTGCTGACAACACCCAGACTTGTGCATGCATAGATCCTGTTCCATGTCTTTCATAGTATTTAATATATTGATTTTTTAATGAAAAACTTCCTCCACTCCTCGAGATTAAAGACATGTAACGTTTAGCTGCAAAATGTGGCACTAAAGTGACACTGAAGTCTGACTAAACAACCACTCAGGACTGGCGAGCCTGCAGATTAGAGCTTGAATATAAAATAGACTTCTTCTATAAGCTGTATGTATTATAAGGTAGGTTTTCTTTGTTCTTAATTTTTTTTCTAAAAATCGAATTATATTTATCTTTTGTTCATGTCATTGCATCAACACCTGTGCATAAGATGTAAAATATATAAATATTCTAGCATTTGCTAATTAAAAATGATTGTTTACAAAGTATTGTGCCTGTACTGACGTAAATAAAATCTAAACCATGACATTGTGATATTACTTATACAACTGCTTTGTGATACCATGTGATAGCTTCTTAATCACAGCTGTACAGTGACGTTACATGAATCTTTTCTTTAGCATTTCATTCTCCCACACATTGTTCACACAAGAGCTGCCCTGACCCTGCCAGTTTGAACCAGTGAACAAGTCAGAAACATCAGGCCCAATAGAACAGTACAGTGAAGAGCATGGAGCAATGTGGTTTCGCAGTGGAGTAATGTGGTTTTGTCTGACAACAGGAAACATTTATTAACCAGTTTTAACAATGAAGACTTCATTTTCAATGAGAAGGGTTTTCTATTATTTGTCTATTATATAGTATATGGAGTTAGGACAGATAAACATCAAATTTAAACAATTAACAGTAGACTAAAGCCACTGTAAAAGTACCCTCAAGATCAAGGTTCAAGCCCAAAAACAAACAAAACAATTCTGACCTTTGTAAACATTGTGTCATTCTTATAAAGTCTTATTCATACATATATCCAACAATATGCATTCACTCCTTCTAAAGCTCCGGGTGTCTGTTACTTATTTTATTGGGTAAATATGCTGATCTATATGACATAAGACACAAAACATAAACACATTTTAAATACCAGACAAAGTCTGATTTTAGAGAATCACAGAACTACCCCACTTGAATATCACACATTCAGACTGAAGTTTTTAGAAAAGAACTCTCATTTTATTAGCATTTTTCTTTTCTTTTTTTTTTTTTTTTTTAACAAAAGTTACAACTTTATTTTTTATTCATTATTGCATAAGTTGTCTTTTACACATTTTACACTTTCCATAAGATTCTCGATAATCTATTGAAAACTTCTCAGCAGCAACTCCAACTTTCCTTTTCAGCTCCTTTTTTGCTTGTCACTTTAAACGAACCATTGCACACAGAAATATTATTAATAGTTGTGTGTCTTTTGAGTTTTCCAGCCACAGTGAGTACAATGTCTTCAATCTGGTCCTGTTTAATTGGCACCTTTTCTTCCTTCTGTGACATCTTTGAAAGTTTGTTTGGTGAGATTTTGGCCGAAGTTTCAAAACACATCATTCCATGGGCCTTGGCAAAGCTCATAGCCGTCTGTTGGTTCACCTGTTGGTTTGCTCTGCTCGGATCACGCAAGTCACTTTTATTACCGACCAAAAATCTACAGAGAAAAAAAAAACAAATGACACATAATCAACGTTTCCCAATAGCATTTAAGTGTAGTCAAGTTTGTTCAGATATTGTTTTAGAACTTTAAACCAACTTTATGTGAGAAGTGCCCCTGATGGTGGAAGTGAAGTTGCTCCATTGTCTCATTTCCTAGTTTCACCAATAGAAACTATGTATATACCTCGAGTACACAGTTTGGACCCACCATGCTGCCTACTTAATTGTTATTTTGCAGGGCTGGATTTTCAATAGTGGATGGACAAATGGCAGATCTGTGTATAACATGGCCTGTGCTTTCTATGCCATCCAGACCATTGACCTTGCCCTTTGATCCAAGTCATTTTTAATTGCATCATTATAAAAAACAGATGTCTATAACTTAAATGAAATACTATTTTCCTCAAGGTATCAAAACTCTATTTTGGTACAACATTTTTTTTTTGTGTCAATATATGTTTCCCTAGTGACGTATTTTAACATTTTCTGTTTAGTTTTGGCCTCTCAATTAGTAATAACATAATTTGCTGTGGTCTTATCTATATGAGATCGCTATTAGTGTCTGGATCACTATGCATAATATAATCAGTACAAGTCATTTACTTTGGGATGTCCTGGCCCAGTGAATTCTGCCTACACTCCTCAATCCACGAGTTGAGTCCGCTGAAGCTGGTGAGAGACGTGACATCATAGACGAAGAAAATAGCATGGACATTCCTGTAGTAGTGCTGCACCATGGACTTCCGAAACCGCTCCTGTCCCGCTGTGTCCCACAACTGTAACTGCAAGTCAACCACATTTTTTGTGAATTGACCATCAGATAAATCAAACTGGACTGTAAAAGCATACTTGAACATCAAACAAAAAGTAAAAACAGACAAAAAAGTCAGAATAAAGAAAGGTACTAAAATATGTCTGGCTCTTTGACAAGGTCTTGGGTTCAATACCCGGATCATGTGGTTCTTTGCATGTTCTCAACGTGCCCACTGACATCTGAATGCTCCCACTTCCCCTACCACAAAACACTTGCAAAGTAGGATTTTCAATTTGGCTAGAACACCCTTTTAGTAAGCTATACAATAATAATAATAATAATAATAATAATAATATATAAAAATGGCATTCTATACAATGCCTGCCTATATCAACAAAGATTTGGCCCTTTCTTTTTAAGCAGTTTATAGTTGATTTTATTTTATTTTTTTCTTTCTTGGATTATAAACTTAACCAGGATGAATACTTAAAAAAATACTCTAAAAGTAGTATGTCTAAATACAACAAAATCAAAAGACAAGACAATGCCACTACTGTGAAATGGCACCACAGCTGGAACCACTGATCGACACAATTGTTACAGAGTTTGTGTGCTAAGAAGAAGGTCATGTGTTAAAATCAGGCAGCATTTGTAACACTCAATGAGTCATCCCTGAACAAGAACCAGAGCAAAACTATGGAATTTACAACACTTTCCCCTGCACAGTCTGCTTATGACTCTCAGATGTTTTAAACTAATTTTATGGGGGGATCTATGTAAGTCTTGATAAAAACTTCAGAAAAACCTCAAAATGTTTCTGGAAATATGACCAAACTAATCATATAAACACAGAAAGGCACTTCCTCTTTCAGTTTGCATTTCCCCAACCTTGGTGCATTTATTCTCACCCAAAATGTCAAAATTAAAAATATTAGGTCATTATGCTTAAATTGAACATGATGACTACCTGTTGAGCAAATGAATAAAACGTTAAATCCAGTTGTAAAGTCAAAGGGGTCACACTTTTTCTAGTTAAACAGAAAAATGGGAATCTAGTTTACGCACAAATCAAACTTATTACTGTCTGCTGCCAACTCAAAGTACTTGAAAGCTGTGAATTACCCGGATTTTCTCTCCGTCAATCTCCACCAGCCTCTCTCGGAAATCCACGCCGATGGTGGCTTCAGCTCTGCAGGGAAACTCTCCAGCGCAGAGCCGGTGGGTGAGGCAGGTCTTTCCCACGCCGGAGTCCCCGATCATCAGCACTTTAAAAGTCCTGTGCCGGGTCAACAGCGAGGATACACTCCCCAACGAGCTGGAAAACTCAAGAGAAGAATCCATTTACGATGTTAAATAGGTCAACAATCATGCGCGACTGCTCCAGATGTAGTTTCAAGTTGGATCAGTGGATTTTGGCTCGTTCATTCCCTCCTCCTCTTGTGTGCGCACTGGTGTCTGGTAAGTAAGAAGTCAAAGGACAAGCGTTTCCTTCCTGGGAGGGCTTATTGCTGGGTCTCAGATGACATCACAGCACTCTATAGGCAAATTATTTAATACACATAGGGGGCATGGATCTATACTTCCCTGATGGGGGCAGCTTGAATGGCCATTGTGAATTTCCAAACTTCTGTTGAAACATAACAGGTTGTATTTGGACTAAAACAGATGGACATTATGCTCTGCGATCCCAAAACTACATGCTTCTTTCTGTCCCAAGTGTCCGCACAGAGATTGGTAAAGTGGCATTTCAATATTCAGCAATTTGAATTTAGCTCTTGCATAGTTCATAGGAAAACACTGTGCTTTATGTAGGTTATTTAGGAGAAATCACGTCAAAACAGCTCCCACTGTGTTTTAAGTCTCGTCTTAAGACCCGCTTTTACTCTCTGGCTTTTAACTCTGCGTGAGTTGTATGGTCCTCTGTTGTTTTTATGGATTTGTTCCTTTTGATTTTATTTGCTTGTTTTATTTGATTTTATTGTTTTATTGGTAATTGTTTTATTGCTTTTGTATACATATTTGTTATTTTAATTTTGCTATTTTAATTAGTTGTTTTTATTTATATGTGCAGCACTTTGGAAACTGCATTTGTTTGTGAAATGTGCTATATAAATAAAGTGGATTGGAGAAATCGTGGGAGTATGGCTCTGAAAACTACCAATAGTGGAGTTGATTGTTGCATTATGAAACAAAAAACAAAAAAAAAACAAAAAACAAAACAAAAAGCAGTTTATCAATGCAGAAGCTGGCCAAAATCAAGCCTGTTGCTGCCATCTACTGGTAGAACTACAGTATAACGTTGTATTATGGGTATGAAGCAAACTTTAGACATTCAGCCTTGCACGTGTTCACCTTCAATCTATGACAAAAGGTTTTAAAGCAATGTCAGGCTAAATCACATTGCTGACCTATTCATTTAAACCTGTTGAATAAAACTCCATAGGCACATTTTTTTTGTTTGATTTTAATACAAAAATCCAGAGATATCATACATCACCATCTCATTATTCATCTTTCACATTAGAACCCAAATAAGAGGAAAAAGGGGAAGAAAAGACATCAAACAAAATTAAATGGGAGCCAGACGTTAAAATCAATGTGTATATGTAACAACGTTAAATTACGACTGTGACCCTTGTGGATGAAATACAAATCTAAAAACAGCAACAGAAAAGTGGCTGTCTGTGCATTAACTTCAAATCAGATCCAAAATGATTATCGTCAACAAACTTTGAACTTTCCATTTTGCACAAGGAAGGAAGGTGTCCATGTATTGCTTAGACCCAGTGCTCTCTAGTCCAATACGTTGTAAAAGTGTTAAGAATAGCAGTGTAGTTTGATGGAGCGGATCATAAAAACACAACCTTTACAGTTATAACCTGTGCTACAAGCTGCTCCATTATAGCATTAAAACGGTTACATATAGATTTATTCCCAAAGTTGAACGAGGAACAAAAGTGGGAAGCACAGCCCGACCTGAAATTTCTTGTTCAGAGCCGCAAGTCCTGGCATAAATTGTCCTCTTTGCGTGGGCAGCAGTTTATTACAGAGCAGGTGAGGGGTACAGCAGATTTGGATACCTTACGCTGGAAGTCTTATAATTGACATTAGTTCCTCAGTAACTTCTTTGCAGCTTCTCACAGATCTTCTCTTGGATCCGGTCAGCTCAGTCTTCTGTTACCCTGGGAGAGAGGTATCCTGATTCTGTTAAATTAGCATTTCTTTTAAAATAAGGATAGCGGTTTGATGTTGCTATGACATCCACGCCCATCACAACCCCCACTTTGCTGGAAAAATTTGAGCTAGAGACAAAATTGCCGTTCTTTTGTCTTCCTCTTTCTCCCCCCTTTTCCACAAATATACACTCGACATGCACACAAACACACATGCACTCTTGAACACACACACAGTCTTGATTTTCACCATTTTGGGAGGGAGCCAAGCCATGCCAGGTCAGACCCGACTGAGCCGAGCCAAAAGAACGAAAACCCACATTTTTGTTCCTGTGTCTGACTCTACAAGATGGCTGCCAGGCGTACCACAAGGCTCCGTACTAGGCCCAATTCCTTTTTGTCCTCTGCAGTCGTTTTGCTGTGCTCACATCTCATTACCAAGTTCCTCAGTCTCTGTGGAAAGGTCTCCATTAGCCATCTTGGTGTTCTCCTCGTATCCAGGGGGCATGAAAGCTAATGTGTAGGGATAAAGCTTGTGACACTCGGCACGGTAAGACTCTGCTCGCTCCTTACAGTCGCCCAAAGCACCGGTCCGAAGGTTCTCCAAGGTTTCTGTGCAGATCTGAAGAGAAGAGGGACACAAAAGCGCAACAATCATATCAGACAAGCCGAATACTACCAATGCTTAAACACATAGTAACCCTGTCTAAAATTATACCTGTATGGTTCGTTTTTCAAGCGATTCATCAAGCGATGTAGCCAACTCTGCTGCTTTAGTTTCCATAGATGAATCCAGATATACCATCATCTTGGCAGCTACAAAATAAAAAGTAAAGAATTACAAACTTTGTAAACGCCCATATACCAAGTGTTATTACTGCATTTGTAATGAGGACTGTAATATGCAATAGCTTGAACCCTGGCTAGCAATCACTGCAGGGTGTTGGGTCAGGACAGCAATTAGGTATGTTCAGGTGAGGCTTAAGAATGAGGGAGTCCACAGGCAGGTACAGGTAGAACGTTCCTTTTAATGTCCTTACTTGGGGTGTGGGCGTATATGGGTGAGAAAGAGTGGGTTTGTGTGTGTGTGTGTGGTTATCTACAAGAGAAGGAATAAACAAATACAAACAATATGTTAATCACAATCAAAATGGTGATTACACAAGTGACTGCATGGTTATTTACATAATGTGAATACAAAGAAGTTAACAAAATGACCGATAGGAGGCCAGTCTAGTCACGAGACTAGCGTATATAAATTGGAAAGTTTTACCTAAAACTCTAAACTACACACGGTCAATTACAAGTATAAGTTCTGAACACAATATCAAATACACTATAATTCAGACATTAAGTCAGTCCGAGAGAGAGCCGATGCACGTAACGTTGTGCAACCATGTAAAATAACAATTTGCGCGTCTGCGGCACACTGGTGTACACTTGCGCCCCCTCTAGTGGTGCAACAAGGGATAACAACAAATAAGAACAACTAAACTAAAGCAGTAATATAACAGAGCTAAATGGGCTTTATGGATAGTCTTTTATACAACATTCAATGTCAAAGTGGCCTACCAGCCAGTCGATGTGGTATGGAGTTGCCATGCTTAGTGAGGTAGGCCTGGTTGAAGCTCTTGGCATTGCTGTCCCCAAACAACCGGGTAATCTCCTGTTTCAAAACCGTCCGGACAACATCTGGTAGGTCCTTGCTTTCAGACACTGCAAACAAGAGAAAATATATTTAAATAACAGATGTAGAAATGTATTAAGTGTACACAATTTATGGTCTTTTCTTCTTTAACTGCAAATTCACTATTGGTGTCACTGTACTTTTTTTCTTAGTTCCAATAAAGTCTAATAGTAAGGAAGATGTCATACCTCCTTTGAAGAAGCGTACAAGACACTGGTGCAGCCACGGATTGTCTGGGTCAATGGCTAATGCCCTCTTCACCGACTGAAGCATCAACAAGTACTTTTCTGAAATCATGTTTAAAAATATTTTTAAAAGTAGCCAAACCTTCCTTTGTACAGAAAGCTGTTTTGTTGTTTACCTTTCCTGAAGTAGATTTCAAAGGCCAATAAATGTGTATCAATTTTATCTTTAACCAGGTGCTTTAAAGGCATCAGGAACTTGACAGCTTCCTCCAATGGATTTTCTACCTGTAAGTCAAAACAAAGCAAATGTTAGTATCACAGCATTGGTGTATTGCTTCTAATGATGAAGTGCAGATGTGAGAGCGTTATAAGTTTTTTTAGGATTAAAACACAGTATCATTAAGGAACAGTGCGATGACCTATTTAAATTCTAAAATAGTACGAGTAATGTGACTGAAGCATTTGGTTGCTGAGTGCAAGGGTTAAGAAACTATATAGTCAGCACTAGTTGTGTAGACATGGAAAGAGGAAATACTGATATTATATCTATATTTTAGCATTACCAAACAACAAAACTCAATGTATTTTTTCTTAAAATAATTCTAAATTTAACATCATAGTGCACCATTTTATAAGTTTGAACTATGAAACTTTTCTGATGGAGGGCACGCCCCCTTCTGGTCTCCCTAGAGATGCATTGCCTGGAATGTTCCACAGTTTAGCATTAAGTGTATACATCTCCAAAACAACGAGGTGAATCCACCATGCTAAGTTACAGGTCAGATCTGTGGAGAGGCAACCCTACTTCCAGCAAGAAAGCATGTTTTGTTTCCAAGGAATTATGAGAAAATGAACAAAAACAAAAAATTTGAAGTAAATGCTCGACAGATAACTGCAGTGCCAAACTGTCTAACATTCCGAGCAAACAACAAAGCATCTCAGTGGAGATAACCAAAGGAAAGACACCCCACCAGAATAGTAAGTAAGAAAAGTAACATAGTGCACCTTTAATGTTGCATAATGAAAATTAATTGGGCACGGCCATCGTTCAGTTTTCCGAGACTCACCTTCACCAGTTTGTCTGGGATGAGCTCCTCTTTGGGACCCCCGATTTCCTCATCATCGTCTTCTTTCTTCTTCTTCTGGTTTTTGAGCTGCTTCTCCTTCTCTGCATTTTTCTTCTCCTCTTCCAGCTGTGCTTTCTTCTGGGCCCTCCTCTGTTTGTTCCTAAGCTTTTTCAGTTCTTTGTCTGACAAATTTGCTGTCAGAAAAAATATACGAAATGTTAGCGTGTCCAAATCATAGTATTAGGGCTGGGCAATTAATCGACTCTAAATCAAAACTGGAGACTCAATCCATTTGTTCGTGTTAAATGGCAAGAATAAAGTTTACATATATCTGAGTCTTTAGGAAATTAATGTTGAAAGCCATTGTATTTGTTTTAACAATGGAAAACTGAATTAAAAAAAATCATGATCAATAAAAAAGTCCTGATTCATTTTTTGTATCACTCAGTCTAGGTAGCATTGTTACCTGTGTCAGCCTGTAGTTCTTTGCTATCATCAGTGAGGGGATTGTCATGAAGGCTCAGGTAGATTTGAATGGCTGTGGTGGCAGCCTTGTAGTAAAAAGGATGCATCCGGAGCACGTCCTCCAGCTTTAAAAGGTCTACATAGGAGCGCAGAGTCATCTTCCTCATACAGTAGGTGTGGAAGTCAAACTGGTCGTCCGTGATCTCTACAAAATGCTGAAACAAAATCCAAATATTTTATTCATATTATGTCATGTTTATGCCACAAATTAAAGACTTTTTAGCAACTGTTAGTAAAAAGTTGAATTCTTTAGATTCTAAAAGGTGTGAATGTTCACCTGAGCCATATTTTGCATTATCACTTACGGTAACTGTTAGATCTAAATTGCAATATGGAATCAAATGTCTTAGTAGGCCTGAATAGCAATTTTAATCCTGTGGCCTTTCACTGATTCATGCAAAAAAAAAAAAAAAAAAAAAAAAAAATTATATATATGCTTACCCTTTCAATTTCATGGCACTTTTTTAGGGCTTCACCAAATTTGTTCATGGCCTTATAGGCAAGTGCACACTCCGTCTGGAACCACATACACTGCATCTCATTGAGATTCTCCACCGCTGATGCCCCCTCCTGTCAACAGACCGAGACAAAAGAACATGATTATAAAGAATATATCTAAAAGAAAATGTCATTTATAAAAAGACAAAAATTACAATAGGGCTGTAAAATTTTAATGCCCACAATTAGCAAGTTGTAAAATTGACATTTTTGAAGTACAGGAATTTTTTAATCATATAAAAAATGTAAAAAATCTTAAACTGCTTGATGTTTGGATTTGTATTAATTTAATCAGTTCATATTTCAATCTTTGTCAATTCTTCTGGACGTGTTCAAAATGTGGACTTTAAAATGAATCCTATTATAGCAAAGCTAGTCCACAAAAAACAAAAAACGCCCAATTCAGTATTATTTTCCAAAATCGTGCAGCCCTAAAACCTTCGGTAATATCAAGTACAAGAGACGCAGCCTTGAACATGTCTAACATCTCTAATTAATCTGTAAACCAAAGATCTTTCCCTCTTGTCAGATTGCAGCTTTCACCCTCCCACACAGTGTTTTCGCACCCGTGTGAACTTGGAGCACATTTCTTCCGCCTCTTTCACCATGCCCGCCTTCAGCATGTACTTGGCACACTTGGAGTTGATGAATCTGTCTGCAGTGTCCAGGGCCTGTGCTTCGTCCATCCACTGAGCAGCCTCTTTGATGTTTCCCGCGTGCTGCCAGGCGAAACAAAGGTCAACACAACATGCTGTGCACTAAAACTGAAGTAGAAATACTGAATGAGCACTGGGATTTACCTTGTAGATCTTGGCCTTTATAAGAAACAGTTCAATGAGGGTTGGCGTGCTTTCAATGGCTGTGTTGATGTACTCCAGGGCCAGTGTTTGTTGTCCAACCATGTCGTAGTGCTGTGCCAAAAAGTACTGCACCCATAGGAGAGTGGTAGGCGGCTCCTCTTTGCCATCGTCTGAAGAAATTTACACATATTTTTAATAAAGGTTATCCGGCAAACAAAAACACATAATTTGTAACTACAAGTCGTATCAAAAGTTGCAGACATTTGGAGCTTGATGTATTTTCAAGCCGTTTTGGCACTGCACGCTTTCATTCACCATGACCAATAAACATTCTCATATATGCTTTTGACATATTTCTCAAAATAAAAATTTAATAGTGCACTATGTAATGTTTCAGGTGAAGGTCCCAACACCTGCTCGTCTCCGTGTAAATAGTATTTGCCTGAAAAGTTTGCCAAAATATGACATTATACAGCATGTCTACCACCGTGGAGATAAGCACATAAGCCACCAGTCCAAGGTACAGGTCAGATCTGGTGATAGTCAACCCAGCTTGGGGTCACTCTTGAGGGCCTTTTTAAGCATAAAACACATCTGTAATTTAATAAATGCATGATAGATATGTTTAATGCCATACTGTGGCACATTCATAGGAAAGCAATAACATCTCCATGGAGACAAAAAGGTAGCAGACCCCACTCCCACCTTTAAGTTGTTCCTCACCATTCTGACTGAACATTCGACAGGTTCTTAATGTCGTCTCATAGCCAACCACCAGTTCTTCTATAATTGCAACCTACAATAACGATAGAGGGTCTGATTTTACAGTAAAAACAAGCATCTCGATTCACCAGTGATAAAAAAAAAAAACAGTTACCTTTTCTTTGTCATTATACAGTGATTTTAAAGTGGTGAAGACTGGAGGGCAACCTTTACTGAAGTTCATTCTCAGATATCTGTCCAAGCACTCCCTGAACCGATCCCCTGGAGAAACCACATGTAATTGTAACATTTTAACATGAACTTGCATAATTTATTTTTTTCATAAAAGAACATTTGTAAACATACCAGATAGAAAATTAAGAGGCAGCCTTCGTGGGACAAGCCCTTTAGGAAACTTCTCCCATGCATCCTCATAAATCTTAGATCGTTCTTCTACAGTGCCTAAAGAAAAAGACATCACCACATTAAATCACAAGAAAAATACATATTTACCTCAAGAACAGACTTGTGACATACTTGGTTTGAGGGACTTTTCCAAACCGTGGTAATAGGACCAATTCTCCGGGTTCCTCTCCTGCAGGCGCCGGTAAACAGTTGTTGCTTCTTCATAACGCTCCAATTTTAAAAGCAGCTCCCCTGAAAAAACAAAACAAAAACACTTTATTTGGTCCAATGATCCGATATATACTTCCTCAATATTTCTCAGGTACTGTAAAATCTATAGCAAGGCTCAAATTGAAATAAAGTAAGTAAATTTCACAATTGAAATATTTTAACTGGGACATTTACTTAGAAGCACAGTGACCTACCTCTCGTCTCCTCCACTGCCAGCTTGTCACAGATCTGTTTTTCATAGGTGGACAGGTGCTCGAGGGCCTCTCTGTACAGACCGGCTTCTCTCAGCACCTGGTTCTGGTACAGCAACAACTCACTGTATTCATAATCCACTTTGTCTGGCGACGTCTAAACAAAAAAAAAGTACATATTAGAACTTCATTGAACCATGTAGAATTCATATAAATAACTTAAGTCAAATGTAAGCAGTGAATGATGAATTACATTTTCAAGATTATCAAATGGCACCAATCAACTGCAACTTTATTAGGAATGCAAGATCATTTGCAAACAAAATCAACATCACAGTTTAAATTGCATGTGATTCTTGTATTAATTTAACACTGGGGTCTCCAACTTTTTCTTCCAGAGAACTATTTTACAAATACAAATGGCAAAGTGCTACTCCTGTTGGCAGTCGGAAGGAAATGTGTGTTGTGCTGACATAACAGTGATGGCTAGCTTTAGATGGAGTACTGTTAGATGCCTATAAACCATTTTCCATGTATTGGTGCAGTTTGTTTTTTTTACTCATTTGGAAAGGTACTTGGATGGAGATGGAGAGTTACCCAAGTGTTAATTCGCAAGCTACTGGTAGGTGACCCTGGTTTGGCAGTTGATTTTTAAGTGTGTTTTTAAATGTTGCATGTTGTTCATGCTTGATATGTAGTTTTGCTTTTGTTCATCAAGAAAGCCAATGATTTACACTTTATTAGATTAACCAATGTATCCAACAGTAGTTCCATGTTTATTTGTCCAATAGAAGCACTACCTGTTGTGTTTTTCTGAACTCTTCAATGATCTTGGCTGCCATCTCGTAGTCTTCGAGCAGATGATAGGCGATGGCATAACCAATCCAGGAGGCCCTCTGTGCTGGTCTCAACTGCAGGAGCTGGTACCTCGTCTCCTACTCAAACAAAAGAAAAATAGAGGGTTGAGACTATGCTTAAAAATGACATGATTGATGAATAATCCATTTGTGAAGCCTGGTGAGTTATGAAATACAAGGTTTATTCTTTGTTACAGGAGAAATGGACAGGACAGGTCCCAAGCCAGATGTTTTACTTTTTTTTTAACCCTACATGTATGACCAGGGCCTGAAATGAAGCACAAAATCAAATACAACCCTTGAGTAAAACTTCTGATGAGGGCACACCAGTACAAAATCATTAAAAGCTCAGAAAATTATATTTAAAATATGTACCCTGCCTTATAGCTGTATGTTGAAATAATGTGTTTGAGATGCCTGGGAGTGCAGGAAGACGTGGTTTTGCTGATTCAAGTATTCGATGCAGTGTAGTCATTATCACCCGCAACACAACCTTCAAAGCTTTACATTTGGCCATTATCCTGGTCTCTAAATGAGCGTTTAAACCTGCACTGTGTCCCGTGAGGGCTGTTCCACATTGTCAGGACCAAGTGCAATCCGATACCCGCCTGCTCGCTCACTCTCTCCTCTCTAAAATCTGACCCACAACGTTCACCACCAAGAGACAGATGGATATGCGAATTCACTGGAAACATGTTCTAGGAAGTGTTAGACTGGGTTTGGCTCTTGTTTAGCAAAGAGACGATCCTAAATATCATGTTTCTGGCTAAATGTGCAGTAAGGGTTGTCTTTACCCCCAGCAGACATGAATGTTGCCAAATGCAGAGTAATCTTTAATGTCAAAGTAGAACTAAATAGACAAATAATAGTCTATTTCAAGTATAGAATGCACCAAAAGGCAAAAACTATGCCAGCATCTTTTTTTAATTACTGTACATGAGATAAATTGGAATAGCATTTTTAAGTTAATCATATTGCCTTTTTTACCAAGAGTGCAGGAGCATAATGGCATAACTAAGCCAAAAAAGGCCTATCCAATCTGTGAAAAGAGCATTATATTATTCTAGGTGCTCACCCTGTAGCCCTCCAGGTCCCTCATCTGGATTTGCAGGAGCGACAGGTCCCGGAGGATCTGCAAGTTGTCCTTGTCCCATTTCAGAGCGTTTCGGTAACATTTGATGGCCTCGTCATATTTCTTATCAGAGCGCTGCAGGAGGCCATACACGTGCCAGCCTGGGTGACAAATGGTTAAGGAACATTCTCACTTTTCTATATATTCAAATATGATTCACTTGGGGATTGCTCAAAGTTTTGTTATGGGAGCACAAGGCATTATGGAGGTTTCATTAATTTTTTTTTTTTTACAAATTTCCACAAAAAATATACATATTATTCAGTCTATTGGGCAACTCACCATATTTTCAGTAATATTACTCATGAAATATAGGTAGATTTTCTTGTCGAGATGAAGGTAAAGTTAGATTATATCGTTAAAATATACCCTTTTTTTTTTTTTTAAGTTGTCCTGTGGTGCACATTGATGTAAAACGTTGCACTGTGTTACTTTGAGATAAAACGCAACCATTGCTTTTGGGCTCATTTTATCAGCCCAGTGCTTTAACTCGAGGCTCCGATAGCACTTATCTTCTGCAAATGTGCTTGAGATTTACTGTGGAAAAGATTTCAGAAACAGCAGGAACAGGAGAAAGGGTGGCTTTGCACAAAGGAAACCTAATATTTAAGGATACAGACATGGCTCCTGAGGTCATTACGAAGACCCCTCCTCACAAGATCGTAGGCTTCTTCCTTCTTCCCCAGACAGTTTAAAGTGAGACCCTTCATGGCCAGAGTCTCTGCAATGACAAACAAACGTGAGAATAGTTGCCTACAGGCACTTGTAGACATGTCACTTTAAGACATTTTCAAGTTTGATATATTGCAATACAAAACTAATTGAATAAAGGTAATAGGGAAACTACTGTGCTACTGACACCATAACTCTAAAGTAGGATCATCTAAGTAAACTCTATTGTAATAATGTTGCGAAAAAGCCTAATCTAATGAACAAATGTCAGAATGAAACACTTATGTACATATTTAGTAACTATAATGGGTCCTAAATGAAATTATTCAACCATTTACAGTTCAAACTTCACCACAAACTAAATATTGCTATTATTGAAACCCAAAATACATTGTTCCAACTTTCATTCACTGAAGTCATTGTAGTAATTACTGTGACAGGCCCGGGCACAAGGCGGGTTTTATTTAATCAATCATTCCTACATCCGCTACTCACCGCCGTGCTCTGCAAACTTGGGGTTGGACAGGATTTGCTTGCAAAACTTGAGGCCATTTCTGTATTGTTTGTGTTCATAACATCGCTGGAAAAAAAACAAAACACATTTAATGCACAGGTAAATAAGTGGGAATAGTGCTAATAAGGCTTTGCGTATAAAGAAATATGAGCATTGACATGGCAACTTTGAGTCTCAGTATATCACCCCACCATTTGCTTTAGTCCTAATTAGACTTGCTCTCTATTTTGCCAAGACTGCTTTTAATATGGCTAATGACACTTTAAATACCTTAATTTACTGTGTTGTGTCTCAAAATATTAGAATGTATCGCAGTTGTTCATATCACTGCTTGATTTGAGATTTGAGGCATTTTCTTTCTAACAGTAAGTCAAGTCAACCACACCCCTCTCCAAAGTTCCAGCCTAGAAGCCTAAAATGCATTATTAGAAGTTGGCTTGTCTCCAGTTCTTCGTATGGCAGATATGAACAGCTTTGCTCTTTGTCTCAAGGTTTATAGGTCAAAATATAAGGGCTTACGTGTGGCTAATCTCAGTAATGCCACAAACCATTTTCATGTGTAAACCTAAACCACTTATCTGAAATCATTTCTAACAAGTTTGGATTTTTCTAGACAGTGCAAAACGGAGGATAATTAAAAAAAAGAAACTTGTTGTAATTCACTGGGCAATGAATATCCAAAGCATCAAAGCAAAGACAAAACAATAAAATATTGGCTGACATTTGGCCATAGAGTGATACTTGCTTTGATGGTGTTCACACTGACAACAGCAGAATGTCCTGGAGCATTGAAAAGCTTTGAGAGAATCTGATGTTATTTTGGGTGAGTTGCAGAACATGCACGAGAAAGCACAGCTGGTGGTGTTAATGTCGTCACTGCCAAATGTACAGCTACTGTATTTAAAGGCACCTGTTGATTTAACATACGAACTGTGCCTTGGTGGCTTGTGGTTTGATCTTTAGGGCAATATATTCTCTTCTTAGCACTTATTCATGTTAGAAAAGCAATGGTGGTGCTTGAAAAAATACAAAATAGGTTTGACCAGACTATTTTGGTGGGTAACTCATTAGTAAGTCTTCAGTCTTCCTAAGAAACATTGAAAGTTGAAATTTGAAATACCTAACTAAAAGTACCCACAATCAATCGCTTTCAACATATCTTTGAAGTAAATAGTACACTGTTCAAAATTCTGTAGTGTGTAAATAATTGGTGACTTCACAGGCAGGTATGCATGCACACAGTCTTTCCAATAGTTAAAATTCCTGAAATACACTATCAAATGTGTCTCTCGCAGAATATCTGCTGGTGTCCCTGTCCAGTGATCAGCTTAAACCCTGTGGGCGGGGGTGAACTTGATTGTCCTACTGTATGGGGCTAAAAATAAGTTCAGGGCAAAGAGCAGCAGATCATGTCTTTGAGGCTGAATGCTTCTGCAAGAATATGACAATGCAATGCGGTATAATGGCAACACAGGTGGAGGTGCAACTGGTTTTATAGGCATTGAAAAAGAAAATGATGAAAGAATTATTGTATGTGTAGACAGTGTTTTATAATATTATTGTACAAATATCAGTTTATGCTTGTACAATTTAAAAGTACCCTAATTTCTGCTGAGGAGCCCATCATGTTCTTGCTTTGCCTAGAATGTTCCACAGTATGGCATTAAACACATCTCCATGGAGATAAGCAGCATCAGGCCAAGTTACGGATCAAATCTGAAGAGGGGTCCTTGTTCATAGGAAGAATGTGTGTTTCTCAAGGAGCAATAAAAACCCGAAAAAATAAATGCCAGATAAATATGAAGTTTGAAAAAGTGACCGTACACCTTTAATTTTGGCTAATTTTGAAACATCAAGGAATAAAATATATCAAGGAATAAAACTAAAACAGCTGGACCTGTTCCTGCATCTGTAAATTAACAAAGTACATTGATGTAAATCAACATAAAAACTAGTGAGGCCTGAACTTCCTGTCAGAGGCAACAGTGAGGGGGCTTGGTGCCAGCCCTGTGCTCTACACAGATCCCTCACAACAATAGTATTTGTCCAACTGCCTGGTCGCATTAAACTGCTCAGACTCAGACACGTTGCATACCTTCTGACAGTGTTTCTCAGTTCACATTGAATTCTTAAACAGACACAAATTTGTTATACATCTACACAACTGGAAGATGAAGACCAGCCGTAATTTTACATGAAAACTGCAAAGCAAATCCCTGTTTTTCAAATTGATTCTGATGGATCTGTTATGGCTTGACAACTTCACGTATGAACATTTGGTGTGAACTTTCTGTGCTCATCAGGCAGTAACACTGGTTACCCATTGAACATTTTAGGGGTGATAATAGTTACACTGAATGGAAGCAGGCTCTTGAAAAAAACCTGTAGGGCAGTTCTCAGAAAGATAAAACGGACAGCCTATTGTTTATTGTGTATAGAAATACAAAATAGAGCACACATTAAATCAGTTTTATCATTATTGTATAATATGAGTAACTGGAGGTGTGATAAGAGTGGGCAGAAGCTGACAAACATAGCAGGCCTGAGGCTGCTAACTACTGATCTGACACAAAAACCACACCGCAGACTCTCATTTTTACGTGGAAGTTTAGAATATTGGGTTTTACTAATTTTCGTACACGTGTCATTTACAAAAAGCTCTACTTAAACTCAGTCCCGAGCAAGTTAGCAACCCCATATCTGTTGAAACGAGACAGGGGGTTTGCTAGTGTTAGCCGATTAGCTAATGTCACTCAGGTAGAATAGTAGGGTGTAGTTGTTTAGTATGGGCATCTGCCACAAATAAACAAACACTTATGATACAGTTATCACTTTCCAAAAAACAGAACTAGCATAAGAGCACAATTCCTCCGCAGTGCTAACAGTGATATGCTCGCTTAGTGCGAGTTGGGTTAGCATCGCGGATAAGCGGAGCGAACTGTCTTTGACAAGGCCTTTGGTGTTTTAAAACAAAAGTGCGGAAATGTAAACAATCCCGGATATAATTTTATACGCAATATGAGATCAGCTTCACCGCTTCTTGTTTAGATTCACAATCAAGTCATAAGAAATTAAGATTTGCATCGCGTTACAGTGACAGCGCAGATCCCATTCAATTAAGCTATTTTGCTAATAAACCGAAGCTATGGTTAAAAGCCACAGAGTTAACAACAGAGAAGCCCAGTAGTCTAGTTCACACTAGTGCAAATTTAATGTGTCTCTTTCAAACGCCACTCACCAGAATCCTCTTGAACAGAGCGTTTTCTTTCGGTGGTAAAGTTACTGTCGGCATTGTTGCAGCAGAGATGTGTGTCTGTCTCCCGGAGCTCAGCACATGTAGCTAAAGTTAGCCGCAGTAGCCCGGTGCGGTCCAGAGCAGCAGAGCCGAGGCGAGGGCGGCCTGCTCCCGTCACAGCGCCGCTCGAGCACGCTGCTGCTTCTTCGTTTGGATTAATGGCGGGTGGCACTCAGGAAATTAGGTGCATTTCCGCCACCTACTGTGTTGGAGTGTGAACCGTCTACCTCCCAGTTTAATCTTAACTGTAAATTGTGTACAAAAGTGTTGATAACTATTGATGCCCCACTCCTCTCGATCATTTTCAGCCAACACCCTTTTAGTTAATAAAAGTCTAGTGTGTTAAAAACCTGACAATTTGTGACATGTAGTGATTTTACCATTGGAATAATATGGACTTTTTGTCATCACTATGACATGAAATATAACATGGGTGTCATTGACTTTTTTCATTGGAACCTCAAGGCTAAATGTTGTGCAAAATTACAGAAATCTTTGAAAAACTAGACTTCTCCACATATGAAAGTTTGTGTCACTCCGTAGGGGGCGCTAACGTGCCCAATTTCAGTCTTTGGCATTAAGTAGTTGTTGTTGTTTTTTTAACGTATATTAATTAAACTACACATTTTTGTGTAGTTTAATATACGTGCGTTCCTATGTCATGGTGAGGTTCCCTGGTCACTACGGGCACCTTACTTTCCTTCAGTGCACTTGCTGCTTTCTCCTACAGAGGTAGAAGAGGAGTTTGACATGTTTGCCCAGACCAGAGGAAAAGGTAAACGTTATACTGTATGTGATTTATTTCACCATATATATATTAAATATAAACTATAGGTATGGGTCTTGAGATTTATAATAGACTTCTGGCAGAGTAAAATTAATAATTATTATCTATTGCAGCATATTTTAATAATATAATTCTGTTCAAAGTTCACATTTGTCATAATGTCTAGGGCACATGTGTCAAAGTCAAGGCCCACAGGCCAAATGTGGCCCTCTACATCAATTTATGTGGCCCTCGACAGGGTAAATTAAAAGGTATGATGGTCTTAAAATCTCAATTTATCAGGAGATACGCAGTTACACAGCCGTATACATCTATGCAAATGTATATGCAATATTTGTAACTTGAATAAGTAACAAATACAGAAACAGTTAACTAACAAGTTGAAAAATGAGTTAGATTTATTTTATATCTGGCCCTTTGAGAGCAGCCATTTTGCTGATGTGGCCCTCGGTGAAAATATGTTTGACACCTTGTCTAGGGGAATCAAAGATACAGACTCGGGGTAAAAAGTTCACCAGTTTATTTACAAACATGGAAATGTAAATGTAGATGGAGCACATAGTAGAGGGGTCGTAGGCTGACGTCTTCAAGCCGGTCATAGGTAGCTGGGTCAGAGGCTGGGGTGTTCAAACTGGTCGAGATGAGCTGGGTCGGAGGCGGAGGTGCAGGGATCTGGCGAATAACCAGCTGAGTACAGAGAACATACACACAAAAAACTAGACTGAGCCAAGCAGAACTGTACCACAGGGGATACAAAGACGATCTGGTGACGTGTGTTGGATCCTCAGTCCCTTTGTGCTGGACAGGTGCAGGCTTGATTGTTCATGGGCTGCAGGTGTATAGTGGGGGGTGCCAGAGTCTCCACCCAGCTCCTGGTGCAGACACAGAAGGGAGGAGGAAGGATAGCACAGACACACAGGACAGACTGGGATCTTAACAACATTTTAAATCGTCCAGAAGAACTGACAAAAAGACAGACTAGTAATAAGAATCACAGTTCAGATCATGTTTGTACAGATGTTAGCAGTTTTTTATGTTAAATAAATAAATAAATAAAATGGAGGAATTTATGGTACTTAAAAATTGCAGCCTTTGCGATTTGATAATTGTGTCAATTCATATTGTGATTTTGATTTGATTGCGATTAACCTTGCAACCTTAATGTCATTCAACACAAAAAAGGTCACATTTATATTTAATTATTTTATGTCTTTCTTGCCTTTATCTTGCTCTAACTACATGCTTTTACTGACAGATGATTAGCTGTGGGCTTCTCAATTAAAAACATATCTTATTATCAGTGTTAAGTGGATCCCAGGGGTGGAGGGCTTAGCTGGTGCTCAGGACACCTAGATGGCTATAGCAAAGACCTCTTTACAAAAGGACATTGATCATTGCTTGTTATACAAGGTCTCTATAGTCCTTCTTATTTGTGTTTATGTTTTCAAAAGCCTGAGGACCAGTCAGCAGTTATATAAGGTGTGTCCAGTGAAGGTATGTACTTAAACTTGTTCATGCAATGTGCTAACTTAAATTTAAATTAATCTTTTGTACATTTTTCAACTTTAATTTTTTGAGTTTTTTCATAAGTTTTTGGAGGACAGAGCTCAGGCGGTAGATCACAACAGCCGATCATTTTGAAGTCCGCAGCCGCTATCCAGACCTCAGCAACAGCCCACAGAGTATCAAGACAGAACTCATGACCAGCTATTTTCTCTTTGAACAAATCAATATTAATAATTAACCAGTCAAACCATGTGGTTTCAGAGAGGTGCCTGTAACATGAAATTAAACACAAATACAACTTTTTGCAATAATGTTTTTCATCAATACTCTTTTATATTTTTCATGAAAACAATGTTAACATTGCAATGAGATATGTGTGTTTGCAAAAATATGATGCAAAAATATGTTATGTCATACCATTCTGTATTATAAGATTTAAAAAAAACTAATTTTGTGTAGAATAAATTCATTTTGTTCTCAATATTTGACTGTGTGCAGTGAGAGTGAATGGGTCGCAGTGGTGGTGGAGGTTGGTGGTCAGATTTGCTGCTTTCCGTTTACCCCAGGGCAGTGTGCACTGAATATATAATGACTACAGTACACAATTATCTCTTTGTTTGTGAAGGTCTGCTCAAAACATGGTGTTATTATTGTTGTTTGAGCTGAAGGACATCTGGTAATGTGTACATGAGCCCTTAAGACAGTTCACACCAGCATATTTCATTTTTACCACCAAGGCATCAACTTTTCCAGACCATGCATCCCAGGAGTATTAATTAATTAATTATTTTTACATAGACTTCCTGTTATAGCCTTCACTCTGCTCTCAGTTCAACACTTTGTCCTCAGCATTACAGAAGAAGCTATGACTGACATATCCATGTATCCAATTAAAATATATTAGAGATAAATTATTAAAACATGAGACATTAGATTCTCCATAGATAATTGATATAATTTTTACTACACCTACTACTACTACTGCTACTACCTCTAATTTTAAAATTTTTAGAGGCTACTTTCCTTCACAGCCACTTGGTTGATGTAAAACTCTGATATGATGAACTCTGATATGAAAATTTAGGTACTATCCCACCCAATAAAATAAAACAATAACAAAGTTCCCTCTCCACAGATACTTCCTACAATTTCTTCAGAGGAATTCGATGGTGTTGCAAGACCAAGTTTCCTAAAGCAGTATCTTCCCATTTAAAAGTGTTCAAATAATATGTCAGGCTATAACATCTTTTATGGCTAAGCAATTGCAGTCAGTGTTTTAAGTGTTTTTGCACATGTATCTTGTAGGATTATCATTTTTGTAGACCCCAGAGGAGATAAGGTTGGTTAATCTCAACTGGCAAATAATCATAACAAATATAAGCACGTTAAATCAAACAGAAAATGAGTAAGACCGGCCAAATATAGCGTCTTAAAGTCTTACCCTTTTAACCTGCTTTTCTACAACTCTTTAAAAGAAATTATTCCCTTTCTTAGTCACTAGAGGGCGCCATCGTAATGGATAAAGAGGTTTAGCGAACCAGACCATTACAAAGAGCTATATTTTGTTAATTGAGTGTCAACAAGCGAAAGGGTAGGTTTAACTAAGATGCAGTGACAAGTCATGCAGTGAATATGGCATTATAGGCTGTTTGCACAACCTGCGTCTTCCTTCGTTACCTACAAGACTGGTACAGGCTATATGCTTGACCCTAAAGGGATATAATATTTTAAACATTGAAATCCAGTGCTCCAGTGAAGTGAACATAATTAGGTAGGCCTTCTTTCTTTGTGTATGTGTGTGTGCTTTATTCATTGTTGGAGACAGCTTAGCCCTTGCTCTGCTGTTATCTGGTGGCCTCCTACTCCTCCACCACACTGGCTCCTGCTACAACATTAATCAACCTGACACTACACACACACTACGCATACACACCGACTACTGAGACCTTTGTTGGGCGCCTATAAGCTAGGATGGAGGGAGAGAAAGAGGAAGAAGAGGGAGGGAGGGAGAGAGAGAGAGAGAGGGAGAGATCTATGTCCCTGCAACATAACGCAAGCATTGAGAGCAGTGCGCACAGCAGTAGCCTATTCCCTCGCTGTCCACTCCTTCACGCCATACGTCACCCCTCTCCCTCCACATTTCTCTACCTTATTACTCTCCAGCGGGGAGGGAAGAGTGAGTGATTCCTCCAGCTCATCTCCCACTCTTTGTGACACATCATTTGTCCTTCTGATTAGAGCCCATAACACTGGTGCCTCCGGAGTGCGCGCAAGGCCGATGGTGTGTGTCTGTGAAAAGCGCTTCACTGGCAAACAGCTTGTCATTAACTGACTGTTTGTTGTTGGACTAGATCTGTAGAAGATGAGTGTATGAAGCCTATTACCTGCCCCCACCAAACTGTGCACCCATTTAATCAGATCATTTTTAATTTGTGGCAAAGGAAAGACAAAACCAAGGCGGTTTTGGAGGTGCCAACTGTATGATCCTGTTTCCCTTATGGTTCAATTACATAACATAAGCTACTGAAGTGAAGTAAACTTACAGTGAAGTAATTTTGATGGTGTTATTTCAGTTCACTTCTTTAATGTTGATGTTGATTTTCTCAGTCTGGCCATTGCAAAACAAACACCAGTTGAAATTTCTCATAGAGCATAATGAATCATTTAGGGCAATTACATGTTAAGTTGCCATCCTAATTCTTTTCATTATCAAGGGAAATTTAGCATAGCGTTCTCAGATAAAATGCGGCTACTCATTTGAACACCAACAAGCTATGCTGTATATTTCCAGTTTAGGCATTTAGTTATGTTCTAATATGATCTGAGTGTGATTGGTTTTGCATGGATTATTGCCTTCCCTTATACTCCCTTCACTCTTTCACACTGATAGGGCTATCAACAGTTGCTCTACTTTTTCACACCATAATGAACTCCTCAGTGGGTGCACTCTGGAGGCGTTCAGGTGTGGGCTTGTGGGTGGATGGCTGTAGCATATATCTCTCACTAAAGCACCTTCTCCCTTCCCCCTTTTGGCCCCCCACCAATCTTCCCTCTGTCCTGTCCTTCATCCTCTTTGCTGGTCCCGTTTTTCTCTGTCCTAGCCAGTGTCGCCACTGAACATGAGTAATGATGTTGTCATTTCTGTTAGTCTCCATTTATCACTGTCAGATGGAAGAGCAGAAGTGCACTGGTTTGTGAGTGTGATGCGGAGGGTAGTTGGGGGGTACAGAGTGAGTCGAGGGGGGAACAAGGATACCGGTTAGGATCTGGGAGCGGAGACAGCAGTGAGGTGAGGAGGCAGAGAAGGCAGGTGTGTAAAGTGGATGGATGGAGAAGAGAGGCGGGCTGACACAACTGAAGGAGGAGTGAGTTTGAGAGGGGTTGGTCGAAGAAAAGATGAATTACAAGAAAAAGGTCCTGGCCCTGCGTGTGGTCTGTCTGTGTCTGCTGTGATTCATCGTTGCTGTTACATTGAGACAAAATTAAGACTGCTCTTTAGCATATGCACGTCTAATTATGCAAATGAAGCCTGTTAGACAAAACATTACTGGAGCAGTTAGTCAGTCTGGATTTTGGGGCGACGTGAATGTGGGCGCATTTGTCACTGTCAGTCATGTGACCCTGAAACTAAATGAAATTGGTGCTTGTCATTTAATGGCATAAGTGCTGCAGCCGCTGGCCCACTGTCTCAGTGATAAACCCCAAACCAACAAGAACATGTATTAATATGATCCACGAGAACACTCTCTGTTTATTGTATCTTTTTGAAAAACAAAACAAAAAAGGTTTTGTAATTCTCTTTTTAATTCTGTACAGGATAAAAAGAAATAAGCACTGCTTAAGACCAGAGTCAAATCTCAACTAGAAAACAAATGAAAAATCATAAAAGAAGGAGGTTTACAATACAAATTAGTAGTAAGACATTGTCTGAAGTGCAATGGCATAGCTCAGATGGGTTAAAAGTGAAACCAAACCTCAAAATAAAAATACTTCTCTATTTTCAACAAACAGTAAATTCTTTACAGAGTAGAGACTGTATTATCTGATGTATTTAAACCTGTAAAAACATATTTACAAATAGCCAATATCTTTTATATATTTTTCTCATAATCACATATATGTCAGCACCAGTAAAAAAAACAAACAATAAAATAAACAAGGAACATCAACAACAACAATTTTGTTAAAATGTTGTCTACAGACTTGGTCCCGGTACATCATGATATTTGGAGGAAGCTTCCTGTCTGTTTTAACCTTCACATAAAAGAGGACAAAGAGGTTGCGAACTTATGTGACCTTTACTCTGACCTGGAAGAGTTTCTTTGCCTTTGCACCTCAGTTTTGAGTGAAAACAGCAGGTGAAGATTTCCTCTTTTGAACAGCTCTGATATTGAGTTTAATATCCAAGTTTGCCTGGAGTCAGAAATTTTGGAAGCATTAGCAGTGGATTCACGGAAATACTCCACTGCGTTTCTTGTGCAATAAGTCTTACACAAAGGCATGTTTTTCCCAGCTAAACTCAGACACTCAATATGTTAGCTTAACATTTTGACAAGAACATAACTTTTTCAGGGAGCTAACAAATAACACATACAGGGACAATGGGCATGTCTAAAGTTTGGATTTAAAGGGTTGTTATACCACACCAACAACCATGAGAACAAATGTCTGGATGACACAGAGCTAGTTTACACAAAAAGGCTTTTTGGTTTGTTGATTACAGCTTTGTCCTTGAAAACTCTCATTCGGATGAGCTTAATACAACATAATGCACATGCAGACACTCTTCATTCATCTTTAATTTTACAAAACAGTTTGAGAGGGAAGGTGGGATACCAGATGTACAATTATATTCATTCAATAGGTAAACGAATGGATACACTTAACAATAAGCTTGGAGAAACTTTGATAGACTTGCTCAAAGAAGGGTAATCTCACTGGAAGCACTAATTGTCCTAATGCTAACTGTGGCTAAACATTACTTGACCCTTAGCTGTCACAATATTTAAAATCAAGGCTTTGCAGTGGTTCTAAGCAACAATTCTCTTCACAGTAGTGTTACAGTATAGCACAGTTATGTAGCTTTAGCGAGATGCGGTACATAGTAGAAGCCTATTGTTAAGCTGTGGGCCACGTTTTGACAATGTTTTTTAAGACAACACAAACTAAAACAAGTGCATTTAAAACATGTACATATAGGACACTACTAACATCATTGAGAAGAAACAGCAATGTAAAAGTATATGGGCCTTAAGTGAGTTTTTTAATTAAAAAAGAAGAAGTCACTTGTGGTACTTGGATACATTCAGTGCCCAGTGATGGTAGCTTTAGCGGATGCATGCAGACAGAGTGCTTGTGCCAGGCCATGACAGGGTTGGACAAACATATTACTGCTGTTTTGTGCACGGCAGATTATATGTAGCCTATGTGTGCGTACTGCTCGCTTAGCTGCCTGTTCCCTGTCATTGACCCTCTTCATGTATGGAAATGAAGCCAAGCAAATACGCTAGAGGGCAGCATTGAGCACAGTAGAGACGCATCATTTGTTCTGCTGTGATGTTCACAATTTAAACAGGAGAAGGGAGTGTGGAGTGTCCCTGGAGACGGAGGGAAGACGGGAGGAGAGAGGATGACAGAGAGAGAGAGAGAGAAAGATCAAGTGAAGACAACAGAGTGAAAAAGACACGTTTGAGTGGTGTGTGTTCGCCACACAAATCTGACAGAGGAAATGGGAGCGTTGAGAGTGCTTTCTACTCTCACATAGCTGAGAGATCTAAAGCACGGAGCCGGGTGGCACAAACACACAAACACAAATAAATTGTTGTCTCGAGAACAAGTTTTCCTTCCCCTTCATCAGTCTGCGATGTTCAATCAGCCCCGCTGAAGCTCTGGCTCAAAGCACTGTTTAAACGGGCATTGCTTTAAACATAAGAATAATTCATTTCAAGACAGGAAGGGAGCTAATGGAACACACCTTTAATCTCTATATGGGTTTACTTTAAATGCACAAGACAGAATGGTCTTTCTTCAGCACTCACTCTCACACACAGTACACAGAACTCATCTGAACTAGCTCATGTTTTACAAAACAAAAACATGCCAAGAGCTGTCCTTGCTGTGTCATGTTCCATGTTTAGTTTGTCCAGTAAAACTCTAATTTCCCCTTTGGCTATTGTCCCGGGAAAAACTCCTCCATCCAACCATCGCTCGAGTCCAGCTCTGCCCCCGAGCCATCGCCAAGACCGAAGGCGGCCCCGCCCGAGGGCCCGCCCCCATAACCATACGACGACATATCCTGATTGGGTGTCCTCTGGTAACTCTGTGACATGTCCTGATTGGGTGTCCTCTGGTAACTCTGAGGTTGACCCCCGACACCCCCTGGTCCGTAAGGCCCTCCCGCACCACCTCCGCCCCCAACACTGGGACCCCCAGGGCCGAACCCTCCCATAGAGCTCATGCCCTGCGCCATCACCCCTTGGTTAATGCCCTGGTTCATGACCATGGGCCGCGGCTGGTTGGTCCTGGGCTGGCCACTCATGTGAGGACCCATCATGGGGCCGCCCATTACAGCAGCAGGGTTTCCCACCCGCGGGTCCATGGCCTGGCTCAGGCCTTGTCCCGGGCCCTGAAAGTGTTTAGCCATGCGTGGCTGTCCTGGCTGCATGTAGCCCTGCGCTGGGCTGAAGCCCACCATGTCCCCTCCTGTAGTCCTGCTCACCAGCCCCTGGCCCTGCTGCTGCGGCCAGCCTCCCGCCCCCATGGCTGCACCTCCACCCCCTCCGCCTCCCAGCATGCTTTGCAGTCTCTGTGCCTGTGCTTTGGCATTGGGAGGTCCTTTAAGGGACGGCTGCATCATCATTCCCTGGCCTCCGTATCCTGGACCTCCAGGACCTCCAGGCATGCCCCCTACTCCAGGTCCTGCTCCTGCCTGCCGAGGAGGCCCCGCCGCTGGGTTGTGCTGTGCTGAAAGTCCCATAGGGGCTTGGACACCTTGGCTTTGGTGCTGCTGGTGCATCATTTGGCTCATGTTGGGGTTGAGTCCGTAGAGAGACCCCTGATTAGATCCTTGGTTGCCGTATGGTAGGCCGATGTCAGACTGAGGTCCCACGGAGCCCCCCTGGCCTTGGACTGGTCCCATTTGGACCATTTGCTGCTGGTTCTGCTGCTGCAGGAGGCGCGCCGCACGGATGTTCTGGAGGGCCTGGCTCCGCGATGCCAGCTCCTGGGGAGGCCCTGAAACCAAACCAAAAAATTTTCAGTCAAAATATGAGCCTCCTATACCAAACCTCCATAGTTTTAGCCAGCCAAGACAGGAAGTGGCTAAAGTAAGAAGGTCTAGTATCAGTGAATGAGAGTAAATCCTTTAATATACCCACAGTGCCATCCCTGAGCTAATCCTTCACAGCCCTGTGACTGTAACTGAGCAGAGCCTTCTCCAGTGCTCACTGTGTGTGCAGCCAGTTAGAGGTAATTGAACACCACCAAACAGCCGCATCCAGCGCACTTATCACCTTGTATGAATCTGACTAAACAGTGGAGCGTGAGCAGGTTCTGATTGCAGGCGATAATAGCTTAATCACAGTGTTTCTGATGCTCCGCGGGATAGAGCTGCTGTGTATTAATAGGCCTGAGTTTTGTGCTAAAGATCTCAATTCTTCTGTTATTATCATTTTAGCCTTGGAGAGACGTCTAATGGCTATAAATGGATTTTCTATGTCCTTGCCTTCCCCCTTTCCATGATACCTCCCTGTTACTAAATTATATCCTTTTTCTTCAGTATTATTGCCTCCTCTTTCCCACACCTATCTTTGAGCCTGCATCCTTACCTAGGCCTTCTCTAGACTCATTTCTTCTTTCTTTATTTTACTATTTGCATGATTCTATATCATTATTTTCAGCTTCTGGTCAAATTGAATTAACAGCAAATCAAGGGACAAAATCTTTTTTCCCCACAAGCTCCCATTTTCCATTATACAACCATTTTTCCATTATATTAAAACATATATATGTAAAAATAAAAAAGGAGTGGTGATACAGCTCAATAAGATGTTGGGTCAATAAATATATGTATCATATTTTTAAATGAATGAATTCTATGATATGTGATGTGATCTCGAGCTGATAAAATCCACAGTAGTTGTGTACCTGTATAGGCAAAGCACAATCAAAAAAACAGCAGCATTGTACAAACACCTGGAGTGGGTTAGAATCAGTCAAAATGTCATTATAGTCATTTTTATTTCATTGAATTCTTTCCTTGAACCCTTCCTTAAGTGTATATATCAGCACATCCATTCTTCCTAGTGTCCTTCCGGTATTGATTGTCTCCTTTCATCATTGTCTTAATTCATTACTTCTATCATTTCCTTCTCTTTCATATCCTTTGTGCTATCCTTCTTTCCTCTGTTCCCTCCTTTCCTACATTTTCGCTTCCTTCCCTCTCTGACTCCAGCCGAACTCTTGGGGATCCAGGACAGACAAGTTGCCGTGGTAACAGGCAGAGCAGGAATATTCTATATTTTTTTCCCGGGGCGAGCGAGAGATCATGAGTGAGAGAGGGAGAGCATGTGAACATTCAAAACTGACAAATCTGACAGCGTCTGGCACAGAAGACCAGCTTCAATCTTAAGGTTAAGTTTTACTATGTAAAAATATGGTGCCCGAAATGGTAAAGAATGAATTGTGTACAATAAATGAGGAGTGTCTTTTAAAGTTGTCCAAATAGAAAGTTAAACAACATTTGGAGCTCAAACTGCAAAAGCAGTGGTTTGTGAAACAAGTTGCACTACATTGCTATTGTCTGGAATAAAGGTTATTGCATATGTCTAGCAAATAAGTTATATGTATATCATATAAACATCTACATTTAGTTAAAAATGCACTGTGTGACTATTGCATGTATGGAAATGTTATTGCTTTGTCTTGTATTTGTTAAAGTCTGGCATCTTTCTCTAGTAACAGTCCGAGTTACAAGTCAGACCTGTAGAGAGGCAAGCCTGCTCACTGTAGAAAGGCAGTGTAGAAAGGCAAGCAGATGGCAGAATCTTCACCAAAAAAGTTGCCTAGCATATTCAAGTAGTACCTACATAATTACTTTGTTGCTTTCATACATATTGAAAAACTAGATGGGCATTTCCATGTCAAATAGTGTCATATTTACTATACTTGTTGTAGACAATGTCCACTTTATTGACATTATTATGAGAAGCAGCAGTGCCACTGTAATCTGCGAAAAATTCCTGATGAAGATACCAAAAATCCATTCCCTTATGTGCATCAATAAAAAAGCTGAAAGAAATTAGGTCAGGTCTTGACTTATGCAAAGAAAAATCTATGGAAGTTCTGCCTTAAGATTGTTCTGTTTATAAAAACATTATTACAGCTATGAGTGTGTTAAATGTGTATGCATTTTTGTGTGCGTGTGTATTATACCTTGGTACTGATTGACTTGGGGGTATGGATTCCTCTGGCCCTGCCCCATCTGCCGCGGAAGATGCTGCTGCTGCTGTTGAAGCTGCAAGAAAACACAAAAATAGAGTTAGCATTTAGCCTAGCATAGTGTTCTAATATACAGGGCCAGTTTTGTTGAATGTAGAAAAAAGGGACTCACTACAATAATAATAAAAAGGCATATTTGTTCAAACTATTGAATGTGATTTTTGGTGATTATAAGGATTTATATGTAACAGCAGCAGAAAGGAGTGAGTTAGCTGCAGATTTGGTATTTTTTGGTATTTATCTGTAAACAGGCAGATTAATTTGTTGGTGCACAAGTTGTCTGTCTTGATATCAAATCTGTTTCGTTTCTGTTTTCTGCATAAATAATTGTTTTTGCATGAACCCCTGTACAGTTGTAGTCTTGTGAGTGCAGTTTGGGTCAGATACAGATTTAGTCGACTAATTGATCAGCAGTCTACAACTACAAACTGCTACAGAAATTACTATCATTTTGAGTTGAACATTCACCATAGAGATATGAAGATCAGTAATGAGTATCAAGGCTTTTCCTTAGTATGCAACACTTGCATAGCATTGGACATAACTCATAGAAGTTTAGCGGTCAGTACACTGTACTCTCTGCCTCCACCAAATGCAATTGTTTAATCACCTAGGCCCTGCTTCGGACAGATGTTTCACGGCCCTCTCATTAGCAGCTGGTTTAATAGTGTAATCAACAGATACTACATACCTAAGTGCGTTTAAATAAAACTTATGGTTGTCTAGTTAACGCCACGCGACATGTCCCAGCAGGGTGCGGCCCTCCTCTCACATGCACCTATATTTGCATGGCTCTATGTTTTTGTGTGTCCAATTAAAATCAACATGGTGGGTGGTGACTCTGGAGTTCAGGACTCTTTAACACTTGATTTGCTCACAGAGAAATAAAAAGAAAACACAGCATTATCACAGTGGGCGGCATGTGGCAAAAAACACACGGACAAATGCACATAAGCTAGTGCATGAGGAGATGAAAAGGATGTAGCGGAGAGGGGGTTGGATAGGGGTAATTATACATGGAAGAAGACAACAGTAAGGAAACAAAGAGGATGAGTGAATTAGAGACAGACACAAGTATCAGCCCCAGAATCACTGAGTAAATTACTGGTACATTAAGTAGGCAGACCTTTATTGTTACTGTTATGGCATAGACATGGAAATAATCATGCAACTATGGGCCTTAGACAGGGTAAGCTCAGGACAAAGGACAGGACTGACATAGTCACATGCACTATGGCAGACAACCATTCATTCTTACATTAATTGACAAATATTAAATTGTCTCCATCAAATTCTGTTTGGTTTTAACAGAACTTAAAAGTTTGGTGAGGCTAAGTGTAATTGTTTTACTGATTTGACAGATAACTTAGCTTGATATGAAATAGGGAACTCATTCATTAATTAAATTTATTTCTAGTAGATTAATGGACACAAGAAGAAAGTAAATATACATGTATCTACTACACTTAATGTACATTTCACTTTTCTCTTATTTAAGCTCGAAAAGGAGTTTTGAGCAAGTATCCTGTATCACACTCGCACCTGTTCAGCCAGGAGTTGCTGCTGCTGCTGCCGCTGCTCCCTGAAGAGCTGCTGTTTCTGCTGCTCCATCATGTGCATCTGGACTCTCTTCTCCTGCTCCATGGCCATCATTTGCTTCATCATGGCCTGCTGCTGGTTGCCCACGTAGCCTGGAGGAGGGCCCGATCCCTGGTTGGGTCCTACCCCCGAGGCCACACCTCCACCAGGGTGAGGAGGCGGGATGGCACCGGGCGGCCGTGACATTCCCACCACTCCTTGTTCCTGGAAAAGAACAGATAACAATGAGAAAATGGTGAGATAAGTCAAAACACCGAGCAAATGCCACAGGTTCTAGAGGAATATCTGCTGCAAAATAAAAGTACATTTATTTTACTAAAATATAGAAGTGAGAACAACAAATATGATAAAACATAATATTCGTAGGTCACAGTTTCCTGGTATAGGTTCAGTTTTAAGGACTTCTGACCATTCAAAAGAGAACATTTTGTTTTGCATTGTTATGGCAACAAATGGCAATATTTTTTATCACTCTGAAACCCATTGACAGACCATTCTGGTACAACATAAGACATAACATGACTTGTTGCGTAGTATCTATGTCTAAACTTCAGATACATCTCCTGTTGTCAGTTTATAGGACTATAGGCTCCTAGACCAGAAACTACAATTTTAGCCATTTTAACAATTTGTTGTCTTGTGAAACATGTACACGAAATGATTTAATTTTGCACAAAACATTCACTTCAAAGATCATCTATTTTAACCCATTATTTAGAAACGGTTTTAATATAGTGAATTGATGAAGTAGATGTTATATATAATGTACTACAGGGCCAGTATAACTAAAATAATAAAAATACTTCCAAAAATCCACAAAAACGCTTTTGGGTCTGGATGAAGAGTATTCACGCTGGAGTCCTAGGATCAGGCACTGGTTGGTCCTCACTGCATATATTATTTCCTTATTAGCATATAAAGAGCACTTCCTCCTCCACTCAGCCGTATGCTAATCTCTAATAGGATGAAATGGCTTGCTCTGACCAATGAAAGGGGAGCGTTTATGAATCTATAAAGATTAGACAGTGAAAGAAGAGCGAACACCGTTTAGCTCACGAGATAGAGAAGAGAAAAAAAGAATGAGTGAACAAATACAAATTAATGCATGAATAAATACCATGCAGGGATTGGAACATTTTTAGGGTCACAGTCATATTTTTAAAAGGTACTGGGGAAAATAAAAGCTTTTAACTGAATATTAGGGGGCCATTACCACAAATAATATATTGGATGTGCATGAAGACAATACCTGAAAATACACATACGGCTTAAACAAGTTAACTAGTACTACTTCTAAGTATTACAACATAATACCATATTACATTACTTACTTCCTAATTTCTTTTATAAACATATGTACATATTCAGCAGCATGTATTTGTACTGTATATTTAATAGGGTGCTTCTGAACCTGAAGCTACTATGTTTCACAATTAATATTTTTTCAAACTACTACTACATTTTGTACTACTGCTACTAATATATCTTTGTACTACTACTTATTTGTACGACTACAACAACTACTACTACTACTACACTGCGGGTAAAGAATGAAAGAGCTACAGCAGGATTACAGCGGTGTATAATATCCATGGCTGGAGTCTGTAACACAGTGCTATACTCAATATGTTTTCAAAGGGCCAAATCTTATAATCCGCATTGAGGCTGCACTGCTCTTAGAAAGGAGTTAGGTAGAGATAAAGCTCATATATTAACGCACAAAGAACCCTGTGGAGCAAACAAAACCATCTGCTTAAACTGGCTCAAGCAGACCAAACCAGACCAGACTGATCGATGTACTGAACTATGTCTACACTTCTACATGTGCCTGGTGATCACAGAATACAGTAGGTCAGACAGAAAAACTACCTCAGTGACTACTACAATTTAGGATTGTCAAAAGTAGTGAAAATCAGATGCTAATCGATATTAAAACAAGTATCAAAACTAGATACACATTTGAGCAGGTATTGATACTAAAAAAGTCACATTCACAAGACAGAAATGAACCTTTCCTGAACAGCTTTAGAATGATCTTGAGCTGTATCAGAAGAAGTATAAGACCACATAGACTAGTATACACCCATGGACCATTATGAAACCAACCAGGAAGACTGACGGATTACACAGATCAGTATTGAAGGACCACCCGCATCACTATAGTTTCAGCATAATGTGTGAGAATGATGCGAAATTAATGAAATACTGAAAACATGATGGGCTCTAACTAATGGGCAGATGTTGTAGCCTATGTAGAAGCTAAATCACTCATGTCAATGTAATAAACACACAACAACCACTGATTTAACTTTAGTTTGCGATTTTATTTTCTACAGTCAACATCTCTAAGTAGTCAATTAACATTGAACAAATGAACAGTGTTTAGCATTTGGGATTGTTTCTTTTCAAACTACTCTCTCTGTGCCTATAGACTAACGCTAATCGA
The DNA here is from genome assembly GCF_009829125.3 of Periophthalmus magnuspinnatus. NCBI lineage: Eukaryota > Metazoa > Chordata > Actinopteri > Gobiiformes > Gobiidae > Periophthalmus > Periophthalmus magnuspinnatus. Next base: position 14,950,277 of record NC_047126.1, read on the forward strand.
CAAGAAATATACATCTTTTTAAAATGTTATGAGACTATGGCTGAATCATTCACATAAAAACAAATTTTAAAAACAGTATCGATGTAAAAATTCATATCACAGCTTAATTAATGTAGGTCTTGATTAGCTGCTAGCCTGTTTAGCTGCACAAATCTAATTCTACCATTAATCTTTGTAAATCCGGTAAAAGGCTCAAGCTTTCTTCTACCCTTGATAATGTGTACAATAATCCACAATCTCTGAAACTCCCATAAAGTTTGTTAATTGTGGCCAACGAGGTTAGTTTCAATGGGAATTCACTGGCTCTATCCCTGCTAGAATGAGGTGTAGAGGTGCATGCCAGGATTGCGCAATGACAACTGCAGGAGCTCTATAGATAAATGCAGATATTAAAGACAAGCAGACACAGGACACACATACTGGTAAAGGATCTGTTTAAGATTACAACAACTAACTATACAAATATATACAACTAACACCAGTAAAGATAATATGTGCCACCACTGCTAGCAATTCTGCTACTGCTGCTTCCACTGCCACTATTATTGCCCGGGGTAATGCAATCCGGCAATCGGGGCTGTACAAGGAAAAGGAGACAGGAAAAGACAAGCGTAGTGACAACCAGTGACCAACGGGTGGCAGTGGTGATCTTTAAGCACTTTACTGTGTGTGTGTGTGTGTGTGTATGTATGTGTGCTTGTATGGCCTCAGCAGATGGCTCAATCATGACGTTCTGATCTACGATTTCTCTACAGCTCCCCCACTCAAACTACCTCTTTACTTTCTTTCTCTCTCAAACACGCGGCCATCAAAGTCCTCGCCCGCACCACACTTTCTCTCTCTCTGCTTCTCACTCTGGTGCTGTGCGCAGACAGGCAGCAGCCCTGAGTCATGTCCACACAATGAAGGAGGGGAGGGAGGCAAGATGGATTACAAAGGGACGAAATGGAGAGGGAAAAGTCCATTTCAGTGAAGGTGGCTCAGCTTGAGATGCAACTGTGTTTTAAATGAACATACAAGCAGTAATTACAAAGCAATCCAATGAATAAAGTAGAGAAAGTATTTTCCTTCCTACAGTTTTAAGGTAAAGTGTTCCAGTGGAGCTGATGGCAAGACTTCTACTACAATACTACTACTGCCACCACTGACACCACTTCTAGCACTACTACTGCTGCTACTGCTAGACTAATTCTGTTCCGACTACTATACTTAGTTCTACTTTTGCACTTCCACTAGTACTACTACTACAACTACCGCTACTGCTGATACTGCTACTACAACTGTTGCTACAAGTGCAGCAATAGCTGAATACATCAGGGAAAAAAGAAAGGAATGAGAGGTGTATAATGTCTTTCCAATTCGTACTTGACTATTACTACAACATTTACCACTTAAACGATCACACAACCAAGTAATTTGTTTTATGTAAGAATGTGATAGCACATTGTTGATGTACAAAGCGACACAACAGTATTTTCTCCCATATGATGAACTTGGCTGTAAATAAGACAGAAACTCCGAGCCAGAAACGTTGTGTAAAAGTTGCGTCCAAGGAAAGTAGGGGTTGGAGGAGAACAGATGGCACAGAGTAATGTCCGCTCTGAGAATTCAACTTTACAACTCTGAAGAAAAAAAAAAATCATTTTATATCATTCATATAGGCACAGCAGTAATATTATCACCCCCCCACCTGTAAAGATTTTTCAGCTCGATAAAACGTATTATAAGAAGGTAGTTTGAATTGTCCAAGGGTAATCTGACTCTTTTCCGTAAATAACAAGTAGACATGCAAGAATGTACTACTATTACTACTATTACTACTACTACCACTACTGCTACTACTACTGCTACTACTACTTCTTTCACTGCCATAATAACCACTACATCAATTGCTTCACTGCATTTTCCACCATTACTACATGGTATTTAGTCTAGTGCCTTTCCACCTCTAGACAATTCAAAGTGATTTCGATCAAGAAGCCATACACCTGTACATGCAGACACTCAAATAAGAAAAGCATGTGTTTTGCTCAAGGACACAGCAACAATATGCACTAGTTGAGCTGCGATTGAACCACTAACCTTTTGGTCAGTGGCCAAACATGCTAATTGCTATACTACTATCACCTTTGTCACACCTCAGAATTTTGTGTAGTCACATCTCAGAATTTTCAGTTAGCGTTATGTTAAACCATTGGAGATTTTAAGATGCTAAATGCTATTTTTTCATTCATTCAGAAGTAAACTAACTGATAAATATAGGCTATGTATGTATGTAGTATTACCCATCTCATTAAGTTGTTCCACGGTTCTTTTATTTACTCTTGGCCTAACACCAAAGTACATCTCCGACCTGTTAGTGCCATATGAAGCAGAGGACTTCAGGGACTGGCTCCTTCTGGTGCCCAGAGTCAGGACTAAACATCACTAAGAATCAGTGTTTCAGTTTTATGCAGCTAAAACTTGGAACAGTCTTTCAGAAGATGTGAGACAGGCCTCTACATTGGCAATTTTTAAATCCAGGCTCAAAACAGTTCTGTCTAACTGTGAATATGATATTCTGCACTCTTCTCTTTTAATGTTAATTTTATGATGATTATTTATGTTTTGATTTGTTGTATTGTGATTTCAATGTCTTTCTTATCCTGTAAAGCTCCTTGAATTACTTTGTGTACGAATTGTGCTACACAAATAAACTTGCTTTGCCTTGCCTCTTTTATAGCGTATTCCAAAAATATAGTGTTATGCATGTCTGTGGACGTTTGGCACATCTTAATGGTAATGTAAAGTTTTTGAAGTTTGATCCTGAGCTCTTTTGAGCTACAACTAAAACACTGAACATGTATTGCCTTTAGCTTTGCCTTTTTCTACCAGTGCTTGTTTGTGTCTTTCTTAATGCCAATACTCCAAACCATAAAACAGAAATAGGCCAATTGTTAGCCTCAATGGTCACGCAGTAACTGCAGCTGGAAAGGAACATGACTTTTCAAATGGGATAACACTGCAGTAGAATACCAGTAGATGTATCTATGGCATGAAAGAACTGGTTAAAAGCACACAGGGGATGTAAAAGTGAAATCGCTGTGTGATTTGAGAGCTCAGTTTTTCTGGAGGATGTTTGTTGTCTATGTAAAGGTGAATGAGTGTGTGTGTGGTGCAGGCTGTCTGTGTTATTGGGTTAAGGAGCCCAGGTGATTGCATTACACCAGGACTGAGTGCAAATGCAGGCACATGGAGAGAGTACAGAGGAAGAGATGTATCTGCAATGAGAGTGTTATGGCCAAAAACACAGGAAACAGGGATAAGCCATGCCAGAAACCAACTCAGACCAGAAGATTGAACTAAATACATGTAGTTATTTCAGCTAAAATGTGGTATCAACTAATTTAATAAGCACTGAGATGGGTTGCATTTATAGAGAGAATTTTGAAAATGTATTTAAATTTTTCATTTGAAGAGTCACAAATCTATATCAGTAAATTTGAAAGAGATATGTAAAGAAAAAAAAGGAAATATTTCTCTGACCTTTTAAATAGATCTGCATGTCCTTGCTAGGCTAGAGGTAAATTTTGCATTTGACTCATCCTTCAATGCCACTTGAATAACCCGCCAGGAAGAGCCATGGTCAGTTCTATCCCAACAGGACATTAGAGTCAGACTAGTGCAAGTTTTAGGTAAGTTTAAGAAAGGTCAAGCTTGATACATATCACCAAATTACAAAGTGCAACTTGACATCATAAAATACAGAAAGAAAAGCTTTAGAACAGTATAAGGTTATGATCAAGAGTCTAAAGACTAATTTTCATTTTAACCTATTTCACACCTAATGTGGACTTGGTTTAATGCTGTTCTAGTCCTTACCTGGCCAGAAACTCCACGCTTTGGCAATTACCTGGTTAGTCAGAATCACACGCTTTGGCAAAACTTTCCAAAGACGAGTGGCTCTGGGACCATATCCTGTCTCCCCGAATCCAGAGGGTGTGATAAAAGAAGTTATACATTTTGGTCTCAATGTTACAAGAATTTTCGAGAGTAGATGAGGAGAGAGGAGACTTAAGAGACACGTGATATACATTAGCATCTGTGGTTGGATCGTCACAAATTGGGATGGTGGTTTTTCACGGTCAGATTCCTAACCCTTCTGGATTTTAACAGAATGTAGCAGGGACTGGCTTGTCAGACAACTCTAGTCCAGGTTTAGTCCCAGTCTAGTCCAATCAGATTTAGTTTCTGGTTTAGTCCTGGTTTAGTCCCAATTTTGAGATGGTGAATGTGCAGTTCTGAATAGACTAGCTTCCCTGTAAAGCTGGCGTGCCGTACAATTGTATAATTAGATCCAGCTGGGATGAAATCACCTGCTTCTTACAGTGACCACAGCCAGAGAGATTAAAGGCTGTTGCTTGCTGTTTTAAAACAACACATGTGTACCCTTAAAACAGGTTTAAATACAAGCGGCACATGGAAAAACCACAAGGCAAACAGACTGCGAGAGGCGCCGCGTGAGCTGGTGCATCAATGCATCTAGTACAGCACAGTTACACATTGTGCTCAGAGTCAGACAGGAGGAGAGAGAGAGAGAGACAGGGAGAGAGAAAGAGAGGGGGAGGGAGAGGTGGGGGGCTGGCAGCAGAACGGTGGCTGTCTCTCCAGAGAGGATCACATCTGTCACCCACTTGTGCCTGAGAGCGAGGGAGGAGGAGAGAAGGGAGGAGAAGGAGAGAGGACAGAGGAGAGAAGGAAGGAGAGAGAGGGGAAATACAGAGGTGAGAGGGAAAGGAGAGAGGAGATGAAGAAAGGAAAGAGGGGAGAAGGGGGAGTCACTGAAAGAGAGAGAGGATGAGAGAAGAAAAGGAAGAGAAAGGTTGAAGAGAGAGAAGATCAGACAGCAAGAAAGGGAGGGTGTGAAAAAGGAGAAAGTGAACAGGGGAGAGTAAAGAGAAGTGCTAGGAAAGAAGAGCAGAGTATAGTGAGGAAGGGAAGAGAGGTGAGAGAGAGGAGAGAGGAAAAGTGAGCAGGTAGGAGATGCTTCATTAGATGCTCACCAGACACACTCGCAGTATGAAGAACAGGCAGTCTATATATGACCAGCATGGTTAGGCGTCAGGTATGTAGTGAGTATGCACTGAGTATGGACCCTGGATCCAATCTACTCCTTAGAAAACATTACCAATCGCTTAGTCGGACGATTACTATAGGCTCAGTCATACAAAGGAAACCATGACTGACTAAAACATGCAGTCTATAGGAGAATGAATGTGCTGTTTTAATATTGTTAGTTTAAACTTTTGCCTCTATAAATGTGTTGTACAGTCCTGTTCCCATTTAGCTCCAATAAAACCATTTACATTGCAATAAGCTTCTCTTGATGACTAAGATGAATAACCCATCCAATTACTTGTCGTGAAACCCTGTTATCTTGATATGGGGGTTGACTCATGGTGTGATTAACAACTGCCTTGACTGCTACTAGCAGAGTTCCAGTCTTTGAATGTGTAATATATTTAAGCTTGAGTGTTTACCATTTGCAAACATGTATTGCAGGCACGTTTTCCATTGGTCAGCCAAACATTGACAATGCTGTACAAAGATGCTTGGGTCTGAAATCGTATTCTGTCTCCCCAAATTTCAATAGGCATGATTGACAGATGGATTAACCAATAAAAGAACCTCAGGGTGGTAAAACAAAAATAACACAGGACAGACAGAGGACAGAGAAACAGCATGGATTTCTGCAGAACTGACAAACGAAGCACTAAACTCTGATATATACGGTAAAAGTAGTTAGAGACTTTTTTCAAAATGATATGAGAATATTCAAGAGAAGTGTCAGTGACTGGCACGTCCTAAGTTAGACTGATTGTGTGACGCACTTTATGGTCTGGTTCCAGACCCTTCTGCGTTCAAACAGAACGTAGGAGGGACTGGCTGGTGAAGCAAGACAGTTGTACTTCATAGTATAATGTACCTTTAACTTAGCATTACTTGATAGCAACATCAAAAATCTATTAATGTGATGGATTTTAACGTTAAACAACATTCTAACAGTGGTGCCTTCATCTGATTACGAATTTAAATACTGTGTTTCAACTTGACAAAGTGCAGATTAACCAGTGAACCATTATGTGGTTACCAAATTTAGAGAGCAACAGAATAGATTTTATAGTAGTTATGCTTCAGTGTATAGTAGTAACATGTTTTTGTATGGGCAGCAGTGGACGACCTGAAGGTCACAGGTGGGATCTATCACCGTCAGTGATCGTCAACGTTAGGACACTCTGCTCATTCAAACCCATTGTCCTTGCAATTTCACTAGAGGCCGATAGGAGCAGAGAGATGCCAATGTAAAGTACTAACAGCTGCAATGAGGCTAAACTGTATGCTACAGTAAGGTAATCAGTATATGTGCAGCTGCCACTTGTGACTCCTGGGTCTTCCAGGAATAATAAGGTATTAAACGGCATCAAAACCCAATTGTAAACTATATATTGTATTGTATTGTTGAGCAAAGTGTTTTGCTCAAGGACACAATAACAGTATTCACTGGTTGGAGTTGGGATCAAACCACAGACATTCAGGTTTATAAGTTCACCAACTCAACCTTTTTTATATACAAATTATTTATTTCTGTGAAAATTTCTATCATAAAAAGCAAATTAGTACCACAATATTTTTAAAACATGCCCGTCTCTACCGTTGACATGCTTAGCTGTATTTCCACTTAAACAGTTCAAAATGAAACGCTTCAATATAAAGTACCTATTTAAATGTACAGCGGGGTTAACATGAGTTTGAATGATGGCGCTGACACACATAAATGAAATGTTACACTTAACTTCATGTCAGCCGTGAATGACTTTGAAATATAATGTATACTTTGTAAATGCTTTGTAAAGACTATAGTTAATCTGCTGAACAATAGGAGTGTCAAAGCATAGCTAGCAACATGGAGCGGAGTTGGATATTTCTTACACAAAGCATGTGGAAGAGAAACCTACACTTTTAGATTTTATGGTGGAGTGTCCCCCACTAGCCTGTTTCTATGGAGATGTTATTTTTTTGTCTGTAATGTTAAACAGTATGGCATTAAACTCATCTACCTCCATGGTAACAAGCACCACAAGGCCAAATAACATGCCAGATCTGTGGAGAGGCATGCCCACTCACATTAATGTTATATGTTTTTTGAGGTAACTATGAACAATAAAAATGCTAGTAACTGAATAAATGCAAGATAGATTTGTTTAATGACAAGAAAAACAGTAATATCTCCATGGAGACAAACCAGTGGAAGGTCCTCCACTAGAAAAGTGACATAGTACAGCTCTAAAGGCCTTACTCCAAGGCTTTTGCTAACCCCAAGCAGATGGAGCAGCCAGAACCCACAGCCTCTCCCCACAGCACCAAAGGGAAAAGAAGACATCAGGAAGACACTCGGTAACAAGCACGAGGCAAGAAGTACAAGTCTGAAGCCGGTGGTTTGCTGCTTGGCCACTGCTGTTCTGTGGAGTGTGTAGTTGATCCTCCCCTGGACCCACCCCTCACACACACACAGCAAATGCACGCACACGCACACACACACAAACACACACTCTCCCAGAAGAGGGCTATATTTAAACTGTGAGGAAGAGACCTGCTCCCCACCGAGGCCTGTTTAATCTCCCAACATCTCAGTGCTAAACCTTAACTGGCCTATTTCAGAGCATTTGGAGTTTGTACATTCAACATACAGAAAAAGAAGAATAGATAGAGCACAAGTTATACTCAGATCCAACTAGTAAACCATAAATTGCAAATCTAATTGCAGTAAGTAAAACTCCATTTAGAAATTATTTAAAAACCACAGACAAACTGGACAAACTTCTACCTATTACCATTGTTGTTAGACATTAAATAAATCAATACATGAAAACATAATTATTCTTTATTCTTATTAATGATCTAATTTTTCACAAGATAGTTCTCCACAGAAGAGAAATTGTGGCATTTTCATCATCTCATGAGCTCTTGTCCCAATCCGTGGTGTATGTTATGGCTGTGGCTTATGCTAATTGGGAAGTGCATATCAGGACATCCATTCATCAACAATGTATTGTATGTATGTATAATATTTCAAAAGTCTGGTTTTAAGCAGGCTGTTGTGACAACCCCATTCCAAAATTCTATCAATAGGTTTTTATTGATATGGATGGCATCTCCAATTATAAATGTGTGCAGATTGTTGATGTGGAATTCATGGGTTTCAGCCTAATGTTATTGGTGACATTGTGAGTTGGTAGTTTATAACAATCAGAAGATACCTTGCTTTAAATTGTTAACTGCTATGACAACGGTCTTTATTTTTTACTATTGTGAAACCAGTGGATTGTGAGATTATGGAGCTCAATGCTATTTGATATTTGAGAATCTGAAAACAACAAATTGTGAAAATAGAAGGAATAAGGCTTATAGCTCAAACCTGTAAAGTATGTTATGAGGTGTAATACTTGTCCTTTGAAGTGTGCAAAATTAACAGAGCTCCCGTGTGTCAGTTTTTGCTCAGAAAGTGGATAACACAGCTCTATGATCCTCCTTTAGCGAGCAGGTCCATGCAGCGCGGCTGTGAAATACACGCTGGCATGAAGCACTGGATCAATTTGAGTAAATGAATCCCTGCAGAAGGCTGAGTGTGGAGGCTCCCATCTTAACCAGGGATTTCTCTATCCACCCACCTGCAGCACGCCCCACTGTTATAGCCAGGGCAGAGTAAGGAGTGGTAGGCTACATATATATGAGGTGTTTAGTGTCACAGCATAGTATTTAAAAGGGTCTTTTGATTTAGTTGTGGAAAAACACTACGCTAGATAATTTTAAATGGTTTTCAGCATTCTTAAGGTATTCCCCACCTTCCTAACACATTCCATCTATCCTCATTATTATTAGCACTCTTCACAGCTTTCAGAGGCCAGAAGTGGAGTTTTGCTGTCGTGGTAATACCAACAACAACTAGTGTGCTAACAGCGCACCAGTGTTTCTTTCTGATTCGCAATATGATAAAAATGTTTTATATGTAGACAGCACACAGCAGCAGTCCCAAGCCTGGAAAACAGGACGAAATACACTCGGACTAAAAGTGATGATGAATGAACTAATATGTAAGTGTTAAGTTCATAGTTTGCTTTGATTGTATCTTTATTAACTAAAAATTAAAGAAAGGTTTTGTTTGGCTGCAATGAAGAAAGGAGCAAGGCATTATGGACAATGTACATCTGATAACTTTTTTTCTATGCTGCTGCAACAACAGGCAAAGGTGCTTGCAATTCAATATATTGCAGAAAATCAGGAGATTATTGTTAGACTTTGGATATCACGATTATTGTTAAATACTTAGCGAGCGACAGTGGAGCAGACGTTTGGTACAAATACATCCTCTGTGTGTGAATGGAAAGATAAAGAAAAGAGAAGAAAAAGGGATGAGAGAGGAAACAGGAGAGTGAAGGAGAAGAGAAAGGCTGCGATGAGATCACTGGTGGTCTGGGGGTGATTGAGGAGCGGACGAGTGCGTACCACCCTGAGAGGGACCAGGTGCTACCGTAAATCACCCTGGAAACGCTCACTATGGCAACCTTAAAGACACACGCCGGCAACAAGTCAAGACAAGACACGCAGAGAAGAGATGGACAGCGTACATGTGTTGGGGAGAAATAGGAGAAAATATGCTACTCTAGAACAGGTTGAGTATACAAATAATGAAATGATTGCCAATATGTTTATGCATTAATGAGTACCAGGTATCTAGGTAAAAAGTATGTTATGTTCCCAACAGTCAATGTGTCACCATCAAAACATCCAAATCATTTTGTTGCAACAGAAGGAGCTACATAGACCATGATCCTTTGCTCTGTTTCAATGCAGCCAACATGAAGAAATGGCTATTATGATATTAATAGCACTAAAGGCTAGAAGTTAGTCTTTATGGTTGTTTTTCTCACATGGGAAACTAGATTGGAAAACTAAATAGTACAGTGTATAATATTTGCTATAGAATACTTAATTATTGTGTATACACACACACACACACACACATATATATACATACACATATTCAATAATTAAGTATTCTATAGCAAATATTATACACTGTACTATTTAGTTTTCCAATCTAGACATCATGTTGTGGAAATAAAAAAAATAAAAACTATTTTTTCCAATATTTTTGCAGAGTAAGAGATATTAGCTGAGTTAAAAATAAGGGGAGGGTATATTGAATTGAACTGATGTGTTGGTGCACAATCTAATTGAGCAGACTGAGTATGTCTGAATGACAGCTCTGATCTGAAACAGGTGGATTGTTCTCTTCGTTTCTCTCCGTCTTTTTCCTGTCTCAAAGTGGCTCCATGTCACATGGTAACCTTATTAGTACAGCATGTTTCAGGGTCAAATTATTTGAAGAGCAATAACAACTATGAATCAGATTTCGTGCTGTAAAGGAATATTGTAGTTTATATAGTACGTCCAACACTTTGGACAATAAACAACTTTGGCAATACTTTTCTTATATAACTATACCAAAACTATTGCCATCAAATGATCATAATAGGTGCATTCCACTGTTTGAAGCATTGGTTGTTTTTTATATTATTATCTGCTATTAGGTTTAATTTCTTATATAAGCTATTATTTGCCTTGGTTAAATGGTTTGACTGGTTTTAGGGTGATTTTAGATGAGATAAGACAACCTTTGTTTAATTTTTTTTTTCCAATGTTGCACCACAAAGTTCAAGGACAACAGGAGAACAGAAAAAAGTATGAAAAATCAAGATAAGTATTAAGCATTTGACTTTAATCTAACTTTGAATTTGAATAAGAAACTATTTATTGAAAGTTACATCTTGAGACAATCTAGGCCCATCAATTAAATACATATGAGCAGTGATTACAATGGCTTAATCATTTTTGTCCTCCTGTATAGACTATATAGAGATAGTCCTATAGCTAATTAACTGTTATAATCTTATCCTTGCAAGCCAGTATCTTTACTGTATGGGTTTAAATGACTTAGAAAGAGATTTAAGTTTGATAAGTATTAGGTTTACTTTCTAAAATAATCTAAAGCTTATTTAACTTACCGCTAATTCATGACATTTATGACCGTGATGACCTCATAAATGACATTTATGAGGTGATTTAGCTTGTTGTAGTTACTATCATCTATCTAGTTCCAATTAAATAAAATACACAATTTATAGATTAATATTCTGAATTCAAGTTATTGAAGAATAGTAGATGGATTGGATGGATAGATCGTTCATTTGACATAAAAAAAATCTCTACTGAGTTCATTCAGTCACTCAGCCAAGTCCTCCTATTAGCAACAGTGGTTACAGTGGTTTAATCCTTCCTGTCCTAGGCTAATCCTTCTGCAGTTGTCCTAGGCTACACAGAGCTATAGCTGCATAACTGTTATAGTCTTAGCCCTGCGTATTCCCGACTCCGGGCTCTGAATTATTCACAGCTGCGATCAGTGCCATTACACGGCTGTTAACGGAGGAAGGATACTCTCCCCGCATCTGTGCGTGCCCTGCCCCGTGTGTTTACCTCACCCATTTGCTCTCCTTACGACACTAAACTGCCTTTTTATCCATACAGCCATCCCAGGACCCTCCTCCTCAATTTTCTCTGTACGATCCCCCTGTTCCCTCCTCGTCTTGATTAACCCTTTGCTTCCCATTAGCGGTTTTGTTACCCATCAGACCCTCAAGCCCTGCCTTTCCTGGTCATAGTTCGCTATAGTGACTACATCCATTTTGCCTTTTAGCCTTTGTTCACACAGAGTATGGATTTTCTCCATTTCGCTTACTACACACAGTTCTACTGCTTGTTTTTGTATCTGACCTCTGCAAGCCTGTTGTGCCAGCCCCAAACCAAGATCATGATTTGACAAATGTGTTATGGTATTTCATGTTGTGATGCTTACAGCAATGTGTAATATTAGTTTACACATTAACCTTTGAGCACTATAAATGAGGCTCAGAACAATGGCTTGATTATCAGTACTGATTAGTTTAGATACATGTGTTTAAATGTGTTTCTATAGTTACAACTGCAGTATAAAAGTTCAGCATAACCACGGCACCAGTTTGTAAACACTTCTTGCTATCTAACATTTTACCATAAAACCCAAAATGTTCCTGTTGTAATGTGTTGTATCTGAATTAACAAATGTGTAGTACTGCCATGTGGCAAGTAATGCAAAATAGAGATTTTACCAAAACAAAGTCTATAAATATTGAAAGACCTTAAGCTAAATTAACTAGATCTATTCAGAAAAATCACACCAAGATTATAGAGAAGATAATCCTTTGTATCCTCATCAACAACTGCATAACCTCCAGTCCACCCCTCTTTGTCTGAGCAGTCTCTGTCATAGCCTTCATTATGGCCCTCCTCCTCCAGAGAGGCCATTAGGTGCTGCTGTAGGGCTATCACTCTTCCACTCTCCATCTCTCTATCCTCCCTCCCCCTCTCACTTCCCTCCTATCCAGTTCTCTCTCCCTCCTCCTTTTCCTTGCTTTCACCTTCTTTCTTTCCCTCTCTCTCCTCTTCTCTTCTCTTTCCTGCTCCTGTCTCTCTCCTTTTTGCTCTCCCTCTCTCAGTCCTGCCTCACCCTCTTTCTCTTCGGCTCCATCTTCCTCCCTCTCTTTCCTCCCTCCTTTCCTCTTTCCCAAATAGTCTCAGAATGCCGGATCCACTCTCCTTTTTCTCTCTGTTTCTTCAGGTGCTCATCCCTCCTCCTCCTCCTCCTCTTCCTCCTCTCTCGGCTCTATATACGAATCACCTGACTACTTCTTTCCTCTCTCCCCTCCCTCCATCTTGCTTCTCCAGCCTCTGACAACCCCCCACCATCGCTGTGTGTCGTGCAGTATTCCAGAGAGATAGCCCTGTGCTGTGAGCATCTATGGGCTGCTATATAGACTCCATATGTCAATGACTCCATTACGACCACTACTGCTGCAGCTCCTACTGGCTAAAATCATCTGTACACATGTATTTGAGACTTATATTTATTGAAATCAAACAAGTCACTCAACAACACTGCTTCAAATCAAATAAAGACAGAGTTAAAGTATTTGTACACTATTTAGAAAAGACAGCAGTTGACGTCAATTCATAAGCTTGAACACCTACCAACGCAAGGCAATTTCCCCAAAGAAAGCCCCTATAAAATATTAAGTGCTAGGAAGCAAGTTTAGCGGAGCATGAAAGAACTATTTTAAGGAGAAAGAGTGGGATTTTGGGAGGTGTGGTTGGCGCATCACCTGCTTGATCATCTGGTAGAAATTTCAAAATGGGATAACGGGTAAGGCAACAAAACTGTCCAAGTACTATATTTCGGATGGCATTATTCTTTTTGTGTAAAAATGGAAAGATAAAAGTAAAAATTTCACAACATTTTGCACACAAGTGACTCTCAATATACCATGGACTTCTTTTCATATACACATTCATGTCTTTCTTCTTTCATTTCATCACCTCCGCCACCACCTGTTTAATGCTGCAATTTGCTTAACATTTTTACATCAAATGATTTGCCCTGTCAATTTATCTAGGCTTGCTACTGCCTCAACAACTCCAAAATCTTCAGACCTCCCCCTTGTGGCTGGATTACTTTATAACAAATCCAATTACTTTATCCCACAAACCACCAATCACACACTATCTCCGGTGCAGCACCTCTCTCTACTTCCTTTTGTCTTACACATTTAGCTGCCTTTTTATGCGCAGCACCTTCAGCTATCTCCATCGCCCCCTACGCTCCCAGATCTGTACGCCATTAATCTCCTCCTCCTCCTGCTTTACCTTGGCTGGTATAGCTTGACTCCTATGTAGCATTGTGGAAGGAGAGAGAGAAAGAGAGGAAGACAGAGAGAGAGAAGGTTGGTATGGCTTCTATCCTATACGAGAGAGAGAGAGAATGAGAGACGAAGGGAAAGAGAAAGGAAGAGAGAGCGAGAGAGGAGGAGTGAGAAAGAGAATGAGAGAGAAGGGGGCCTAGACACAGAGGGGCGAGAGAATGACCATTATCTAAGCTAGCATCTCCAATAATTCCACAGCAGCCTATTATCCACAATGGAGTCAAAATGGCCGACGGTAATATGATGAAATCTGCCGTAAAAAAGGAGAAATGAGACTAAAAGCGTCGGAGTGTAGAAAAACCACCATTCCTCAGCTGCTTTATCACATTATTGCATCCTACTCATCCTTCTCTGTCTGACTCCCTCCCATATCCAGCAACTTTCTCCCAATCCTGCCCGTTTTCCCTCTTTTTCCTTTTTTCTATTTCGCTGTGGTTGTTTTCGCCAATACCCTCCCAACATAAATCAGCGCTCCTCCTCAGTCCTCTCCACTCTCAAAACGCATAAAATTCCATTAAGCTAAATGCACTCTTGTGCTAATGCGGCTAACGCGCTAATCCAAAACTAGCAACATTACAAGGACACCCACGAATAGGTGCTGTGTTAAAACAATCGGGTGTCATCGTTGCTCACATCTGCCGCTGGTATCAGAAGTGTAGTGGGGGGGTTTGAGAGAGAGAGAGAAAGAAAGAGAGAGAATGCATGCCCCCCCCTCACACACACTCTCTCCCGCCCGCTTGCTAGGTAGCTTTCTTGCTCCGTTTCGCCCCTCCTCCATAGCTGTCCCAAGGGAGGTACAGAGGTGATGTATGGACCCTTTCCCAATCGCACGACTCAGCAGAACAGATGGACAGAGCACTGCGTACCAAACAAAGGGGGTGTCTATGCAAATGAGCTCACCGCGTTTTCAAGACCACCACACACAATATATTGTTTTAATCTTTGAAATGAAGAGTGCTTCAGTCTCTGCAGTGTTTGAACTGTGTGTATATATAGGATCGCTTACTGTACGCTGCAGGAAAAAGATGTCTCCAGTCTGTGCTATTGAGGCATATTGATTGGCTTGTCAGGGAGCACCTGTCCTCGTTGACAAGTCTATACAAAGCACGGCTACAAGGCTACTGCTCCTATAGTTGAAAAGTGTTAATTAACAGGAATTTACTGGCTTACTCTGTTCCTGCATACCTGGTAATAATAAGTGGAAATATTAGTTAGCTCCTACTACAGGCTGAAACATCTGGTGGCTGGTTGCACCAATTAATAATGAAATGCAGTAATAAATCTCTTCCATTGAACTTCTTTGGTTCTGTTTAATTCTGATTATAATTTGTGTTGGTCCCAAGCTTCCATAAAATTCCAGAAATGTAAAGTGATGATAGCACCAAGACCTTCTCATGAACTTGTGTCAATACATGACCCTAAGTGGACGGCATATAAACATAAATAATGGAAGGGGAAGGACGAGATCACGTGCCACAACATAAAACTGTGGAAATGTGTAAAATGATGTTGTCAGATTTTTCATTCCACGTGTTTACATTTGGCTTGAACAAAAAGGCACGGTGTGTTACATTTTAAGAATTTTACAACGGCAAAAATATAAAATAAAATGAATCGAAAATTGTCTGGCCAAAATTGTGAACTGAGCTGCAAAATGTATTTATAATATGTCAAAATCTCATCTTGTTTCACTCTCAAGGACCCAATCTTCTGTCTCGTCTTATTGGAATTGTGTCTTGTCTCGCCATCTAGTTAGCAATCCGATCATTGTGTGTTCATGAAATTGTGTTAGTGTTATAGAAGAGGTTGGTGCAGGGAGGGCATCTGTTGCAAAATAGAATAGATTATTTCCTGTTTCCAGCAAATATCAAAAATGCATTTGCTATATTAAGTCCTGTAATGCTGTAGAAGGATAATTTGTTTTGATCATTGTGTCAAATTTTCCAATAAATAATGTTTTCGGTATTGTTTTTAGCAGCAGATCAGCATTTTTAAAACAGTTCAGGTGTACCAATTTCAAGGTGAACTAAATATAAGCTATAGGCGTCTAATATTGTGAAGGTCAAACATTATTAAAGGATAAAACTCAGAGGCAGATGGAGAATGATGTGCTACTAATGTCCCTCCCTTTCTAACTTCAGAGGTGAGCCCATAATTTGTTCTCGCTCCTCCTGGGACATTTCATGAGGTCAGAAATAAAGACCCTGTCCTGAGCAGACCCATGTTCGACATAAACCTGAAGTTGCATAAATTGATGTTATAAAAGCTACCATAGAATAATTATCCCCAATCATTAGCAAACAAGCTGCTATTAGCATATGCAGCAGACATTCATGTGGAGTTAGTTTCTGGCCTGGCAACAACCTGAACATTTTCAACAGATTTAGATTTAGGCTTTGATCACCACCAGCTAATACTCCATTACAGACATCAATGTAATTTGTCTGATAGAAATGAGGCACAATCTGAGAAAAGCAATGAGATAAAAGGCCACTTAACGCTAAAATGGGCGCCTTTGGGTTGGAGGCATATGGAATCCTTACTGTCTTATCTTTAGCCATTAGTGCACGAAAACCAAATTCTACTCCAATGCCCATTTGCCAGTGCCACTAAACAAGTTATACATTTGATCCAACTTCTTCTAAACTGAGATTAATAATGCTATCATATGGTTCACTTTAACGTTTTTAGAACAATAATAATGACAAAGTTTCTGTGTACTTCAAAGTCTTTGCTAATTAAGCTTGAGGTCAAACCTGTCTCAATCCACAGTCATCTATGAAGGTATGGATCTTTATGTATTAAAGGTGCACTATGTACATCACCTGCTTGTCTCAATGGAGATGTTCTTGAGCAATAAAACCGTCAATGATGAAATACAGTTTAGATAGTGTAATGCAATACTGTGAAACATTTCAGACATCTCCAAGGAAACAAGTAGTAGGCAGATCGTCAATCCCAAAAGTTATACACTGCAGCTTTAGGTTTGAAAGATTGTTTTGTCACTTATAAAGGCAACAGTGGCAACATGACCTAGCTCCGCTGTTTGGAGTCAGTGAAGAAAACAAATTTTGAAAAATGCATATATTGTAGATTGATGGACAATATAATGGACACCAAGGCATACAGGAGATGCTAGGCTGTTTTCCTTTAGCTGACAAAGCATACAATTACAATATGTGATATCAGTATCCATAACCAAGTCCTCATACTCAAACTAAGCACCAATTACCTTGACATTAGCTCGACCCGGCCTCGCTACGTCTTGCCTTATCATTTTCACAAAACAAGAGCAACTGAGGAGTGGTTAAGAGAGCTGTGGGCGGAGGAACAGCACGGGATGGACAGGGGAGAACACTGTTGATAAAGCAAAAGAAGGCACACACAGGAGGGGGGTGGAGAGGGAGGGAAGGAGGGAGGGGGCCGATGTATAGGGGAAATTGTTTTTGAAGGAGTGGACTGTCGGGCCAACCTAGAGGGAGGAATAGACGTGTAAACAAACAGTGGCTATAGGGACAAATACAGGGAGAGGAGAGAGGGAGAGTAGAGGAGAGAGAAGTGAGAAAGGAGGGGGTGAGGGCGAGTAGGAGGATGAAAACAGGCTTGATCATGTGTTTAAGTCAACAACAGCAAGAGAAACCTCAATAGAGAAAGAGAGGGAGAGAGAGGGAGGGAGAGAAAGAGGTGTGGGCGGGAAAATGCTCCACCAAGAGAGGAGACAACAAGAGAACGTTTCAAAGCCACTGTTTTATTACGAGATATTCGCGTCTAGTGTGTGCTGTTCTACCTTAACACTACAAAGAAAGGCGTCAACATAGGTCAGAACAAGCTAATCTACTACTTGTCCAACAATAGTGGGCATCAGCACAAATTTTGGGGGGAAAAAAATAATGGATATAATGCGAATAGATTTTGTGATTGTTTGTGTTTAAAACGTAGAATTCTGTTCAGAGTGCACATTGTAACAGCTCCAGAAGCATTAACATTTGAGACGACTGAAATGAGCTCATAAACTAATACAAGAATCCCATAAATTTCAGGGCCTGTATGTACAACAAGATTATTTTGCTATTTGCAGGGGATATTCTATCTATATATCCATCTATTTATCCATCCATCCATCTATCATATTCTTTTGGATTTGAGAATTGCTCCAACTGAAGTTGCGATTTCGATTTGATTGTAATATATTGTGCAACCCTTGTATGCACCAAGATCCTGGCTCAAGATGAGGCGCTGCACTGCAGTCACCCACTCCCCCAACAGTTCTTTTTGCTATTCACCCTTCATAACCTTGACAGTGAACCCATAAAGCATTATAAATAGGTTTCAGGTCAACACTTTATGCCAGTGCCAAATCTGTATAAATAAAGATGGATGAAAGTGCTGAGTTCGTACAACGCAGGTTAGGAAACAGATTATCTCTTAACTATGTAACTAGTCCCTTGAGGCTTGAGATGTTTGGGTAAATATGGCATGGATCACCCCAAGTTAATGGAGGAATGCATGTATAAGCATACGGCAGTGTTTCACCGACATCATATATACACAATGCAAATAATGGATGTGACAAAAAATAGAACACAATGATTGTAAAACAGATTCATATATACAGTGTGCAGAATACAGTTCTGAGTACTTATAATCGTGGTGACAGAGAAACAAGGAGAAGAGTGGGAGCAAAAGAGTGTAGCGGTGATGGGGGTGGTGGGAATTAAACGACAAGAAGAAAAACTAATTATTCTGTGATTCTGCTAATTAGCACTGGCTTTACTGACAAGCTCTGCACGGCACCAGACGTTTACCAAAGGATTCGCGCTACCCTGATGGCCCGGGTGGGTGGAGAGAGACAGAGACAGACAGCAAGGAAGACAGCTTACGAATAGGCAAGAATTAAAAGTTGAAGACGAGGTGGCGAGATGTACAGGGATGAAGTTACCTGAAATCAGCCAATCATATACAGAGAGGGGATGGGAGACCGACTTTGGACCCATGGGAGCAGCCTGTAATATGTGTTTACCCATGCAATGAGCAGTGTTTCCATAAACTAACAATTAAAAAGCCTCATTTAAACTCTCAGAGAGGCATATAATGCACACAGTGGCATGTCAATGAGAGGAAGTCAACCTAATAACGGCAAGACGTCAGCATGCCAAGTGTTTAAGGCTTATTAGCAACAGCATAACGAGAACATGAGCAATGTCTTGCATTTTAAACTTAATTTACTATGTATACCAATAACATACTAATGGCTATATACTGGGCAAAGTGTCAGTTAAAGATGCACTATGTAACATTTCTGGTGGAAGGTACGCCAACTGTTTGTCTCCATGGAGGTGTTATTGTTTCCTTAGAAAGGTCTGCAGCATGGCATTTAACATACATCTCCATGGAGACAAGCAGATGACTCCACACCCCAGTCCCAATAATTTTCTCAAGGTGTTTTGGATGAAGAAAAACACCTCTAAATAAATATGTGCTAGACAAATACACTGTCTGGCAAAAAAAAAAAGTCACCACCTGGATTTAACTAAGCAAATAGGTACAAGCCTCCTCAGGTTGGTCAGGTCTAGGTTCAGCAGCAGTCTGTGCTCAAAGAATGAGGTCAGCTGACACCTGAATATACTGAATGACCAGGTTATTCCATCAATGGATTTTTTCTTCCCTGATGGCACGGGCATATTCCAAGTTGACAATGCCAGGATTCATTGGGCTCAAATTGTGAAAAAGTGATTCAGGTTCAGCATGAGACATCATTTTCACACATGGATTGGGCACCACAGAGTCCAGACCTTAACCTCTTTGAGAACCTTTGGGATGTGCTGGAGAAGGCTTTGTGCAGCCGTCAGACTCTACCATCATCAATGCAAGATCTTAGTGAAAAATGAATGCAACACTGGATAGAAATAAATCTTGTGACATTTCAGAAGCTTATCGAAACAATGCCACAGCGAATACTTCATGTAATCAAAGCTAAAGACCGTCCAACGAAATATTAGTGTGTGACCTTTTTTTTTGTCTGCGACTTTTTTTTTTGGCCAGGCAGTATATCTACACCATTACTACTATACTATAGAGCAGGGGTCACCAACCCTGTGCCCGCGGGCGCCATGTCGCCCCCAAGCCCCACATGAGTCGCCCGCAGACCAGTTCTAAAAATAGCACAACTCACTGCATCTAAAATTTAATTTTATTCTGTTGCTATTTTTTAATCACCCTTGCGTTTATATAGATTTAAAAATGACAATATCTTAAACATATGTTCATTATACGTGAAGTGTAGATAGATAAGTTAAGGTGAACTTTGACCTACTCACTTCAAAGGTCAGTATTGTGCGCGTGACAAAACCAGTGCTCCGCTCGCGAGCGCTGTGAGGATGCGCTGAATGCAGTTTCTTTCTCCAAAACATGGTAGAAAATAAAGAGATCACTTTCACAACGATTTAAGACTGTAAAAGAAACCTGCGCGTATCTCATCTGCGGAGCGACTGTGGCGACGGCAAAGCGGCACAATGTGGAGGGACACTTCACTACGTCTCACAAACGCAGCTTTGGGTAAACCAGGCTTTTTCCACGACAAAGTCACACAACGCAACCGAAATTTATTTAAAAATATGTAAGCTTATTTTTCTTTAACATTACATAATTGATAACTTTATGAAACATGGTGCAATGTATATTATTTATGTTTTGTTAAAAAGGTTTGTCAATGGATAGTGAAAATGGGATACTTTTCCTATGAGATGTAGTGATGTAAGTGTCATCTGGAAATTTAACAATTACTAAGATTAGTAAAGTTAAAGTGCTGAATACTGATATCTGTTTCCCTCCTTGCTCATCGTTGATAATTATTTTGAGAAATCATTAATGTGATCAGTGTCTTGCAACGTGATTAGTGTGTTCACATAGATGATTATCATTTATCATTGTTAATAATTTATAACTAAAGGCAAACTGAGCAAATGTGTTATTTCAGAAGAGCGTCTCAAACTGGTAGCCCTTCGTATGACTCAGTGCCCATAAAGTAGCTCTCAGGTTAAAAAAGGTTGGTGACCCCTGCTATAGAGCAATAATATCTCCATGGAGACAAGCTGATGGCATACTCTCCACTGGAAAAGTTACACAGTGAATTTTAATCTAACCCAATCATCTTTTGTGAAGTGGGCCTTGACTTCAAACATCAACAAAACCTATAAATAAGAAGAAAGGCCCTAAAACACTGCAGTGTGGTCACCTATGCTTATGACAGGGCACGATACATTGAGGGTCAAATATACCAGTAGCTCACAAAGTTCCCTAGTACAACAGTAATGCACACCAGTATTTTGTCAAAATTTATTATCTGGTAATAGTTTATAACTCTAAAATGATGCACAATATTAGAACCAAGTGTTGGCTGCTGCTCTACTTTACAATCAAATCTTCATCACAATTAAGGGCTAGGATTTCAAATGTGCAAATGTCTACTAGCATTATGTTCACATTTTGTCAATTACTGGGTCTGCAACAGATCAGTACAAGACTGTGGAGTGCTGTTGACATCTGACGTTGAACATGTGGCAAAGAATTCTGGGAGCTGTAGTCAACCAGAATTTGCAAGTATTTCTGAACATTAAACATGAATACCCTTGTAAATTGTGTGTTGAGATATTGAACTCTTTTGAAAAGCATATTTAAGTGTCCAAAAAAGAGCTATATAAGTTTGATGTATTATTTGATAGGACTTTTGTTTTATATATATAAGCAAAACACTCTTGGAAAGCACACAATAGTAATAAATGCACTGTTTATAAGGCTAAAGGCTACGTTAATTAGTCGAAAACTTTGTCTTTGTCTTTGAGTATGTTTATGTACAGTACAGCACTTACTCTTTCAGCTATCCAGTGACAGAGTTGAGTCATTGGGCTCATTTGCAGTAATGTGTTTCTTTCGTCAGCTCAGCCAGTCTACGCCAGTCTACGCCACGTGCCGGGAACGTGTGGCTCAACAAGGCATTCGTTTACTGATCACATACACACTCTGGAGCACACAGGAACGCTGCAGCTAATGGTTACCGCCAGATCCAAGCACGAGTGAGCGGGGCGAAATGAAAGAGAGGGGTTAAGTCTGTGAGTATGGAGGGATTTAGACCTCAAACAGGCGAGCGCGCGGAGAGAAGACAAGACAGAGAGAGAGAGATAGAGATAAGGGTGGGGATGCAATCATGAGTTTAACTGCTCTGTACCAGTGGTAGGTAATTATAAGAAACATTTTGGTAGGGGTAAGTAATCAGTAAGAAAGCCTACTTCAAAATTAAAAAGTTACTGAAAGTATTTACACTAAAAGTAACACTGTAACACCAACATGTCTCCTTGGAGCAAAGAGATAGATATGCAAGTATGTTTTTAGTGCAACAAGACACAATCTAGATTATTATTATTACATATATACACTTTTTTTCATTTTAAATCACAATATTGATCTAAAATGACTTAAAGTTACCATGTGTAAGGTTATTAGATGTTTTTTAGCCAGTAGATGACAGATGTGTAACCTGTTCCCACTCTGCTCACCTAGCCTTTGCTCAGGCTCACCTGTGCTCTCTGGTTCTGTCAGACCAAAGCTGGCACTCTATCAGGCAGCCGTAACGTAGACAGCATCTAGTGGTGATATGTTCGAATACAAGGGGGGCAGGACAATTACAAAGGGTAAATTTAAAATAGAAATGGAAACGGGTCCATTAACGTCTCTTTCAAAACTGCGGAGGCTATTTCAGTCTGCCCCTATGCCCCAACAAACTGCTAACACTTTGGGGTAGAGCTAGTTTTCACTCTAGATGCTTGTCCTAAGTAAAAGTCATTATTTAATCCTAAAATCTATCAGTAAAAACAGTTTAAATACCTATTCCCTAAGCCCTTTAATTTGACTGTTCTTTTTAAAATATCTGTGAAAGAGCAAAATGGCAAAAAGCTGGGACATCCCTGTAGCTATGAATCTCAAATGTCTTTCTACCACTGTCTCTTGTTTCTTTACTTCCTTCCTTGTGGCACACACTGACACTTCTCTAAACAGATGACGTATCCCAGATTATTGACCCTATCATATTGATAAGTTACACATTTCTTTGTGTGCGTTGAGTGTGCCTGTGAGTGTTTGTCCTGAGAGACTGATGTTATGCCTCTAGTTCCTGCTGCAGAGAAATCAATTGCAACTCAAGCCTTTCCACCTTAGAAAAACAATGATCGTGCAATGGTTAGCATGCTATTTGCACGTATTTACAAACCATTCAGCAACAAAACTATCTAGCAGATAAATTGATTCCCTTGAGATAAGATACCTCCTTAAGATGTTTGTTAGCTTTGGTAGCTAACACAAGCTAATGCAAGAGGTACGGAGAGCAGTGGCTGTTTAGATTGATTGAGGGTGGGCGAAAGCGGCATATTGTAGCGTCGTTAGCCTAGTTCATTGACCATATGGAGATCAATACAGTGAGCAGCCCGAGGACAGACAGAGAGACACAAGCACTAATAAAACATACACACATACAACACAAGTAGAGACACACAAACTCAGCTCTATGGGCAAACAAAGGGGGAACAGCAGTCCTCACGTCCACAAGCAGCCCGCGGTCTAAATAATGTTAATGATTTGACCATTAGGATGCGAGCATGAATCAGTGGTAATGGCTACAACAGAGAGGCGCTATTGATAAATTGTTACACATGTTCAGGCACGTACTGGCCCTGACAAAGAGAAGAGGCTTACAGAGGCACAACAAAAGACCACTGCTGTTTATCCGCATTATACAGCAGTATACATGATTATTATTGCCTTACTCAAAGAATCCTTGGGAAACCTCATTTGCATCATATGTGTACTGAAGTGGAGCTCTGATCTTTATGACTAATGTTACAATTCTTACCTGGTCAAATATGGCTTTATCACCTGCTGATGTATGGTCCGTCCATTAAAACCAACATAGAGTTGCTTAGTTTGTCTAATTGAATTACATTATATCTATAGACTATGTGTTTCAGAATGAAAAAAAAAAGTATATATATGACTGTTGCCATAGCGATTAACAGCTTAAAACTACATGAATGCGATAAAGTCACCAAAATGTTGCATTTAACAGGATGCTTAAGAAACCCATGAATAGGCTCAAAGAGGCATTTGATGCAAGTCCTATTTATCCAGCCAAGTGTTGTCCCTAAATTATATTAAACATTTTAGTTAATCAAACCCAACTTTACTATAAGTGTTCTTGTGTATAATGCATTGTTTGATGCACTGTGTATAATGCATTGTTTGATGCACATCCTCTTGATCAGTGCACTTTCCCTTAACTGATTGGCTGCACAGACATATCTCCCATTATGCATTTTTTGATGGTATTGACAACAGAAAGGGAACCATCTGATTCTGGCCAACTCCTGAGGTGAGGTGCATCAAGTTTCAGTTTTCTTGTTACAGGTGCCATTTTCAAGACTTTGAATTGTTAATTGCTATGGCTACTCTGAAACCAACAAATAATGTATAATTTATTTATTACTTTATTTCATTATTATTAATCATGAAAGGTTTTAATGACTAGTTGGTTAACTTTATAAAACTTGATACATTTCTGCAAGGTCAGTGCATGTGATGCTCAGTAGTGCCGGACTCACTCAACCTATAGGCTACAATACACCTCCATGGGTTACTACAAAGGGGAAGATACCATTGTTTTTAATGCATGTTTTACTATTAATGTTTTACTGTTCATAACACTGCAGTGTACCTTAACCTTAACCACAACAACGCATGATGTACAACTAGTGTGAAGGATAAGGTGCATATAATGGCACTACATGGGACACAGAGAAGACAAGGAGAAGCAAGGGAGAGTTTAGGGCTCGTATTCCCAGGTGAGCCTCAAGACACAACGTTATCCGGTGATTTTCAGTGTCATCTGCAAAGAGGGAGAGAAGAGGAGGGGAGGGGACAAGGAGAGAGGAAGAACGGAAACTAAGGCTCTAAATTTAGCCCGATGCGACATTCCACAGAATAATAATACGGCTTCCTCCTACTGCTGGAACACCGGGATCACAGTCCAAAAGCCAGACCAGAAGTCCAGACCGAGGGGCTCTTATATGGGATCCCACTGGAGGAAACAGCCGCAGTGTAAAAACTTTCCACTCCTCGTTTTGTGGTAGAGGTGGAAGTTTGAAGGGTTTTTTTTTTGTTCTTTTTTTTAGGCTGTGATTTGGAGCTTGTCCTCATATCCCTGACCTTCTGCAGCGGGACAGAGTGAGAGGGAGGGAGAGAGGGATAGAGGGAAAAAGAGAGTGAGGGACGAAATGCAAAGAGAGGGACAGTAATGAGTGGTTACAAGAAAATATCAAAGGTGACTGGAAACTGTATTATAAAGTGTTTAAAGAGTATGAGTTTCACTAAATTAAAATTCATAAAATCTAAATATGGAAAAGGCCATGGAGTACCCAGGTCTGAACCAATATTAAGTAAACCATGACTAAACTAAACTATGGGTTTCTTGATGTGGAGGTCTCATGGTGAGAGATGGAATCTTATGCAATGATGCAAAGACATGGAGCACAAGAACCAGATGGAAATTATGCATTATAAGGCGACTAAATGTAGGACTAAAGTTTTTTTATAAGACATTTTAATTGGAACAGACCAGAACATTACTTAAGGTACACTAACTTTTCTGGCCGAGGGTTTGCCACCTGCTTGTGTCAATAAAGATGTTTAGCCTGGAATGTTCCACAGTATGGCATTAAATGTATCTATCCCCATGGTGACAAGCAGATGACTCCACATGATGATATCTGTAGAGAGGCAAGATAGCAAAAAGCTGATATAAAAAGAAAGTAGTAATTTCTCACCACACACTGACTTAATCTTTTGATAAACCGGCGTATTTTCAGAGATGGCAACTTACAGTGGGGCAAAAAAGTATTTAGTCAGCCACCAATTTTGCAAGTTCTCCGACTTAAAAAGATGAGAGAGGCCTGTCATTTTCATCACAGGTACACTTCAACTATGAGAGACAGAATAAGAAAAAAAAAGTCCAGAAAATCACATTGTCTGATTTTTTAAAGAATTTATTTGCAAATTATGATGGAAAATAAGTATTTGGTCAATAACAAAAGTTCATCTCAATACTTTGTTATATATCCTTTGTTGGCAATGACAAAGGTCAAACGTTTTATGTATGTCTCCAGAAGGTTGTTGGTAGTTTGGCCCATTCCTCCATGCAGATCTCTAGAGCAGTTAAGCATGTTTTGGGTCTGTTTCTGGGCAACGCGGGCTTTCAACTTCCTCCAAAGATTTTCTATAGGGTTGAGAGGGGTTCACTCAAAATCTACATGGCCCCATTCTTTCCTTTACACGGATCAGTCATCCTGGTCCCTTTGCAGAAAAACAGGCCCAAAGCATGATGTTTCCACCCCCATGTTTCACACTAGGTATGGTGTTCGTTGGATGCAACTCAGCATTCTTTCTCCTACAAACATGGCAAGTTGAGCTTTTACCAAAAAGTTCTATTTTGGTTTCATCTGACCATATGACACTCTCCCAGTCCTCTTCTGAATCATCCAAATGTTCTCTAGCAAACTTCAGACGGGCCTGGACCTGTACTTGCTTAAGGAGAAGGACATGTCTGGCACTGTAGAATTTGAGTCCCTGGCGGCGTAGTGTGTTACTGATGGTAGCCTTTGTGACTTTGGCTCTCTCTGCAGGTCATTCACTAGGCATTTGACCACATGGGGTGAGATCTTGCGTAGAGCCCCAGATCGAGAGAGATTATCAGTGGTCTTGTATGTCTTCCATTTTCTAATAATTGCTCCCATAGTTGATTTCTTCACACAAAGCTGCTTACCTATTGCAGATTCAGTCTTCCCAGCCTGGTGCAGGTCTACAATTTTGTTTCTGGTGCCCTTTGACAGCTCTTTGATCTTGGCCATAGTGGAGTTTAGAGTCTGACTGTTTCAGGTTGTGGACAGGTATCTTTTATACTGATAACGAGTTCAAACAGGTGCCATTAATACAGGTAACGAGTGGAGGACAGAGGAGCCCTCTTAAAGAAGAAGTTATAGCTCTGTGAGAGCCAGAAATCTTGCTTGTTTGTAGGTGAACAAATACTGATGAAAATATGTTACAGAGGAATTTACCAATTAATTCATTAAAAATCCTGCAATGTGATTTCCTGGATTCTTTCCCCTCATTCTGTCTGTCATAGTTGAAGTAAACCTATGATGAAAATTACAGGCCTCTCTCATCTTTTTAAGTGGGAGAACTTGCATAATTGGTGGCTAACTAAATACTTTTTTGCCCCACTGTATATGTTGCACTGACATGCTAGGCAAACAAAGCTAGCTCATGTTAGCACCAGTTGCGTCCCATTTATCGATGCATGGAACACGCATCAAGAGCAAAAATATAATATTTCCAGGGCATACTGTATCTAGCTTTAGCCAAACCCACTACATTATATGAAGAGATGCTAAAAAGTAGTGGAGAGGCACAGAGAAGTTAAATAAATGCAAAAAAAGCTGACCAGAAATAGTCTGTTTACTCTAGCTTTTAGCCACATCTTGTAACGCCACAATTATGGAATTACTCTTAAACGTCTTTTTGTGAATTGCTGAGATCAGCCTTACGTATAATTTATGTATGATTTAAAAAAGAATATTAATTGTTTGGGTGATGTCAGTGTCTCTTGAGCAGAGCTCTGTCCCTATAGATTGTAGAATTCTTTGTAGATTTCCACCATATATCGGTGTCGTACATGTCTCCAGTATTGACAGAGCAGACAGAAAGGTGCAGAGGTAATGCAGGTAATTCTCAGTAAACATATCCTCTGGGTGTGGTGTGTTACTCTCAGCTTATGTTACCAGTATTAGTCACGGTGAGTAAGCATGTCTGTGTGTTTTTAAAGTGCTAAAACATGCAAAACACAGCAAACTGTTCACTTCAGCAGATGGAAGTGTGAACGTAATCAGAAACAACAGCAGTCGATGGGCTTTAATGGCCAAAAGTATCCCTTAGTTCACATTTCATGTTTATACTTTAAACTACACTTTGCTGCTGAGAAAATATGATCATTTTTATAATAGGCTAGCATTAAGGTGCATTTCTAAATTCCTATACAAGACAAAAATCACATTTTAACTTGTATACATAGGGAAAATTGAGAATCTAATTTGCCCAACTATTCGCTTGTATAGGAGTTTTACAAGTCAAAAAATGCGAAAACAGCCAGGTATATTGTCAATAAAATTGCTATCGCAAATTTTTGGACTCAACTGAAAACAAGATTCCAAAATGTTAGCAGGTCTTTCCTGGTTAAATAAAGGTATTAAAATCAATCAATCAATAAATAAGTAATTTTCTCTTTTATAGTGTGATACAATGTTTAGGCCATATCACACTGTACTGCTCACAACCTTACTTATTTTACCTATACAGGTGCAACGAAACTAATAATTAAACTAATCATGCCGACTATAAAAAAAAAAAATTGTAGTCCTACTTTTATAATCATAATCATTAACTGGACTATACTGATTCTAAAACAAAGACTTGAAAATGAAAATACCTTTTTATAACATAGACAGTGGCATTATTAAATCAAAATGTCAAAAACACATTTTTTTATTTCAGAAATTTATTAATCGATATTCTCTATTTAGAAGCCTTCAGTCAGCATATTTTGATCTAAAATTATCTTTTGAAAATCTCAATTTGCAATAGAAATAATTGTTTGTCCAGTCGATTACTAGAATAATCGTATGTTGCAGCACGCAACACTAAATCTTAATATCCTACACCAAAGACTATGGTTCAGAGTAGAAAGGAGAACAGACGATTGAGGAAGCAGAGGGCAGGTTTGTGCTTCTTCAGCAGGAACTGTCTGTGCCGCTCAGACCAGGGCGACACAGCAGGGCGGGCCTTAACAAATGATCAGGGGCACGCCGACAGCACGCCCAAATGCAGACTCACTTATGGTCATTTACTCTGCACTCCTGGGGATCACTTCTCTTAAACGGCACCGTGAGAGAGGCACTGGGGAAAATATGACACGCATTTACAGTCCCTTGTTCATTTAGAGGAAGGGCAATGGCAAAGCGTGGCCACCTAGAGGTCATATGGCGTGGTGATGATTAAAGTTGTATGGGCTTCGGTTCTTTAATAAACTAAAACAGGTTTTATTTGTTAAGGGTACAGGCACACTCCTGGTTAGGTCTTGACTTGGGCCGAGTTTATTCCTGGTTTAGTCTTGGGGCAGGTCTAAACCAGGGTAAACCAGAATTAAACCATGCAGGATAAGCCAGGACTGAACAAGGACTAACCCAGGTTTAGTCCTGGAATTCGTTTAGTCCTGGTTAAGCCTGGTTTAGTGCTGGTATAGTCCTGGTTTGGTTCTGGTTCAGTCGTGGTTCAGTCCTGGTTTAGTCTTGGCTTTGTCCTGTTTTTTTGAGTTTTGATATTGTGTTTGAACACCCTCAATTTATATGCAGGGATACCAAGGACTATCAAAACAGTGAAGAACGAAACAAAATCAATTGTTTCTCAAGAAGGACAACCAGATTTGAACCAACAGGACTATATCAACCACGAGCAAACCAAGTCTACACCATGACTGAACCAGGTCTAACTTGTTTTGGTCTGATTGAGCCCAAAACCAGAGCTAAGGCAGGACTATAAGCAGTAAAAAAGCATTGCTTTATCACTTTCACCAATGAAGAATACAAGGTCAAGTAACTATGGTGATCTTACAATGTTGTGACGTTTTGGGTGGTAGCTATATCAAAAACACAGACGTCAAGGTCCCAGGGCAGACAGACAGAGAGACAGACAAAGGGGGCGGGACATAATGTTAGATCAAAACAAGAGCGATTTGGGCGATTTCTACAGCGGCAGTAGAAAGCGCTTGACTATGTGCTCACTGCAGCCCCCTCTCCTCCAGATTATAGAGTGACGTAGTGTTATCATTGCACTGATAGGAGCTCTGCCACACAAGGAAGGGGAGGAGGGGTGACAAGTCTCATTGCTGGAAAAATGGTCTGATCGCCAAGAAAAAGAGAGAAGGGAGGGGGGCAGGGAGAAAGGGGAGGGTGGAGGGGGGGAAGAGAGAGCAAGTAGAGGGATAGAGTAGAGACCCAGTGCCACACAAAGAAACCAGGCAGACACAAAGAAGGAAGCTGCAAAAGACGGCTAGAGAAAACATGGTGAAATATTAGAAATGGTTTGTCTTTTTTATGCTGTATAATAATGAACTGAGTCTATGTCATCACTTAAGGACTATTATCAACATGCTTATGTACAAAAATATAGTGCTCAAAGTGAAGACCTAGCATTCATTCTACTTCACAAGAGTAAAGAAATAACCAAGGTCTGGATTCAAACCTTTGTATTATGCTTTAAATAATGTTTTAGAGGCAAATACAGATTCTAGTTGTTTTTTGAATATAGGCAGAACAAATGATAGGGTTTTATCTTGTCATATATTCTTGTTACTGAATACCTTCTGCACACTGTATAGGGTTTGTAGAGTTTTGGTGCATTTTTGGAGCTGCATGAGGTATATTTCCATCTTCCATTGTGCCCAGAGTGGTCAGAGCTTTAACTCTAAATATCAACCCAAAATGCACAGAGAAGTCTTTAATTCTAATGGAATGATTTATGTGTTGAATGCAGTTAGATCACGCTTGGCAAAAGCTGGCAATGCTGTTCATGTGCCTTCCCTCCATTCAACCCCATAGTTGCCAAACAGAGGCTGCAAAGAGAGCTCCGACCACACAAGATATTTAGAGGAAAGAAAAATAAACAATATGGCGTTGATTGACAGGTGACGAGAAGCAGGAAGGAAGGACCAAAAGGGAAAGTGGGTTGCTGCTCCTTATATGAGTCGGACAAACCGTGTGTGTCCTGGTGTCGGCAGCAAACAACATTTACAAAGAGGCAGCTGTTCCATTAGCTACTGCCATTGTGGCTAATTACATCCTGGTCTCCTCAGACACACACGCCGGCAGCATATGTGCATACAAACACACAACACAGTCACAGCCTCTGCCGAAGCTCCAGTCAACCACGAAATCCCCAGCACGCACGCTAACGAGGAACGCAACTGTGGCAAGTCAAAGAGGACCACCTTCTATTGCTCAATACTAAATAAGGCTAAGACACACCAGACAAAGTGTACGATTTTACTATGGCTTTTCAAACCCAACACCTAGATTTGACAATAGAATTCTGACTGAAATACAATGAATTTCTCTGTCAAGTTAATAAGAGCAACAGTAGCAAGGCAGAGAGGATCACCTCATATTTCTCAAAACTAAACAAGGCTAACAAATACTAGACATTACAGTTATATTAGGCTGGCCAGATTTTCTAAATTAAAAACTGGGACACACCCGGGTGGGATGGTTGGTATGAATAAAATTGTGAAAAGAGTTTGTAACATTGTCACAATCCGAGGGACTTCTGTCGTTGTTGTTTTTTTTGGGTTTATGCTTATTTTCTGCATTTTGGCTAAACAAATAATATATTCCCCCTCTTTATTGTTTGGCGGGTATTAAATTGGTCAAAATAGGGACACCTGGGACATTTCTTGTATAAAACTAGGACACCCAATGGCATCAATGTTCCAGTAGATGCACCCAATGGGTGCATCTACTGGAACATGGGACACAGAGCTCAAAACTGGGACTGTCCCAGGTAAATATACGATTTATATGCTTTTCAACCTCAAAACCTACAGTCGACATAAGCAATTAACAAGAATCTAAACCAATACAATTAATTTCTTTGCCTCCAAGCTAATAAGGAAGGGAACAGTGACAAGTCAGAGGACCACCTTCTATTTCTCAATGCTAACTATAAGAAAAAGAGTACATTAAAATTTGAACCAGGTCGCGACTATTGTTTTTAGTAAAAATGCAATGAATTTCTTAAGATAATAAGGAAAGCAACATTTGCAAGTCAGAGTGCCCCCCTCCTTTACTTAATGCTTCTTAACTAGGCACTAAACACTAGAAATAACATGTGATTTTACTATAGGCTTTTCATGCTCACCACCAACAATTAGCCATAGAAATTATGAGAATTTCTCTGTAAGTTAATAAAGGCACAACAGAAGAAAGTCAGAGCCACCACTAAACCACTAAAACTAAGACTAAATGTCACTAGAATTAAATGTTTTTAACATAATTTTTCAATCTCTATAATTAGCATCAACATTTTGGAACAGATCTGAAGTGATACTTTTCCATTTTTGTTTTATTAGCAAATGAAAAAAAAAAATCAAATAGATAACATCAAACTTTGGACTATAGGTGCTGGACTCCACAGATTTTGTAAATGCTGACACCCATTGTTGAACTGGCAAAAACAACATCCTTTACTGGAGGTTTAACAAATAAAGTCCTTGATATATGACATTGTGAAGTTGAAACCTTCTATTATATGAACGTAGATGTTGTGAAAGAGATTTTCTCCAAGTCCAAGGAAAGAAATCTGTCTCTTTTATTTTGAAGCTCTAGGAGTGTTTATGTCTGTATGTGTGCGTTGTAACTAGCATCTTTGGCACTCTCCTCCCCCCAGCCCTTTTGAGAAGAGGAGGATCTAAGCCTTTGTGAAATACCAGGCATACCAGCGCAGCCACATGAGAGGGACACGGGCAGCCTCAAAAGACACGAATCACAAATGAAACACTCAAAACTTGTTACTAGCTTTTTCACATACGGCTAAAAGTGCTGCTAACGTCACACGACTGGCAGAGAGATAAACATGTAAATAAAGGATTCTTGGCTAATCAGCTCAGTGGTGTAGCATGAGAAGCACTCCTAAGAATTCCTGACAATGGTGAGACAGGAGAGCTTATATTGTAAAGCACACACACTGTACACAAGCATCCTCCAGACTCAAATCAATGAAGCACCGTCACAAACCCTTTGGCACATCGCTCGTATTCATATGCATGATTTTTTTTAGGGGTTGCGTGCATAGCTTTGGAACAGCAAGCCCGCTAAAGTGCTAAATAGTGACACGCCTCTTTCTTATGAGTTTGTGACTTTTTCAACTGTTGCCTCCTCAGAATATACCTGGAGTTGTGTTTTGTTTAATTCAAGCATTTTTGAGTAACCCTCTATTATTAGTCTAGCTACATCTCCCCAACTCAAAAAGCTCTGTTCCACCTTGGGATGTCATGAAGCGGTAGTTTTCAAGGTATCAGCTACCTTTTACCATTAGCTCAGTAGAAATGGGCAATTCCTGGGCTGAAATCATCCAAATGATTCTAGTGAAGGTGTATGGAGTTTAAAAATAATGGAGGACTTCTTGTATTATCACATTACATCACAAGGAGGAACAGGGTGTTTTCAGTCTGAGAGAAGAACCCTAAAGAGCCCTAAAAATGTAGGGTCTGTGTGTTAACCATGTGTGAATGAAACAAAACACAACTCCAGGTCTGTTTGTGATGATGAAACAACATTATAATAGATCAGAAAACAGAATAAAATTGGCCCTTTAAGGAACATAATGCATCCTGTGAATTGTTTAAAAAGACTTAACCTGATTCAAACTTAAGCAGTGCTATTAAATAAACTGTTTCACTGACTGCATTTTCTGCAGTTTGGTTTTGGACCTCATTTCTGTTTAATTCAGTTTAGTTAAGAACATCAAGGTCAAATGATTATGTTGATCCAGGCTCACTTTTATTTCAAATCACATGTCAAACCACTTTGATTTTACAAATGTAATTTTTAAGGTGTCATGTATTTGGCATAAGGTCATTCAGTGTTAACTAAAATGACCACTTTTAATTTAATATACTGACCTCAGAAATGTTTTCATCTTTTCACACATTAACTTTACATTTCCTGCTGAATATATTCCATAAAGTGGGTGCGTTCACAGTTAACCTAATCTAGTACCGGTTTGATCTTGGTTTAGTCCTGATGTAGACTTGGATCCGTCCTGTTCTAGTCCTGATGTAGTTTTGGTCTATTCCAGGTTGAGTTCTGGGTTAAGTCCCAGTTTAGTTCCAATTTGGATAGTGTTTTTCCAGGTGTGAATGGACCTCTATAAACGTCACGGTAAAAAAAAAAACAACTCCTTGTTACGAACACATGAATAAAGCAACTTATGGTATCAAACAATAATCCTACTGTTGTTAATAAATGAATGAATGTGAGTTATGTCTGTTCCTTAAAGCCAGACTTGTGATAAATGTCCATGATATCCACGAATACTGGTTGTCAAAACCCAAACACACTATTACAAACGCTGGTCCATTAAACAACTAAATAATGACATAGAAGAGTGAAGTAAAGAGGGAGGAGTTTGTCTGTGACTGACTACATGGCTGTGGCTCAGAGGGCACATTGTCCATTACAGCTCATTACTTTCCTAAATCGCTGTTCATTTTCCACTGGGCGCCCTGTGGTCTAAATCCCAACACTCCGGAAGCCAACATGGACAAAGACACTTAACACTGACGTCAAGTCGAGCAAACAGAAGAACTGGACACGCCCCCCAATGTCGACAGGTACCAGCCTTGGATAGAGAGAGAGCGAGAGAGAGGGAGAGAGAGAGCGGCAGGCAGATTTGCACACACGAATTGGTCCTCATCCGCACTTCCATCCCCCAACCTTGATTTATGAGCTCAACCTGCTAGATTGCTTTGGAAGAAACATATATACCAACCAGGGCTGGCTTTTTCAAAGACGCACACATCAACGCAACACACACATACATACAATGTCATAAACCCCAGCCTGGCGCACATGTCAAGGTGAAATGGAGTAGGAAAACAAATAGATGTGGCGTTGGTGTGTGGTGGTATAGGCAGTGGTCCGGCGCGCAGTGAGACTAGAATAACTGTCACACGCACACACACGCACACACTTAAATGATTGATTTTTCTCCATCTACATCCCGCAATCAGAAGGACAATAAGGATGTGGAGGTGGTCACGTGGTACAAAGACATCCGTGTGTTGTTGAGGACGAGTTATTGGGCAGTGGTTTGGACAGCTATTGGGACAGACATTATATGACCTCAAATATGTTTAAGGTTAGCGCATCACTTTGTCTAGAATAAATTATCATGTTGTTTTTTTAACCATCAGTTCAAGGTCTGTACTGTATACTATGGATGCACAAAACAGTTTAATGTGGTCCTATAATGAAAAATTCCCAGCTTGACTAGCATGTAACAATGAAAATAGACGCCTAACGATTTAGTTGCATGTTGTTTACAAATCGCATTCTTTTATAGTTCAAATAAATGCATTTTCTAATATAAGTTAAGTTAATTTGTGAACTACACCTGAGACTTGCTATATCTGCAAATATCAGTTATCGTCTAAAACAATGAGGAAAATGTTTGACTGAAAAATCCATATCAGAATATCTGTAATGTACATCAGATCAGTAGTATTGAGTATTACAATGCGATCTTAGTACATTTATGTATATGTGCACATGGATCATTATTTGAGGTTACTCCAAATGTATTGACAATGCCAGACAAAGACATAATGTTCAAGTGAATGGTTCAAGGCTCCCATCTCTGAAAAATGCAAAACGCAGCATTCTTTCTCAGCTGATGAAGACCTAAAGCAGCCCAAAAGAGACATGCTCTTGATTGGTAAACAAGACCAAGTAAAACGGAAAACTACACAGCGTCTGTTTGCTACTTTTAAATGTTACTTTTGATTAACTGCCCGCTTCTGTTGTACAACATTTACTCATCTGTCTTTGAAAAACTGCAGCCGTAAAGAGCAGCTTAGCTAAATCACTGTGGCATGTAGGTATGTCTCTAAAACTAGCTATTTGAAAGCCCTCTAAACCAAATGTTCTGCCTTTGTTGATTAATGGCCTGTTTGAAAGAGTTTCAAAACAGGGATAGGGTTTCTTAGTTACCCATCCATACAAACTGTGAGATGAAAGACTGAAAAGTATAATTTGTAGAACACCTGATCTGCCTATGGGACAATGGACTGGAGGCACCTGGACAAGTCACGTCAACATTTATATTTCCAATGTTAAAACGTGCAGCAATAACAGTTTTTATTTTTATAAATCTATTCAGAAAACAGGTCAAGAGGGAGCTCAATGCCCTTGTGAATGGAGCAAAACTGCAGTCACTGGAGAGCCTATGGTGTCAAACAGAGTAAGACTGATGGTAGCCTGGGTCTATTTTGGTACTAGCCCGGGTCGTCCCATTCAAAATACAGAATTTGTTTTTATTCTGGTATACAATGATTTTTGTTATGAGATGTTAAGGAGCAGTCAGCAGTGGGGAAAGAACATTGTATTTTTAATGTCAATGTTTAGATTAAGCGCATTTGGTCCAGATACTGAAGTCACTTAATTTAAAACAGTTGTATATTACTTTGTGATGTATTGAATTGTTGTATTAAGGCTTGTGGTCTTTGGGCACTACTGCAACACTCAACCATTGCCTTGGCAGAGGTCTATGGTTGTTAGTCTTTGAACAATATTAATGTTATCGTTGATCCAGCCTGCTTTGTAATACATTTCTTATTTAAAGGTGCACTACGTAACATATCTGTAGGCCCTCCACCCGGTTTTCCCCCACAAATATGTTATGATCTTATGGCATCATCATACTATTATTATTATTTCATCAAAATTCCCGGCAAAGCAATAACATCTCCATGGAGACAAGTATGTGGCGGATTCTCCATCAGAAAAATTACATAGTGCGCCTTTAAATATCCAAATTTTCCTTTCGAATATGATATGAAATGTTCGCTATTACCATTCATAAAGGAAGGCACATGACAGAAAGGAGCGAACGGCTGTTGTGGATTAGCCTACATAACTGAGCTCATATTAAACCATGTAAACTAGGTGTCTGGCATTTCAGGATTTAGGGGTCCTCTCTTGTAAACGTGTGTAAATTTGAACACCGTTGCAGCCGGTGGATTTTGAAAGCCACTTGGGAGTCGATGAAAAGTAGTTATTTCTATGCGATAGTAGGTTTAGCTGCCCGTGGTGTGTGTTAAGTTGCACTAAAAGCTAATAACTAAAAGCATTCATTTTAGGTAGAAATCCACTACATTATAATATTTTGATACCTCAAGCTTAAATCAGGTTTATCATTTTAATATTAAGTGTCAGGGTTGCTAGTCCTGGAGTCATAGGGGTGAGTTTAATTTCACATAGCTTACAAAGAACCCACTAAAGGTTGCTGGAGGGATGGTGGAAATTCAATATTTTATTATCTTGTGCTTATTCTGGTAAGGGATCATGAGAGACCATACAGTGCCTAACCCTTCAACTATGGGGCTACAGTTGAATTATTTCATTTCATTATTTTTATCACATATATACATTGCCAAACCCAAGAACCACAGCCATCTTTACAAGAGTTGCAGAAGCTTCATAGGTTAAAAAAAAAGTGCCATAGGTGATCATATTACAACAAACCACCGTACTCTTTGTGCTAGACCAAAGCCTGGATAAATTGAGGAGGTTGCATCTGTAAGGGCATTGACACTGTATGCATGGCCAAATTATGAGAATGCAACTGTTAATTACTATATTTAGTATATGTGGGAGATCCCTTAGGCGATATGACAAAATGTATATTATAATTGGGTAGTACGTAGATCACAATTTCTATTTGATCACAGTTCAGTACATGAGATAACTTTATATTGTATTTAAGAATCAACTAACACTATCTCTTTCTTCACTGTGAAAGATAAATGACAGCTAAATGACAATATCACTAAAAGAGCCCATTGCCACAGGTATCACAATTTGATTTTGATCACCATAGTGCTCAGTCCTAGTTCCTTGGATGCATGCGTTGTGACAAGTGCCTCTCATTTCTCAAGAACCACTTTCAGTCCAAATTCAGCTTAATGCAGATATACTATTAACAATATGAACGCTGTTTGCATTGTATAGTAACACACTCAATACCCACACTGGCTTCTCCACTGGGTTTTGTGCCTTTGTGTAATTTGTAAGTTTTACACAATGAGTTGACTCCTCCATTCTCCACACAGCCCCACTTAGTTCAGCGCACTGAGCTCCAGACTCAATTACCAAATCTTATCACTAGTGAAAGGTGTTAATTGCAGGTTTTCCTGTTGCCACGTTCAGGTGCAGAGTTTTCAAAATAAAGTCCTATTTTCCAATCAATAAAGTAAAAGTTCAAATTTAGATATAGTCTGGCACCTTTTAGATCTGACTTTTTTTTTTTTCCTTAAATACATTAATTGTTTTTTTCAATACTTCTGTGTATCGTTTGGAGTATTCACCCACTAAAGTACATGTGAAATATGTTGAGTGCTGGCCCCTGAACTTGAGCAAGAGTGGCACTGTTGTTTTCCAAAAAGGCTGGTCTGAATTCTGCTCTAGACAGTTATTGTTGTGATATTGAGCAAGGCACTAAACTGAGAGTCTAATGGGCCAGAGGTGCAGACAGGCTGAGAACATAACATTCAAAAACACAAAAGATCTATAAACGTACACTACGTAGCTTTTCTGGTGTAGAGTCTGGCACTAGCTAAACTCCAGGGAGTTGTTATTGCTTTGCCAGCATTTAACAGTGTTAAACATGATGTCAGGTCAGATCTGTGAAAAGGCAACCCCATTCAGAGTAGGAATACATGTTTTTCTGAGCAATAAAAACACCTGTAATGAAATTATAGACAATTTTAATGCCATGGTAGTGCACCTCAACTGGATTTGAGTTATTTCTCATTACCAGGAGGTAGGTTTCTAGTGTTTTGTAAAGGTAAGTATTTGTACAGAACACAATTCATTAGAATTTATGGACAGATTTGTTTTAGACGATAGAACTTTTTTAGACAATGTAAAAGGTACAACACCAGGCAAAGGGCTTACGTACACTACATATGCACCTATTGAATGCTGTACTCAACTAACACACACACATACAGACACATACACACACGCGCACACTGTTGATGATGCAGGTAAAGCTTCCGCTGCTACTGCTGCAGTTTGAACTTTGTGTGTGACTGCCAAACATCCCTGCGTGTAGGGTAAGCACATTTTCTGCCTTCTTGCGCAAAAACTACAATAAGAGAGAGAGATAGAGAGGTGGTTCAGAGAAAGAGCAGGGGGAAGCGTCTCGGGGAGAGGGAGGGATAAGGAATGACAATGTGTTTTTTAGCCTCAAGAAAATGGTTGAAAAACAAAATAGCTTCTTCAACGTTATGGGTTTCGGGGTGATATATCTTATGAAGATGGGAAAAAGCCAAAGTGCATACTTACAGATGTGACTTCAAACTGTGAAAGAAAAATAGGAGCAAAGCGGTTGAAGTTTACACGTTTCATTGACAAAGCCTCTAGAGTCTTTGCTTATCTGACTGAGCAAATACTGTTTACTCAATACAAATGGCTGGCAATACAGTCATTAAGTGTATTCCATGGGTAGACCAGTCACGATAACAAATTTTGAAGCACGATATATTGCTAGAGAAATATTGCAATAAAGGATAATATTGAAAAAATTTTAGGCCACTAATTAAGATTGAAGTAAGGCAAGATAACCCCGGTAATCCATTTTTAAATAGACTGTTTCATTAAAAGGCATGAACTGCAACAAATAAAAGTCAGAATGTACTAATAATTAGCCATAAAACGGACTAATTCAACTGTCCACAGCTCAAATCTTATCATATTACAGCAAAAATACCCAAAATCTCCCCACTTTTGCAAAGAAAAAGTGCTCACGATAAATATTGAGGCCCAAAATATATTGTTCCAGCTATTCAAAGTGAACAATAAGTTGATTAATTATCGTGACAAAACTATCCATGGGAATAATTATTTATACATGTGTGTATACATATAAATTCTCTCTCTATGTGTAACTATGTTTTACTTATGTACAAGGCATGGAGCAGGAAACCGCAGGAAACCACAGATCAGATAAACTGCAACCGTCCACTGCACTCATGAACCAAACACATGCTCAGCCTGCAGTCAAGAACAAGCATATTGAAATAAGGGACCGAAATAGCGCCTGCAACGTTTTTCAACACACAATCATTCTCTTATACACAACCGTACACACACACAATTGGATCTAGTTGCCGTACAAAGTGGCATGTAGCGCAGTCAAATTGAAACTCTTGGTCTAAAGTGAATTATGTGGCGCTGCTTGGGACTGCTGCTGTGTTCATGGAGTTATGAGGCGTAGGCGTGTATCAATGTTTTCTGTTTTCCAAATGATGGTGACACTGCATCTTTCTCAGTATAGGCGTGTGTTTATTTGTTCGTGGTGATAGAGGGGAAGCTTGAGAAATAATGATTTAAAACTTAGAAGAAAGACAACACAAGGGGGAGGTTAGCGACTTCAATTGTGAATGTGTAGAGTTTAAAACGCAATTTCCGATGACAAGTTTAAGAATTTTCCGAGACACTAACACCCATTTAAAATGTCACTGTATTGCAGTTAAAGTAGTGTTTATTTATGACAATAGTACATGCTTTTATGGTTTTAGAGACGACAACAAGTGAGTTTTGTAACAGTGGAACCATATTAAAAGATATGTGCACTATGGGTAGCAAAAAACAGACAAAGACGAGACAAAGTTATTTTGCTTGCATGGGTTTATATATAAAAGTATATTGGTTATCTAAAAAAAGTTCATAATTTTGATGTATAGTTTGGATCAAAGGTTAAGGTCAGTACAGGAATAAAACAAAAGGGCACTATGTAACTTTTCTCATGGAGGGTCCGTCACCTGCTTGTCTCCGTGGAGATGTTATTGCTTTGCCTGGCATATACCACAGTATGGCTTTAAACGTATCTATGTCCATGGAGACAAGCAGGTGGCACCACAATGCCAAGATACAGGTCAGATCTATGAAGAGGTGACCCTACTCACAGTACGAATGCACATATTTTTTGATGTATATATTTTGGCTATTAGAAACACGTGTAATGGGATAAATGAAAATAAGTGCATGCAAATCAATAACATTTCTATACAGACAGACCCTCAATCAGAAATGTTACACAGTGCACATTTAAAGAACCATCATCACCACCAAACAAGTTATAGCGTGTGTATTTTAAGATCTTGCCATAAATATGAAAATCCATTGACATTTTACTTCCCACCACTCTAATCTAATCTTAAGTCATCGAGTAATTTCACATAATATACTTGTTTCTTTCTAAAATATGTATCGCTATTGACTATTTGCATCAATAATGAGCCAACAGTCCTCTCCATCTTTAGATTTTTTAATCCCCTGCTCCTCGTTCCTTATACTGCTGCTTATCATGGCAGAGGAGACAAAAGGACCCCTGATAGGTGTCCTGCTCTGTGCCTGATAACACTGTCTCCCTCCACTGCAGCTGTCAGAGTGTCTGATAGATGGAGCTGCTGGCGTCACCCAACACGCGAGGCATTCAGGTACATTCAGGGAATCTGTGCAAGAGACAGGGGCAGAAGACAGAGAGCTAACAGGTGGGTCGCATCAGCATGATGTAATTGTGGTGTAGTATGATATATTGTCTACAAGATAATACAAGATCGTTGTTTGGAAGATATGCAAAGTTAGAAAATCTATAGTAAAAACTCCAAAAGCTGATTAGAGCTGAAAGAGCTGATTAAAATACAGAATAACTTGAGGTGTAATTTTTCAAGCAATTACATGTCTTTGTGGTCAGTTTTACAGTTATTTCAATGCTACGCTTGAACCCCAAGAGACATTTTACAAATTTTCCCCTAGTACTTTCAATTCCAAAGGTGGGCACATCCTAAAAACAAGGCAAAAAATATCCACATTTATTCTAATCAAACTACACTAAATCTGTATATTCAAAATATAAAATTTATATAAAGCGTTTTTTCCCTCTGCTCATTATAGGGTCCACAGTTGAAGGGAGTCTACACAAGCCTTAGTTTGAATGTAGCAAAGACAACCTTTCAAACTCATGTTCTTTCATTAAATATGCCTCATTAGCTTATTATGTGTCATTACATCTATCCACATTAGGAATATTTGAAAGTAGATTACTTTGAAACATAAAATCCTAACTATTATGTAAATAAATTTCTTGTCAGTCTATAAGGTTGCTGTC
Source organism: Periophthalmus magnuspinnatus (assembly GCF_009829125.3). Lineage (NCBI taxonomy): Eukaryota > Metazoa > Chordata > Actinopteri > Gobiiformes > Gobiidae > Periophthalmus > Periophthalmus magnuspinnatus. The sequence continues at coordinate 14,992,267 of NC_047126.1, forward strand.
TTAGAGTTCACACAGACCAAGACAGAATTTGCATGTTCTCCGTATGTTGTTTCATTTCTCACTTAAGTTTAAGGTAGGAGAACAAGGTAGGTATAGCTTGCTTTGTATGTATGATCATAGATTGTCCTTAGCAAACTAGCCTACAGTGAACAGACATTAGCTTTGATAACAGACCTGGCTGTTGTCCAGTCTGGTTATAGGCTCCATTATTAATTAGCTCCTATAGTCGAACAGAATGTAATTATGCTTGATTCACTGGGAACACCTGTGTCTAGCTACATTATAGTATGAATAATCTTAATGCATTTCATAATTAAATTCAAGGTTGTAACTAATTTACCCATCCCAGACTAGATTTTTTTTTTTTACTAAATGAGAGTGATAGCCCAATACATAACATAGGTGCTATTGTGTTCCTAGTAGCTTACCTCTCTATACAGAAATGACTATTTTGCACAAAGCAGTATCCCGTTGACTCCGATAATTAATCAAACTATACAAACTGTGCTTGGACGAAAGATAGCCGCGGTGCCTATGGGAGAGAGAGGAGCGAGCGAGGAGTGAGGGAATAAAGACGTAAAAAAGGGGGAAAAAAGATGGAGAGAGAGAGCTTTGCGCAACCATCAATCACCGTCCATGGGTTCAAGTTTATTTGGCGTCATTTTTCTTGGAAATACACAGCACACCGGAGAGGAGGGCATGATGGAGAGGACCTGAGATGTACAACAATAGAAGAAAAAAGAGCAATATGTGAAGGGGAAGACTACCTTACAGCAAAGAGTGTGGGGGTGTGGCTCGGGATTATAATTAGGAATCATTTCAATGCTCAAAGACTGGCATGCTTTCAAAGACTGGCATAGTAGGGGGGGAATTGTGAATCTATAGGGCTCACTGTGTTGTCATGATACGGTAGTTCAGTTGATGGTCCACTGATCCGAAGGTTGGCGTTTCGAGTCCCGCTCTCGACATAAACATCATTGGTAGAGTGGTCCAATCCACTGACCCACAGGTTGGTGTTGTGATTCCAGCTCCCACAGATGAATACTGTCTTTGTGTCCTTGGGCAAGACACTTAACCCACCTCACTCCAAGTGTCTGCGTATACTGGTGTATGAATGTGTGGGTGAGTGGTTGATGTAAAGCAATTTGAGAGCCTTGAATGTGGAAAAGTGCTATATAAAAATGTGACCACTTACCATTTAAATAATTACCATTCAACACTAGGTTTATAGAAATTCAAAATGACTTGGGAAAATGTTCCACACTAAATGCAGATTTTGACATCATAATGATAACAAACCTTTTATACAGAATGCAATTTTCAACACAAAATAATTTCCCTGATCAGCCAGTCTACAATCTGTTAGAATCCAGAAGGGTCAGTAATCAGGCCATAGAACGTGAAAAACCTCCGTCCCAATTTGTGACGATCCAACCTTGCAGAGACACAACCATGTGTCTCTGCATTTGAGAGACACATGATATCATGTGTCTCTCAAATGCAGAAGACATCTCCTCTCAAAAATTCTCATATCATTCAGAACAAAATATATATATATAAACCGTCTTTATCCTGAGATATACAACAACAGCTTGTTGCTTCGATTGTTGATTTAGCAGAAATTTGTTTTGTTTCTTAGTCCTGTTTTGTTTTTTCCCAGTTTTGCTCATAAAACGGCATAAATGAACCATGCATCTCTCTGATTGACTAATCCACTTATGAATCACGTCCTCTATCTATCTACTAAAGACAAAAATAATTCAGGAAAGTTCCAAATTTAATTTTTCAGTGTCAATACTTGCTCATACGTGTATCATTTTAGTTGTGATTAGTTTCATTATCAACCAACATTGGCAAAATTAAAAATATATCTAGTCAGTGTCACTTGTTGCGTGGAGGCCTAAAATGAACTAGCCAAGGTTCAGTTCCCTCTGAATCATGTAAGCCCCATGTTCTAGCAATCCTGTCTTCTATCTGACAAGTAATAATCAAAATAGTGTAACATGAAAGCGTATTTTGCTTCTAATTTTACTCACCATATTTATCCATGACTTAGATCGTAGCTGTGAAAACCACACACATGGCTCATTCACTAAAGTGTGAACTGCTCTGTACTATATTCAATAGTTTAGTGCCAATTTTCTTTGCTGCCTCTGATATTTAGAATAATATGATTCAAATGTTAAAAACTACTATGGGGGTGACATTTTGACTTCACTTTGTTAGCTGGTCGGATCAGAGCAAACTCTGTAGTGTCCTATACTGGCCAATACTTGTTATAGTGCGCAATTTTGGTTGTCAAAAAATCAATACCCTAATATTAAAAAAAGGCATTGAAAATAGATGACCACATGATAACATTAAAGAAAAGTTATTTTTGATTTAAAAGTGTTTTAAATTATTTTGTTTGAATTCTGATTTGAAATCAGATCAAGCCTTTTTGGGTGGTAAATTTGAGTATCGTGGTATATATAATGCAGTCTCCTGAAACTGTACATTGCTCTGCATGCACATAGACTTAATAAAAATGCATTCACAGTATTCGCTCTGTGTTCTCTCCCCTGCCTCCTCTCCTCCTTCTGCTGCCACAAGCTCTCCTCTGCTCAGTATCAGGTACAAGGCCGTTGGATTAGGCTCTTTTAAGAGCGGATCAGCTGTGTCAGAGCCTTTGAGGTAAATTGCGGCGAGAAGACGAGCTACCTGCTCTGATTTTTTCTCCTCAATAAAAAAAAAACCAAAATACTAAAAATTCACCACATAATCCCCCACAGAGCCGTGTACCCCACCTCCCCTGTTCGGTGCGCCCCGTCAGTCTGTGTCTGCTGATGCTGGATTGTGCTCCCATTTGGATATTCAGTCGGCTGCCTCCTCTCTCAGCCCACACAGAGAAGTGATGGGGTGATAGACAGGTGAGGTAGCAATGAGAAAACTCAAGAGAAGATTTTAAGAACCGTTTGGACGGGTTAACAATGAAGGATGTAGGCGATACTGATAGACATGAATATCTCAGTATTTCTTTTACTTGATCTCGATAACAATATTCAGATAATAATTTCACAATGCATCAAGACAAACATCAAACTAATTTCATCGATCTCTGCTTGGGACTGGCACACTGACTGCAGATTGAGAATGCACATAAGTACACACCATTTTACCAACTAATCCCATCCAAAAAAAGATGACTCTAACCACCACATGTAAAAAAAGTCCCAAGACCCAAAGTTTCATCCTGGATTTTGTCCAAGCATCTGCCACCCCAAATTCAATCCAATTCAGAAAATCACCTAGCTTAACAACTTGAGAAAAATGACATCTCACATTTATAAAACGTCAACTAGTTTAATTATGACAGTTCAATCACAGTATATATCGTCAACATGCATCATTTATAGAGCCTATGTTGTTACCTGCTGGACTGTGCATGAAACAATAGTGCTCTGTGCTGTTGTTCCGTGCCAATATTTGTGTGCGTATTGTAGCATCTGATGGAACAGATGGGAGAGACTAGGGTGCATTTTAGGGACAAGGGCGGGGTCACATCTGTGTCGTCCCTGCCGTTCTTCATTTTATTTGTCTGTTTCTTGGCATTGGCGCCATATTTTGAGCTATCAACACAAACAAGGTAATTAGCGAGTTGGGATAAACACATTATTTCTCTAAATTAAATGACTGACCTCCCTCTCTCTGTCCCTCTCTCTCCCTCTCTCTCCTCAACATGTCCAGAAATGGTAGTTTGTTTACTCCAGGCTTGAATCCAATTTGTAAAACATTGATAGTGTGCTGGTGGTTGCTGCAATCTGGAGCTGAAAATGACGCCACATTTATCACAAAACTATACGTGTGAGAACAACCTACTTGAAACATTTGGGTTTATGAAATGAGTGGTAACTAACATACTTTCTTTTAGCAACTAGACCCCTTTTTTAAAGTTAACCTATAGGTTCTGTTGTTGCAACTGACAGATCCAACATTGCATTGTTTTGTCTGTAGTATTGCAGTCTGTATGTATTTTCTTTTCCTTTAATTGACCAACCTTTCTTTGACATTTGCCTCAAGCCTAAATATATAATGCTAATTAAACATGTTAATATATGCTACGAAAAGGGCTAAATAACAATACCCTAATAATTTACGCTATCAAACTTGAAGTGAAGTAGCTTGTTGCCGTTTATTAAAACTGCCTTGTTTATTTATACTTTGCAAATAGCTTTTTACACCAAATGCTATGGCTAACGTATCCATAATATAATCTGTAATCTGTCACGCAACGCTAAAAACTCCACTCTAGCCATACCCCTCGCCTGCCTGCTCTCATCTTGGAGCTGCCATTGATTTGAGCTGCAAGGTGCTATGGGTAATGGTTTCTATGACAACCGGCAACTGAGCAAGGCAACCAGGAGTGTGTGTGTGTGTGAGTGTGTGAGAGGTAGAGCCCAACCAAGCATGGCCTGGCAGGGTGACAGCAGTCTGTTCAGTATGCACCACCCTGCCTTTGGCCCACAGACGCTGCATAAAAATGACCAAGCCCCCACCTCCAATCCACAGATTTCTGGCCCCTGTGTGTTGTCTTGTACATGCAATCCTCTCCACACACATGACGACATTGAGACACAACAGGATTATGACACGGATAGGCCTGAAGGGGCAGCGGCGTGCATTTAGACAGTGACCAGATCACATAAATAGAATACATGGGTGGTTGAGTCAAAACTAGAATGGACTGTGTGGTCTTCCATTATAGTTAGAGGTGCTCAATTGGATACACAAATTTGGTCCTACACAAATTAAAAACATTATAAGCCTGTTGAAGTTTAAATTTTTAAAGCAATGCATATAGGAAGTGCTTTGAGTTCAATAGTTATGGCAGAAAAACAACTCTGTATAATATAGGATGTGTGGGGATTCAAGGGTTAAATAATTTTCATCAATGGCCCTGGCCTATATGTATAGTAAATATGATAATCATGCTACACAGAACAGCCTAAATGTTAATACCCTTCCTAATTACATATGGAGCTGTTTTTCAGTTGACCAAAACAGATCATTATTCAGTATTCATAATTTGCTATATATGCCTGCAGTATTCGCAAACACTATAAGATCCATAACCATGGGTTTCAGAATTATTAGCTGTTACCATAGCAATCGACTATTTAAACCAAAATATTATATCTTGTGAACTGTGAAAAGTCCTCAAAAGGTCACCTATAACAGGAAGATGAAACCGATGGCTAAGATGTATAAGATTCTCTATAACCTTCATAATATTGATGGAATCCCCAAAAATTGCTACTCACTTTGTCATAGCAACAAAAGAATCTAGAAAGAACCACAATCACATGCATTTTGCACTCACAAAGCCCAAAACACTCCAAAAAAGTGGGTTTTGATAGTTCCTCTCCAGCCTATGCTCTCACACCCTCCGGGAGTGTCCAATGGGTGGAGATGGTTTTGGAGCAGAGCAAACATGTTGTGCTAGTCCTGTTGCTGTCTTGTGTTGGTTTATGAGGTGCAGTGGTGGCAGTGGGGGGCTCTTGGGACACTCTGAACCATTTTCCCTCCCGCTGCTGGCAATATTTCTCAAATCCAAACACAAACTCAACATCGATCATATATTTGCATAATATGATTGCTAACTGTAATTGCCTTTTACTACTAAAACAGCATATATTTTGCAAAGCTAGGTCAGTGTTTTCTTTGCACTCACATGGATAAACTATATAGGCTAAGGTGTACAACCCACAACACAAAATATTGATCGGCAGCAGTGGAGTGGAGCTCTTACTAACAGCTTCCTCCGAGCACCAAGAGGCAGAGTAGTTAAGGAGGCAAGAAACAAGAGGAAGGGGAAGTGCAGAGGAGAGGGAGAGCAGAGCTGTTCCCCTCGTGTTGGTCTTTATAGATACATTCCTGGTAGCTGTAGGATGTTGGCGGCCATATTAGGAAGGTCAAGAGATTGCGGTTAATTCAATATAAATTGGAAAGTGTAAATAGGGTATTACTTGGTAAATTGCTTTGCTTTTTCTTACACATGGCTAAATAACTAGGTGGGCAGTGCATTACTGTTGTGCAACAAATGGGTTTTCAAGGTCAATTCAATGTCTCCTTTCAAGTAACAGTAGTAGTATTTCATCCCGCTCGGACCAAGTTCTGTCATTGTGTCCTTAGGCAAGACACTTCACCCACATTGCCTAGTATGAAAGTGGTGTGTGTGCGAATGATAGGTGGTGGTCGGAGGGGCCAATGGCGCAGATTGGCAGCCTCACTTCCGTCAGTCTGCCCCAGGGCAGCTGTGGCTACAATAGTAGCTTCCATCCATTCCAGCTACCATCACCAAGTGTGGAAATGAATGAATAATGACTATAGTGTAGCACTTTGAGAGGCTTTGAAAAAGCGCATTACAAGTGTAAGCCATTATCTTACACGAAATACATACAGAGACACTGGTGATGAAGTTTGAACCACAAAACCATGTGATTATGTGCTAGCTATACAAGATGGACATGCCCTATAAATAAGAATGTTCTTGTTGTTGTTAAGTTTATTCTACTCAAAATATCTGTGTATAGATCATTCTTCCAAACCGCATACCGTATGCTGTTGGCTAACCCGATACCCTACATTCCAAGTAGATAAATTAAAGCATTATCTTTAATGTTGATGCTAAAATGATTGCTTTATCGTGTACTAATTTGGCAATGCATAGCCAAATGAGCCATACTGAACCAGAACAAACAACCTCAACATTGTCTTCCAGCCTGTGGCAAACTGGCAAATGCAGCCACATTCACTTGTAAGGCTGGAGCCCAAATGCGAGATTGCATCTGGGAGGGCATCTGATCAAACAGTCAAATTATTATGAAAATCAATGCAGCTGGTGTAGATTATTGTTTTTAAACGATAGGTTTAAGATAGTGCTGCATCCTGCATCATGTGCCAGACATTTCTGGGCTTTTGGAAACTTTAATGTCTACAACACTCTTCACCCCCGTGTGATGAAAATCTAGCACCATTGCAATAAGAATAGACAATTATTACCAAAATAATATGTATTTGGAATGGATACAATTCTGTGAAATATCACCTATGAGTATGGCCCAAAACATTCTGTCCATGGGTTTCAAAATGATGAAAAATGAGGACAGTTGCAGCAATTAACAATTAAATATTTTTGGCAAAAAATCCTCAAAATATCATCTTAAACGGGAAACTAAAACCAATTAATTTAAAAAAAAAACTGCTCTTTTTCTTGTATCCTTACCATTACTTACTATATCTCATGTTACATTTTGACTTTTATGGCAACCACACCCATTCACACCATTCAATAATCATTTAGCATCTCCAAGCCAAGAAACAGTGCAACCTTCTTTCTCCCCTCCAACATCTGAATGCCATTTCTCCACCTCCCACTACCCCCTTGTTCCTCCTCTTCTCCCACCTCTCCTCCCTCCTCCTTTCCCCCTCCTGCCCCTGACAGACAGACAGACACACATGCGCTGGATCTCTCTCTACAGGATCAGCTCAAGCCCCGACACGTGTGCCACTGACGGAGTGAAATGGAAGACTGAGCAGTGAGCGGTGGAGGTGGGGTTTGGTAGCTTGGTAGCTCCATATAAAATGTATGTGAGACAGGCGGAGGTAATATCTTCAGGTCCTCGGGTGGAAAAAGAGGATGCAGAGAAATGGCTCGGTCTAGAGCAGCACGACCCCAGTTAGGTATTTTTCTTCTTGACTATTTTAATGCTATAGACTGACAATATAGGTAATTAAATTGTCTTTTTCCTTGCTTTTTTCTTATTTTGAGTTTGCAAAGGAAATTAATCAGGCCACTTTCCACTTGACTTAGCACCGTTTTATTGATTCCTGGCTCTGAAAGTTCGATGAACGTCTCACCCCTTTTGATATTCAGATCTGTCTTGAACCCTTAAAAAATTTGGCCAAAAATAGAAACAAAAATAATTTCACATTCATCTCTTACATTTATCCAGGCCTGGAACTGGTCAGAGAAATAAGCTATAGGATTTTAAATTGTTAACTTAATAGCAATGTTGTTTATTGTAAAGTTGATGAAATGTGCCATTTACAAACAGATTAACCTCACAGAATGAAATTTGAAATAGGAGTCTCTTGATATTTCTAAAAAAACAGCACAATTGGGACAGATTTTTTAGAAATAGGCTTGCCCTCTCATGAGATTATTCAACGATTTCTCCCTCCCGTTTAGGATATTATTGAGTCACATGCGTCCTTAAATACAAACAAAAGCAATATGTGTGTATGAGAGAGTCACCCTTAGGCCTTGTAGAGGACATAGTTCTTGGTAATAAAGAAGTGAAGAAGTGAAGAGGTGGAGCTAAAGACATCCTCTACGCAGTGCCACTGTGGTACAAGATCCTCTGTTTGTGGAAGGGGGCCTGTGTCGTGACTCAATGTTCACGACTGCTCCTTCGTGACACTGCTCTCCACAACATCTAATGCTTTTGAAATCATTACCACCACAGACAGAAAACTAATGGCTGCGTTTCAGATGACATCACCAGAGTCCAACTGTCAAAGTGGGCTTTCAAATTTTTAACTGATATTGAGATGATTGCGTGGAGTGGTTTGACAAACATAACTGAGATTACCTTAACCATTTGCAATTTATAGCAAAAATATACAAACTGCTACCTATCTGTAATTGTAAAATACATTGGAAATCATTGTTTCAATACAGCAAAGCTACTAAATCTCACAAAAAGCACTTAAGGACAAATATGGACAGTTATTAAACTTGAGTGTTCCTGAATGACTGAATTATTTCAAATCAAGTCTATAGCCTAAATCCAATCCTTAAAAAATATCAATACTGGCTTTGAGCATTTCCTTAAAACACAATTACCTATCACAAAACTCATCTAAATGTGTTAACTGTTATTTATTAAGAAATTATAGAGAACAGTTCCAGCTCATTTTTTTCTAGATCGCCGTAATAGACCTACTTGATATCGGTGGACTGTGCATGTCTAATAGTAAAGCTATTGCATCTGGAAGTGAACACCCTTTTTAACCCACATTTCCAAACAAGCACACAACTGCTTATAGTCCATTATTCTTACAGTTCAGTTTCACATCCAAAACCTCTTGCACTAATTCATCAGACTGAAGCTCTCCATGGAAGCCCACAGCTGTCAATCTCTTCTCGTCCAATCATCCGTCAGACAGCTCCAGAGACCCGCCCACTGCGCTCTCCTTCTCTCGCACACACAAATCTAGCAAATCACCCAGCATCCGAGCTCCCCCGCTTTCTGCCTCCACTGAGACATGCAGCACTGTGTAGACAGTAGCCGCGACAACGGGCATAAATTAGCGTCATGGTGATATGCAAAGTGAGGGAGCAACAATTAAAGCTTGACTAACGAGCTTTTGAGGAGCGGGGCTGAAGTTTCCCTGAGCAGCTGCTAACTGGATTATCCTACACAAAAAACATAGGGAGAGATGAGGAGGTGCACTGTAAAACTCAACAAGTCAAGTCAAATATTGTGGTTTATCATTATAATATATGATTGAATGAGGGATTACATTGATTAGTTTGAATTGAAGTTTATAATTCCAGTGATATTTACGTACATTGATATTTCTGTTCTGAAAGCAGCCAAGAGGAGACAATGTATTAGACTAAAATATATTGTCATCAAAGTCATGCCTCTGATAATCTGTACATTTTATAAGTAGTAACAAAACATTATTGTCTACCTGACTATTGCTACAAAGAGATTTTCTTGACAATTCTAGCTGGATTTAGGAGCACTCTTTTGCATTATCTACAGTTTCTTGGTGTTGGATGAATTCATAGTCTTGGTTCCCAGTTCATATTTGGTTCATTATTTCATTTAAAAAGTCAAATCTTATAATTTCTTTCAGTAAATGTGCACTTTGGGTTTTACAGTGTATCAGAATAGAGAGGCAGGAAGAATGTTTTGAACACCACCTGTGAGATGAGACACACAAAATAAGCCAAAGACACCAACAATGAAAACACAAAAGACACATTAAGCAAAACATAACTGTGAACATGCAGTGATTAAATTATGTGATCATTGCGTTGAGCCCGGAAATACAAACAATGAACCATAATGGAGATATTTTCAACAGAGCCATTCGGCCAGGCAGGTGTTATCTGAGGTAATACTGGTACATTAACTCTAAGAAGTAATGATAAAGATGCAGCCTTCTGAGGCCGAATGTGCATGTCAACAAATAAAGGAACATTTTACACTAGATTATCTTCATAAGGGGTGAAAACAAGCAAACAAACAATAACTATACAGCAAAGCAAGATCCTCTAATGAAGTAACCCAAGGCCCGCTGCTCCTAACAGTTTTATCGTGTATAATGGATGGATCAAATGCAGATAATTCATTTCTTGGGTAATATACTATTTATTCTTATAATTTGGGGTATAAAATGTCACTAATTGCCTCCAGTGTTTCTGGGAAAGGGTACCCCACCTGCTTGTGTTTTTCCTGGTAAGTTCCATATGGAATTAAACTTATCTATCTTGCATTTATTCATTTTTTTGTTTAACCTGTGACTTATCCTTGAAGTTATCTGTGTATCTTTGTTCCACAATCTGGCATTAAACTTATCTATTTTCACATTCTTAGCAAAGCAATAACATCTCCATGGAGACAAGCAGGTGGTGGACCCTACCACCAGAAAAGTTACATAGCGCACTTTACTATTTAATCTATAATCAGTTTTTGTTATAGTGTGTTATTGTTTTACTTTTTGTATTTATGTTAATACAAGAAACAAAGAAATATCTCCCTGTGTTTTAGATAATGGCAGGATAGAATCTGACTCTGGGGGACCACCACAGTCTTCTCTGGCAATGGGAAACAATAGATAATACTGCTACGTTTTGAACCAAAAGTCTTATTTGGACTAGTTTCCTGTTTGTTATTTTGCCATATGCTGCCAATACTTTAAGGTACTTCACCTTGACTTTCTGAGGGACTTGGCGGAGTTTAGTCTATTACACCTACATGTAGTGCGCAGATGGTTTCGCCCTCTTGTTGTTTAATATTTACTTGAAAGATAATAATAAAGTTACCATTGCCAAATAATCCACAAACACTCCAATATAATATAATGACCCACCTACTAAGTGCTCTCCGGAGTTCAGGTCTCAGTTTAAATGTACTCAAGGGATGCGGCACTCCATAAAGTTATAATCACATGTGACTACCAAGAACAGATCATAGTCCAAAAATAATGTCAAAATCCCAAAGTGCAAAGTGTGGGGCAACAAGAGGTTGACAAGCATCTTTACCCTCCTCTGGGGCAGTTTAACAAGCTTTCCATTATGACCTCATCAGCTCCAAAAGTCCACAGCGTTGTGGACTCACCTTGACAGCAAGTGTAATGCATTGTCCACACAGCAGACAAAGTGAAGATGTTTCAGTATTTCTTTTGCACATCTTAATAACTCCTCTAAGCTAATGTAAGAAATTATGTTTAGTTGGCTTGAGATAGGAAAAAGGGTGGGTTCACATTTGTCCTGGTTTTGACGACTTGGTTTGGCCTGGTTCTAGTCCTGGTTTAGTGCTGATGTAGTCCAAGTATTCCAATTTAAGGCCCAGTTTTGTTCCAATTTTGATGCGGTGTGTGTGTGCGAATATGAACGTAGCCTAAATCGTTAATGACAAGTCAGGACTGATCTGGACATCTATATCAGTCCCAAGCCTGGATAAAAACAAAGAGCAAAATAAGCTTACCATGGGTCTTACTGAAAAGGTTGCTCCAGTTCTATCTCTTTTTTTAATGAGCAAAGTATTGAGAATATCTGTTTCTCATTTGGACAGTTTTCATCAATCATTTTATTGTTCTTGTTTGTTAAATATTTTTATGTTGACATGGCCAACTAGACATTAACTAACACATAGTAAAAGCGTATCAGTTCATTAACGCAACGTTTGCTCAAGTTTGAATCCCAACAAGGTCTCCAGCAGTTTGAAGACAATGTTCCATGTTTTCAAATGGAACTGGTTTTATTGTTCGCGGTTAGCCAGTTAGCGCCTTCCTTATTTGAACAGAGCAAGAGACTGCAAAACAAGACAATTTGTTCACAGTTTGGGGTATAATGTTTCTAGTAGACGTTGTTCTATAAACTGTGTGCTATTTATGGAGATAGTCCTTGCTTTTCTGACCAAATTCGGATGACCATTATAAGAAGCTTCAGTCTTCTGCACAGTATTGTATATTAATAGATTTTATTCTTTATACCCCGTGTTCTGAAACCTCACTACAAATAAACACTGCCAGGAGAGACAGTATTTTGCATTTCAGACATTCCTCTCTGTATTGCTCACTTGTTCCACACTTTCCAGGTCCTTGACTTCCTTTTTAATATGCTCCATCCTCTCTCCACAATAAATCTTGCTCTGCATTTCTCCTTTAAGTCGCCTTTTTCTTCTCCTCCTCCCTGCGAAAAAAGACCTCTCTAATACTGGTGTGCTCACTCAAATAATTCACTCTCTCTCTCCTCCCTCCACCCCCTCCCTAAACATACATGTGCGCAGTCCTCCAGGCAGCAGTCACAAAGGCCCCATATTAATAAATCTGGCGCTTTATTGGTGCTGAGTGTCTTTGGCAGAGAGAAGGATCCAGGGAGGGAGATGGAGAGGGGAGGGGGGAGAGGAAGAGGGAGAAGGGAGGAGGAGAGGGGAGGGTGGGGAGACAAGAGGAGGAGGTGACTGACTGTGGTCGTATCATAAACAACAGAAAGGCAGCCATGAGAGAAGATGACCTCCAGCATTGAGAAATATCAATAAGAAAACTGCGATTGTTCAATTACAATTAACTAATGATTATACGGTTTCTGTGCTGTGATTTGATTAGTATTGTAAACGTGGCCGGGTCAATATGTTTTAATCCAACAATAGAACACAAGTGGCCCTACTGGCACAAGGACTTGAATTATATCTTTTCATTGTAAAATACTTAAATAAATTGGAAGAGGCAATATGTCGGCCAAAGGGGGTGTAAAAACGTCTCATAGGATTATTGTTTAAATAGATGCCTGGATTCGAAACATGTGCATTGATTGCTAACATGCTTTTGTGTGGTGCTTTTGTGAGGTTCGGTCCACCCTTCGGTCCTTAACATCCTCTGTGTGGTGCATTATTACTCCACCTGACACCTGGCCAGAGCAGTGGAGTGTGGAAAGGGCTGGAGCAGGACCAGGCTCAGAAACAAACTGCCCGCGGTGGGCTGCAGTAATGACAGCAGCTCGCTGGGCTTAGTGCTCCAATCTCAGCCATCAGTCAGCTGTGACAGATTGGGGATATGAGCTAAGGAGCCGTTTAGCTTTGGTGTTTGCGGTGTGTGCGCACATGTGTGTGTGTGTCCGGGAGGAGGCTATCACTGCTGCTAGTGTTGCAGAGGCATCAATACACTCTCGACAGGCCATTTTCCTATGCCTATTCCCAGCCACAGCTTGTTGCTGGGGCAACTACCGCCATTTTACCTTCTCTAGCTGAGCCTCGGGAAGATTTTATAAAGCAGCAACCCATGTCTGGAAATCTTACATTTCAATAACTGCAGTTTCATTTCAGTCTAAAACATCATGGCAATATTCATATGACAGTGCAGACTACATCTCTAGGACTAACAAACTCTAACGATCCTGATCCATTTCTGACATAGCATGACACCTGAGTCATAAACAGTGCTGTTGGTGTTACAGAGGATTTAAACAGGACGACATGAGAACATTGTGTTAACAGGACAAACCAGGGCCTTACCTGTCCATGTGGCTGCATCCCACTGTACGGCATGTTCTGGTTCAGCACCTTCTGCTTTATCAGCATCATCCTCTTCTGCTCCTCGCTCAGGTGAGCCGTCTGTCCCGGGATTGGCCCTTGTGTCTGTCCTGGCCCTGACCCCTGGCCCCCACCTCCGCCCCCTCCCATGTAAGGGGGCATCATGGGGTTTTTGACTTGGCTGTTGCCCCCCATGGGAGGGGTCATCCTTTGGCCTATGTGGTCGACTCCACTGCCGCTGAAATGGCTGAGCGGTTTGGTGTTGTTGTAGGACAACATGGCTGCGGTCTGCTGCTGCTTGGACAGGGCGTTCTGGTTCATGCTGTTCATGCCCATGTGGTTGTGAGGGAGGTAGTTGTTCATGGGAGCTTTGGGCCCATTGTTGGGGGTCATCCCAGCCACCAGGGGGCCCTGTGGTGCATTAAAGGCTTGGTACATCATGGGGCTGTTGGGTTTGTCCTGGTTAAAGGGTCCGGAGTAAGGACTGGTAGGGGCCCCCGCAGGAGACCAGTTGGCCGCCTGCTGTTGCTGCTGCTTCTGCTGCATTAGTTTGTTTCTGTGGGAGGCCAAGGCTTTGAGCTGCTCCGCTGGGGACAGTTCAGGAGTGACTGGTCCCACAGATGGAACTCCAGGAGGGACCCCCGCCCCAGGCCCCGCCGAGCCTACACCCGGGCCTGGGTTCATCATATACCCGTTACCCGGACGGGACCCGGCCTGAGTCTGAGCCTGAGTCGGGGTCTGAGGTGATCGAGCCACACAGTTGTGCAGCGGAGAGCCTGACGCCATGGCAACAGCCGGAGACTGCTGCAGAGGCTGCTGAGGAGGTGTCCCGTTGGCTGTGGTGGCAAACTGAGGACCCGAAGATGATGGTCGAACCTGAGAAGAACCATACAAAAGACCTATGAAACCAAACAGTTTGAACTATTCAAAATGTTAATGTAACAGGACATGTGTCCCCTCTGTTCAATACTTATAATAGACATTATCACAACTGTGTTGTGAAAGACTGATTTGCCCACCTGATCTCTTTTAATCTTGGTCAAAAGCTGAGGTTAAACACTGTAGCTAAAGGATACTGTGACCTTGATGCACTGACCTGTGGAGAGCCCATAGGGACCTGGGGGGGAGGAGGCGGGAGAGGCGCTGTAGACCCCGTCCCGCTTGCTGTGCTCTGGGTCCCCGCCTCCTGTGGGCCTGGTGTCTGATTATTGGCTGTCCGTCCAAACTCCGGCTCCTTCTTGTCCTCAAAGTCCTCATTAAAGAGGTCATGCATGTCATCCTCAGGCACCGTGTTAGCTAGTTCGTCGATCAACTCCTGCCACTCCTGATCGTTGAGGTTGATGTCCGAAAAGAGCTTGTTCTGATTGGACAATGATTGTGGGTCAGAAGCCTCCATGCCACCCGCGTCGTCCAATGGCTCCTGTTTTAAGTCTTTGAGGAGGCCAAAGCTATCCTCCAAGTCTAAAGACCCATTCAGCTTCATGTCTGGAAGATGGCTACCACCGTTTTTGCCCATCTCATCGGATGTCCTGCCTACATGATTCCCGTTACTGTTCGTAGTGCTATTTCCCGTTGAAGTGTTAGGCCCACCGAGCAGAGGCTTAATGTCCATTTGATGATGTAAAGGTGAAATGGGAGGGACGTTGTTACTGTTAGAGAGGCCCGTTAAAGAGTCCAGACCAGATCCTTCCTTCCGTACCCGTTTGGTGGTAGGGGAGTAGCTGCCTCCATCACAGATGCCGTTTTGGTCCCCATTGAGGGGCGAACGCGCACTGTCCAGTTTCCTCTTAACTGTCTCCTGCAGCTGTAGAAAAGAGACAAAGAAAATAATTAGAATTTAAAATTAGCCGTTTACAAACTTTCACTTCTTAAGAAAATGATTTTGCTTCAAAACAACTTCATGAATGTAACTTTTTATGTTAATTTGGATCAAAACCAGAACTAAAAAAAACTACTGGTTAATCTTTGCTTTTATTGACTAATGACCATTTCACTGTGTTTGATTTTCTAAGTTTCGGCTGGTTAAATCAACAATTTTGTCTAGCCCTACAAGGCGACTCCTGTTGTCATTTTGGACTATACAAAAATAAGTTTGAATTGGCATTTTATTATATCAGGATTAAACTGAAACTACTGTTGGTAAAACTAACCAGGCTATACTAAAGCAAGCCATAAATCTGGCCCTGGCGTGTATATATCTGCTAAGAGTCCCCAGTGGTCCCTGCCCCACATTTTGAGAATCCCATATCAGTTTCTGTGGTGTAAGGACTTCTGTTGATTATATGAGATAGAAAATCACTACAGTGAAGACAACTTCCAGAGTACACGTGTCATAAACTGTCACAAAAAGGGAGATGTATGCCCTGGTCTTCCTGTCCATATTAGAGCATGTGGATGTATTGATCAGAGCATTAAGGTTTCAGGTGAAGCATGTCTTGTACTGTGCAAAACATGTAGAAACACAAAACAATGGCAGTATACTGTACATCAAGTTGATTCTAGCTTTACTATAGAACCATGCTGAGTCTTCTTATGGTTTAGACTGGATAACCACAGGGTGCTGAATAAGCCGCCTAGCATTTAGAGTAATGACTATGATAGACCTGGCTGCAAAAGACCAAGGGTTTGGGCAAGACACTACAAGACAAAAGACAAAATGATCTTATAAGAACAATACTTTAATCCAAACACAGGGAAACAAGATCAAGCATAGAACAGATTGGCATCAGGTAGAGCATCTGGCATAAAAATCTATAAATTCATCTGTAATGTAAACAAGGGGGCACGCAATTTGCTGTGTAGACCCCAGTTTAAGATAAAAGGAAAGAAATGAAGTAGCAATATAACATTATTTGTACAAGCAGCTTACCCATGCTTATACATGCTCATTTTGAATTCTAAGAAACTCGCCCAAAATGAACCGGAAGGAAAATACATAAAGTCTGCTGTTTTATAAACTCTCAATCTCATTTTTCCTTGTAAGTCTTGTTAATTTCAAACCTTAATGAAGTTGGCAGAGAAATAGAGGATGCTATTAAAATGACGGATGGGAAGCAGGGACCTCATTTATGAAAGGTTCCCAGGGCACGAATTTTGTGCTCTAACCCAAATCAGAGCAACACTTTATAGAGATAGCGAGATTAATAAAACATATCTTTGAGTCAGAATGCACTTGTTTTTTACCAATCTTTAGGTAATGTACAGACATGAGACTGTTGGTAAAACCTTGTACGAAATTATAGTTTTTTTACCCAAGAAGACACTTATTTTCCCCAAGGGGCAATTTGGTTTGTAGCAGCAGTACACGACACATAAAGACCATACAGACAACAATAGAAATAATAGTAATAATACATAGGTACAGTACAGACTAGAGTAGTTTCAAGAAGCGTTTTGCAACCAATCTGTGAAAATTCTACACCTACATGCAAACAATGTTACAGACAACAGTGTTTTAATTATTTGTTTCCCTTGCATATATTTTTTTATCTTGATTGAACCCATTTGATTTTATAAGAAATCTCTGATTCTGATCCTTTCCTCTCTGATTTTCCCAGGTTGGCTAGATTTAAAAAATTGTCAGTTTCTTAAAGAGTCGCATGTGGTCTAATACAAGTTCTAATATCGATCAAGACCATTCTAAAACTATTCCCGAAAAGGTCCAACGTTGTCCTATGCCTAGTTTTTTATCAGTATTTGGACATTCCTGACAATGCTGGCACTCAGAAATTCATATAGATTTAGTTAACAATGAGCTTGGAATTTAATTTGTAATGTAGGCGGTAAAGATATATATTTACCCATTAGGTCTGGGGTTCGATCCCCAATGCTAATATGTGATATTGCACCCTTGAGCCACTCACATGATCCAAGTTGTCTCCTTGAATTAGTTAAAAAGTTTATTTATTATCCCCATTAAAGGTGCACTGTGCAACTTTTCAGGTTGAGTGTCCGCCATCTTCTAGTCATGTACACACACACGCACACACACCCCCCCACACCCCCACACACACACACACACACACACATACAAAAAGGCAGTGCTACTAAACTCCTGTGTGCAAATAAATGCATGCTTAGCTCTTTGTTATTCAGATGGAACAGCAGACGAAATATATTCAGATTGTATTCTGACCCTGGGGTGGACCCGCTGAGGCTGGCACACACACACACACACACACACACACACACCATCACTCAACAAATGCACAAACCACACCAGACACCACGAAACACGACTTTCCTGCCTTTCGCTAGTGAACGACTGAGTAAATATGATCCAGTGCCACTGTAAATGATTGTAGAGGAGATATACTGGTAAATTTGACAACTCCTTTCCTCATATCACTGCTGACCTCATGTCTATAGTGTTTAATTATAAGCAGTGTCAAACCCAACCACGTAGTTAGTTGTGGTGGGAAAGTGCAGTTGTATAACTAATAACAATAATGATGGGGCTTTATGAAATAGAAAGGCTATGGAAGGGCTTCTTAAAAAAGCTTTACCTTAGTGTTAGCAAAAAGATTGAAATTAATTTTGCATAGTATTATTCATCGACAATCAGCACTTGTTGGTTGCAAGCTTCTTCTAAAATCAAACCTGACAAAGACTCAGCTGCCAAGATGGGTCTGAAGTGTCTTGCTCAAGGACACAACACCAGTGCACAGCAGTTATGACTACTGGTAGATAGCTTACTAATGCCAGTAGAACCCTGGGTATCACAAAACAAGCTACTACAGCTCATTACAGTCACAGCAAAATCCACTGTCAAAAATGGCTATAGGAACAAGCAAGATCACACAAACACAATTTATTATTTCAATTTAACACATTGTACATTATAGTAAATGGTCAAATGGTCACCTTTGTATATAGCTCTTTTTCCACCTTCTAGGCACTCAAAGCACTTTACATCAAGGAACCACTCACCCATTCACACACACATTCATCCACCAGGGTACGCAGACACTGGGGGTGAGGGGGGTTAAGTGCCTTGTCCAAGGACACAACAACAGTATTCATCTACAGGAGCAGGAATCGACCACTGACCACTCTACCAATGATGTTCATGCCGAGAGTGACAATCGAACCGTCAACCTTTGGATTGGTGGACAAACACCAACTGAGCTTTCTTTTATATTCTTCATCTAGTAGGGCTGAACAATTTGGGGGAAATATCTAATTGCGATTTTTCTGACAAGCATTAATTAACCCAGGGTTAGGAGTTTTTATGCAGAATAAGACAGAATATTTTGTTGTTTGTGGAAAAAATTATGGCATTTAAAAAACTGCAGCCTTTGCAGTTTGCTATTTACGTCCATTCAAACAGTGATTTCGATTTGATTAATCTTGCCGCCCTGTTGGCTTAATATTCATCCAACATACATCTCACACAATAAACTCTCACTTTAACACAGCTTCCTCTTCAGCACACAAACCCCTTAGTCATTTTTAACATTTAGAGAAACAGCAGAGGAAATGCATAGGTTACACTGTCACCATATTTTTTCACTTGCTCTGTGCGCGTGGCCCGACAATCATTGCCTTTAAATAATTCACATCTTCTCCTGTGCGTTTCCCTCTCCTTTTGTGCTTGTACTGCAGGCTTTCCCTAAACGCAGTGACTCACGTTGATAATAACAGTCTTGCCTTTCGAAGCCCACCTATAAAAGTCCCATAATTATGCAGGTGGTGTGAACTGTAGCACCCGCCCACAGATAAGCACGCTCACACAACATCGCAGCTTTGGAGAGACACACCTCCCCCAATAAAACATCATTACCAGGTTAACCCTCTTGATAAAAACCCTAATTTATTGGAAAAAGTGACTAGTTACAGCTAACAGGCAAACATGTTTCAGTGAAAAACGCAACTAGTTCTAGAGTTTGTAAGAGCTTTTCACAACTCTCAATGATGTGAGTGAAGTTTTGCCATGGCGTGTGGAAACTAACAACACCTAGCATGCTAACACGCACTTCCTGATGATCAAACAATAACATTTGATGCAGACAGCACGCAGTGGACTTATTTTGACCTCAGGAGCTAATACAATATATCCCCTTGTACCTATCTGTAAATTTTGCTCAAATACATGCAAAAAAAAAAAATCAAGAACAGGACCTTTAAGTATGATTCAGCAAGTTCCTGTCTGATGAGATAAATCATGAAAATGAGAGCCAATGCTTTTTATACTAACCATGCTTAATTAATCATTTGTTTCTTTTTGCACAATTAGCAACCTAATTACACTTCTGAATGACTCTGTACCTGTCGCACAGAGTCAATGGAGCTGATGGTGTTCTCTGTGGCGTGAATGATTTTTGAAATGTATTCGATTTGAAAAATAGAAAGTGACGTTACTAGACAAGAAATTTCACAGTGCAAAAATTGTCGTGCGGATCCCACATTAAGCAAGTCACAGGCAGGATTGTGAGGGTTTAGACTCAAAGAAGTGTGGTACTGATTTAAGACCAAATGGGTGCCCAAATTGATTTATTTTTACTTAAAATAAATCAAATTAATATCATTTTTTGTATATAATAAACATGAAAACCAAAACCAGGGTATGATTCATTCCTATTCCATTCATTCCTATGTTGGCTGTCCTTCTTGGCACAATCCTTTGCATGTATTGAACTTCAGTAATAGACACAAAAAAAAAGGCAACTTTTGGAAAATGCTTTGCTTAAAGATTTTACTGATGCCAGTTTATATCAATTTATCCAGGCTTGGAACTGGTACAATATGTAACACAGTTGGTAGAGATACATTTTCCGACAAACTTAAAGGTCTGGGGTTTGATTCCCACCACTGGTCAAAGTAGTTTTACCAATAAAACTCCACAAGGTACAGACTAGAAAAGTCAAAAGTCAAAGGCATTTTTAACTGTATTCAAGAGATCAAGATCATCTTCTGGGGTTTATTTTAAAAAGTCTTTCCAACGCACAATTTTGTATAGATATGTCGTACAATATAGCCTAAATGATATTATATTATAAAATGTGTAGTCTATCTGTTCATTCATGTTTTATGCGGTGGGCTATAAGTGCAGAATGGCATTGATTAAATAATTTACCAGATGCACAAAGGTTTTCACACACTTTTCCTTCCATTTTGTTACGCTTGAGAAAAAAAGTACTGTATAGGCACCTTTCTGGGGGTTGGATTCTTATTCCAATTAGAGATAGAGATGGGACAATGAATAATAATTCCATTTATCGTGAGAGAAAGGATAGGCAATAATCGTTCATGGGACATTTTATATAATAGTGATAATCGGCAACAAAGATAATCGTCATTATGTCACCAGAATGTGCAGAAAAAAGCTACTTATCCATAATCTTCTAGATTATCTTGCTAGATCATAGTTGTTTTCACTGATAACAAAATACAAGTTATTATGAATAAATTCCATATTAAAAAAAAATCTAATTATAATTATTCATATCTATACGATTTTTAAAGTGTCAGCAACTTTTAATAATTATCGTGATATAATCGTTAATCACAATTATTTTGGCCATGATAATTAAAGATTGACCAATATGTTTTTTTTCATGGCTGATGCTGATACTCATTGACAAACCGTTGGCCGATATGCTCTGCTGATACTTTTGGGTCAATATGTATGGCCAGTTTTGATTATTTTCCCTTAATTTTGTATTTTAAAATTGACTACAAACTCACTCAGTTGTTTTTTTTTTACCACACACCTTTAAGACAGCTGTGTATTCATGTTTAGATTTATGCATATTTGTACGCCAGAAGGTCGAACAAACAAAATCTGCTGGAGATTTAAGACCGATACGCTGGAAAGTGCAATGTCTAATGATAATCATGACACCAAATTTCAATATCGTCGCATGCCTGATTAGAAACTTTTCATATACGTACATGATTTCACACACATGCAAACACACATACAGACGCACACAACCGTACTTCCACTGTAGACAAGGGCTCATTTGCACTGTTAAATGACACATCAAACAAAGAGCATGATGGTGGAGAGATCAGAGCAGAAACAGCGCTCCACATTGCTCCTCTTGTGTGTTCACTGCCACAAACACCTGCCCACTGCTGCCACCGCTCTGGCTATGACAAAGATGCTTCCAGACAAAGGTAAGACACAGCAACACTGTTATACACGCCAGCCAGATGGTCCTCTTCTGTGAGAGCTGGAGACGAGGGAGAGGAGGAGAGAGAGGGAGAAAGAGGAGAGGGAGAAGTAAAGAAGAGGAGAGAGAGGTAAAGAACACGGGAGAGGAGGAGAGCGAGGGAGAGGAGGAGGGTTAAATGGCGTGGTAGCGAACAGGAGAAAGGAAGAGGAGAGGGAAAGGTAGAGAAGAAAGCGGAGGAGAAAGGTAAGAACAGAAGGAGATAGGTAGAAGGAAAAAAGGAGAGGAAGTGGGACAGAGAGGAAGAAAAAGGGAAAGGAAAGAGGAAAGACAGAGGAGACAAGGGGGAGTAAGGAGATGAGAGAAGGGTAGGGAGAGGAGGAGAGAGAAAAGAGGATGCAAGAGAGAGACAGGAGGAAAGATATAATGGCAGGGACCGGAGGGGAAAGAGAAGGAAGAAAGGAGGAGAGAAAGGAAAAGTAGACGAGCAAAAGAGAGTGAGATGAAGAAGAGGAGAAGGAGGAAACAGAGGACAATGGATGAGAATGGAGAGAAATTAGGAAAGAGAGGGGAGGAGAAAGGCAAAAGAGGAGGAGCGAGAAGAGAAGGGAGGAAAGAAGGAAGGACAAAAGGTAAAGGAACAAGGAGAGAGAGGGGAGAGGAGTCATAGGAGAAAGCAGGGATGGAGAGAGAATATGAGAGGAGGAGGAGAGGTGTCGTGATGGAAAGGCATAACGCTCCGGACGGCAGGGGAGAGAATCATCAGACAGACAGAGAGGTGCTGTTGTTATAGCAACCTGCTGCTCCAAGCTCCCTCTCCTGCCTTTTCGACTTCACGAGATCAGATTCAAAGACTGAGCAACCAAACGGTAAACAGGTGTGAGTAAATGACACTAACTGGCTTTCACATCAGAGAAAAATTGTAATGTTTATCTTTTACAGGCACATGTGGTAACACTTAATAATCTATATGCCTTAATGGAGCATGAAGAAAGACTTTTATAATGAACTAATAGTTTATTAAGAATTATTCAGGCTTAGTCACTACTTAATTAGATACCCTAAAAAGTAAGTTATAAGCCTGAATCTTAAGAAACCTCATTCTTCACGCCTTATTGAGGATAATTAAGGTGTTGTTGTAAAGAGGTACCAACGCAACAAGTACAGATGGACGATATGATTAAACAAACTGTAATCTAACCCTAGGATGATCTGCTAATGTAGGAGCATTATTATTGATACAAGGTTACAAGGTACGGTCAAACTCATGTTTTTATTTTGTTGGCCAACATCACAGACTCTAAATAAATGGACATACTTAACCTGCAAACCGCCGCATTCCATATAGTAAGTGATCAGTGGAGTCAATGGAGCACATATGAAAATGAATACCCTACAAATCAGGCGCCTTCTTTCCCCAAAGTCGCTCCCGCTAGCGTTAGCAACAGGTTTGATTGACAGCTCTGAACTGGCTCTTTGGTTGCTATGATACTCACAGTCAGAATTCCAAATATGGGACTCGGCTCCAAATTCACCCCTATAACTGCTCGTCTAGATGAGCTTCATTTTACGAGAGCCAAACGCTATGGGTGACGTCATACTCCCTTAGTCCACTCCTTTATACAGTCTATGATCAACATCTACTATGCTCTCAGTGACAAGTTAATTTAACCAATCACAGTGAGGCGTGAACCCTCTGAAGGAGTAGATCATTTGAATTACTTATTAAAGACAATGTAAAGCTGGAGGGAATCCTCCTGAAATTATAATCTAAATCTAATCGCTAAGAGAATTGTTATTCCACCTGCCTCTTGCCATAGAAAAGGTTTTCATATGTACCGATTGACATTCATTTATTTTACAAGTCCACTATTGTAATCTGAAGCAGAGCAGTTATTTGTATTATTTAAATGAATCTATTACTCACAGAGGTGCAGTAGCCATTGTATATTGTTATTTAATTATGATATCAACAAGTGTAGGTGAACCCTGCTCCCTCAAGTGTAATTCTGTTTTAATTAGCAAAGGATCTGTATCAAATCAAACACACATAACGTTAGAGACACGTTTTTTATCTGGTCACTTCTTCTTGTACAGCTGTGAGTACTGAGTGCTGTAGTCCTGGTCACCAGACTGTGAAATGAGCCCGTTAAATCAAACAGCTCTTTAATAAGAAAACACTTCGAGTCACTGTGCCTGTTGCATCTCGTCTGATCGGAGGGACAGTGTTTGGGGGACATGGAGGATTGATTGGCATGGGGCTCCAAAGTTGTCAGTGGAACCCTCGAGTATTAAAGGTGCACTATGAAACTTTTCTGGTGGAGGGTTCGTCGCCTGATTCTCTCCATGGAGAGTTCCACAGTATAGCATTATATTTCTATCTCTATTGACACAGACAGGTGACGCCACCAGGCCATGGTACAAGTCAGATCTGTTGAGAGTTGAGCCTGCTACAATACTTCTGAGCAATTAAACACCTGAAATACATGCTTAATAGACAACTTTAATGTCATACTGTGGAACATTTAAGTTAAAGCTATAACGTGGAGACAAGTGGACAACCATTAAGCCTTTTCCTATATCAAAATTGAGTTTTAATTTTTTTAATATCTTGATAAGTGAAATCTAAAAAAGCAACACAAAAATACTTTAAATTGTTGGCAAAAAATGCTCAAATGAATCATGTCTTCTTTGCCTTTCTGGTCAAGGGCAGTGGTTGGATGAGTTGCCCAATGCTCCTGTTGCCTCTGTGTCCTTGAGCCAGACACTGAAACTAACCTCCAAGTCTTTCTCTACAGTTAGCCCTTGTAGCAACTTCAAGTCTAAGTAGGTAATTTGTTAGGGCGAGTGTAACTGCGATACGATTTGAATGTAAAACACCGGATTTAGGCAAATGTTTACGCATCAGGCAGATTGCTAGTGACACCGTACCTTTTTTGTAAGCCTTTCTTTTACAAATGTAGTGTTGGTTTCAAGATTTTGCTACGTTAAGCAGTGAACGTACAGCGTACAAAAACAAAGGAGCCTACACTGAGTGAAGGACAGAAAACTCAGAGTGACAAGAGGAAGGTACAAACAAAGCTAGCGTTTTGGCGGTGGTCCCGGAGAAGGGTGTATGCTAGTGTGTGTAAGAAAGCGCCTGCCAGTCTGCCTCCTGTACTCCAGGGGCCACTACACCCTCATTTGAATACACACACATGCTGCAGAACAATGGGGATTCAAATGCTACTTTTCAGTCTCAGCAAAATATATATATTTGACTTTGGTCCAAGTACTCTTCTTTGAGTGGTATTTTTGGTAAGAGTCTTTAGCAGGTAATCAGGGCATTTGGAAGTTTTAGAATTGTTTTAATTCAATTACTACACATAATACTACTATACTGAATTGCGTGAAAGTCCAGCTTTTGTAGTGATACTATTTAGAAAGTCCATACATTAAGGTGGTGTAACTAGAACTAATTATTTTTTTTTTTTATTTTGATATTAAAACAGAAATGAGTTGCTTTATAATGCAGTTACTAGTCCAGTTTTTATATGATTGATAAATTATGTGTTATGTGTAGATTTTTACTATTTAATAACTTAATATTTTAATTATCTTTTTGCTCATTGTTATTATATTGTAATGTGTGTGTTATTGTGTCGACCTTGTGGATCAATAAAGTTTGTCCAAGTCAAAAGTCTTCGCAAGATATGAGCCATAACATGCACATCTGGATCTGGAAACGCCCCTGATGCACTGAAGGATAGGTCAAATACAGAAAACAAATGCATCTATGGAAACAATAAAGTGTACCATATCTATAACTATTTGTGTCCTACACCAAATGGACTATAGGGGGAGCTTCACAGTAGGAAAAGTGTTCTGTGGTTTTGAGTCCAGTTTAATATATTTGTTTGTGAAATCATGAGGAATAATCAGAACGCGTTGATAAAACCTTAAAAATCCTATCTGTGCAGGATTAGACAGTTTACTGCATACAAAATCAATGCAAAACAGATGAACAGATAAAGCCCATTGAATTTCCCTTTATAGAGTAATGCAGACTTATTGCAGTGGCTCAGAGCGTTATTAAACCACGTGTGTTCATAAGAAAGTAAAGAGGAGTGCATGTATGTGTGTGTCATCAGCACTTTCCAACATGCTGACCTGACATAAAAACCCACTGGCCAAGGAAAACTATCACTTTTTTCTGCTCCTTCTCCCCCCTCTGTCCCCTCTTCCCCAACTCACCCCCTTTCTCAACTCAATAAAGCAGCACTGAGCCTGTACAGTAAGTGCCGTAGACAATAAGGAATATGTCACTAAGAGATCCCCCGACATGTTAGGATGCATTGCTTTAAAGGTCCACTATGTAACTTGTCTCCATAAAGATGGTATACCTGGAATGTTCCACAGTATGGCATTAAACTTATCTATAATGCATTCTATTACATGTGTTTTATCGCTTAAAAATGCAATGAAAAAGATTACGTTTTACCTGAAGCAGAGTTGGCTCTTTACAGATAAGATTCATGCCATATTGTAGAACAAGTAATAAAATCTCCATGGAAACTAGCAGGTGATGGACCCTCCACCAGAAATGTTACACAATGCACCTTTATTGCTGAAACAACCTACAATATCAATTATTTTTACTATTTTTTTTACACATACAAAGAGTAAAGCTAAACACATCATTTGAAAAGTCAAACTAACTAACTTTAAGCAACTTTTAGACAGTGAAAATGACCATTACTAGCTTTACTGTGACCATATTTAACTATGTCGATGTGGATTAGCCTAGCTGTGGCTAATTTTGCACCACTTCCTGCTTTTGCCTAATATGGTCACTACTTCTGGCTCCCACAACATTACTAACACGCTATTCCAAGTTTATTTAGACTCTTGTACTTTATTTCATGTGCATATTTAAGAACTAAAAGGGGCGGAGGAGAGGGAGAGAGGGAGAGAGAGGATAGAGAGGGGAGAGGTGCATGTGGTTCCTGGCGTAGCTGCCTCTCTCTATTTATAGAGCTGCAGTGGCTTCCTGTTTCTGGAGCTCTGTACCATCACCAGCCAGGAGAGAGAGAGAGAGAGGAGGGGGGGCAAGCAGGGGGGCGAGCAAGGGAAGGGGGTGAGGAAGTGTGAGTGGGTGTGTGGGAGGGGAGGCCGCTCGTGTTTAAGTCTTTCGTAAATCAACAGATCCACCTCTCCAATCTCTCTCCCCTCTTTTTAGTCGTCAGAATGGTCTCAGCTGGTAACTATGGAAAAGTGCACTCCATAAAAGAAGAGAGGAAATTTAGAGGAATCACAGTGGATAAATCGGGCTAGTATTAGTTAAGGCATGTTCAACTTGAAAATAACATGAAATACTTGAAAAAAACATGAAATAGTATTCAAATAATTATACTAATAGAACACTTAAGAATATTTAATGTCTTTAAATGCATCAGGCAAATAGGAAATGATTGCAAAATTACCAACAATAGTGCACTTTATTTTGAATTTTTCCATAAAAGGGTTTTACCACACATTTAATAGCTTTATATATAGCTTTATATATATATATATATATATATATATATATATATAATATATATATATATATATATATATATATATATATATATATATATATATGCATGCTCGATATTCAATGGTGTTCCATATCTTCAAGACAACATTTGCAATACTATCACTATTGATAATCGATAATCTGCCAGTGCCCACCTCTAACGCCTACTGTTTTAACAATTGGAATACAATCCCTTGTGATGTGTATAAAGTTTCATAACTGCATAAATCAACAACACAATGTTATCACTAAAAATAAATATTTGATTTGATGTTTGCTTCATGTCTACGAGGAAGGTAATGTTTATAAAATATTTAAGAAAAATCCTACAAACTACATAATTTTCCAACATTCTCAGAATATAGTGAAAAAGACTGTTTAGGTTGACTATGCTGTAATGAACATAGGCATATAGTTCAATTGGTGAGTTTTTTTTAACATGGCACTTCATGGACCTAACTACAGAGTTACTTAAATAAAAAATTATTTGCCTTTTGTATTTTTCTGGATGTGATTTCATTCATTGTCCAAAAACAGGAAGTGTGGAGCCATCAAAACATCACATGACTTTTGCCTAACAGTCATCTGATTGGTTATTGTCCCACGCAAGATAAATCCCAAACCACAATGAGTAAAAACAACTTATCTTCTTCTTAAAAATAGCTTGGCCATTGTATCAAACTATTAACAACTCTCTTAAACCTGAAACCTGAATGATAATTTACAACAATGATGTAAACATTTAAACAGTCATATTAACACATCTTATTTTTGTATTATACAGGGATTTATGAAACTACAACATCATAATATATGAAGAATAGCTTTGCATCATTAGGTGCCTATTACAAATATTGGGAAAGTGGACATTGCCTTCCAGCTGAACTGTTGTGTCCTTTGGAAAGACACTTAAACCACACAAATACACTTAAAAGAAAGGGCAAAACCATGCTGCTGGCTTGCTCTGAATCAGATGAAAGAATGCAAAAGTTCAAAGTTCAAAAATACAAATTCTTGTTGTAGGTCAAAGTATAGATCAAGTGGCAATTATTTTTATAGATACATGTACATCATTACAATTATTTAGTCATAAAAAAAGGAAACCCTCACATGACCAATGTGTAGACCTATAACTGAAAACAATTTTGATTTATTGTGTTGTCATAGCCTTCCAACGACCTCAAATTTGCAGTAGATGGTGGACAATAGCCTCATTTTGACCGGCATTATCCGTGGTAACTGTTGAAGAGATGATGAAAGGGAAAACGGCTAAGAAACAGTTGCGAGGGGGGGCTCCTGGCTCTGCAGACAGATGGTCATTTGGACTGAGTACTGTGTATAAGCTGTGTACATGTGCTAGTGTGAGTTAGCAATGGTTCAACACCTGCCTGCTCTCAATGCATCAAAAGAGAGAAGCCAGCCCGCACTCAACATCAAATACTGAACAAGAAATCGGCTGTGGAGCTGCAGAGAGATGATTGGGAGAAGTCAAAAAGCTCGGGGGATTGTGGCAAATAGGCAAACCTGTGGAAATTAGGACTAAATTTCTTTTGTAGACACAGCGGTGGGTGGGTAGTGTCGACTTGTGTGCGATGTTAGTATTCAACTATGCCCTTGTGTTTTTCGGGGGGTCCGTTCTGATTGGCCGGGTCGGGCAATGTGCCACCAAGCGCTGCGTCGTGATTGGCTGCTGGCTCCTGCCTCCGCCGGTCGTGAGGGCAGACTGGTGAACGCGCACACACGCAGATTTATGGATGCTCGAGTAGCAGCGGTAAGCACTAGCACCAGAGTTTTCCCCTGTTTTTTCACCAGTTTTCTGCTTGTATGCTGTTGCCTCTGCGCTGGGAGGACGGGCGGGTGAGCGAGCATGCACCAAAGGGAGGAGAGGAGAGAGAGGCTGCTATGGAAACAGGTCTCGGTGGCGGTGCGTGGAGGGGCCCTGATGGCGAGTTGGCAGCAGAAGAGGCCGTGCACGCTCGTCATTGGTGTGTGTGTGACTTGTGTGTGTGTTTTGATGAGTGAACCCTCCGCTGCTGCAGATGTCCTTAGTCCTAACGATCAATGACCAGATCTCACTAACTACACAAACTACAACCATGGCACCTGCCTCCTCACCTTGTTTAATTCATTTACACAAGTACAAGCCACTGACACATTAAGAAAAGATTGGACGCAATACTAATACTAAAATGTATAACTTGATTACGATACCATAAGAAAAACGATCGATACCAATTTTGAAAAGAGAATGAACGAGACCAAACTAAAACTATTCTGGAAAGGTGAGATGAGTATCTAATTTTGATACTCGTTTTAATATTAGCATATGAACGATTATTGTCTCATTTAATGCCTTACTGTGGAACATGCCAGGCAAAGCAATGACATCTCCATGGAGACAAGAAGGTGGCAGATCATCCACCAGAAAGGTTGCGCAGTGCATCTTTAATGACAACAAACAGGTGGTATGTTGACGTATACCTAACCGTTTTAATCATTATTTCTTAATGAGACTGAAAAAGACTATAACACACTGCTCTTTATGGTTTAATGCCAGTCGTCTACCTGAATATTCCCTGATCAGTGATTCTGTGCATCATCCGCAGAGGAGCAGAGTCCAGACAGACAAATGGACCGTCCTCTTTCATTCTGTCTCCTCTCTCTCCCTCTCATCCTCTCTTCATTTCTTAATATCTCCCTCTCTCTCCTATGCCCCTCTCCT
This sequence comes from Periophthalmus magnuspinnatus, assembly GCF_009829125.3. Classification (NCBI taxonomy): domain Eukaryota; kingdom Metazoa; phylum Chordata; class Actinopteri; order Gobiiformes; family Gobiidae; genus Periophthalmus; species Periophthalmus magnuspinnatus. The sequence continues at coordinate 15,022,474 of NC_047126.1, forward strand.
TCTCATCTGCTCTCTTTTCTCTCTCCCTCTCTCAGTCTGTCTCAATTTCCCTTTCTCTCCCTCTCTCTAGTCTCAGACTTTCTCTATCTCTGTCTTGTATCAAACTTTCTCTCCCTCTCTCACTCTTCCTCTCTTTCTCCCTCTCTCTTATCTCAGATTTTCTCTCTCTCCCCCTCTCTTATCTCAGATTTTCTCTCTCTCTTCCTCTCTCTATCCCTCTTCCTCTCTCTATCCCTCTCTCTCCCTCTCTTGTCTCAGAGGAAGAGGGAGAGAGAAGCCCTCTTCCTCTCCCTTCCTCTTCCTCTCCCTCCCTCGTCTTCTCTCTCTCTTTCTCGCCCTCTCTGAGTGTATAACTAGGTCATGCAGGGAAAGGCTTCTGTTGCGCTCCTCTTTAAATGTGTGTATGTTTGCTCAGCCCAAACACACAGAGCAAACCTGGACAGACCTGCACGGAGCAAAGTCCAAGCCACCAACCCAATACAAAAAGTGTCAAATGTGCGTGCTAAAAGTACACAGTGAAATTCATTTAGCTATGTATTTTAGCATGTCAACTGGGAAAACTGTGTGGTCAGTGTTAGACTTAAAACAGCTCTTACATTTGCTGTGATATTTCTTCTGACAATTAGCTCTCGGATTTATGTTTTAAAATCACAATTTAGTTCACAATATTATACATGATAAACACATTCATAAGCATTTGAACTACTAAACTAAATGAATTTGAATCACATGGATGCTATTTCCAAACATGTGTAGAGGTCAAAACTACAGGGCATATTAACTTTTTACACAGTAAAAGGCTGAATATGTTGTTTTTGGCATCATAGATTACTTAAACAATTGCAGTATTTGTAATATGTTAATTGCAGCCATTCACACAATTTCAATTTAATTATGATTATTATTACAGCCCTTATTTCGACTAATTTGGTTACCAGGCAAGCATCAACTGTTGCAGGTGTTACATAAGTAAATGGCAAATATTTATTTATTACTTATGTAAAGAAATTGTTAAGCTGAAGTTTGTTTACAATATGCAAATTAAGATATTGTGACAACTTGTGTTTGGAGGCACTATGGTAAAGTTTTAGAGCAAAGAAACTTCTATACACTACTTTACAGTGTTTTTGTTCTTTGTTTTTTTCTAAATGCAAAGCGGTACTTGGTACTTAATACTGACATCTGTTTACAACTCTTAAAAAGCTAAGAAGAAAACTGCATGGGTGGAAATCTATTGACAAACTTCACTCCTTCTGGACATTTTACTGGTTAAACTTATTTTGAATTGGCAACATCATTTTTTCTTAACTAATGTCTAAACATTTGCAATTGATTCAGAAAGTTACACTTGCCTAACAATCACAAATCAGATTCATTTCTGATCGTTAATGATGTTGGAAATAACTTTATCTTTATGATGGGAGTAAAACAAATGACAACTGCCGGAGTGACACGTGTGTTTGGAGTTTAGACGTGAGCCGGGTGATTGTGGACACAGCCTTCTGCTTACACTACTTATCATAATTGCAGATAATTTAATATCTGTTTGGTGGTTCACCTCTGGGTTTATAAATGTATAAGTGCTGTCATGTGGCATGCAAGTATTTGTCTGATATCTGCGCATTTGGCAAATGTGCTGTTTGGCCAGAGTCTGCTGTGTATAGGTTGTGAGAGTTTGGTGCTTTTGATCTCTGTGGAGGAGAATGGCTTATAATACTGGCTTGCAGTGCATTTGGTTATTTACAGGCCAGATAAGACTGAATGGAGCTCGTTTTTTACTTGAAAAAGCTGGAGTTTGTTTTTGAGTATTTTTGTTACTTTCATCGCATAGTAATGCAATCACTTTGCAACTTTAACTAATTCCTTTTTGGTAGGATCTTGTCCAATACTGTTAATGTTCAGCCTGAGTCTTTTCAATCATGAGGTCTACAGCCAATCCTCTGTCAGAAAAAAACATGTGGTTTGGAGCAGAGTTCAAACTTCAGAGAAAGAAATTATTTTTTGTGTTTAATGTGCACTCTTATTCAGACAACAGCATACATGTACACTGGAGGCAAGGTGGGTGAACTGTCTTGCCTAAGGACACAACAACAGTATGCATTAGAACCACTGCTACACCACTGTAGCGCCTGGTTAGTACTTGGGTGGGAAGCCGTCTCCCATCCAAGTACTAACCAGACCCAACCCTGCTTAGCTTCTGAGATGTCATTTTTAACCATTTCAGATCAAGCAAACTTAAAATAATAAGATAACTCACAAGTAAACACAAAATACAGTTTTAAGCACAGATTTTATTTATTAAGGGGAAAAAGCCATCTGAACCTACTTGGCCCAAGTGAAAAAGTAATTGCCCCCTAAATCTGATGACTGGTTGAAACACCCTTGGCAACAACAATGGCAGTCAAGCATTTGCAATAACTGGCAATGAGTCTTTCACATCACTGTGGAGGAATTATGGCCCACTCTTCTTTGTAGAATTGTTTTAAATCAGCCACATTGGAGGGTTTCCGAGCATGAACCGCCTTTTGAAAGTCATGCCATAGCACCTCTTTTAGGCTCAGGTCTGGACTTTGACAAGGCCACTCTAAAACCCACATTTTCTTTTTGCTGGTCTGCTTTGGATCATTGTCCAGCTGCAGAACCCAAGTGCGCCTCAGCTTGAGGTCACAAACTGATGGCCAGACATTCTCTTTCAGGATTTGTTGGTAGAGAGCAGACTTCATGGTTCCTTCAATAACAGCAAGTCGTCCAGGTCCTGAACATCAAAGCCCCAAACCATGACACTACCACCACCATGTTTCACTGTTATCAAATGCTCTGTTCATTTTACTCCAGATTTAACAGGATGCATTCCTTCTAAAAAGTTCAATTTTTGTTTCATCAGGCTACAGAATATTTTCCCAAAAGCTTTGGGGATCATCAAGATGTTTTTTGGCAAAAGTGAGACAAGCTTTTTTGTTCTTTTTTGTTAGCAGTGGCTTTAGCCTTGGAACTCTACCATACATGCCATTTTTGCCTAGTCTTTTTCTTATGTTTGAATCATGAACACTGACCTTTACTGAGGCAAGTGAGGCCTCCTGTTTAGATGTTGTTCTGGGTTCCTTTGTGACCTCTTGGGTCAGTCATCGCTGTTCTCTTGGGGTAATTTTTGTAGGACGACCACTCATGGGAAGGTTCACCACTGTACAATGCTTTCTCCATTTGTGGATAATGGCTCTCATCATGGTTCAGTGAAGTCCCAAAGATTTAGAAAATGGCTTTGTAACCTTTTCTACACTGAGACATGTCAATCATGGCATGATGGAATTATGTCTTAGGTCCAACATGGCCTACTTCACCTTGTCAGGTTCTGTTTAAGTGATCTCTTGATTTGAAAGGTCTGGCAGCATCGGGCCTGGGTGTGGCTATGAAATTTAACTCAGCTTTTCCACAATAACACTGATCACAGTTACCTCATCATTTAACAAGGAGGGCAATTACTTTTTCACACAGGATCATGTAGGTTTGGATAGTATTTTTCTCTTCTTTCTCAAATAAAATCATCACAGAAAAGATGTACTTTGTACTTTGTTTACTTAGATTATCTTTTTTAATATTTTAATTTGTTTGATGATCTGAAACAGTTAAATGTGACACACATACAAAAAAGTAAGAAATCAGGAAGGGGGCAAATACCTTTTCACAGCACTTGTATGTAAGGTAAGTAAACACCACAAAAAAACATGGACACTGTGGAGAGCTAGGACACAAATAAAACATCAAATGAAAGGTAAAATTCTGATTTCTAGGACTGTATCATTGCAGAGCTACAATGCTGCAACTAATTATTTCCGCAAAAACTTGATATTTTTTGGCAAAACTTAACAATCCAAAACTTAAACTTTTTCAAACCAATTGTTTTCAAACATAAGATCTCATTGCTGTGGTCTCCAGACAGTGCCATCTTTGAGTGCTTCCTCTGTGTGCCTGTGCAGTGAGCAGAGCAGAGAGACCCGTTATTACCCAGCATGCACCAGTATTGATCCTCTGGCCTGAGTGTCTGTATTATTTTAAGATGCTCAGACCTGTAATCAGAGTGTTAATGATAGCCATCAGGAGCCCGTGTGTGCTTATTCTGAGCTGTGGACACTGGGGTAAATAAACTCATAGATGCTGGTGTTAGGAGGGGAGTGTTGGAGTCTTAATGGAGAGGAGGAGAGCTGCTACAGGATGGTTGGAGTGTGACAGAGATCATTCACAAAAAGAAGAGTGAGTTTGATTTGTAACAAAAAGACAAAAAAGGTGTACTCTGTAACTTTTCTGGTGGTGTGCCAACTATTTTTGAATGGAGATGTTGTTGCTTTGCATGTTCCATTGTATGGAACTGAAGGTATCTGTCCTGCTTTTTAGGGCCGTTATTTAGTCAATTAAGCAGTTGCTCTAAAATTGTAATACTAAGATCTCAGCAACTAGAAAGTGAAATCTGCCTTTCACTTGTTAAGACGATGTTTACTAGTACTTCTCTGTATATTTTTGCATGAGATCCTAATAATGTTGAAAGCTTTTGCCGGCACCAGTCGACTACAGTTCTATATTGCTTTTATTCAATTGCATGTGTTTTTCTACTCTACCTACTGTCAGTAGGTACACCTCTCCACACATCTGACCTATAACTTCACCCGGTGTAAGTCTGGGTAATATGTGAAAAAAAAAAAAAATTCCTTATTGAATTCTTATTGAAAACATAGACAGGTGGACTTCAGGTCTTAAGAGCAGGGTGCCAGGATCATTAGTTTTGACTTCATATTGATGCGACCAACAATTCCAGAGAAATCCACATGTAAAGTTTGGAATTAGTTTGTACAGTATCTTAAGCCTAAAAGCATGTGCATGTTACTGTTAGCAGCAGAGACACATGCATGCATGCGCTACCGCTACCAGCAGAAACATATGCACTAAGTTAGGTCTTAAGTTTCACTCATTAATGGTGAGAAAACGTTTACTTTCTATATCTTGGATTATAATGATAAGAAGCACAAGAGGAGACAAAAAAGTGGAAAGATGACCTGCGGCTGGATCAGAGAGAGGGAGGAGGAGCAGGGCAGACGGCAGAGCACACACAGAGGCAGAGGGAAGGAGGCACTGGACTTTTAGTCAGATTGTGCAGATTTAAATCAAAATTTGTGAAACGCAGGATACGTGAAGAAGAGACATTAAGAAACTGTGGCTCTGACTCAGATCTTTGACCTGAACAAGAGAGCAGTGTCTCTTCTTCAGTACCACACACTCTCACTGCCACAACATTGGCTGTAGACCTGTTTATTAAAATGCACTTGCCGTAATCATCAAGATCGACCAAAGTTTAGATCGAGGTCTATCGTTCTTTTGATTTTTGGCACAGTCCTCACCTGTTATCAAATACCTAATATACTGACCTTCTTATAACCTGGAACAAATAACTATTTGTTCCACTGTAACTTTGCACCGACCACTGAATCAGAAGTGAACAGTGGACTTCTGAAAAGCGACTTCTGCATTTCCACAAAACATGGCAATTTCACATTTCTAGCATCAGCTGGTCACTCTCACATTTGCCTCACACACGTTTCCATGTTTCTTGGGCACTGATCATAACCTACTACTTTCCTAACCTTAACCTAAACCCTAACCTACTTTAACCGATCTGAACTTTAAACCATGCTATTGATCTAATAATTGGATTATGTCATGGACATGATTTTTATCCCCAAAGGAGGCAGTTCCCTTGTCTGGCAAATCCAGAACGATTTGTGATACAGATTGATAACAGCCTGGTCAAACGTGATCGTGCAATCAGAATTTTTTTTTCAGTGACACATAGGTCACCTATGATTTACAAATAAAATAACATGCATCTCACCTCAGATTAGTGCTTTGCTCATTGTTTCTGTAGTCCTCTGTGTTATTTGCTTCACTCTTGACAGAGTTTCAAAGAAAAAGATAAAGTATGCTTTCATTTGGACAAATAATGGGATCATTAGAGGAGCAATTTATGTTTGTTACCTAAGTTAGTTGTCCTGAAACGTTCAGAAGAGAGTAAGAAAGTACTCGTCTTTTGAAGATGCAGCAGAGTGAGGGGCTGGTGTTATTATACGCTCTATGTGCAGTAACTTGGATTATAACCTAATGAGAAAACACTGTTGTTCATTATAGTTGTGTCCAGTTGTTGACGGTGCACTCGTGTGGTCGTATGAATCAGCCGGTGCATTGTAATGGGCCATTTATGTGTTTAAGCAGTAAGATAATCAGTGTAGTAACAAAAGCATTAAATATTGTGGTTCAGCCCTACCTCTTAAAGCGCATCTCTGCAGATGAGTGCAGGCTGAGAGGCTGTATATGGTCGACAATAGTATCTGTAAATATGGGTGGCTGGCCCAAGATAAAATACATCTTGATCTATCAGTGGATACAGGTGTTGTGCCCACACCTCATCCATCTCACCCCATTCACATGCACAGAGCTGGCAGTATGGAAAAGTCTTTTTGGTTGAGTTGAGGAAGATGCATTTCTGAGGTAAATGACATCATTATCATATAAATGACTTGGAGCCCCAACACATCTGCTAATGTTGCTATGCTCACACAAACAAACATGGGGCTACCTTTAGCACTGTAGACTTTTAAACAAAGAGCTAACCTTGAGATGTACAAATAAAGTCTATATACTCAAGAGCCATGACATTATCACCAATAAAGTAGAGGATGTAACTTTAACTATACAATATTGTTATGGACAGGTAAAATATTGAATTACATTTTTGTGTTGAGGCTACATGCTAAAAAAAAAAAAAAAGAGGAAGGAAACACATGGACTGTGTTTTCCACTCCAGTTCAATTCAAACAACATCAAGAAATGACTACTAAAACAGTGATACTTCAGTACAATGTACCAATAATGATTGTATTGTGAGATGAATACTGCAACATTGCATGGTAAGATTTTGAATTGGAGATAATTGACTCGAGAGGGATGTGATGACTTAACACTGTTCCTAAACTTAAACTTAGCCATTACTTTCTGCCAGTATTGGGAAGTAACTAAATACAAAAAACAAAATAAAAATTTTGGAGTAACTGTATGCCACTATAATTTTGTGGTATTCAGAATTTACTTCAAAGGAGTACATGGTGGGACTTGATCACACAGTTTTGGGTTCAAACTGCACGTTATTACGGATGCACGGAGTGCATGTGTGATTTTTCCTTCTTGAATTATTGCAACAAACATAAACCTTTAGTAATGTTGCACTTTTAAGACTAATATAATGGAATGTAAGATGACAGTATTCAGAGTACTGTACTGTGACTGGACCACATAACAGAGTACATTACAAAATGGATTCTTCAGATTACTGTCTATTAACCTTAATCCCATCCTTGTTCCTCAACTTAATCATGTCAAATGACCAATCACAGCAGACCATGTTACTTCTCGTATTTCTTCTGAATATAAACCATACTCTTGTCAACTATATTGTCCCAACCCCACCCCCACCATGTATGTACCAATTTGATGAGTAACTTACTCTGTCAATCATTATGTTACACCTTATCAGTTTTACACACACTTTTCCTGAACCCTATTCACTGCACTTCAGCGTTGAGCTTTGAAATCAATGGACTGTTCATGTCTGTATTAACTAAATAATGTTGAATATATGGCCATCGCAAGTTACAGCTTTGAAAGAAAGTGATATTATGAGGAAAATAGCGCCCGCTGCGTTTTTTGACCTCCAGAGTGTAGTGTGGAGCTGGTTCATTATATCGCACTGCGGTCGGTGTCAGTTATGTGCCAGCGCTGGTAATAATGTGTCAGCAGAGGCCATGGAAGACTGATAGAAGTAAACAAAGAGCTTTGAAAAATAAACAGTTAATGCCTTTGGAGTAAAACGGTTTCTCAAAATTAATTAGACTGGTTAATTATAACTATTCAAGTGCATAATTTCTATTCTTACAATAAGTTCCTTGATAAAACAGGTATGACTATCAAATTAAATATGAACTTAATTATGGCCTCTTCAACAACAGTGCTTTTACACTTGACATTGAGCCAATACAGGAAAGATATTTATTCCTCAAAGGTGCACTATGTAACATGTATACTGTGAGCAGGCTTGCCTCTTTACAGATCTGACTTGAAACTTGGCCAAATGCCGGCACTTGATTACCTCCATGGGAATAGATATGATGAATGCCATACTATGGAACATTCTGGGCAAAGCAATAACATCTCCAAAGAAAGAAGCAGGTGGCAGACCCTCTTGGAGAAAAGTTACATAGTTCACTTTTAAATATTAAAGAGCTGTCAACATATAAGCCTGCCTGAAATGCTTGCATACAGGGATTGTCATGCATCCACTGTTAGAACATAAGGGCAAACTTACATGGAAAAAAAACCTAGGTATTCTATATTTTACATGCATTTAATAGCCTGCTGTTAAATGCACAATCTTATGTCATAAAAACATGTCCTGTCCTGTATTGACAAAGTTATGCCATTCATGAATATAGTAAGCAGATTTACTGAGTGACTGTAACCAAAATGCACGCGTCGACGTGAAGGAATATTTGGGGTCACTACAAGTTCATCAACTAAAGGTTACATAAAAACTGCCTATAATAATATAATCCCCCCCAAGCTTGAGAGAAGGGTGAGTTTAATTTAATTTCAATCTAAGATTCGATCAAAACTACCAAAGAAACCAAACACTTGAACAATAACCATGCATTAGGTTATTATATAAGTTCAGTTTCCAAAAATGAAAACCAAGATGACATCACAGATCACAGAGGTTGATTTAAACCCTTATAATTTACGTGTATTATTATCATGTTTATTTATTGTTTATTTGATAGGGACAGATACGACAATCATAGATTAACATGTAGTAATCTAATGCAGGTAACACAGTGTTTTAGAGCAAGTCCTGTGTTGGATGTCAAAAAGCATGATACTCCTCACTTGAAACAGGTTTATCTGTGTGAAGAACGACACTGTCCCTCTCCCTAACACGTGCACACAAGCCTCTCATCCAGCTGCTGCTCTCCTGTGGGGCCCGTACCATGTGATCGCTCCATACAAAGAGAGACTGGAGAGAACTGGCAGCTACACGAGCCAGAGTGAGATAGTACACAGCCCTCATGATTCAAACACAAAGCTGGCACATAGGGGGCGCTCTCACACAACCTCCTTCTCTCTGCGCCACAAAGAAAGGAGGAAGCAGGTAGGTATAGGCGACGTCGCGATGGCCGTTATTGTCGTGGAGACTGGGGCCGCTTTTATCTGCTCTGTGGGTGCACAAAGCCAGAGAGAAAAGACAAGGAGGAGGGAGGGGGGTTTAAGCGAGCGCGCACACAGACTGCCCGCGGCTCGCTTTCAACATCTCAATGACTACATACTCCGGTCTTTTCGCTCTGTTCCTGGCTGCTGGTCCTCCTCCCTCATCCCTCTTTCACGTCCTCCTCCTCCTCTCTCATTCCCTCGCTCCACTCGTCCGCGCCCCCCGGCCATAAACATCCCTACTGTCACATGGAGCATACAAAGACTGCACGTATAGCCTAGCCTAGCGCTGAAAACGCATTGGGACAAATGAACAACGTGCACCAGCGCTTGGACAGATCAGGGGGGACCCAGGGAGGCGCTCATGCACAAAATACACACCATACCCCCCCTCGTCCTCCCCTCCCTCCGCATATGCCCCTCCGCTCCCTCCCTTCTGCATTGACTGCCGCTTCTTAACCATCACTTATTCATGGGATTGAACATTAAACCGCGACGCACAGTTCTCCACTTTACCGTCTGTTAATTGCCCGCACGCTCGTCAGTTTGATCTGTACTCTGAAAGCGCAAAGCCATAGACGTTATTAATTATTATAGCGGCTATTACCAAGAGCATGTCCAGTCACCACAGCCTCTAATACATATCACGGACGCCTCTTATTGTTCTGCAAATGACATACGCCGCTAACCCCCTCCTCCACTTCTTCCCCTCTTCTCTTCTCTACTGCTTCACATGTTGGCTACCTATCCTTCTTTATGCTTAGTTCGTACGAATTAAATACATCTTGTATTTATAGCGTTTGATAGCTTTCATTTATCTCCATCGACTGTCCCATGTTCCTTGTCACAACCTGTTTTGTGTAACCAATTCAATCAAACTTAGTAACAAGAATAAAACCAACTTCTTCCTCTTATATACATAGTAGCAACATTAGCTTTAGCCACTTATTACACACCCATGACTTCTTGGTTGTGAGCGTGCATCTACCATCAACGCGAAACACATGTAAAATCTCACAGTCTCCTGCCTCCGATCAGCTTTTATCCCTTGCACGCTCGCACCAAAAAACCCCGCCCCCTTTCCCTTCGAGCAACCAATCAGAAGCAGTCGGGGCACTTCCTTATTTCGAACAGCATGCGGTTTAAAGAGGCACTGGACACAATCATGCAGAGGAAAAACTGACAGAGACAAAGAAAGAGGAATTCCCAGTTAACAAACAACAGCCTCCGCAAACTCCATCTGCTACTTTTGTTACATCACAAACAGAAACTGGCTTTGAGTGGTGCCGGTATGTTCTTGCTATTGATAAACTGAAGAGATTATCATGTAAAGTTAAACAATATTGATGAACGCAAAGGCTATATGACAACTCATGAGTTCATTGCTAGGATTTCAAAACCTATATTGACCTATGATTTCAATTAGTAGTTTTACACTCTGCAAACTTTGTCAGGGTTAGTATCAGTGCTGCTAAAACGTGACTGGAACAGATTCCTCTTGAAAATGTTGTATAGAAATCACATAAGATGCAAAATATATTTTATTATTCAGTGAGGTTTATTCAAATGTGTAGCTTCATAAACTGTGGATAGACTTAAAACACAACTCTGACTAAGAAACTGTCCATGTTGTGAAACCATGATTGAATATAATGTGTATGAGAAAAAACATATAACAAAAATTCAACATATGAGCATAAAAAAGGTTATTATAATCTTGAAATCTATATGCATATAAGTCTGACAACTTCAGCTTTAATCCAATACAGGTTTTTACTTTTACCAGGTAACAAAGTACCTGGCAAATTGGAACTTAAAGTTTATCATGTGCAAAGAAAAAACAAAACACATCAGATCATGTCTAACTGTTTCTATTTCTATGTTATGCAAAGTTAACGTGCTGATTCGCCATAATGGTTAAGTATGTCAGCATTCATGTTGTTTGTCAATTGAAAATGCCTTTCAAGTTACACTAAAAGCACTGCAATTAGAAATATCTCACATTTCATCAGCACTTAATTTTCAATAAACGTTTAGCTAAGATGTCTGTTTTTGTCTGTGTTACATTACTGTAATTATGAGTAACATAGAAAGTTCTGAATTAATACATTTAGTAGTGTTGTGTTTGAGTTTATTTTGTATTGTTTATTTATTTAGACTTTTGAGTGCCTATCTTCATTCTTTTGCTGTTCTTAAACTGTGCGTCGCAACACTGGAAATTCCCCACATCAAGGTTCTCTTGTCTTATCTAACTCAAAACTTACTAAGACTTTTTTGAATCATCCATATAGTACCAAGTGTAGTGGTGCTGTTTAGTCCATAGAGGTCTCCTGGCTTCCCTTAACACACTATAACAAGCAGGTCTGAGCTCTGAGTGAATTCAAGAGGGGATCTTTTGACCTTGGTATGTGGTATAAGCCAGTGGTCTAACTCACAAATGAGACACTAATTATCTGTGTGCACACTATTTGTAAACACAAGCCTTGCACGTGAAGGTAGAGATGTCAGCCAATCCATTGTCCCCATGCGCACAAAGATACAAAAGTGCATCCCTAAATTCAGCCTCTTAACCCCCCCCCCCCCTCTCACATACACGGGGATATTAACCCACCCCCATGCCTGCTGACAGCACATTTGAAGGGTAACAAACGGGGCTATAGCTCCCAGACAGGCAGACTGAGGTAGGCTATGCTATGGCGTGGGGGTGGGGTGGAGAAAGCAAAGGGTCCTCTATGGTAACAAGGGCATTATAAGCCAATTAGGAGTGCCGCCTGAGTGACTGACAAGACAGAGCTGAGAAAAGAAGTGGTAGGGAGTTTGGTACGGATTTCTTCTTACCCCAAACTTCTTTAAAACTATCAGGCTAAATCTATAATGGGCTTGAATTTCACTTATTCCTTGGGTCACCAGAAGTTTGCCACAAGGATATAATTCATGGCCTACAAGCCTTTTCTTTCCAATGTTGTGGTATTATCTTTTATTTAACTAAAACATACACTATTTGCTGTCAAATTATGTGTACTACTGAAAACCAATAAAAACATAGTTAAAAATAAATATGACGAACAAGCCAGTTGCTCTTCCTTACATTTAGCTCTCCATTAGACTCGCTCAAAGATTACACTTATCATACAAGGGCAAAAATGTTTGCATAGTGTGTAATCTGATGTATTATGTATTATTTGGAATATTTAGTTTAATCTGAATTTGATTACTTAATGCATTTAATAATCACTGTTTTATTCTGCCCCTTATTTGTAGGTTTCAGCATCCTGTTATAGGCCATATTTTGAAGACTTTTTCCCCATTCAAAAGATATATTTTGTTTAAATTGGTAAACGCTATGGCAATGCTTTTAATTTTTCATCATTCTGAAAGTCATGGATAGGTAAAATATGACGCAATCGGTACCAACATGTGTCTTGTATGGATTAGAAATTAGCATGGGTTTCTAGGCTAAAAAATATAGGTGAAAGGGCTCTAATATGTTGCACGTAAACAGTCGAAAAAAAATCACAGGGTTAGGCATCCACACCATCCCCTCCCATGAGGTCCACCTCCTACACGCGAAGGCATTCAAAAGATCTCTTTGTCTTTTTCGGTCATGCCAGAGAAACACAGCAAAGTGAGGAGAGGGGAAAAAGGGAGAGTGCTTAGACGGAGGAAAAGAACAGCAAGAGAGAGCATAGGGAAGGCAGGAGGACAGAGGAGGAGGGAGGAGGAGGGCAGTGTAAAACAAGGAAGCGCACAAAACGCGGATCAGGCGGCGCGGATCTGGAGTGGAGACTAAAGAGACAGAGGCGCAGACAGACAGGCTCCAGCGCCGATCTGAACCCGTTTGATCCAGTTCGTCTCGCCAGGCGTTCCTCGAGATGCATTCCTGTGGCTGGCTGTGTGCAGAGAGACAGGAGAGAGAGGAGGGAGGGAGGAGGGAGAGGGAAGGAGGGGGAGAAGAGACAGGAGAGATAATATGAGAGAAAGAGAGAGGGAGGAGAGAGGGTGGAGGAGAGAGAGAGGGAGAAGAGAGAGAGAAAGAGAAGAGACAGAAGAGAGAGAGATAATATGAGCGACAGAAAGAGAGAGGGAGGAGAGAGAAGGGGGTGGAGAGGGGGAGAGGGGGGGGTTGAGACAGGAGAGAGGGAGGAAACAGACCAAAGGGGGTGGGCAGAGAGGGAGAGAGGCTAAGAGAGGGAGACAGGAGTGAGAGAAGGAGAGGAAGAGAGGGAGAAGTAGAGAGAGCGAGAGAGCGACAGCACGAGAGAGAGAGAGAGAGAGAGAGAGAGAGAGAGAGAGAGAGAGAGAGAGAGACCAGTGAACACAGCACAGGGACAGAGTGGAAAGGTACCTGCAAGAAAGTTGTGGCCAGACTAGTTTTTAAAGAGACAGTGTGAAAGACGTAATCATTTTGGCTAATTTAGGTTTTAGGTTTTTTTTACTTTGATACAGGAACTTTTAATACAAAATCTCATGATTGTCTACATCTAGAAACTGGACGCTCTAGAACTGGTTATTTTGCTTCACAAAAATGGAATACATTTCAAGGACATGCAAAACTGGATACCTTGCTGCCACTAATGCACTTTAATAATTTAGTGATAAACATTTACAATCACACCTGCACTGGTTTTTAATGTTTAAATGGACCTATGCAATTATTTTGTTTCTATCGTAACATGGCGCTCATGAAATAGAAAGTTTGTTTCAAGTCTGTTTCTCACTGGGTCTCTCTGCATAAATCAAGATGACATTTACCGGTATGTTGTTTTATATCACATACCAAACTATACTTTTTTTTTTTTAAATACACAGATGTGAACTAATATTTTGGTTGACCCAAAACAAGTAAAACAACTTCTTTGCTTCTTTCTAACGGGATCAAAAAGTCAAAATACTACAACTAAAAATGTACAGAAGATTTATAGCAATGTTCAAGAGAGATCAACAATTAGTTCAGAAACTTGTACAGTATGTCCTGTATTGTGACATAAATGAGAGGCTATTAGCATTATGAAAACATATTGCCTTTGTATTGAAGGAATGCTAGGTCAGGACATCGTTGGCGGCGTCCTCCAGCCTGTAGGAGGTGCCACAGCGTCTGAGCATCTCAAAGAGGAGTGTTACAACTGGTGCGTAATCACAAGTGGAGCTTTCCTAGCGTTTTGCGGCCAATAAATTAACCTCTAATAAAATGTGCTCGCTGCTGCTAATGTAATGCTTTGAGAGAGGAAGAGGGACGGCTTTGAACTGAGGAAGTGAGGCAGAGTGATCTGGTTTCAAACACAAAAGCTGCATCTGAACCCCAAAACACCAGGAACTATAACAATACAAGAGTTGCACAAGGAGAAGTCAGCGAATTTCACCAGCCAATACAATTACACTATGTGGTAGAGTTATCCATGTATTTGAGCAAAATGTGTCTGGCCCCAGTACAAATATATTGCATAAGCAGCTCTTTGAGGTCAAAATATGTCAGTCTACTGTCTGTGTCTAATTATCAACATCTTTAAACACAAAATGCCTAAAGTTATCCAAAATGTACAGTAAAAATAAAAAGTTTGAGTTTGCTTCAAGGGCCATGTTACATGAATAAACAAGAGTAGGTTCTTTACACTTTCCACACAAATGCACCAAACACATACAAAGTTAAACATTGAAGACAAATGAACATAGTCAAAGTTCTACAAAATATTATGCAAGAGCTTTTGACCAATGAAGTGTCTGTGTTTAGTTGGAAGAGCAGTGGAGCGAGTTAAAGGTACATTTAAGGGTTGTATGTTGCCGGGAGTGTGGATTGCCCAGAGTCTGATCAGGTTAACATGAAACATGTCGCTCACCTGATACAGTGGTGTGGTTTGTGTGTTTGTGAGTGTGCGTGTGCCCGTGTGTGCGTGTGTGGGTGGAAGAGAGGGAAGGAAATTAAAGGTGACCTATGGAACATTTGACCTTCATTGTCAGTGTGTAGAAGTGTTGGAGGTAAGCAGATCTTGTTCAGAAAATATCCACGTGCTGCAATGGACAAGGATGCTACTGGAAAATAATTAGTGGTTTAGCTGATGCATTTTTATAAAAGAGAAGTCATGATGTGATTTGTGTGTAAAACTGTATCTATTTGAAACTAAAATGTGCAAATTTTGAGCCTTGCTGATTATTGTAGTGATTTTGTTTGCAAATTATTTTCATGGAAGAAGAACATTTCAACACCATGAGATTGCATAGGCCTTTTCTGGTATTATTTCTCATTTTAATATAACTGAATAGTAAGTTATTAAAGGAATAACATTTAAATGCATCAAAACCTGTACTCCTTTGTGTCAAAAACAACAATTAATACCTGTTGTTGGTGTCCAGATCCGGGCACAATATCTACCATTGCATAATTTACACTTCACTGCCAACTATTGTCTATTATCCATAAACCTGCTATAGCTCAGTCTACAAACAAGCACTAAAACACTCTGGATTCCTGTGAGTTTATCAGTTCATAAATCAAATCATAATTGCAATGCTTGTCAGAAAAATCCTAGTTTTCTTCCACTACTAACACCACTCAAAAGCGAGTGTTACAAAAGTTTGGTTGTTGCTGGTGGGTGAGCTGAAGCTAGTAGCCCTCAGAAGATCAGATGATCAAGAAGCAAAACCCACTGTTACATAAGACCAGTTCAAAGTAATCAACTCAATAATGGTAACTTTGTGCAGCATGTGCCCGAACAAACAAGTGACTCAGGTGTTGTGGGGGATTATGCTACCGCGTGCAATTCTGTGCCTACTTCCCACAGGTAGACACTATATACTGTACTGTTGTAGGGGTGGCTAGCGCTAGTGTGGAGTGTGTGTGGACCAGTGTCTTTAGTAGACTTGTGGTAATCCTCTTAGCGTATGCTGCTTGAAGCTCGGAGCGTATTATGTAACCCCTCTAATCCAGCGCCGCATCAAGACAGACAGCAAAAGACCACAACCTCTGCATCCTCCCCACTCGCAGTTAACTCACAACGACTATATTTGTTAAAAGATCACATGGCCTCAAATGCCAAAACGTCCACTTTGTTGACACCAAAACACTCCTTTTATCTTCTCCACTGCATTTTCAAAGTAGATTCTAGATAACCTGGACTACACCAAAAAAGAGTGAAAAAAATCGGACTCCATCCCTCACCCTCTCCATCCTGTTGCCAGGGAAACAGCAGCCATCTTGAAGTGCCCCGTCGGTCTCGGGTACACATCACAGGCCGGTCATAAATGAGGAATGACAGTCGGCAAGAGGGGAAGCATCGTGAGGGCAAAGAGAAAAAAAAAGAAATACCATACCATAGACTGAGGAGCTGCGATGAAGAGGAGGAGATGGAAGATAAAGATAATCTGTGCTCTAACTGACAAATATAACACAAGAATAGTTAACATTTGTGCTGCTGTCTTCTCACTTTTGTTGAACACCAATAAGCCTGCAATATTCAATTTAGAAGTCAAAGTTCTTTAATATTTATCGCTGTCTGAACAATTGGCTTGAAAAGAGCAACACCCAAAATAGTCTAAAAATGGCTGCTTTTCATTAAAACAGCAGAAGGCTGGGACCAATCTGTCCAAACAGTCTTTGCCAATTTCTGGCACTAATATGTTTTTCAGAGCTGGTTGGTGCAGGAGGTGTCTGAACCAAAATTATTATGTTCACATCGTTCAAAAGCCGTAAACTGTAGACACCAATAGTTTTGAAGTTTGAGGAAGCAGTTTCTTGGCAGAATAAATTAGATTGATAACCTCATTGGGGCAGGATCTAAAGACAAAGATCTTTTGTAAGCGTCTGTTGTTTTCAGTTTAAAACATATTGAAATACTTTGGAACGACATTTGGGAGATATGAATATAGTATAGAGTTATATATCTGTGTTGAATAACTACACAACACTACGCCTGAGCTCTCCTGCTTTACAGCTTCAAGGTTTGAGCATGTTTCTCCCCGTGTTTGGGTGAGTGTCCTCTGGGAACTTTGGTTTCCCCTATCAACCCAAAATATGCACAGTAGGTAAAATCCTCCATCTAAGGTAGTCCGGACTAAGCCTAGCTCAAGATCTGGAGATGGGTCACAGGGTGCTGCACTGTGCCACCCACTACTCCAGACAGGTTGACCCAGTGAACGACTTCAAATGTGGAGGACTAATTTCCTTAGGGGACTATAAAACTGCACCTTAGCCTCAATAAAATTAGCATCAATAACGAGCCTTTTCCATAGTATCAAAATAACTCTCAGAAAATATCTCCACCATCTCATCAGACAGAATGACCCAGACACATGTGCACACACACATCACAAAAATATTTCTGTTCATTTGCATCACAAAACTGCGCTACAGGCTCAGTCACTGACCTATAGTGATTATCTCTGCCACACTCAGAGCTGATTAGGATTCAGTGGAGCCACTTCACCACCACAGTCAATAGGGTTCAAATGGCAGCGGCCTGGTCATGTTACTTCAGGTGAGACTACAGTGTTTAGAGACAACAGGGACAACCTCAGGCACAGGAAGTGGCCGATTAGCTCCAGCAACAAAAACAAGACATTTATTTTGGAATGTTAAAGGTGCATATTTGATGTTAATATGACTAATGATTTCGTTGAGTGAATAAAGATTTTGCATAGGGAGGCAACAATCCAACTTTTTCAGTTCCAATACTAATTTCAAAACTATAACTTTACGTATCTGCCAATACCCAATATCAACCGATACCGGCGCAGAGACTGAAACAGCATTTATTTCCTTTAAACGAAAATAAAATAAGGCACAACTGATCCAGGTATATGTTATGTAGCTATTATTTATCCCACAAGTAAACACACAACAGCTTTGAATAAATAAAGGTTTTAACATTATGAGGCTTTTTTTGGGCCAGCTATGACCAGTAAATAGTCTTATTACATCAATTTACTTGTCCAACTAGGATCTCTTCTGAACCGATATTTGAAAGCCGATATCCGATCCAGCTAATTTTTCAGTATTGGCGCCAATATCCAATACCAGTATCAAGTCGGATGCATCCTTCATTTTGCAGTGTGTTGATTTTAAGTTAACTAAAATTCAGTGCACTATAGAGAATGTAATACTATGAGTTTTACATCGACTGATAAGAGTTTTTTCATGGGTGATGCCGATACCGATCCAGAGCAGCCGATGGCCCATAAGGTCTTTCAAAATTTTTGGCCGATTTTGATTTTCTGAGGACAGTGTAGTCATATTTTGTGCAGTACCCTCTTTGCACAAAAGTGTTCAGATAAAGCTTTATGCATATGCTTTGGATTTAAAGCTGATAATAGTCACTTATTTTAATAGTCACTTATTTGATTTCCAATTTCATAAGTCAAAACATTATAAAAAGTGCATGATGGTGTATTGAAGACTCTAATACTATTTACTGCACACTATTGATAGATAACAAGGATATGTGATGAAAAACGAACACAAAAAATACAGTGTTTACAGTATAACTAATATGTGAACTTTAGGCTCCATATAGTCATCACCACTTCAATCAGAGATCCTCAAAGTCTTTCAAATCAATGTAATCATGACGTCACATTGTATTAGCCTACTGCTGTTTCTCCCAATGTATTTTTCTCATTATTAAATGTTATGAAACAGCCCCAAAATAGACATCGCTCCTCACCCCTCTTCATCAGTTCACTTTGAGCCTGCTCTTTTGAAATATTTTCTCAGAATATTTGTCATCTTAAAGAGCACTAATTACAGGCTTAACCATGCGGGCAACTGTGGCGTACATACACAGACACACTCCCACCCGCCCAACTCACTCGGCAAAGTGCACATAATTAAAGAGTGTAGGAGGCTCTGAATGAGTGGGAGCAGAGGAGGGGAGGGGCTGTAGATTACAGACATCACAAAGTTTGTGTTAGGAGTTCACCAACCAAACTTAACGCGGTTTAGACTCAGGACACTTTCCTTTTCTCATATAGGCCTGGATGTGGGTACTGTTGAACATTACACCTCCATGGTAAGGGCAACATTGCAATAGTTATTAAAAAAAACAATATTGAAAAGTTTGAATCCCCACCACAAATGACTAAAAATGGGAGTATTTAACGACTTACAGTTTATAATTTTGCTCAAAAAATAACTTTTTAACTGAATTTCTGAATATTCAGCTTTATGAAGGTATTGACACCAACACATTACTTAAAATATGGTTTAAAACAGACATTGTAGCACTGGTATTTGGGTTGTTCAAAACACATTAACCAAATACTAATCAATACAGTACAATAATCAATAAATCTGAAAAATAAGACAAAGTTGGACCTTTCCTGAGTAGTATTCATAGCATGTATTAAGAAGTGGACTAAGTGAGTGTGACTTCACCCACAGCGTTCGGCTCCAGCCAAATGAAGCTTGTCGAGGCTAGCAGTTATAGGGGCTAATATGGAGCCAAGTTCCAAATTTGGAATTCAGACCTCGAGTATCATAGCAACCAAAGAGCCAATCTGAAACAAAGCTGTTGAGGGAAACACCCCTTCCCTTAGCAACACTGTCAATCAAACCTACTGCTAACACAAGTAGGAGCGACCTCGGGGAAAGAAGGCAGCTGATTTGTCTCTTATTAATGTTCATATCTTGAGTTATGGACAAAATAGTGAAATAAAACACCAGGAACATGTAAACTGGGTTAATATGAACATTTTAAGACCAAAAAGATGAGTCTGACAGGAGCTTTTACGGAGAGAGGGGTGACAGTTTTCTAATGTAAAGTGAACTGGAGCCAGAGTCAATGGAGCCGGAAGCGTGTTCATGATCACTACAAATTTGGATGGCGATGGCTAGCAGGTTAACTATGTCTGTTTATATATATATATGGTCTATGGTAGTATTATAGTTTTCTTGATATTTAACAAGAACTAGAACTACACCTAGAATCATAGTAAACACCAAAAATATTGTTAAACAGTTTTGTGGTAAAAAACTACAATATAAAACAAATAAATTATCATTGTGGGGTAGTAATTGTTACTGAATATGGGTCTTATATCAAAAATCGAGTTTGACAAAGCACTAACTGCAAAAATGTAAACAATACTAAAATTTGATATTGTGAGATCCCCAACAACTAAAAGAATAAACAAACAAAATGCCTTGTCATTAAACTTTTCACCTCCTCTGCCCTCATCGACCTCCTGCTCCTTGTTTGCTTCTGTCTTCCTCTATTTTTAGCTTCACATTCACAGATTAGGGGCCTATTTATAGTGCCCTGTTATGCCGTCCAATCAGAGGGCTCGCTGCCGCAGACTGGAAGCATCACATACACCATTCACACACAAATGAACACTCCTCCTACTTATAGCGGACTTCGTCAATTTCTTAGCTCCTCCTACTAGTCCTTCTTCTTACTTAGGCCCCTTCTCTAGCCTCAGCCCCCCTAGTACTCAGTAAAAACTGGATGCTGGCATCAAGCCCATAGATCCAGAGGAAACTTCACACACAGAATGGAAATAGACTGGTGTTCACCCCACATAGTCTACAAATGTGTAAGAATAACCTCCAAAATACTTATTCCAAATACATTCAGAGTTTAAGTTTAAAGGTGAACTGTGTAACTTTTCTCGTTGGACGTCCTCCACTTAGAAGATGTTGTTGATGTGCTGGAAATGTTTCACAGTATGGCATTTAAATGTATCTAAAGCATTAAATCAATTACAGAAGTGTTTATTGCTCAGAAATATATTTTTTAGACATTTGAGTTGTTATTGCTTTTTAGGCTGGGATCCACAAAAGATTCCAAGATTCATTTTGGTGGCATATTTGGTATACTCTGCTATTTATTTATGCAGTTTGGTCTTTTTCGGTAAAAAATAACGGTTCAACTGATCTTGGTTGGACATAAATGGATATAATTTGCTGATCATAGTTGGCCTAGAAAGTCTCATAACGTTAGAATTTTCATTTATACAAAGTTGCTCTGTGGTTACTTGAGAGATTAAAAACAGCTACTCAACACATTTGGATCAGTTTTGTTTTATTTTATTTTTGTAGTTTGAAATAAATGCTGTTTTCAGTCTCTTCGCTGGTTCTGATATCAGCAGATACTCAAAGCTATAGTATGGAATAGGACACAAGGAGATGGCCGACTCTCCAAAAAGTTACATAGTGCACGTTCTAGTAAATCAACAGAATATGTCTTGCATGTGAGCTATAAAGAGGACAGATCTTGTACTTTGAACATGATCTTTTGTCTTGTAGGTACAATGCAAGTTAAATGTACAATGTCATTTTGTGAGCAAAAATCTCGGTAATGAAAAATGTACATAAAATACCACAAATATTATAATCTTTTTATATCACATTCTGTAATACTGTAATTTCTCAAATCAGTTTTGTTGGCTGGTACGGCTTCCAGTTCCCTGTGGGTTGTGTTTCTGCAGTTTCTCTTAAATGAAATCTATCCTAGTTATACATTAATTCCACTTGCTCACTGCAACAAAACCACGACAGTCTTTGGCAAATATTAGAAGACAAAATAGGATAAATTGTTGAGTGATACTCATGACACAGATTTGTTTCCTGTAATAAAAAAAAACAAAAAACAAAAGGCAAGCTTCTAAATAAACCCAAGTTGTACCAACCACTGAACACACGCGGTCAGACATGATCCTTTTTCTTGACTTTTCCCTCTTTTTTTGAAAATGGGGGACATTACATAATTCTCTAAACACTTCCTCCCTGAGCGTTTTATCAGCCGTGTGCTCACACACACACACATACACACACTCCTGACATGAGCAGAGCAGACAGGCGGCTGGTCTGTCTGCATCACAGTCACCATGACAACGCCATGAGAACAATCCACAAAAACAGACACGGACAGGAGAGGGGGGGGAGAAGGAGGAGGGAAGAAGAGAAAGAGGGAGAGAGACAGGGAGAGGAAGGCGTGAGAGAGTAGGTGAGAACGAGGAGTGGATAGAGAGAGAGAGAGAGAGAGGAGGAGAAGAGAAAGTGGGAGGGAGGAAGACAGGAGTGGGGAAAACAGAGAGGGGGGCAGAGGAGAGGGAAGGCGGGGAGCAGGAAGGAGAGAGGGTGAGACAGACAGAGCGAACAAGAAGAGTATGGGAGGGGGTAGAGAAATTGCAAGGAGAGAGGGAGGAGGAGAGGAACAGACAGGGAGAGGAGTTTGGAAAAGGGAGGGGGCTTTGATAGATAGACATAGAGTGGGGGTGGGGGTGGAGAGAGAGAGAAGAAGAAGAAGAAAAGGAAGAGAGACAGACAGGGAGCACAGACTATCAAAGAGTGAGAGAAAAAGAAGAGAGACAGAGGGAGAGAGAAAGAGAGAGAGAGGAAAGAGGGAAGCCGGACAAGGGAAGGAAACAAGGAGGAGTGGAAAGTGGACGTGCAGCTGTAGCAACCCCTAGCCGTGCGTGCGTGTGGGCAGCGTGCCATTTCTGCGCCGGATTCCTAAATCTGTTTCCTTTACCTGCCCTCTACAGGAAGGAAAGTCTCTCACAGTCTGTGCCTCCACTGCTCATTTCACTGCCGTTTGAACATGTGTTACTGTAAATATGAAAATATAATGACTTTGGTGTAATACTTGAACAATTAGACTCAGAGCATTTCAGTTTGATTTAACGTTTTCATTCTAAAGGTGCACTATGTAACTTTTTTGATGGGGCGTCTTTCATCGGCTCGTCTATTTGGATATATTATCGCTTTGCTTGGAATATACTACGGTGTCAGGCCAAGCAGAGACGACCAGATGACACTAGGACAAGTTACAAATCAAATCTGTGGAGAAGCGACCGTGCTCACAGTAAGAATGCATGATTTCCGAGGTATGTAATGTCATATCTCCTGGAACATTTCAAGCAAAGCAGTAACAACTCCATGGAGACAAGCAGATGACAGACCCTCCCTCAGAAAAGTTGCACAGTGAACCTTTAATATCACTAGAAATACTTGCGTGGCGGAAGTCTGCCTTCATGTTTCACCGATTAATAGTACAATAAGAGATACAAAAAGCTATTACTTACATATATAACACTTACATATATAAATAACACAAACAGTTGAATAGTTAGCTAGGTTTCCATACTATTTTGCATAACTATTTCAAAATGCTAAACACCAACTAACAAAATGACGCTACCTCCCGCTCCCATCTTGAGCACCTGTACGCAGGTGTTTGATGCTGTTTCGATACAAAGCGGCTCCACTGTTGTCTATTATGCATGTTGTTCTTTTATTCAAACGAGACAACCCTGGAGACACGCAGCGCAGTCAATATTTCAGCTGTGCATCAGGAGCAAAACAAAGCAAGCAAGTTGGGGAGAAAATTAGGAGCAATAAACATTTAAAGGTGCACTATGGAACATTTTTGGTGGGGGTCCTCCACATGTTTGTATCAATGGAGATATAATTGGTTTGTCTGCAGTGTTTCACACTATGACATTACACTTATCCCTCTCGCATTTATTCAGTTACTCAATTATTGCTCAAAAACACCTCATAAAACAAAACGTATTCTTACACTGGGAACGGTCGCCTCTCCAAAAATGTGACCTTTAAAAATTTCCAGGCAAAGCAAAAACATCTCCATGGAGATAAGGAAGTGGCAGACCCTCCACCAGAAAAGTTACATAGCTTTAACTGCGGCTGCAAGATTATTAGTATAAACCTATTATACATTTGTATAATCTTAGTATAAATGGTCCAAGTTAGCCATTTTTGTTATATTATTGTGAAACTGCTTTAGAGCTAAATTTTTGTTTATATTTGACAAATTCATTTCTAATCTTCTCTTAGTTTAAAAACTCTGAACAAATGAGGATTTTAAATGACAAATTGCAAATATTTAGCTATTTATGTTCCACAGTATGGCATTAAACTTACCAGGTGACACCAGGGCCAAGTTACAGGTCAGATCTGTGGAGAGATGACCCCGCTCACACTAAGAATGCATTTTCTAATGTTTTTGAGCAATAAAAACACTTGTTACTGAATAAATGCAGACTGGATAAGTTGAATGTAATACTGTGGAACATAACCAGAACGTCTCCATGGAAACAAGCCGTAATGATGGTACATTCAAACTTAGTGCAACTCACTTTAGTTAAAAGTGCAGTTTAGCTAATTCTTGGCAAAAATATTGCAATTACATATTTTTCCCAGACTGCCCTACTTTTAGCATGAGGTACAGGGCTATAGGCTGTATGCTATACAAGACTATATATATAAAGCTGTGGTAACACCTTAAACAATGTATAAATAATTCAGGAAGAGGCCAAAGCGAAACGTGAGTGTTTGACCAGAGACAAGAGACCAGCAAGAACATAAGAAAATTACTATATAATCTATGGCTTTTAGTTTAAGCGCTTCTTGTCACAACTATCCTAATACTTACCAGAAAAATACTTTGAACCAAGCTGCACAGTGATAATGATTGGAGCATAATTGTGGCAGCTGTGGTGGTGGATATAATAAAAGAGTGGAGCGATCACTAGATTCAACAAAACAAACTAAACAGGTGGCTGCACTGTCAACCGGCCAAGCTCAGAGATAATCCAAGTGGGCATTTTGTGTTGGCAGACTCAGCGAGACTCAGTGAAGCGCTCTTTCAAGGTAAAAACAGTCACAGAAAAGTTCTGGAGAATGTTAAACACTAGTACATGATTATTGTAGTAGTTTGATAATTGATTTATACAATGAAGTATTCATGTTTACATCTACACATACCAATCAATGGAAAGATATTAATTTAGTTTCCATACAATTGAGCCTGTCACAATAACAGATTTTGAAGTTCAATATATTGCTGAATTAAATATAGACAATAAATGATAATACTGAAACTAATTTATGCCACCAACACAAAAAACAAGAGCCAATTTAAACTACAAAAACTATTCTACATCTACAATATTGTTTAAAAAAAATCAGGAGCTGCAATAAATAAACAGCTGAATGAAACACTTTAGTACTTAGTTTGCATCTGTAATGAGTCATACATGTTATTAATACAACCTTTTTATGGTTTATATCTTACCATATAGCCAAAAAAACAAAAAAAAAACAAACAAAAGTGCCTCTCCACAGATGAGACCTATAACTTACCCCGATGGCATCACCTGCTCGTGTCAGAGATAGACAACTTTCACAGCACTGCTGTACTACAGAACATTCCAGTAGAACCAGACTTTACTTTAGAAGAAGACCTATCCTGGCTTGACAATTTGTTACTCTTCAAACGCAAGAGAATTGTAACTTACTCATTTGAAGTAGCTGATCTTCACTTTTTTCAATCTATGTTCCTAATATATATATATATATTTTTTTCCATCATTTTGTCTGAAATCAGCTTAAATACGCTTTCTTCCCACCAAACCCTATTGTGTGGCTCAGAGGGGTGTAATGAACTGGAAAAGCAATGGTGTAGAAAGTATACAGTTAATGTTCCAAAATATTTGAGTAAGTGCATAACAAAAACCGAGGACTTCTCCTAGTCTCTGGAGAGAGCGAGTGTTAGCCTAGCACCAGGATCCCCCAGGGGCCTGCTTTCTTATGTTTCACGCAGCAGTCATTAACTATCCATTAAAAAGTGCAATGGCTCCTTAACTGTCAGCCAGCCAAAAATAAAACACATTCCACCACTCGCCATTTTCTGAAATAGTGACAATTACAAAGCATGAAAAGAGCATAATCGCTCGCTCTCTGCTCTTGCTACTCTCCAAGTCCAAGTGCTGTGTTTTGATTTGAAACTTTTTAAAACAAGCTTGAAGAAGTGAACTCATTGACCCAAAATCAGCACTAAATTATCAGGATAATTTTCATAGCTATTTTTGATACTTTTTCACCAACTTGCATTGATACAATTGTAATATTCTTTTATTCAGTTTAAGTCTAACAATAAGAAAATGTACTTTTTGTGCCGGGTTTGTGACATTGAGGGCATCTGGCATAAAAGATGCTAACATAATCACTTATTTCCCCATTATTTATTTTCTTTTAGTTCAGAGATCAATGTGCGAATTTAGCAACAAGCAGAAAAAAAATTTTATTCTAATGATTCCTTTACTTAGTACCAATATTTTTTGGCAGCTTTGTTCAAAATACTTCAAAATTATGAAATAAATATCAAAATGTAAGTCTTATAAAAAACTGTTGCCTTTAACTTTGGCAGATATGTCCCAAGTTTCAAATTATTATCTCAATTATTTTACATGTATTGCCAGCTAATGATCAGAAGTTACAATTTTTCATTTGTATTTTTTATTTACTGAATCTCTTCAAAACAAAACAGCACTGTGTTTACAGCTGTTTACAAGTCATCAATATATCCTGTCTCTCCCCTCTCACACCACAACTAAACAAATAACAACATTTTTAGCATTCACTTCAACATTTCCGAGCAGACTACAGTGTTTACATTCTTAACATTGCAATAAAGCCAAATATGTCAAGCCATGAAAATTGATGCAAGAAACCCCTCAAATATTTCCAGGTTGAAAAATGGTTACATACAAGTTGCATCAGTCCAGCATAGACAGTCGTAATGTAATGTTAAAATCATATTAGAGTCCTCTAACAGGTTGAGGGGAGGGCAGAGAAAGTGGGTTTTGAAAAGAGCAGCTGGCGTTTCCTTGGTTGTGATGGTGGTTGGAGCTATTTTAAGAACCATTCAGGAAGTGATCTGCAGACAAGCCAACAACGGAGAACACAACTGGAGCTTAACTCATCGCAGACCACAACTAGTGCAGCACAAACACAAGGCAAAGGTGCACTACACACATCAAGGACTTGGACTACTTAAAACCTGCTTTTGTTCTCATTTAGTCCTGATGAAGACCTAGTTTAATCCATATTTAGTACTGGTTTAGATCTAAGTAGATTTGTATTTGTAGATTTGTAACTGTTTTGATTCTAAAGAAAAGACATGATAAGAGTTTGGATGCCACAATGTTTATTAAAAAAAGTAACTATTTATAAATAAATAAATATAATGTAATTTTCAACCTAACATAACAGTTGTTATATTATCATATGATAAAAAATAGGACTTAAGATCTGGTTAAATCCTGGTTTAGTCTTTAGGTTAGTCTTTTTAATTTAGCCCTGTGTAAAGTCTTGTCCTGGTAAATCACATTTCCTGTATAAAAACAGGTAAGCTTGTCAAAATATTTGTCAAAAAAAGTAAAACATTGTCAAATATGGTTTAGGTAATGGTACGTTGTCAAAAATGCACGGTTTTTAATCAATATTAAAACTACCATAACTATATACTCATTTGAAGTATTGATATTGAGAAAAACTACATAGGACAAAATTTTACCTTTCCTGAAGAGTTTTATAATGGTGTCCATCTATTAGGGTTGTCAAAAATATAAAACTCAGACACTAATCGATTGCAGCTTCCAGATATTTAAATATTGATTTATTTTAGTGCCACTCTGCTAAATCCTCATAGTGAATGAATGGAGTGAGAGAACCGGAAGTAGCCAGGGGGCAGTGTGAAAAGGGCCTATAACTCTGGGTTCTGCATGTGGTGCAGCTCCAGTCTGGCAGCTGCAAGTATTCTGTGTACTTAAAAGTAGCAAGAGGAACTCAGACCACATGTTGTGCAGTCCGGCTGGAGGAGGTGGCGCAGCACTCCAGATTCATTCCACTGGGAGTGTATTTTTGCCAGATGCCGAAGCCCACCTTAAGCCTCTTCTCTTAATAAATGACTAGTTATCGCGTGAACACGTGGTCTCGTGTGTGTCACTTCAAAGTGCCATAACAGCTGAGTGCTGCTGCATCGCAACAAACCGGTCCGACACTGGAGTCGCAGCTGTACGGGATGCAGTCTGAGCGAGGCATTACATTATATTGCCTAAGAAAGTTTTGAGATATGAAAATCACCCACGTTAACTACACCTTAGATTAAACACAGAAGTCAGATTTTTTCTTAATGGACCAACAAGATCATTAGATGCTCTTGTGGTAAGAAAGAGTGTGAGATGTTGCTAGAGACTCTACGATAACATAGTCCAGTGCAGCAGTTTCTTGTAAGAGCATTTCTGAGATTGTATCTAAAACTTTGAGTACCTTGTCTTCTCTTTTAACCCCTGACCACACCAACAGTTAACAGCCCATTCTCCGATCAAACGATACCACAGGTCCATGGAGTTCAACACTAAAAGGAGTAGAACCAGATTCTCCCACCCAATCTCCTCGCTGAGAGCTTCCAATGCACTGCTGCTGTAGTTCATTCAGCATAGGTTTGTGGCCTGTAAACTGAAACATGTTATCATAGCCACGTAGCAAAACATGTCGCTAACAGCTTGGGTGGTCAATACTGTGTATTATGTCGTCAGCTTTCTCCTCGGTGGATCCTCTCCAGAAGTGACCACAATATAATGCAAAGGTCCACACATGGTTTAGTCCAGATTTGAGCCCAGTTTAGTCCTGATAGTGATGGTATGGGCCTTTTCTAGTACTGGTCTAGTCCAAGGTTAGTTCAGGGTTAAGTCCCTGTTTTCCCAGTCCCAGTCCACATTTTGATGTGTCATGTGAATGAATAGATGTGAATAAATGAAAGTCCTGCTCAGACTGCTGCACCTGCAACCCAGCCCCAGATAAACAGAAGAAATGGATGGATGTATTTGATGTAATTATATCATGGGTTTCATGTCTGAATTGGAATACTGCTTGACCTACAATATAACCACTTACTTTCATGTTCATATTTAAATCACTCATTCACAACAACGCATGTCTGTGAATGTTGAGAGGAAGTTGCACACCTGAAGTGTGAAAGTTTTATCATTTAATTATATTAAATATTATTTATTGCATTTATCCAACACACTGCATCCTCACTCCTCTCTCCAGCCTCCCTCCATATTGCCCTCTGTAGTCTGATCAGATAATGTGTGTTTTTTCCTCCAGCTCTGCAGCCACTGTGGCACAATTACCCCGGCTCTTGCACTAATGGCTATTGATGCAACTGAAGGCCTCACGCACACACACACACACACACAGGCAAACATTCATAAAAAATTCATGACGCCCGTTCAATAGGAAGGTGCAGGGGGTCTGGCCAACCCTCGAAAGAACAACAAATGTCATTTAACAAAGGAGAGGAGAGGCAGACGATACAGGTCCTCCCAGCTTACAAGGAAATGTGCATACAGGGTTTAACAAAGCTGAATGTGACTGTTACTGTGCCAAAATATCACAACAAATGAAGATATAGGAGCTAGTGAACTATAGGCATACACAATGATTCAGTATCAAATACAAAGAGGAAAGAGCAACTTAAATTGGTAAAGTGATGTGCAGCGAGAACACTAACAAACGCTTTTTTGTTTGGATCTATAATTGGGGTTACTATAAAACTGCCTATAAAGGTATATAAAAATCAAAAAAACTTTATGGTGCTTTTATGTGGTTTCAAAAATTCACCTTTAAGCTTGTGACTTCTTTGCGTGACAATTGACCATAACTAAATATAAATAGTTTTAAACCAATAGCACAACTAGAAGAAGTAGTAGTAGTAGCATAACGGTTTATTTATCCCTACTATGTATAATTTAGATTTAGAGTAATAGATTATTTAGATTATTTGGATTAAGAATAATCTAGACATTGGCGCATACACTTGAATAAAACCTTGTGTGTTTTGGATTCAATGCTGTAGGCAATTCCCACTTAGCACTGGATTTCTCTCTGTAACAAACCTACACTGACAAAGCTTTAGCGCACTAAGCCTGCTAGCCAGGACTGAACTGGGGATCACCACCAAAGTCCAGGAAATCAAGCGCGAGGGAGGAGAGGAGGGAGGAGGGGGGGTGTATGTACGGAAGGGCGGAGGACAGAAAAGGCATGGGTGGGTCTACATGATGGACAGCAGTGCAATAGTGCTGGTGGGAGGGGGCTATGGAGGAGAGGGAGAAAGGTCAAATGAAGGTAAGATCACAGGCTATAAGGGATGACAAATGCACTTTATGGGAAAAATATATTTTCTAGGAAGGCGTTTTACACATCATTGTTGGCCTTGAGTTAAAAAGAAAAAAAATAACAGTAAGAGGAAGGTCAATAGGAAACGCACAAGTACAGTTTGAAAAAGGTGAGGTTTAATGGACACAACCTACAAAGCATCTTCCACATATAACATTAAGTCGCTGTAGGTATCAAAGGGTCAGAAAATCAGCTATGTGAACTAGAAAGAGGGATAAGTGGAGCATGTAATATTTGACACAAAACACAATTTAATCACTTAATATAAATGTTGTAATTGTTCAGATGAAAACGTATTAGATCCGAGTGTAGCAAAGATTATGGGAAAAAATGCCAATTATCCGCTACATGCTTAAAGAGTGAACAGTGGCAGTCAAAGGAGAAATATTTTACAATAACATCGTTTTCCAAAAGTACACTCTACATGTGTCTTTTTCACTTCACAGAATATCTTTATACTATTTAAAGGGCCCATATTACAATATTTTCTCATTTATGTTATAATGTTGTTTCCTTATCACAAACATACCTGGAGTTTTGCTTCGTCTCATTCACACATGTTTTTATCACACAAATCCTGCATAGTTACACTGAGTTCTTCACTCTGTTCCACCTTGTGATGTCATGTGGTAATACAGGAAGTGCTCTACTGTGTTTTTAAACTCCATACACCTTCACTAGAATCATTTGGATCATGTCAGCCCTGGAATTGCAAATCTTTACTAGACTTAAGGTAAAAAGGAAGCTGTTAACTTGAAAACTACAGCTTCATGACATCACAAGGTGGAACAGAGCATTTTGAGCTTTGGAGATGTAGAGAGGTTAATAATGTGGAGTTAATGAAGCAAGACACAACACCAGGTATGTTTTTGATAAGGTAACAACTCTCACAAGAGTTTATTTTGCATAATATACGCCATATAATATAGAAATTGTGGTACGGAATTTATCAAATAGGGAACTGGCATATCTGGATCCTTATTTATTATATTATGTAATTATACAAACACACTGACTGGTCTTAATCTTCATGCATACATTTTCCTGAAGGCATTTCATGGTATCTGCAAATATAGGCATGGGGCATATGGGCATATATATATGTAAAATTCAAGAATATATTGTTATTGCAGTACTAAACGCAAA
The DNA here is from genome assembly GCF_009829125.3 of Periophthalmus magnuspinnatus. Classification (NCBI taxonomy): domain Eukaryota; kingdom Metazoa; phylum Chordata; class Actinopteri; order Gobiiformes; family Gobiidae; genus Periophthalmus; species Periophthalmus magnuspinnatus. The sequence continues at coordinate 15,053,897 of NC_047126.1, forward strand.
AAAGCAAGACAGGCCCAAAGCCAAACACTGCCTACAACTGATGCTCAAATGTCATAACTAGAACAAAGATTCTCAATATCACAGTAAAATGAAACGTTAACTGTTGTAATGCCTGAACAACATTTTGACAACGTCTTGGAGTAATCTAATGCATTTATTGGATTTGTGTTGCATAGCCAGTGCAAAAGTTGTAAACAAACAAACGACACGGGAATGAAGAGTGAGGTCCCCATGGTCACCTGGTACAGCGTTCGGACCAACAGGCTTTAGACTTTTCAACTTCTCACCCTGAAAACCGTGGTCATAAGTGTGTTACCAAAACAAAAATAATAAAGCTATCATAATGTTTTTGATAAAGTCAGTGAATTGAAGCGAATAGGTAGCTTAAAACAACAATATTGCAGATTTGGATGAAGCTGCTATGTTAACAATTAAAAAGGAACAGGTAAACTTGTAGGTGTTTAAGCACATTATAAAAAACATTGTAATTGTTGTATAATAGATTAAGACCACACAAAGGTGCATGTTTGTTCTATTATATGTCTACACATTGTCTCTACTATGACATTTTAAGGTGTTTTGGTTTTCAGTGGTGGGCCTGGGCATCTCTGGTGACAGCCTCATTCATATTTCACCACTTTACTGTTTGAGTGTTTGGGAGAGAAGGGCGACAGGAATAGAGGAGGGTTCCCCAGGTCTGCGCTCAATGTTAAATCGGTCATTAACGAGTAGAAGTGAAATAATTGTTTTGAAGGTATGCTGAAGTGTGTGTATAATAAGAACTATTAAAAAGTCTATTAAAAATTCCCTTTTTTATGATCCTCAGTCATGAATAGCAATGAGTGATGTCTGATATCATCTGTTCATTATTTTTGTCAATATCACATATTCACAAGCTAATGATGCACTACAACTTGTATGTGAGGTAGTTTTATTAAGAGCTTAAAAGTTGATGTAGAACTGTGTGAGAAATCCATCCTGCTTAGGGTGGCCAATGTATTGAAAAACTGATAATATCACAATTATTGTTCAAAATTAGGATATCAAGTATATCATCTATAAGTGAAACTGTTAAAAATCACAGCAAAAAGAGCAGAGTAAAAATAAAATAGGCTGAAATATCTAGTGTAATGTGCCAAACAAAAGTAGAAAGTTATATTTCTGCCCTTTTTTGATTAATTTCACATTTTGTGTGATACTTGAACCTTAACCTAATCATTTACAGGCATATTTTAGCACGTTCCTGATAATAAGTATTGATTTTTTACTATATCACCCAAACCTAATCCTACTTAAAGTTAAACTAGTAATTACTTTATATCACTTAAAATATTTAGATGGGCAGCCCAGCTTCCTCCTACATAGGTTTTCTCTGGGTACTCCGTTTGCTCTAATTCTAAAATATGTAAAACTGAGTCTATCTATGGGCAGGAGTACCAAGCGGGCTGTCCACATTAAATTGTGTTTAATAAGTAAATAAACAACACTTATACATGTCGTGATATTATAGCTTTGTTTTTTGACCCAATGGGAAACTCAGACTGAATCTTGCATTCCAGTACGTTTGTCACCAATAAAAACACCAAGTAATCACCTTTGTAGCAAAAATTACAGTTAAGCTTTATTGAAGGAGTAGCACGCTCTTGTTTGTAACAGTTGTGTCATTAGGCTGAGCATGAGCCAAATAAACTGAACAGACAAAAAAGTTTCTGTTTAAGTTGTGTACTGTGTAGTATCAACAGGGAACAGGCAAATTTGGACACAACAGCAACAATGATGCATGTAAGAGATATTTACTCCACGGCGCATTTCCTACTTCCTCTTTACAGTCTCAAAGGCACAAACCAAAACTAAAGGCCACTGTTGGTCGTGTGTGCTCCTTCTGAACATGTGAAGAAGCGTGGGTGGAGGGGAATGTGGTCAGAGCCCAAATCAAAAACACACGGGGGGGGGAGAGGGAGAGAGAGAGGGAGAGTGAGAGAAATAAACTAATTAAATGTAAATGTACAATAAACTTTCAGATTCAGAACTAGTATAAAGTGGATTATTATACTGTTGCCTTGCAGTGACGAATCGTGAGGTGATTGTGGACTCTATAGCGTTGTTTAGCTAAGGCGTGGCTACACAAGAAAAGAGATGATTGGACAAGAGAGAGAGCAGAATCAAGACGCAAAGCAAATATAAACAGAAAATAATATCTCACCAAATGCTTGATGCCACGTCTCACAACGCCACAAACTAAATGTCTTTTTTGTGAATTGCTGAAATCTGCCTTATAATTACGAGCATAATTCAAATACGATTCAGATTTTATTTGTTAAGAAAACATCTGTAATGTCTGGGTGATGACAGTGTCTCACAGAGAAGAGCCCTCCTTCTGGATCAGGAGCTGTGCTCTGAGCATGGAACCGCAACTCAGCTGAAGGGAGCCGCACCAAACAGACCCGCTCCAAAGTGCCCCAAGTGAACCATGCCAATGGAAAAGAGGCTTATGTCATAAAGTCCAGCTTCTTTCAGTTGAGGCTCCTTGCTAAAGTAAAGCCCTACCTTCCACAGGTGGATTTTGAAAAAGTAATCCACGCATTTGTGACATGATGTCTGGATTATTGCAATTCTTAGTATGTGGGGCTGGACCGGGGCTCCCTGCAGCGCCTACAGAAAGTCCAGAACACCGCAGCTCATCCGCTGACAAAAAACTAAGAGACAAGAGCACATCATGGCTGTGCAGTCTGCACTGGCTCCTGGTTCATATCAGGTGAGATTTAAAATGTCGTCTGTATTTGAGGGAGTTACTGCAGCCCTATACTCCACCCAGAGACCTGAGGTCAGCTTACCAGCTCCTGGTGTGCCCAAAGCCAGGCTCAAGACCAGAGGTGAAAGAGCCTTTTCTGTGGTAGTGCCCAGACCATGGAACAGCCTCCCTCTGCCTCTCAGATCTTCGCAGTCTTTAACAAAGTTTAAGACTAGACTAAAAACCCACCTCTTCTCTTTGGCATTTCATTCTAGCTCACAGGTTTTATTGTTTTATTGTTCTTTGCCAGAATAAAGATTGAAGCTGTGTTAGAACTGGCTAGACCTGATGTAGACGGGGTTCGACCTAGTTAAGTAGTCCTGCTTTAGTCCTGGTTACTGCGGCAGAATATATCAACTGAATCAAAATTACATGTGTTGATATACATGTAATTAAACAACTCAAATTACCATTTAAAATTTTGCTTAACCAGGTCAAATCCAGTCTATGTCAGGTCTTAGCCAATTCTAAGCCAGCTCTAAACAAGGTCTAAACCAGGTCTAAATTTCTAAGCCAGAACTAAACAAGGACTAAACCTAAACCAACAACCAAAATGTCTAGCAAACAACAACTTAACCAATAATAACCAAGGTCTAAATCATATCTATGGCGTTTCTTAACCAGGTCTAAACTGGACTCAAGACTACAGCAGGACTAAGCCACACTCCTCCATGCAGTGTGCAGAGCAGCGTGTCAGATGAGAGGCAGTGAGTGAACGGGCCTCTGATGTCACGGGGGCTTTCGGACGTCACTTGCTGCGTGTGTCCGTGTTTGCTCTGGGATTGTGAGCACTATGCCAACTCACAGGATTAAATATAGCACATGGGCAACAGTCCCAGCTGACATGAACAATGCTATGCTATCATTTGAATACCTCAGTGATTATCAGTTATTTTGTTTCCAATAAAATGTAGTTTGAACCCAGGCTGTTATACTAGTTTTGATATACTTCAAAGAATATCATGGAACGGTCCAGTTTTGTTTATTTATCTACTTTCAATACTGTTTTTGTATCAGTTCTTATCTTGGTATATTTTTTGACAAACTTAAGTTTTGTCTGGTGAAAGGAAAAATGAGAGAAGGAAAAAGAAGGTGTGAAATTAAAAGAGCGGGAGAGGTAAAGAAAGAAATAAAGAAAGAAAGAGGGAAGCAGAGAGGGACAGCGAGAGAGAGAAAAAGAGAGGGGAGAGAGGAGGAAGGGTAGGCCTCAGATTCATGAGGACTCAGCCGCCCACACTCCGGACAGCACTGCCAAGATCTGAGCGGACAACAGGGCGCGTGTGTGAGACATTCCTGGGAAAAGTGGATGCCAAGGATCAACCAGGCCCAAGACAGACTGTCCCGTGTAATAAGTGTTACTCAACAACGATGAGCTTACATAAACGCGCATTACAACACTTTGGTCTGGCTTTTGTGTTGATTCTTTTTGTAAGATGCCAAAATATCATAGCATTTTCTCATGGATGTAAAATTACAACTCATGAATGTAATGAGACATGTTTAACTTTTGGAACAGCACTAGAAGTATACAAACAATACAGTAATAACCAGAGGTGAGTAGTACACCATACTTTTATTCTTCTTTAGTCATTTTTAGTTTGAAATGACAACAATCTCACCTGTGAACACTTTCGTGACTGTATCCACTGTGAGTCTACAAGTGTCAAAATCTTTATGTTGACAATATAAAATGATACAGGCAGAGATTATTTTTAGTTTTAAAGTACCACAACTTGATTCAGTGTCAGAACATTAATAGCAGGACTTTCTCATAACAAAATGGTTAATTATTTAAGTGATAGTGATACACTATTTAAAGATAGCAGTAAAAAGTATTTCCTAGCATAATGTGGGCCAATTCATCAAAAAGCCTGAGGAACAAAAATTTTGCCTGAGGGTCACATTTGACCCTAGTTTGGACAACCCTGATATAGTTTTTAAGCAACAACAAAACCTTTTCATTTGTCCAGACTCAGGAAAGAAGTTAGTCCAACTTGTGGCCTCCTGGGGTTTAATTCTGAATTAAACATTAAACAGTATATATTGGATGGTGTTTTGAATGGCTATTAAAGCAGATAAAGATAATGAATTTGATAAATACGGCTTGTAATGACTGACAGGGTGCAACACAATAATTAGTCAGGTTTGTGAAAGCAAAACCACAACTTCCTCCGGAGAGGTGCATAAAACATGGCCCCAGAGCAAACAAGTCTCAAATGTGACAATATAACATTACAAATCTGTCAAACCAAAACAAGTCACGTGGTAATCACATATTTCCTGGAGCACAGATGTTTTTAATTGTGATTTCATTGAAACATCTTCTTTTGGACGACTTGAACCCGCCCAAATAAATGAGGAGAGTTGTGTTAAGAAGAACATCAAACTTAAATTGACCTTATGTATTGCAATTTATGTATATATTAACAGTCTATTTTTGACAAATGAATAACAAATTACAAGACACTACTCCGTTACATTTTACTACAATAAAAGTAACTTATTTCATGAACACTCCTGTCTCCATCCATACTGATAAAAAACAAAATTCTTACAAAATTCTTACATTTTTCATGTTTGATAATTAATAATTAATAATAAAGTTTGATAAGTATTTTAAATTATTATATAGTTTCATAGAGCTGGTTGATGGAGTATCTATACTCATAACAGGCCACCTCACCATAAAACAATTCGTATTTCAAGGCTAGACAGTGTTGTCTATAAGTGTGCCCTGATTTTGACAGTGTTCAAAAACCTGTCTAGTTACACAGCTCAAATGTGACAGCCACTCGTGATTTCAAATTTTCTTGTTTGTCTATGCTCTGAGATAACAAGCCAAAAGTACACAATGTCTCATGGTGAGCCGATAAAGTTTGGCACCACAGCGCCTCTTTCCCTTTTCCCCCAGTCTCAGCCCTGACAGTGGGAGGACTTTAAATGAACGGAGAATGTGAACTACAGTAACAGCAACTATGGTCTTATTGTACACGAGCATTTCAGTATATTCAAATCTCATGTGGAAAAACCTTGAAATGTGTTAAAGATTCACTACAAAATGTTTCTGGCAGAGGGTCTGCCACTAGACACTCCATGGAGATGTTTCTTGTCTTGTCTACAATGTTATACAGTTTGGCATTAAACTATCTCCAAGACATGTCAGGCAAGTGGTACCATTTGGCCAAATCACTATAAGTATAAGTCAGATCTGTGGAGAGGTGACCCAATGTATGAATGCATGTTTTTCAATGTATTTTGAGCAATAAAAATTGCTATGAAAGGAATGTTGGATAGTTACATTTAATGCCATACTTAGGAATATTCAATAGCAATGACATATCCATGGAAACAAGCTGGCAGACCCTCCACCAGCAAAGTTGCATAGAGCACCTTTAAAAGCAGCAACTAATTAAGAATATATTAGTATTTTGTGTACTGGTAGTTTACAGCAATAGGCTACATGACTTTTATCTTCAAATTAAATTTGATGACATAATCTCACATGATGCCTAATGATGTCCTTTGTGTTTACTCCTGGTACAGCTGTGCATTCAGAGTTCAGAAGTGAAAGAGGTGAACCCAATATAACCTTTTCAAACCTGGGTAAATGAAGGACTGAGTTAAAAATGTACTTAAAGCTATAGTATGTAACATTTTTGCCAAAAAATTGACTAAAATAAAATGATGTTTTTTCATTATGCATGTTTTTAATGCATTGAAAAACATGTGTCCCTAGGTGTGAGTGGGCTTGCATCACCACAAACCTGATTTATTTGGCCTGGAAGAGGAAATTTTGTTATTTTGGCAATACTTTTCCACAGTATGGCATAAATCTATCTCCATGAAAAATGTGGGTGGTTTTAACTTTCTATTTTGATGGAATCATGCAATCATAAACATATAATGTTCCAACTACCACTACTAACATTATAGATCTAAAAAGAGTGAATAATTTGGACATTTGTGATTCTTGGTTACAGCCTTACTAGAAGCTGCTAATTCTCCCTCCACCAACTCAGGAGATGAACAAGCTCCGACGTGTTCAATGTGGGCTGTAAAAAGTGGAGAATGACGCGCCGCTCACTAAAAATCATTTTCAAGAGTAATATTAAATACAGGGCTAATAACAGACATAAACATAACTCAAAATCACTGTCATTATTATTAACTACCTGTATAATGTCTAGTGTGATACTGTGTGTATCACATTTTCAGTGCTACTCCAAATCTGGGCAGGTTTTAAGAGTGATATAAATTCACATTTCACATTGTCCCACAATGAGAAAATTGCCATGTTGCAATGCAAAGTACAAGAATTGCAAGCAAATCAAAAATATAATCAATAATTATTAATATAATTCACTTAAAATCTAACCATATAACTAGAATATTTTAATATATTTTGAATAGAGTTAAGATACAAAGGAGTAAACATAATAAAATACAACACTGTAAAAGTAGAGAAAAATTATATGGCTGGGCTACTAAACTATTAAGTGCCACAGGTGTCAAGAACATAGACCATTGTCAAGGCCAATTATAAAGCTCTGTATTGTTTAATAATCAGGAAGTGTGCAGCTAGCATGCTAGCTGGTGTTAGCTTTAGCATGACTGCAAAAGTTGTGAAAAACTCTTATAAACGCTCCACGGTGAATAATTAGGATGCTCAAAATGCTTAAGGTAAGTGGGGAATAACTTTAGACTACTGTATTCAGTTAAAACTGAACTAGTTACATTTCTAACACAGTACATCAGGTACAGTGCCTTTAAACCTAGAGTCAAAATGAAATTTCTCATTCAGTGGTAAATGTTTTTGTCTAATCAGCTACAATATTCTTACATTAGACCTACATAACAACTTCCCCATAGAAGGACTAATAAATATTACTTACTACTCTGGGACAACGGATGGAAATTAGCCTGGCTATAACCCGGTCTGATATAGTAACATGCTTGTCCATTAACATGCACTGTCCGAATCTAATAAATAAATATATAAATAAACTTATTGAATTGGCTATAAGTAACCGTTTGTATTTGAGAGATCTTAGTCCAAGAATCTCTGAAATCAATCTGGCAAACACAAACACTTATGTTAGTTAAAGTCTTCTCAATCACATGTTACAAGTTCTTTTCCAGGTTTTGTCAGTAAAAGTAGACTGTTTACTCTGTTATTATGGGGGAATTACAAGTGTCTCTCATATGAAATTAAATTAGCTGCTGAAGAAAACACAAGGACAAAGTGACAGGTGCTTGTTAACACTGGCCTCTGTTAAATGTATGGCACTTTTGTTGTTGTGCGATTGTTGTGGTGAGAGGAGTGGTGGGAATCACTGCACAGGTTCCTGTGTGCCTTTCCTCATTGTAACAGTAAGACTGTAAACACACACTTTCTATAATGACAGGTCGTCCCAGGCCTTGACCAGGGCGTGTCACAGGCATTAGACCGTGGACTGGTTTTGCACCTGACAAACGCTCAGGAATAAACAGAATGTCAAGCAGCCTGTAGGTTATTTATAACTTAGTAGTAAAAATGCTAATTTATGGTAGACCACAAACAGAAGTCTAATTTAACAGCAGTGTTTCTGTCTTCAGGTGGAGGTAGCTCATGTAGCCAGCTTCATGGATGTGGCTGTTTGTCTACATGAGCTTGTTCCTCGAAGGCCACTCTGCAGTGACTACAGACAGCCATCTAGCTGCAGCTCTGCTCAGAGCCAGAGGAGGATGGCACACTCGCTTCCTTTCATCTCCTTTACAAGCCGCAGCTCGATAATACCACACACTCCAGTGCAGCCTTAAAAGGGTGCGAACACTCAGCGTTTCAGTATGGAGAGCTGTGTTTGCACACAGCCTCAGCATCAGCAGCAGAGCGCAGAGCACTGTGTCTTTAAGCAGTAATCCTCCATCGCAGCAGCATTTGTGCCGTCCATCTAATGGGCGGTTCAGTTTAATGTCCACAAGAGCCGCTGGGAGGTCCTGCTCTATTAAAATCACTGCTGCTCTCAGAGCAGAGCATCAGGCTGCTGCAGACCTTAAATAACAGGCAGCTCAAATTAAAGACATTCTCATTATGCATTTGAAAAGAGGAGGGAGGGGGCACACAGCGGCCACAAAGGGGATAACAATGTTGACATTCCCAACATGTTTCTCTGAGGCACCGCAGCACGACCACAACACACCAAAGAACATGCATGCTGTCCATTCATATTTCATCATGCAGAATAATAATAATCTCCTCCATTACTCTAAACTTTAATATTATATTTGTAATCTGCCTGTGATAAGCTCCATCTCCAGACCTGGCTCTAAAACACTGCACATCCTAACAGCGCCACCATATGAGTCCGTACATATGTTACCAGTGCCCCCTACCAACAGGAAATCACTGTAGCATTCCCATAAAACCTACAGTCAGTTTAAATGAGCTAATTGGTGTTGACAGTGGTATTTTCTGCAGCTTCACTTTACACATTCTTCAGTGGCATGATCCGGCACAGTTTTGTACAGTTTTAGTTAATTGCAGCCTCCAGTCTTTACAGTAAATATAAGATTAGGCTACACTTTTGTCCGTCAACGTGACAGTGGGTTACTCTGGGTGAGGAGGTAACTGTGAAAAGCTTATTTGCAACACTGACTGAGGCTGTTGGTTTTGCAGGCATGTTACAAAGGTTACTGAACAGGCTCCTGCTGCTGCTCTGAGCAAGGAAGCAATGTTGCAATGCTCTTTTCTTACAGAACAATTTGCACCAAAATACAATGGACAAGAAAGGAGAAGTAGTTAGCATGCCTTAGGTGTACTTTTCCTGCCTGCAAAACATACGCTAAGACACGCTTAGAAAAGTCTTACAACATAAACTCTGAAGCAGCTCCCCACATTAGTCAAAGTAGCTGTCAGTCTTATCTATGTGATTGCTAAAACTCATATCACTAGTGTCTAAGGCGCAGGAGGTGGCCCTTTTGTAAACACTGCACTACTCGGCACCCTGTGTTGAACACCACTCACTGAACACAGCTTCAACAAGTTTGTGGAGCTTCTCTATCAGCAGGTCATGGTACACTCAATTAGTGCTATCCATAAGAGTTTAGACATTTGAGAGCTTAAAAATACACCTTTCTTACAGCTTTAGAGTGTTTTCAGCAAGTTTTCACAATGTGCACAAGCAGCACTAAAGTGAAGTTGTGTGAGCATTTGGGGCACATGGAGAGTGGGAGTGTAGCTCGCGTGGGGACTGTGTTTACATGCGTGCACAAAGTGAGAGGCTCCTACCGCTATAAGCGTGTTATTCCTCTGCTCCGTGGAGACAGCGGAGTCCGCCTCTAGCTGCTTGCTCTGGGGCTGTTTGGTGCTCCCCGGGGCAGACTTCTTGGCTCGCTGCTCCAGACTGCGCTGGTACAGACTGACCGTCTCCCGCCGCTCTATCTCCAGCTGCTCGGCGTGCGCTTGCTGATACCGGGTCTCGCAGGTGACGTGGTGCCTTCTGCATCCCTCTATCCGCTGCCTCAGCCGCTCCACCACGGTGCTGTGCTTAGGGATCCCCACCACCGGCCCCGGGGCCACCACGCTGTTGTTCAGGCTGTTGTTGATGCAGATACTGCCGTTTGCTCCGGCAGCGGGGGAGGCAAAGTCCCCCATCTCTGCGCCCAGTGGCGGCTATTTTGGAAGAACTTTTCTCCCCTTCACGCTTCCAGCCTCCACTCTTCCTCCAGCGGACAGCTCCTCTCCACTTCCCCCTCCAAGTGTCCTCCCTGTCCCCGTGTGTCCTCCTGCTCCTCCGCAGGAAAAGGTCTACAGCTAACCGGACAGTGAAGGAAGCACAAGCCGCTGAAGCGAGCAGCAGCCGGGGGTTTAAATGGCTGTGTGCGCTACAGTCATATGTTGAAGCACTGATCAGTCCTGTCTCTATTTTCAAATAAACCGCCCCAAAAACACATTTAACACAGAGCCAGTAAGCCCAGTAGAGCTCCGGAGACGACCCGACAATAACCCGCTGCCACGCCGCGAACTCCGACACAAAACAACAATAACGCAAAGTGTGAGCGTAAAGAGGCAGTCAGCGGTCAGAGGCACTCGCCCTGTCCCGCTGAGGAGCAGCGGAGGCAGCCGCAGCAACAGTCCCCTCTCCGCTCCTCCGCGCGGTCCTCTGAGAAAAAGTTTTGCAGCATGAACCGAACGGGCTCCGGAGTTTCCCAGTGAACTTGCATTTCATATGGTTTTGGTTTGAAAGAAATCCCGGGGAAGATGTTGTTGAGTAGTTGAGAGTAGCACACAGGCGCCCTCGGTAGTCCGATAGAGGCAACAGTGTAAACCCAGACACAGGCGCTAAACGCGGATAGGGAAGCAGTGGCGGAAGTCTGTAGTGAGCGCTGCCGCCTGCCACCATCACAATAATCAGGTCCGCTCCTCCACCATGCCAGCGGAGTGATATCAGGACAGGACAGGAGTAAAAACCAGCTCGGGGCTGTGAGGAGCCCGCTGTGGATACCTGCAAAACCCGGAGTGGAGCCATGCCAGCGGCCAGGCACGTCCCAGCTAGAATCAGGCAATTTACTCAAGGAAATTAAGTCATTATTTAAATGAATCCGCTTCTACAATTACTGTTAAAATATGCACTTAGGGTTAAAATAGGCCCTAAACGACTTAAAGAGAAAGTGAGAGGCCCTACATTGAAATAGAGAGTATGTAGGAGCCAATATCACCAAACATGCTACAGGAGGCATATGTCACAAAAGAAGTTCACATGAATTAAAATTACCTATGTAGACAAACTTGTATCAGTTTAATTATTTACATGTTAAAATTTTTATATCAAGATATGTATGTATAGATGTATAGATCAGAAATCTGAGATTGTACAGCACAGTGAAAATATGAGAACATGTGGGAAAAGAAAATTAGTGAAAATAATGAAATAATAATAATAATAATAATAATAATAATAATAATAATAATAATAATAATAATAATAGGCTAATTAAGGACATGACAATCAGCATTTTGGTTTTCAAAACAGGAACAAAAAAACAAACTTTGTAATTATTCATGAGTTGTTACATGTAATATGTCCCATTTCAAATTACAGCAACATTCGGCCCTATCAGGATCATCTACTGTTCAGATCTGTTCCGATATAACACCCCACTGACAGAGTAACTTCCCCTGCTCACTACAATAAAACTTTAAAACTGTACCATTGACTCTGGCCTATCAACACAGCTCTGCCTCAAAATAATATTTCTCATTTTGGACTGTTTATCAGCATGACAGATCAGTCCTATTCATAAGTTAACGTTACCATGTGGACTATCAGACACTAACATAAATGGTTTGTTGAAACGCAAGAAAATATGTCTACTTCACTCCAATCCAACAATATACTCAATAATCAGCACAGTAGTTCTTCAAAATGTACTTTTACATGAGATCTGTGCTACTTAAAACTCACATTTGCTGCTGACATTTTCAATATAATGGGACTGTGGGTGTTTTTAACTGAATGTTCCTGTGTTATTATGCAATTTTATGCAAATGAGTATTTATATTTGGCATGAAACGTATACGATTATTAGGCTATTAAGTTTTTCATTGGCAGTTTTCATTTCTTAACTTTTGTATACTCTGAAGAAAAAATGAATAATTTAAGAATAAATAGACTCAATTAAATTTAAAAGAAGCTTATTTCAGCTGTAAGAAGAATGTACTTTTAAGTGAGTATATGAGCTTGGTATAATGTAAATTGTGGATACACTTTAACTGATTCAAAAGCACTTGACTGATCTGATCTGACAGTCTTGCAAAAACAGAAACATGCTTAAATTATTACGACTATTTGGCCATTTTCCATTCACCAGACCTGAAGCCACAAAGATTTCCTTTTCTGTGTTTTGTCAAGGATGTGGTGCCGCTCTGTTCATATTTTAGGTTCTGACGATACCTTCACTCGTCCTGGGAAAAATATTAGCTCAAATAACTTTAGTTGTGGCCGTGGATTCTCTGAGACTTCCTCCCGCCATCCAAATGTGTGAGCAGTCACTCCAGTCAATATGGTGAATGAATGACGGCCCCTCTCCACATAGTGGCACTGATACATTGGCTATAGGTTTAAACATTTACATTTATACATGCACACAGACAAGAAATACCATGTAAAGAGGTACATCTGATGTGAGTGATCTGATTTCTTTCTGACCCCTTCTGTGTAGGTTTTGTCAAGGAAAAATAAGTATGTAAGCGTGTAAACACACACAGAAATCAGATCTAATTATTGGGGTTTGTTTTAACACAGTAGTTTAGCTAACAGTTACTGAAATTGTGAGAAATTTTATTTTCAATGAGAAAACATTTTCCTCAGTATCTTCATGTCCTCAAGTGACAATATTATATAATTTAATTATTAATACTGACAGATTAGCAAACTAATTGGTAGTTACACCTTCACATGTCTTTTAAATCATGGACTGAGAATTTTATGAGAAATATGTAGATTCTCCAGGTAAGTCCTGACCAAGCTAGCTCAAGAACTTGAGACTGGTCCCTGGCACTGTACTGTCTTCCACTACTCGTGACAGGTTGACACATGGATGTCATCTCTGATAGGGCAAAACTGTCTATATCTTTTTAATTGCATTCTTTATGATTAATTCTATAAAATGCCTTTTAAAATCCATGACAATATCATTCATTGTCATATTTTCACGTGGCTGCTTTTACAATGTACCTTCTGGCATGTTGGACTAGAACAAATAAAAACTTAAAAAGCTGCTTTGACCTCAGCCACTTCTGGTCACGCATGTATACTGTCTGATTGGTTTTCGAGTGTGTTTCTCTTTGTGTCCACTCATTATTATTACAGTATTGTCTGATGTAACTTTTATCAGTTTGCCTGAACGTTGATGAGTGTTTAAGAATAGCCTCGCCTGTCATGTACATTGTCATTTTAGACACTCTCCCTCACTCTGTTTGGTTTACTATAACTCCTTTTCTTGTTTGCTGTTTTGTGGATGCTAGCACAGCTCTGAATGGGGACTTAAGGGATTTACCAGTGGAGCTGTCAGTCTGTCAAGGTATAACTCACTTACTTTGTCAGATATAACATATCAGAAGCCCAAGATGACAGGTGAGCAGAGCAAGTTTTAATGTTGATGGATATTCTATAAGGCACTTTGATCATTAAATATTATTATAGACTATTTTAAACATTTAGTTCTGCACAGAAATAAACAATAAAATGTACTTTAACTCAAACATTTATATATCGCTAATAGGGTTTGGACAATAACTTTCAAGATATACAGCATTGGAACGCAACAAAGTAAAAGTAGTAATTTGTACTTAAGTACAAATTTTAGATGTCTGTACTTTACTTAAGTACATTTTTAAAATTGGATACTTCTTACTTTGACTTCACTACATTTGAGAGCAGGTATCTGCATTTTCTAGTACGCTACACTATTTTTAACAGGACTGAAAAGTAAAGGTATTTTTAATTATTGTTTGAGACATGCTGAAAAGGCTGAGGGGTTTATTTTTAACATGTTCATAATTTGAGCAAACAAAAATATAGAAATCAAAACAGCTGGAAAAAATAAGATTGATTCAATTGAATAAAAGTCAGCACAAATCTGTATCAAAACCACTACATTTGAAGCCTTATAAGATCTCTTAAGATCTCTTTACTTCTTAAAAACTTTCCCCTTAAAAACAATTTGAGTAACTTTGCATCACATTCGCTCTTCAAGTGTCTGTATGACCATGGCGTGAAGTTGACATCACTGCTTACGCCACCACTATCACAGACTGGAGATTGCATACGTGTTAATGACGATAATATTTCTGGCAGTGATTTCTTGTAGCTTCAGAAAACAATAAAGACATAAGTGTAGCTTTGTATCATTTAAATAATAAAAAGTCCCATTAGACGCATGTTGTGTGGTTGTTGCTGGTGACTTGCTGCTACCCAGTCTGGCTCAGTGCTTCAGGAATGATAGGAATGTTGTTTTACGCACCTTCACACTCCTGCATACACAACACACAACACACAAAACACACACGCACTTACTTCACACTCCTGCATACACAACACACACACACTTACTCACTTTTCCAATTCTGTCACAGTCCATCCGGTTCAGCCCTCTGTATGCTGACAGAAGTTAAATGTCCAGTGTCTTCAAAATCAAACTGGTGAGTAAAAATCTCTACACAAAAATACAAACACATCATACATAGGTTTACAGTAGGAGTGGGAGATATGGCATGTTTTCATATTATAACTTTCTTTTTTTTTCTTTTTAACTTAGCCTATCTGATCATAATTTATACCTTAAGCATTTCTTCATCCTAGTCCATCACTGTTAAATCAGCTTGTCAATCACTCAGAGCTTGATGGAGTTTGTGTGGGCAACAGTAGCTCAGTTTGTAGAGTATTTTTGTCCACTGATCCAAAAGTTGGGGGTTCGAACAGGTTGGTGATGTGATTCCAGCTCCTATGGATGAATGCTGTCGTTGTGTCTTTGGGCAAAACACTTAACCCACCTTCCCCCAGTGTCTGTGTACACTGGTGTATGAATGTGTTTGTGAATGGGTGAGTGGTTCCTTGAGGTAAAGTACTTTGGTTGCCTTGAAGGTGGAAAAGTGCTATATAAATATGTGATGTTTTATTATTTACCATCAGGAGGAGGAAGTATATAAAAGCCATGTGCAAAACAGCACTGAATCATTATCCCTAAACTGCCAGACCAGAGCATGCTTAATTATTTTTGGTCTTCACATCCACCTGTAGCTTACATACAATTTGATTTGTTTTTATTTGTAGTTGAGGAAGTATTTTAACTACGTCAAAGAATTGTTGTGGAATTTCTAATGGTCAAAAAGTCTTAAAGATATAAAAATCAACAGAGAAGTTGTCTTGAATCAAAGGTCTGGTTTATTGAATCAACTGTGCACAATTGTTATTGGTGAGTCCAAAAGCAGGTTTTTAGTACAATAAAGCAGTTTGTTTTATCTGGGTCAAGTATAAACCTTTCACAATAACACATTTTTAAGTGTGATATATTGCTGAAGTAAATATAGACACCCCCCCCCAAAATAAATAAATAAATAAATATATATATATATATATATATATATATATATATATATATATATATATATATATATATATATATATATAGTTCCATCTGCAACATATTGAACGATAAATCAATATAGTATTTATAGTGACAGACCTTGTCAAGTATTGCATTCATTCATGAAGTTGTATGTGCACAGCTGAAAGAAAAACAAAGCTCATGTTAATATTGATATAGTTTTAAAAGGCTTGTGTGGCTACTCCTCCAGTTAGGTACTCCCAGGATCCTTCTTCCAAATCTGATATTTGAAGATACATTTCCACATGGAGACATAAATTAACCTTCAAACTATGAAGTACTTGTACATTTAATTATTATTTCCATTCTATCAACTGCTTGAGCCAGCTACTTGGTTAAGAATATTTGTGTAAATACATATTTTGTTAATGAAGATCTTAACACTACTTTTGGATGTTTATTGATCATATATTTTCCTATATTTAAATTGGTCAAAATCTATAAGGTAACAGCTCCAAATTAAAAAATGTATCCATTGTTGTCTCAAAGAAGGCTGAGGTGGCTGTCAGTTGGGTTCAGTTGCTCACAATTTCACCTGTGGAAGGACAAGAATTTACATAAAACAACTCGACTTGAGAATTTACTGCAAAGATGTAAAAGTCGATAGAGCAAATACCAATTGTTATTTCTGTTATGCAGGAGGTGAAATGGGCTACAGATTTAAACCAAACGGCAGAGTGAAAAACCTAATTTGGACGTCCGCCTCCTCTACACCGACACCACACGTTTCCTAAGCTTCCTCTAAACTCACCACACGACTTCCTCTGTGTTTTTAACCAGAGACATAAACATATTACACAAACCGCTCAGTTGAACTTAAGAGTTATCATTCAACCTGATGTAATGTTGTTCTTGTGCCATATGCTAATAACCAAATGCTGGAGTTTCATTTTGTCCATAGAATATCAAAATCAACAAAAAAAATCGATGTCATAAATGTTGTTTTGAAGATATACAAAATGTGAATATTGAGTATATTGTTTCATGAGAAAGAATCAGCAAAAAGAGCTGATTAAAACTGAAACTGAAAAAAAAATGTAACTTTCAGAAGTGATTGCTCTGCACTTTTGTGGGTCATTTCACAAGACCTCAACTAAGACATGTTTTAACCCATTTCTGTTCGATTGATTTTATATAGGAGCGCATATTATTATCATGATCCTTTTGTGTTGAATTTGATGCATAGTCCTCCTAACCTCAACTTATTCTAATATAATATAAGTTGTTTTTAGTTACAGCTCATACCCAGAATTAGACTGGACACATAAGACACAGCAAAATCAAACAGTGGTTAAAATCTTAATTGGCTGTAACTTTTGAAAAACAATAGCCAACAACCAATGAGCCAGTGTAAGTGAAGCTTTAAACATGTGACCTGTCAAATCAAAGCACAAATACTGAACATTACCTTCAACCGCCTGGCTCCGGATTGGCTCTTTGGTTGCCATGTTACTCGTGGTCGAAGCTCCAAATAGAGAACTTGGCTCCAAATTCACCCATATAACTGTTAGCCTCGATGAGCTTCATTTGACTGGAGCCGAACGCTATGGGTAACGTCACACTCACTTAGTCCACTTCTTTATACAGTTTATGCATTTGACCCATCCTTTGATGTTTCTAAGACAACCATAGTGCAATGCCTAGGCAGAATTAAGTGGAAGATTATGTTATTGTGCATGCTTTAGATTGATGGAGTAACACTTGATGGCTATTGATAATACATTTATAACAGTAAGTAAGACTTTAGATTTAAAGGTGTACTACATAACTTTTCTTGTGGGAGTCAGTCACCTGCTTGTCTCTATGGTGATGATATTGCTTAGCCTGAAATGTGCTACTGTCTTGCGCTCATTCAGTTACAAACAAGTGTTTATACATTTAATTTATACATTTAATGCCATACAGTGAAACATTCTGAGCAAACATCTCCATGGAGACAAGCAGTTGGCAGACACTGTGACTGCGTCTTGAAGAAACAGCCTTCCCTGAGATGACCCTAACGTGCACTGCAGGATCTGATCATTTGGGCCTCTCTGTGGAGTGGATGGTGGGGTTGCCCAAATGTTGCACAAGACCCTCTGAATATTTCATGTTTTGTGTGGTGCCTCCGACAGTGGGATAAAGACAGAAACATGGGGCTGATGTATTGATGAGGCTGAGGGAGAGCAGAGGGCAGGACCGAAAGCACGGATGAATGATGGAATAGAGAGAGGGAGAGAGGGAGTGAGAGACAGAGAAAGGGAGAGATAGAGCGAGGAAGGGGGAGGGAAAGAGGCTTGCGTCATGGTGCGATGATGGAACAGGAAGTACATTGGAAGCAACACAAACTACACAACAAATTAACAATTTCCCTTATGATACAAACACTTATAATCAACAGCACATCCCTGTAGGGCAACTATGATTCCTTGTTGTTCACTGTTGGAATATGAAGAGCCTATGTGTATTGAGTGTCCCATACATGTGAACTCTTGAATCCTGCCATCTCCATATTATAGACCTAATAAGATCATGAAGATTTATAGCAAAAATTTGTAGTGTACTAGTTTCAGCTCTCAATCCAGGAAAAAAAAGTCATTAAAGTAAAAAAAAAAAAAATCATTAAAGTCCGCCACACACTACAGGAGAATTTGCCTGATTTAGGACACAATTTGCAATTTTAATCCTCTACACTCCTCATGTGTGGTGTCAGTGCGACTCTGGGCTACTCTGTCATATATGTTATTTTAATAGATCCACAGTCATATTGTAACCACAAAACATCACCACAGCAACAGTCAATAAAATACAGCATCAAGAACAGACCAAGGGATGTCTTTTCAGCCTTCTGTGAATTAAAATCATTTATCTGAACTGTTGCACCAGATTTCACAAAAAAATAATAACAGAGTTTTGAGTTGCATCTAAACTAGAAGGGCAATGCTCTGATATTTTGAACACTTTATAGTCTCAAACAGAATCACTTTACAGTAGACAGAAAACGCGAGGTGCTCTATTTTCAATTGCCATGTCTTTGAATCCATGAAACATCTACTTGAAACTATCTGTTAGTCTGCAAATTGTTATGATAGAGTGAAAAGTTTGTTGATATGTTTTTCTCTCTATGCAGATAGCGAAGAAATTAAATCAAGAATGCTGAACACCAGTATTTGTAGAAATGAATTGGCTTATGTTTTACATGAATTGCTTTTTTTAAATATACTAATATGATTATTGAAATATGTAGGATCTTGCATCAAAGTCCATATTTCCATAGGTTAGGTTAGAACTGTTTATAATATAGCAATAGATTTTTCAGATTTTCCTCCACTTCACTCTGCTGTTGTGGACCAGCCTTGTCTTTTATATGTCGTTATGATGACTGCCGTTCTCATTTTCTCTCTGATGTCTCTTCACGTTGCACATGGCCTCTTGGGAAATGTAGTGGAAGATTTAGAAAAATGTTTCTCTCATAAATCTGGGATACTACTCTGAAAGCTTCCCTTGTTTGACGTGGGAGTGGATCTTGTGAATAAACAAGACGGATATTACAAAACCAACACAGCCATCTTAGGTCTTACATATAATTAATTGTTTCATGCAGACATTACAGTAGTGTTTGTTTCCTGTGTTGGGATGTCCTGTCAGAACCTGGACAGAGTAAGCACTGAACTAGGTTCATACAGAGTTGGTCTCATTGTATTTTGTATAATTATTGTGTTTAGTATTTTCAAAAAGCAAAGAGTAATTTCTTTATTGCTACAGTACACTTTCAAGAAGTTTAAGTTGTTCACATTCACTTGGGAAGAAACTTCATTCCAAAATGAGTAAATTGCTGTATCAGAATGTTTTGTTATACAATATATTTGCAATTTAATAGAGTCAAACTGTAAAAAGGCATGGACAACATTGCAGTATCAAGCGATTGGGAAAAAGAAACATGAGAAACTAGAGAAATACCAGGGCCTCAAAGAAAAGCTGGAGAAGGCCTGGAAGTGTCAGTGGTGTCCGTGGTCATCAGAGCACTTGGGTCAGTGGCCTCCAAATTGGGGGAAACATGAGGCATCACAATCTCATGTGTGTGTGTGTGTGTGTGTGTGTGTGTGTGTGTGTGTGGGGGTGTGTGTGTGTGTGTGTGTGTGTGTATATATATATATATATATATATATATATATATATAGCCACTTTAGTTATATAGCACAATTAAAGAATTAAAGACAACAAAGTTGTACCAAGGTTCTTCACAGTAGCACTAGTTAAAAGCCAGACATGTGAGTCTTTAATAATGTTTTTAAATGATCAATAGATGTGGCATTTTTTTACATAAAGACCCTATCACCTTTGGTTTAGAGACGATGATGGAGGAATGCTCAGTAAGTGCTGTGAGGTTGATCTGAGGGCCCGAGAGACTGAGTAAGCAACCAGGGGATCAGACAAGTGACCTGGGGCAGCATCATGATAAGCTTTGAAAACAAATAGTAAAATTTTAAATCTATTCTAAATTTCACTGGCAGCTGATGGAGTTGAGCTAAAACTAGGGTGATATGGTCTCTTTGTTTAGTACCCTGCCTGTTAGAAACCTGGGAAACCTGCCATAGATATCAGTGATTTTTTTCAAAATAAAACAGGGCAACAGGGGTCACAGGCAAATCCGTGCGTTCTCACCTAAATGCATTATATACATTTAATCATTTATGTAGATTTTTGCACCTCAATCATCTCTCAAGCCATCCACTTTTAACTATATTCTGTCTTATCTCCTCCACAGCAGCAGAACTAAAAGCCTCCTCAGCCGATCACTCTCTTCCTCTTCCTCACCAAGGTGTCAATGCCAAATGGAGCAATAGATAGCAAAATAAATAATCAAATAATACCTTAGCATGTTTATTTTGAATTCAAAGGCTTATTTAACTTAATAAGTTTAATTTGTGGTTTATTACCGGCATATTAACAGGAGAAGAATATAAAAGAAGAAGAGCTGAAGGTACACTGGGAGATTGAGGGGGTGGACTGTTAATGACTGTAAAAAAGACAGTGAAAAATCATCATCAACACACACTTGCATGCACAAACACATGTCATGATCACAAAGGATGCTGGGTAATTATGCAAATGAGGTATTAATTAGATGCATATGCCCTTTCTCATTAACCACAACTTATTTCCTTTCAAAATGTGGAAATAACACTGACACTAATAGAAGACTTACAGACCTAGTGCCCAATTTTTTTCCAATGTGTTTCCCATGTATAACTAATTTGTCTTGTACAGATATATTGTATAAGCAGCTCTTAAGGTCAAAATAAGTGAGCTTTGTGCTGTCTGCATCTAATTAGAAAGCTTTTTATTGTCAGGTAGAGAAGTGCACGTTAGCATGCTACATGTTGTTAGCTTTACCATCACCGTTCTGGCCTCTGAAAGTTGTGAAAAATGCTTATAAAGTTATTGTGGTGAACAATTGGGATGCTGAGAATGCATAAGGTAAGTGAGGAATAACTTTGGACCACTACAAATGGTTTGAAATGAACTAGTTATGTTTTTTAAGACAGTACAGTATCTTAAGACAATAAATTGTATGTCCAGAAGTACAGTAGCCATAGGGCATACTAACAGCAGATATGCCCATCCCCCATTGACACAAATATAAACACAGACTTGCTTTATTTGCATATGAGATTGGTACAGGAATGGGCTCATGGAAACTGTGGCGATTACACAGCTGCCTTCAACAACAAGGTCTGGGGCATCCCAAACATGGAAAACAAACATGCTCCGAGAAAAACTGTAATCATGTCGGAAGAGTATACAGTCAAACTCATTTACAAATCTTCAGTCATCCAAAAAACTAACAAAATAGTTCTTTGAAGTTGGTTTTGTTTTTGAAATTCATGCTTTCCTAAATCTATAAATGAATCAGGGTATGTAAAATTGGCTACTATTAATTTTGTATTGACCCATTGAACTATTTATAGCTGCACAAACTGTTCATAATTCACATGCAAAATTAGGTTCACACTTCCTTGAGAAAACACCAATATATTTTTATATATATATCCATGATAAAAGTGCAAATTTCAGTAAAGATGCTAGTGGTGGATAATTCATAATTAAAGAATAAGATATGTATGTATTGGTATGTTACATGTTTACTTTTATTTATGCTAGTTACTTTAGACCTACTTCTACTTACTTTTAAAGGTCCTGTCTTACACAAAGTGGAGTCTTTAGAGCTTAAAGTCATGGCATAATGCTGTTACCTCATCAAAAACATAACTGGAGTTGTGTTTTGTTTGATTCACATATGTTTGAGTATACTTGTTTAATTATTCCGTCTGGATTTACAAAGCTCAAAATGCTTGGTTACACCTTGTGATATCATGTAGTTGTAGTTAGTTAATACTCCTACCTTTTTACCTTTAGAGCTGTAGAGATTGGCAATTCCAGGGCTGAAATCATCCAAATGTTTCTAGCGAAGATGTGTGGAGTCTAAAAACACAGTGTTGTATTTTCTGTGTTACCTCATGACATCACAAGGTGTGTTCTGTTTGAGAGAAGAACTCAGCCTAAATATGCAGGGTTTGTGTGTTAAACACGTGTGAATGAAACAAAACATCCAGGTATGTTTGAAATGAGGGAACAAAATATTGGGCCTTTAAATAAGTATTTAAACTAACACACTATTACATACAATTTAACCAATATCAATACATCTCACTAGTTTTCTGGTTCATTTTTCTCACTACCCTTAATAATTACATTTTTATGCTATCTATTCCTCCGACATCCAATGTAAACAAACAGTGACACATAACAATAACAGCTTGGTGTCTAAAAATAGTCTTTAATAAGTGTTTATGACTTCATGGGAGCGTTTATGGCGGTGTGACTGCACTTAGACCAAGTGTGTCCACACTACTCCACCACACAACACAACAAACACACATGTTGCGTTTCCATGCTTTTTGGGGACATTACATTGACTTACATTAATTTCCTGGAGACTGAGCCTAACCTTAACCATAGTCACTATACTTGCCTATCCTTAACTTAAACCCTAAACTTAACCTTATTTAATCCATGTTTGAACTAGAGCAGAAAGTAATGATTATATATAGTTGATTAGTAGGTGATAAATTTTTTGATAATTTCATTCATTCAGAGAGTGAGAGTTGAGAGTTTTCACTTTTTTGATCAAGTAAAGGTTGAAATATGGTGACTGAAGGTTTCTAGAATCAAGAACATTTATGAATAAAGCATATTATGGATGTCAATCAGAAATTGTTTATTCTTTTCAGACATTTTGATGTAATAATACTGCTGTCTTTGTTAAAAAAAAAAAAAAAAAGCATCTTTTCATATGTTGTGGAGTCTGTATAGTCCAGATAATGATTACCGTTATAAAAATACAACTATGATTATTTTGTGGTCACAATTAGCCGATTAATCATTGCGGCCCTAATTTGAACTTTAAAATGTGTTTATGATCAAATAATAATAGAGAAGTATTTACACCATGGGGACCTGACTTTCATCCTCATAAGTAAGGCAGGTCCCCGAGATATCACTGTACAGATTTTAGTTCCCACAATGTGATAAATACCTGCCCACACACAGGTCTTTCTTTATATATTACACAGGTGGACCTAGCTCAACATCCTTTAATTGCTGTTATTGACCACAGCCTTTGCTCTGTCATAATGACGCAAGCCAGGTCAACAGTATTATGTTCCTACGAAAAGGAAAACAGAAGGAAAAATGAAGGAAAACAAATATATTTCATAAAAAAGCTACAGGAGTTGAGATGGAAACCAACACATTATCTTCCTCTGGCCTCATCTAGTGGTCGGTTGATGTATTACACACGAATTAGTCTCATGTTGATTGTGTCCACAGTGAGTTTGTTCTCGTGCTGAATTTTGTGAGACAGATATTTAACAAGTGAGATATGGCAGTCTACCTTTGCAAATGGGCTATAATAAATGATGAGAGAGGCCCTCAATAGATTGCCCTGGAATGTGGTAGCAGTCTACATGTTAAAATATAGCCTATTGATAAAAGAATTCCGAGTTGTCCAAATAAGCATAATTGCATAACTGTGCATAATTGTTTTGGCCATTTGATCAACTGTAGGCTTGTATTTGCATTTGTTAGGACAAAACGACTACAACGTAATAACAGGCTATTAACAGGCTATGATTATCTTTTCATTGTTATGGCCATATAAGCACCATGCTTAAATATGTTTGTGAAATGTATCCTCCCCAATTACCTCCTCACGTTATGGCACAGTTGTTTACGCACAGTTCTGGTGACATAAAAACTAATGTATTACTAAATAAGATAGTTAGATAGCCTTCATCTGATCCCTGTGATTCCCTTTTCCTTCAGAAGCGTGTCCTGGCTTCCCTCGCTCGGAGCTCAGACACCGACCGCGCGTGTGTGCTCTGGCGGAGGCAGGAAGAGCCGACTCCGGAGCAGAGGAGAGCGCAGAGGGGCATGTTTTGTGGAGATGTAAACTACACTGGAGCTTTCATGGCTCTCTGCAAAACCTGGACTGGATTAAACCTTGGGATCAGGAGCGAACAACCGTACAGGGGCTGGTGAATATTTAGTGCAATTCACAGCTGAAGTGTCCAGAGGGCTCGACCGCAGACACACACTCACGTTCAGTTGTAAAACGATCAGGTGACGTAGAGAATATGTTATATTTGGACGCTTGTTCCTCTTTCCATGTTATAAGCGGCAGCTGCAAATGAAGTGTAGTTTTATAGCCTACATAGGCTATTTGGAAATGTTTTGACTAATTGACTAATGAAAGCTGTGATTGGAAAAACCTATAGCTTATAGAATTATACCAGTGAAGTACAGAAATCTATGTTATGTTTTTTACCAGAGGTTCATGTTACCTATGCAACCTGCATGTTGCTTTCCCTAGAATGTTCCACAGTGTATCAAATGTAGGCATCTATCTCCATGGAGACAAGCAGTTGATGGCATCAGATCAGCTTACAAGTTTGATGTGTAGGAGAGGATACCCCACTCACAGTAATGGGCTTCCACATCCAGGGCCGGCCCTAGCCTTTCGGGGGCCCTAAGCTGAATTTGGCCTCGGGGCCCTTTCCACTTCAGTGCCACATATTTGACAACAGTAAAACATTATCACAACCACTTATAAAAAAGACTGCAAATTCTAGAGGCTCACAACAGCAATAACCACAAGTATGACAGTATAAAAACATGTAAGGAAGGGGGGTCTGCCAAAGAAAAAAAAAAAAAAAGAAAAATTTACAACATTTCCTTACATTTTTCAATTCTTTACGTCATACATGCAGGTTTGAATAGCATAGCCGAACGATGTACTTAAGCAAGGGTACACTTACTTCAAAATCATATCACTAAAGAAGTACAAAGTAGTGATCCAAGCTAAGAGTTGCATAAGAGAAACAGCCTGGACATAACATCCGATTTATAATCATCAGATCATTTGACTGAACATTAAATAAGAGAGGATTTTAGATCACATTATTTTTATGTTTATTGTCAGGCTTTGGATGCTGCCATTTCACCGAAATGCGCATATTAATGAGTAGGGATGCAGCAATACATACCAGTATAGGGTGCCAGTACCCGTACTCGTCAATGGGCTGCCGATACTAAGAGCCGATATCACTGTAGCTTCCTCTTTTTTGACTCACAGTCATCTCTCCACAGAGCTGAGCTCAAAGATAAAGATGCACATTGTTCTGCACATTAAGCGCAGCTGTAATCATATGTGACTGTCACATGAAATATACAAATATTTTGGACTCTAAAGGTTTTTATAGTTCACAGAGGACACCAGCGCAGTACTTGTGTTTACAATAGTAGCATGCTAACGTTGCTAAGTGGGACTGGCAATTACTTACTTGCGCATGCATTGTAACTTATTATAATTGACAAACAATTTGGCAACTGAATAGAGTGGGTTTGGAGTTTTTAAAAGAGGTATAGCATGTCGATATTGGTCACAGTGTGGTCGTGTTAAAAGTAACACAACACTCACTGTTATGCTAACAGTGGCGCGTTAGCAGTTAGCGCATTCTAAGATGAAAAAGTAGGCAACACTATAAAAATCCTATGAAATTAATTGGTTGTATCACTTTAATCGAACACCAGTTAAAAATGTCTGGAAACGGTATTTTTTACTCAGTATCATACTCGTTTTGCAAAAAGTGATATTGGTGCATTCTTATATGAACATTTACAAGGCGCTCAGGAGTCGTTCACAGGTCGTACTTTCGTCCAGCAGATGTAACAGAGAGGTTACATCATCGAATGGTTTAGAGATGAAAGGGCAGGCCACAACCAAAAACAGCTAGTGTAATAAACTCACCTGCTGTCCTCTGCCGCTCTGAGGTGTGTCCTGTCTGCACAATTATACACGTCCATCGTCACTGTTTTATCTGCAGGTCCAATGGTGTAAAATGGGACATATTTCGAGTCTTCTCTAAAACGTCTCTCTTTCCTCAAAATGATCTTCCTCTGGGCTCTTCATGTAGTTTAGATAAACTTAACTTCAATAACTTTTGGTCTTTCAGTTTGTCAAACACCCATTCAAATGTCCCTCTGCTGCCTCAGTGCAGCCAGAGGCCCCTGGAGGGGAGGGGTCCTTCACACCGGTGTAAACACGTAGCTGTCCACACCACTGCCTGATTTAAAAAAATGTAGACAGCAAAAAACTAGTTACTGGAAATAAAACACACTTAACCGTTTAAGACGGATATGTAGACTAGTATAAACACTCGAGCGCTATTTAGTTTACAGAAAAAAACTTTCAAATCATAATTTTCTATGCAGTTGCTTCGTCTCAGACTGGGGCTGGCCCTGTCCACATCATGTAGCTCCGCTCCTCTGTGCCACGACCACCGCAGCCAGTGCGCACCTGTTGAATGCATGTTTTTCACGGCATTTTGTAAGCCACAAAAAAAACTCTAATTGAATAAATGTAAGATAGTATAACGACATTGTGAATACATTCAAACCTCTCCACGAAGAAACCATTGTAGACCACCACCAGAAAGTTAGGCCTACATAGTGCAACTAGTACCTAGAAATTCTGGTTATGTGGCGCCTGGTATTGCTGAAGTGGGAGCGGAAAAGTCATAGATTTTCCTACTATTTAGATATTCATTTATATAAATGCCTAATGGTCTCTCTGTCTCTCTTCCTCTCTCTGTCTCTCTTTCTCTCTCTCTCTCTCTCTCTCTCTCTCTCTCTCTCTCTCTCTCTCTCTCTCTTTCTGTCTCTCTTTCTTTCTCTGTCTGTCTCTCTCTCTTTCTCCCTGTCTCTCACTCTCTCTCTCTTACTCTCTCTCTGTCTCTCTCTCTGTCTGTCTGTCTGTCTCTCTCTCTCTCTTTCTCTCTGTCTCTCACTCTCTCTCTCTGTCTCTCTTTCTCTCTGTCTTTCTTTCTCTGTCTCTCTCTGTCTCGCTTTCTCTCTCTCTCTGTCTGTGTGTCTCTCTCTTTCTCTCACTCTCTCTCTCTCTCTGTCTCTCTTTCTCTCTTGTCTTTCTTTCTCTGTCTCTCTTTCTCTGTCTCGCTTTCTCTCTCTCTCTCTCTGTCTTTCTCTCTCTCTCTCTCTCTGTCTGTCTGTCTCTCTCTGTCTCTCACTCTCTCTGTCTGCCTCCCCCTCTCTCTTTCTGTGTGTGGCGAGTATACACTGGCAGAGGCCTGTTGCCAAAGTGGGCATGTGGTTTGTGGTCTATCACCGGGCAGAGGAGAGACAAAACAGGCACATAAATACACCCTCCATTGTTTTCTCTAATATTGCATACTTGAATAGTGATAGTAGTATTATTAGCAATAATGTGACTAGGGGTATTTGGCACAGGTTCTTACCAAGCACAGCTTGTTTCCAATAAGTCTGAAGCAGAAATCCACCAATCACTTTAAAACACTGTGAATTCCTTTGTCAAATGTGCAGCTGCTGAATTGCTAAGTAATCAACAAATCTCAGTGCACCTACCTGTTTGGTCAGTATGTATTGTCTGCTTAAGTGTGCTTCCACACACAACTTGACATTCAGCTGGTCATATTGTTTGGGCTGACCGGTTGAATATATTTCAAACAAATACAGTCAAGAATTCACGTTTCTTTGGACATTCACCACTTTACCCATAGAGTCTGTTGTTAAACTGTTATACAGAGTAACACATTTTTAGTAGCCTACTTTATAAACATTAACAAAGATCTAATTGGCTATTAGTTTAACTATTAAAAAGCAAATAGAGTCCTGCCACATTTTTGTATGTAGGCTACATTTCCTCTAAGCCAAATAGAGCCTACAGATTTGGACTTTTGAACTTGCAATGTCAAATAGTGACCACTAGAGGGCAGACGGTTCCCCCACATAAGAAATTGTACAGAGTAATAACAAACTTTACTGATCCACAACGCTACTTCTGTGGACACTCAAAATACAATAAAAATCATTTGCAGTGAAATGTTTTAAGCTGACAGAAGAGTAGGCTAAAATATATATAAATAGGGCAGTTATCTAGTCAAGGAGCATCAAGGATATCATCAAAACCTTCTGTCAGTCACCACCCCACGCAACAAGTTAATATGTGACCACGTGTAAAATATTATGGCCTCCCTTTCACTTTACGCTTAAACTTTGACCCTGTAGACTCCCTGCAGCGAAGGTGGAGGTGTGTGCGTGTCTTTGGGTTTAGTCTCGGGCCGTCTCCAATGGCAACCCCCGTTTGACATGACAGAAACGTAACCTGAGTCGGCCGTCAGGTAAAGCAGGACAGGTAACCAAAGCTCGAGTCATGCACACACAGACAGAGACAGGTGTGTGCGAGGGACGAGCCCAGACAGACAAAAGGAAATAGAAGATCATAAAAAACGAGGATATCGGAGGAACGTGAATCACAAACTAAACACACAACTTGAAACTAGGTCTACACGAGGACAAGGCGACACCAGCCGGAACAATGGAGAGTGATGAAGAGGATGGCACGTTCACGAACATCTCTCTGACAGACGATACAGGTAAAGAAACAACTTATAATCTTTAATGAAAATGAAAACTAATACAAGAATCTTAGCCTGTTATTTAGGCTAGTGTACACCTATGGCCTAATAAGAGACTGATGTTTTCAGGTAAATAAATGTAGACTACAGCCTACTCACATTTGCCAAGTAGGCCTAGATATTTCTATAATCTGGCATTGCAATTATTTTACATAGTTAGGATGTTTTATATTACATTGTATCTAGGCTAGATCTTGTTGATTAACAGAATAATCATGCAACATTTTCATTCCAGGCCATGCACAACTCAAGTGACAAACTGAACTGAGTAAACAATTGTAAACTGTCATGTGAGAGTGAGCATTTTATGGCCCTGTTTAAAGGAACATATTCAACATGTGCATTTCTTTTTTCCATTCCCTATTTTTTATTCAGAACAAAAAGCAAATACACAACTAACGACCCCATAACAAACATTTACATGAACAGTGGATAAGGATAGACTTGGAGAGGATTTAAAAGTGTACTATGTAATATTTCTGGCGAGGGTCTGCAAGGCCTACTTGTTTTGCCACCATGAAAATGTTATTGTTTTGCCTGGAATGTTCCATAGTATGGCATTTATCTAATAAACCTTGAGAAACATGCTTTTTTTTGTCAGCCTGATCTTCTCTCCACAGACCTGACCTGTAACCTGGCCTGTTGGCACCATGCACTTTCCTCCATGTAGATAATTTTAATGTCATACTGTGGAACATTCCAGGCAAAGTAGTAACATCAAAACAAGCAAGTATGGTGACCGCCTGTCTCTTCTCTTGGTTGCTCTGTACACCCATTTACTGCACTGTGTTACTGCAGTTATAGGCTATGCCCCCATGCTCTACCAAATTTAACATAGGCCTAACCCCTAACCCTCTACAATTTCAGGTGGTCACCCTACAAGCAAGACCACCAAAAAAACATAGTACACCTTTAACTGCCATAAATAGGCCTATATTAATGTGAAAAACTATTTGGCTGCCGCTTCATTGTTAATGACTCTCCAGCACCCCCTATCTGCTGGAGTGTTCACTACAGTTCAGTGATGATGACGAGGTGGATGTAGCGTACAGTCTCGTCTCCATCATCAGCTGTATTTTGGACACTTTCCCGCTTTTTATCGCCTTATTATACTCCAATATACGGAGACAGTCCTTCATTCGTGTGGTGAGTGGATGTCGTCCTGTACTAGTTTGTCGTTCTCCTACAAATTGTGATTGATTGATTTGTTGTCGTGGCAAAGTTGGACGCTGATGTTAGCAGTAAACGCTAGCTGCTGCAACACCCATTTTAATATCAGAACTCAGCATCTTCGTATTATCACAAGAATATATATTTTGCGTGATAAGATTTGTTTGTACAGTGACAGGTGAATGTTAAATCGTCTCCTCTGATGCAGATTTACACAGACCTAGTTATTGTGCCAAGGCAGCTAGCTAGCTAACTTAGCTAATGTTTACAGGCTAATAACATGAGACACGACTGGTTAGCTTTGTAGGTGAGTACGAGATTTGTTAAGCCCGCGTTTATTTGTACTTCTCATATCTAAGCTCTTGTTAAACGTAAAACACATGCGTATCTTGTCTCTGAATGTAGAGATGTCTGCTAAAGCCACACAAATGTCTTCTAGTGTATGAAGTGTATTGACGGACTGATGTACCAGGCCCTTCTTGTGCACCATTGATTCAAAGCTGTGTGGGGTGGGGTGTCCAGTCTGTAGACACAACAATTATAAACAGCTGTCTGTATACAACTATGTGTGGTCATTTAAAATCAAATCAAATATAATGTAATGTTTTTAATGGAGTTACATAGAATTACTTCAAGACACAAAAATGTTTTAACTTTACTACTTTCATTACTTCTATATATTTGTGACAATACTACAAGTAAAGTACTTTTTTTTAAACTCTTTTTTGTTCAGCTTGTTGGTTGTGCATCTGTAAAACCAACTTCTCTTCCTCTTTCAGTGGACAGTGGACCTGCAGCCCTGTATACTAAACCAGAGACCGAGCTCTTCATCATGAACTGTGACATAGATGGTATGTTTGATTATTATCATTGTCTGATGCAAAAGAGTTCAAAATTTAATTTGTACTCACATATATAAATATGTTTCAGGAGATCTGGAAAACCAGGCAGAGATGGAGGAGAAGACCAGGTTAATAAATCAAGTGTTGGAGCTGCAACACACGCTGGAAGGTATGGAGGATCACACTGACTTTCTTGTTATCTTATAAAAAATACAGTTACAAGAATACATGGAAAGAAAATATGTCATTTACAATATCTCAACTTTCAGTCAACAAACATGTAATTATTTTTTCATTTATAGTGTTCTTAAAAAGTCTTAAATTTGTTACCTAATGATGTATAACAACAGTTCTTAACTGCTATAGCTAGAGATTTGGGACCCTTAAATGACACATGTCTGATACCATTTATTTTTGTCTTGGTTGCAGATCTGTCAGCACGAGTGGATGCAGTGAAGGAGGAAAATTTGAAGCTGAAGTCAGAAAACCAAGTGCTGGGACAGTACATCGAGAACCTGATGTCTGCGTCCAGCGTCTTCCAAACCACCGACACAAAGAGCAAAAGGAAGTGAGTTGCATTTAGGAAATACACTGGCACCTCGGACAGAGCAGTGGAAAATAATCAGAACAACTTAGACATAGGGCTTGCTTCTTAACAGGCCTTGAATCAAAGATTAAAACAATACCCTCTTTTTACATACTGAAACATTTGGCATCTGACTAGGATTCAGAGGCCCTATCAATAGGGATGAACAATAAAAACATTAATTCTTTTTCCCAAGAAGTATTATGGTTTATTTTATGTTTCAAAATTAAGAGGTTAACTTATACAGCATCATTAAAATCTGAGAGAATACTGAAATATGAAATGCTATTATAAAGTATTACAAACATTAACTTTAATTGCATTATGGAACATGTTGTTGGATATCTAAACAACATAATACAGCACATCTACACAGAACTACTGGCTCCTGACTGTATTGCCCCTGGCCTGTCAAGAAGCAGCTTCCTCCTAACTTTGTACTTCTCCTGTGTAACCCTTTTGAACTGAATCAGAACTGACCTTAACATGTGTATTAGGTTGCATAGGTTCTCCTTAATACTTAATTCAATCTCAATGTTTTATTACTTGGTCTTTAACAAACTTTGTGACAGTTACATTTTAATGTGGTTTTACAAGTGCATTTGCCTCTTTGAACATAGAACTGAGCTAAAACAAATCATGAACACTACTTTTGTTATTTATTATTTCTGTATAGTATTGTTCTGTCATCTCTAAACAGTGTATATATGATGATAGCACGTGTATGCAACCCCTTTGACACACAAGTCAGTATTACTGAGAAAGATGCGAGATTTGTGCATGTACTTTTTCGTACTGTTTTTTTTTTTTTTTTTTTAAATGAGATTACAAATGAATTGCTACAGTTCATCCTGTCCAATCACTGTAAATCATTTGCCTTCAAGAGAGCAGTGATTTCCTAATTAATGTGGCACAGATTTAACATCAGATGCCCTTCCTAACATCCTTCTACATTTGCTTGGGACTGACACAAATGTCCAGTAGCTTGTTATCTGTTTTAAGTGGTAAGTGTTTTCTTTTAGTCTCTATGTAATCAAACATGAACTGAAATATCAAAATTGAAAATTCAGACAAAAGCACACATTATTATTTTTTGACTGCATTGAAACGTTGAAATATAAGTTATGTAATGTTTGGTCAAATCTCCGTATGATTTCATTTCCATATTGTTGGATCCAAAAAAATTATTCATTGCCTAATTTAAAGATGTATACGTAGCTTTTCCATTGGAGGGTCGGCCCGCTTGTCTCCATAGAGATGTAATTACTTTGCATGTTCCACAGTATGGCATTAAATCTGTCATTCTCCATGGAGACAAGCAAGTGCTGCCACCAGACCAAGTTACAGGTCAGATCTGTGTAGAGGTGACGCCACTCACAGTTGGAATGCATGTTTTTCAAAGCATAGAGTTATAAAAACACCTGTAATAGTTAATGCCATACTGTGAAATCTAGGAAAAGAAAAAAAAACATCACATGCGTTTTTTTGGCCTTCTAAAAGAAAAGTTGCATAGTACACCTTTACATTTCAAGTGAAGTCAATTTTCAAGTTCTATATGATATTTTGGATCACTCCTAAGATCTTTAATCACTCTCATCAGATACTAACGTCTAAAATGCATGTCTGTTGGCTATATTTTAAACAGAGGACATTTTAAAGACCATTTGACAAGCAGGGTTGAGACTAGGAAACAGAAAAAGACCAGTGAACAGAGGCTATTAGAAGGCTGTGGGTGCTATTGATCCACTCAGGATGTCCCAATAGAGGATGGCTCTAAATGTAAAATGTGCTGATGCTTCACTGATGGGTGTGGCCTCTTCTCCATCTGACTGAGAGAAAGAAAATCATGAATCTAAAAAATATATTATGATATTAATGCTATGTGCTAAGGAGAATACGGTGCTCAAAAAGGTGGAATTAGTTAAACCTTACTGTATATTGTGTAATTTATTTTTGTTTTGATATTTTTAACAGTTGTACAGCAGTAACCCATTGATTTGTTGATGGCATGCAGAATATGCCCAAACCTACACATGCTGTTATAGTGTGTAGACTCTGCACCTTTATTTTAATAAAAGCCCAATAACTCCAATCGTTTTTATTGTACTTTTATTGTACTACAGTGGAACCATATTTGAAATTAGTTTGTCCAATGTGTCATATTTGTTCTTCCTGTTATTTTGACAGTATAAAGTTAGACCATGTTTATTTTGCTTTTGTTCTTTAACTTTGTTTTTGTTTTTTTCCTAAAATCTCATTTATAGTCCATTTCAATCCATGGGTTTCAGGGTGATAAAAATGAGTTGCCATTAACAATTAACAATTCAAAACAAATTTGAAAAGTGCTCAAAATGTCATCTATAAACAGGAAGCTGAAGCCCATATGTACCGTAGTTTAATCTTAATATTTAGGTAGTACATACAATATTTTGTATTAAATAATTTTATTTTTCAGAGCAATGTACAATTTTGCAAACAAATGTAAACAGGAACATTCGCCAACTCCTGGCCAAAATATCAACTATAAAAGCAACAATAATAAAAAAAACCTAATAACTTCAACATTTTCCCAGTCGACAATCTCGGATCAGAAATCCAGCTACGGAAGAGGACTGGGAGTGCATTGGTGTGTATTGAGAAACGGACATATCTTCGAACTAGGTAGAGGCAATTCTATTTCATATAGGCCAAAGCAGTCTTTTCTATAAAATACATCCCCAGCTTCTAGTACGCCTAGAGTTGGTGAAGTCTGCCTCAAATCATTCAAAACAATGTGTTTTTAATACTACAGGCATCAAACTAAATAAAT
Organism: Periophthalmus magnuspinnatus; assembly: GCF_009829125.3. Lineage (NCBI taxonomy): Eukaryota > Metazoa > Chordata > Actinopteri > Gobiiformes > Gobiidae > Periophthalmus > Periophthalmus magnuspinnatus. The sequence continues at coordinate 15,088,296 of NC_047126.1, forward strand.
ATGATCATCAGTGCCAATCCAGCTATAACTTAAAATCAGACAGAATAGTGGCTCTTCTAACAAACTAAGCTAACATCTAAACAAAAACATCAATGTTAAAAGAGGTAATTCTTAAAACCTATAAGCTGAAGCTCCTTTTCAGCACAAATGCCCCAAAAATCTGCAAAACAAAACAGCTTTTTTCCCCCTCACAACCTGGCAACCTCTTGCCAACTATTTAAAAACACATGATATAGAAGAAAGTTGAATGGGATCCTTAACATGATAAAAGTGGTATGATACAATATCATTCATAACATGGTAGTAGCTCCTATAATATGATGTTATAATGAATCCTAGAGTCCATAACTGAGCACTATGGGACCCTTAATGCCTAGAAGTTCATCAGCTTTAGATGGGATGAGTCGTATATGAAGTAAAGTAAGAGGAGAAAGGGGTGGGGCAGAGCTATGAGCAATTAAATAAAAAATAAAAAAACAATAATAATACAATCTCACTTGAAAGAAAGACTAACTGTTCTCAAATTGTCTTCTTACTTTAAATGCACACAAAAATGTTAACTTTAAATGGATGTATTATGTTACTTTTCTCAAATTCTTTTATGTTGATCCAAGGCAAATTTTGGAATTGTAGGTACTTGCAATGTTTATGTTCAACAAGATGAAAATATTAAGATGGCAAAAAGATGGCAAAACACACACATATATTTAAAGTCAACATTCCATTTCAAGTCTTGATGTAGTCCAAGTTTAGACCTGGGTTAGTCCTGGTTTATTCTTGGTGTGGGTTGGGTATAGATGGAAAATGAAAGCTAAATGCATCATGAATTGTCCGTTTGTGTAAATATTTTGAGAATTGTGGAATTTAGTGTTTAATGGACCTAGAAGTAAGAATATGAATTGGATGAGGTTGCTTTATACTGCAGGACACAGGAGAGACAATGGGGCAGGCTTCCAGGTGTTTTTGAGGAGGTTTGTACTGCTCTGCTCACAGACAGAGTGGAAGTGCAACAGCAGTGATGCTTCTCCTCAGATGGGACATTAGGGGGCAGTAGTGATCCCCGGGTTCACCTCAGTCTTTACGAACCCTCCGCTTTCTCACAGACTGTTTCTGACCCTCTTCCGCAGCACCGCTGTCGCCTTTACACTAGAAAGTTAAGATACAAATGTGAAAAGAGCCAGAAAGCTCTTTAATGAAATAGTCAAAATTGCATTCAATGAGCCGTTTTTATGCAGTATACTTGTAAGATTAGCTAATCACAGGTTAAAAAGTAGTACAGCCCAACAAACTAAAACCAAAAGTAGGTTACAGTAGTTTGCAATTATCACAAGGACAAAGTTTCCATTTTGTTTGCTATATTTAAAGGTTAAGAAAATGTTTTCAACCTAAAATATGTGGTATTTTATTTAACTGTGTTTTGTGCTATTTTCTCTCTAACATTTCCAGACCAGCCTTCAGTAGAATATTATCATACTCCAAACAAGAATTTGGGTTTTAAAAGTGTTTTATAATAGGATGTCTTTTTTTTCAAATTGGCTGAACTGAATATGCAAAAAACAAAAAGCCCATGGGTTAAACTGGTAGCAGAAACATAGAATTTGATAGTAAAAGCCAAAGTAAAAATCTGTCAACTGGACAAAAAGTTGGAGTGAAGATGTTTCGCTGCTCCAAGTCGCTTCTTCAGTTCTGGTCAGATTGCTGGTGGACACTACCTTATATTTATCTGAAGGAAGGAGCTAACTACACTGAAACTGGAAACAGCTATTGTTTACAGTTTCTGTACGTAGGCTAGGTCTGTTGAGCTACAGTAATTGTGCACTGTGCCTGATTTATAGTTAGCATATTCATTAAGCTCTGAATTGGTGCTTCCACACCTACTGACATCCTAGGTTGGTTCTATTTGTTTCTCTTTGTAACTATTCCCTACACAGCTGATGTGTCTGAAAAACTTATGAGAATTTTCAGACAGTTTGAAATTCCAGTCTATTTCAAACCTACAAACACTTTAAGAAAGAAACTGGTTCACCCAAAGTACAAAACCCAAGCCATAAACAAAGCAATGTGGTCTACTCCATTCAGTGTAGTGAAGAGTGCAGTGAGCGTTACATTGGAGAAATCAAACAGCCACTCCATAAGAGAATGTACCAACACCATCGAGAGCTCTTCTGGATATGTACGATCTAGATCTGTAAGATCTGTACCTCACTATCTTCAGGAGAAAATAAATGGTTTGAGAGTTAAAAAAATATTTTTGTTAGGAAAAGCAATCCTTCCTTGAACAGGAACAGGGGCTTTAGACATCATCTTTCCCTCATATATAACTCCATCCTCAGACCCAACGTAAACAAAGAAAGCAAAGAGAACAATAGATCTAGCAAGGATGCCAATAGGTGTGGAAGTGCCCATGAAGAGCTGAATGAATATGTTAACTATTACTCAGGCACAGTGCATGCTTAGTGTAGCTCAATAGGCCTAGCCCACATACAGAAACTATACACAATAGCTGTTTCCAGTTTCAGTGTAGTTAGCTCCTCCCTTCTGATAGATATAATGCAGTGTCCACCAGCAATCTGACCAGAACTGAAGAAGCGGCTTGGATGAGCAGCAAAACATCTTCACTCCTACAATGTTTTGTCCAGCTGACAGATTTTATTTGTGGCTTTTACTATGGATCAGACCTAGACGACTGAAGGATTACACAGACATCATAGAATTTCATAAAGATCAACATATGGCTCAAAGTTTGATAATTTAACTTCATGAATAAACGTATGGCTCACTGGCTTGTCTATGAAACAGCTTTGACAGAATTGTTATGATGTGTAATTTGCACTGACCACGTCATCTGTTGTTCTCTCTGGCGTTTTGGTTTCGTCCTCTCCCTCCTCTTCCTCTTCCTCATCTCCTGAAAGACCGTTGACTTCCTCCTCTTCCTCCTCTTCTTCTACAACTGGTGGTGACAAAGCAGGATTCAAAAATCAATTAGGGAAGAGTGAAGAATGTAGAAACTAGTCATGCTTTTGTGTCATAGGAAAGAGATGGCTATAATGCCAAATCATTACACAAATTATTTTTGGCGATATTACAATTATGATTATGCCATGATATATTATGTGTAATTACTTTCCACTATTTTTATAAGACATTATACATTTCATTACATTTAACATATTATTACACCTTATATCTGATTTAACATTGAGTTATTGATGTTTTAGGCTTTTACCTTCAGCCTGTGTCGCGTCCCCATTTTCTGGTCCTTGTTCTTCACCAAGGACTGCTTCGTCTTCCTCTTCCTCCTCCTCCTCCTCTACATCCTCATTAGGAACATCTACCTTCTTATAGACGTACTCATCTTCTGTTTTCTGGGACAAATCAAAAATCAAGTCAAATAAAAAACACACAGATATTTATTTTTATCTCTCTATCTCTCTATCTATGTCTATCATTTATGCATACACACACACACACACACACACACACACATATATATGGCAAAATGTAGTTTTACAGGTACCTTTGGCCAACAGAAGAGCACAACCAGCCCCACAGGAAGCCCAACAGTGAGTATATAGACGACCCAGAGCCAGGGACGCTCCTCTGCAGCAATCATCAGCTGAGCCACGATTCCGGGCTGGAACAAACAAAATAATAGTATTTTAAAAAAGGGCTTATAGAAATTGAAAAAATATGATGGGGTAACAATGAGGAAATGTATGGATCATGTTCAGTTACATTTTTTACTTGTAAAACCGGATCCGAATTGAAGTCTTAACACAAATCCAAAATGGGCCTACGTGGGACTAATAATTATAAAGCCCCAAATCTGACCATGTAAAAATTCAACATCTAAGGAACAAGTCTGTGTACATTCCCAAGAATCAAAGACAAGACTAAAATAAAAAAAATAATAACATGACTCACCCGACTAAAACAACAAAATCAAAATAACTATGACTAAAACTAATTCAAAATTGGTTGTCATAACACATTTATAAAGATTCCCTCCTCTCATCTCACCTCATTCGCACTGGCCACGAGTTTCTTGAGCCCCCAGCTGTCGGAGGCCCAGCGGTCAGCCACCTCTTTGTGAGATGTGATGATGAAGTTGTCAAAGTAAATGTCTGATGTCATGGACCACAGCTCCAGACCAATGGCTCTGAACGGGCGCATCCTGAAGGGGTGCAGGTCCTCGAAAAACTCTGGGTTCTGGATTTTACGCGGCTTCCACACCCCCTACAGGCAGGAGAAGAGAACCCATTATCCACAGCAGATACTATCATCCAATATCAAAAGTTCAACTAAAATCCTGAGTCTATCAAATTGCAATGCATAGTTTTGTTGCAGCAGCACCCTAAAAATCTGAGGGTACTGGATAAATCTCAGTCTTTTGGAGTATGGCAGTAAAAGCATACATTTTCAAGTCTGGGTTATATGCATGTATGTCTAAAATGAATAAGTTAAAGCTGCACTATGTAACTTTTCAGTGCATGGGTCAGCTGCTTGCTTATCTCCGTAGAGATGTTAGAATGTTTTACAGTAAGGCTTTAAACAAGCAGGTGACACCGCCAGGCCAAGTTACAGGTCAGATCTATGGAGAGACTACCCACTCAGAGTAGGAATGCATTTTTTTAAAGAAATCCTGAACTATAAACTCTTATAAATGAATAAATACTAAGATAGATGACTTTAATGCCATACTGTGGAACAGGCAAAGCAGTAGAATCTCCATGGGGACAAGTAGATGGTAGACACTGCCATCACAAAAGTTACTTAGTGCACTTTTTGAGTATTGGATTATTAAATGGACTATATTGGTATAAATCATCATTAAATACTGTTCTTCGTTATATATCGGTAAGCCTGAGAGAGCTTGTAGCAGTGGCTCACAGCGGTTACCTGATAGTTGGGGTTGTCCACTAGAGGAGCCTTCCACTTGCCCTTATATTTGGGATTGTTGATCATGGGCCGTTTCCACTTCCCACAGCCGGTGGCAGTCTCACAGGTCGGGTTTGGGATCTGAGGGGCCTCCCATTCACCATCCATCTCCTCATCCCTAAAGAAGTAGTAAATCAATGTTATTATACATTAGTGTTCTGTACTCAATGAAAAGGTACAGAAAAGAGCCCTCACCAGTCCTCTGGTTTCTCAGCACTGGGGTCAGGGACAAATTCAGGTTCATCGTCGAGCCAGCCCTCTGGTTTCAGGGCATCGGGGTCTTCAATCTTTGCAGGTGCTTCCTCATCCCTGCAACAAGCAGCACACATTAATAGGAGATTAATAAAAATTAACAGAACCTTTCACCTTCTTGTTATGCAACATTTTGAGGATGTTATCCCATTCAAAATATATAATATATAATATTTAGTTTTAAATTGTTAAATGCTTTGGCCAAGGTCCTAATTTCTCATCATTCTTAAACCATGGATATCCAGATTGTTATTAGACTACAGGGACTCACTACTTTTCAGTTGTGTGTTACTTTGGTATTATGATAAAACGTCTTCCTTCGAGGGATAACCATTTCCTCTTGTTAGTGGTACTCTGGCTGTATTTTGTCTCCACTTTGTTACAGTGGGTTGCTCTCACCAGTCTTCTGGCTTGACTGCCTCTGGGTCAGGGATCTTGGCCCTCTCGTCCCAGTCCTCAGGTTTGGAGTCTGTTGGGTCATCGATCTCACGTGGAGGGTTCACTGGAGGAACCACATCATGAAGCAGGTTCCCACGACTCACACTGGACTGGTCAATGAACATCTCATAGCTGTTATCTGGGTTTAGGACTGGCAAAAAACACAGACAGAAATTAATCAAGGCACGATAAAAATACAAGTTACTAAGTAGAACAAGAAAGAAAATATAAATATAAGAAAGTTATGTGTATCAAGCATGTGGAGACAGTCGAACTCTGCCAAACCACGAAGTGATGCCCAAACCAGGGCTCATGCTGATCTATGTCATTAAGAAACTAAAAGAAAAACTTAAATGTATTTTAGTGGGGAAAGTTCAAGTGTAAAAACCAAATGTATTAATTAATATTAAGGTTGGGAATCACAGTGTCCCTCATGATTCAATACAATACATGACTAATGATACCATAATTTCCTGATTTTGCCATGAATGTGATAATTGATATATAGCACATCAAATTCTGCAATATATCACAATTTTTAAAGAATCAAATACACTGCAATACATATTAATTCAATACATTGACACTTTATTACCACAATTAGTATTATGATATCTCACAAGTACTATAGTTGTATAGCTGTAGTTAATCCTGTTTAATTATGAGTTAAATTGATGATTTTACCCAGTGTGTACAGATGCGTCTTCTTGTCAGTGTAAAACTTCTTCAGGTCGACATCAGCTCTCTTGGCGTGTTTCTCCTCGATGTCTTTGTTCAGAGGGTTTTCGTGTCTGAAGATAAAGTGAAGTTTGTAATCCTCTCCACATTTGTCCGGCCCAAACATGATGGTGTAAGGGGTGCGGTCGTGAAACTGCTCCTAAGAGGCAGAGCACAATTATATATCTACATTTTATCTTTAATATTTAAGATGGTTCAAAATAGACTGAATACTAACCAGATTTAGATCTCCTTCATCTGACAGTAGTTTGATGTATGCACCACCACAGTCAATGCCATCTTGGAAATTGACTTCATATCTAAATGTAACATTAATATAAAAAATAAAATAAAAACTATGTAAAATAATGTGTCATTTTTTGTTAATTCCTAAATTATTAATAATACTGAGGATTTATTCTCAAAATAAAACAGTTATGATAGTAGTTAGTTATTACCTATAATGAGTCAGCTATGTTCATTATTCAACCTAATACAATTCTAATGTTCACATATTACAAACGTTAAAGCTGCATTATGTAACTTTCTGGTGGAGGGTCTGCCATTAGTTCATGCTCCTATCAATCTTGTATTTAGCCTATGTGTTTTGTTTTTTTTTATTTAAAAAAATGCCAGGTGGCATCATCTTCTTGTCTCTTTGGAGAACATTTAGTTTAATTATATACTTTGGAACATTCCAGGTAACACAATAACATCTCCAGGGATACCAGCAAATGGCAAATCCCCAGAAAGTTGCATACTGCACCTTTAAATAATAATGCTCCCAAAGTGCAAATAAAAGCTACATATGATAAATATTGAGCCCTGCCAGCTCTCATTTAACACTAAGTTGACATGTCTTTGTAATCCCTCAGTCGTCCAGGTCTGATTCATAGTAAAAGCTAAAGTTAAATCAAAGTTAACTTTGACTTTTTTCAGTTGGCTCCTCCCTTCACTCCTACAACTTTTGTCCAGTTGACAGATTAACTTCGTCTTTTACAAAGTTGATATATTAATGATTGTGACAGACCTGCTAAAACCTACATGCATGTCTGTGTATTGTTTAGTATTTCTGTTCTTCTTGTACTTACTGGACCACGAGAGGCTCGTCTTTGAACACAAAGGGTTTGTTGAGAAGAGCAGCGATGGCGTGATGTTTTGCTCTGGACTTCAAGACCAGACCTTTGTCTCCAGGAACCTTATTCTCCTTCAGCACCTCCACAGACCACTTCCCTACAGCAAAAACACATTTACACAATATATTACATTTTTAACATTTTAACATGATTTTAACATTAGTGTTTTTACAATTATAAACCCTAATAATAATAATATTGGAGTATGCAATACTCAAACATAGACTGTGTAACTTTTCAAATGGAGCAACAGCAATGCTTGTCTCCACAGAGATGTTATTATTTTGCCTGGAATGTTCCACAGTATGACTTTGAGTTCATCTATCTCCATAGAGACAAGCAGATGGTGCCACAAGGCCAAATTACAGGCCAGATCTGTGCACTGGAGATGTGACTACTAGATTAGTAGTTAGGATACAAACCATCATATTTTGCTATCTCATCATCTGCGTCTCCTTTCACCGTCTTTGACAGCTGCCACCTGTGTCAACATCAGCACAGCTGTATTAGTATTATTCAGAGAAAAGCATACAAATATCAACTACTCCTGAACATATTTCCTGTTGAGGTGATTTTAGCAGCATTTACTTAAACTTAAATACAGTTTCACTATTGCATATTTCCTGTAAATTACAATGCAGCAGGATTATTCATGACCATGGCAAGTAATTTGAAATAACTTGACTGCAGGTCAGCAATATGATATGCCATAACATCCATAGTGATAATCCTGTCATTACCCGTCCAGGGACCCATCATCAAATGTCTCTGCAAAGTAGACCTCACCGGTGGGCACAGGAGTCTTGTATATTACCTAGGATTGGGCAATATTGACAAAAATTGATATCTTTCAAATGTTTCACAATAAATATAATTGTAAGATATTTTGTCAGTACAACAGAAAAGAGGTAAACCTGTCTTTAAATGTGTTAGTTGAGTTTTAAGTGTCAGACAATACCCACAAGTGACCTAAATAAATTCATAAATATCACCTTATACCATTTTTAAAAAATGTTGTTTTTTTTCTAATTATAAACAATATACATGATATTCATATCTTCAAAACAACATCCACACTATTATAGATAATGTCATAATTTTGTTGCCTGGGAACCAGAAAACATACTTCAATACTTTACTGAGTCTGATCAACTGGTGAATCTGTCCATTTTCAAATGGCGTGATTGTCAGGTGGATTAGCCAATCAGGGACAAGCATGGTTGTCCATGTCAGGGAAAGAAAAAAAAAACACAGGGGGTGAAAAACATCACAGATTTATGCAAAATCTATGAGAAAAGCACTAACTCTGTTGATCTGAGATGAGATCAATTTGATTTTATTTGTAAATCATACGTAACCAATGAGCTACTCCATTTCACATACAGCACCTAAAAAGCTAATCTGATTGCATGGCCATGTTTGACCAGGCTTGAGACACGACAGAGGGCGTGGGGACCAGACTGATATCAACCTGTATAAAAATACAGAGGGATATCATTCCGGATTTGCCAGGCATATAATTTTGCCAACCTCTAATATCTCCTAAATCAAACTGGCTGGATAAAATAGTCAGCAAAAGATGGATACACAATTCTATTTCCTGTGATTTCCTGTGTGACCTTTGTGCTGACCTGGAAGGAGATATTGGCATCTGCAGTAGCGGTGGCTGCCTTTTTGTTAGCCATGCTCGTTCTTTTGGCTATCGCTTCATCCTCAGACATTAGGACCCTCATTTCTTCTTCATCCAGACCCAGACTGTCCTCCACCTCCACGTCGGCCTCTGAATCCTCGTGGGCCCATCCCAAAGCCAGCACCAGGGACAGGAGCAGAGCAGTGCACAGCCACCCCCTCTCCAGCCTCATTCTACGGAGAAAGTGTGTTTAGGATGAAAGGTGAAATGTAGGATAGCACAATATGAACAAAAGATTGATTGATAGACATGGAACAGTAATGACATTTTGTGGCCAAACAACTATTTTTACACTTTTAATAAGTGAAAAGTAGTTCTGTGCACAATCTATTATTATAATACTGATATTTGTTGGCAATAACACACACGAAATGAACGTCAAACAATTATTGTCTTGCTTTTTTTTAAATCACAATTAGCAATGTTTTCATTTATTGTCCCATCATCCCTACCAACTACAAAGCACCTTCCATCTCATTTGTACAGTATATTGTGGAGTTGATTACTTTTTGATAGTCATTTTTATAATTAAGTTTAAAAAATGTATAAATAATCTACTTATAATATTGTACCCTTCAAAGCCATTGGAGTTACAGTATACTCTGGGTTGTCAGCACAGGCGTGGCACAGCGGGGTAGGAGAGGACGGAGCAGGTGTGACTGAGATAGAGTTTATTTTTAGAGACAAACGAGTGTGAGGTTTGGATGTGGGGGTTATTGTTTATAAATAGACAACAGAAATGTGAACATGGGGCTGAAATGATAAAGGCCTTGTTTAAAGATGAAGTTTATATCTAGCTATGGCAACTGTCCTGTGTGATCATAGCAGTTAAGCAATTCAAATCAAACTATTTCTATCTTTTGAATGGGAAAAGGTCCTCACAAAGTCCTTCCAATCAGGAAGGAATTGTTTGTCTGAAACCCATGAATAGCCCTGTCATAATGATTACGGTACTATATTCACTTAATGTTCAATAGATGAAAGATGGAACAGTATCTTGGGCTCAATATGTATCGTGTGTGCATATTCTTTGCAAGATTAGTAAACTTTTTTTGCAGATCAGTGTGCATTCCACATCAGATTTGTGAAGTTGTTGTATCATACTTTTGTATATTTATGGAGAATTATCCAGTGGGAGAATGAGCGACATAGGCTTGTGGGCTGAGCATTGGACAGAATCTTACAGCTACCCAAATAGGGTTTAAATACGGCCCAGGAGAGATCACTAAAATAATCAAACTCTCCAGGCCTGTTTTTGATGAGGGAACAACATTACAACATGGTAGAATTAGAAAGAAAAATCAACTTTACTTAATACCCTCTTTAAGTAACTTCATTCTGTTATTTATTTATGGCAATCATGTTATAATTGTATTTTACATTTAGAAAGTTTTAAGTGGTATTCTCCTGCTTTAGAGTTATTGTGTCAGTGGGATAAAGTAGTTTCAATACTGTCATTTATCACAATATTTTCTTTTCTTCAGCACTAAATTTGTTTACATCACAGGCCTACTTATCTCTGATAGAAATAAAAGAATAACAATATAACACTCCAGGATGAAAGAGGGATTACATTGGTACTGTGATATATAGCCATCAATGTATCAACCTAAATGGAAAAAATTGAAGTAAATGAAATTTGAGTGTATCCAGGTACTATAATGCTTTAATTTCAAACAAAAATTATTGTAAACAATAGTTCTACTTTACTGTTTATTTCTTTAAATGTTTACTCTTTGATTATCATAAATCACTATACACCAATAAAATCTGATAATATTCAATAAAAGTTTAGACTTAAAAGGCCGTACAAGCCAACACAGAAGTCTATCAGCATTTCACTTATGTTAATACCAAATCGCTACTTACAACCCACTGTTAAACCTTAACATTGTCGTCCCAGCTTCTAAACCAATCACTGCTGCATTGTGACAAACAGTGCCAAATCCAATCTTATCTTATTGCAATGAATGGCACTGTAAATTCCTGATGGTAAAAATCAGTAAATAGCCCCACTTCACAACAAATTAATGTAGCCCTGGAGGCAACATCTGTTCATGTGACCGGCAATTCCTCCAAACTCTGAGTCCCTCCTCCTACAGCCAGAGGAGAAGACTGCATGTAGGCCTATCTATTACCATAAACAACAGCTTGACTTCAATGAGCCCCTATTGATCCCACACCTGCTCACACTCTGCATAGGCACATGATTAAAAGCATGACAGCAACTAGCTTTCCTTAATGATTCAACATAATCTTCTTAGGTCTTTTGGGGTGTAAGGATAATTTGAAAACACAGCAAAGAAGATTGTCTGTGGATAGATACAAGGTAGGCAAGGGAAAATGCTGATACGGCTTAGTAAGCAGTACAGGGATGAAACAAACACAAGTGGATTTGTGCAAAATATAAAAATGAAATGAATCGTAACGACATGCAGAAATAGTGTATTGAAATATTTGATTATAGAGAATGATTATCACTGATGTGATGCAAAAAACCTAAAAACAATCCCCATAATAACTAATTGAACGCCTTAGCATTATTGTTATGGAATTGGATGCATTTTCAGACATAAACAAAGTAACTCATCAACGTAAAAGTTTCAAGGAATAAATGCAGCATGCATATCATTTATATAACAAGCTTCTAGATGAGCTACTGTCTCTGACTTCTGGATAGCGGGTTTCTTCTGAGCCCCTAAATAGAATGTGTACGATACATTTTTTTTTTTTTTACAAAAGAAATAAAACGTGACAACCACGTAAAAGTAGTGCACCAGTGTTATTCACATAATATAACCGTGAAATAACTGCCACGGCTGCCTGCTTCACAACACTGCATCCCCCTGGTTTATCATGAGACGCTCCGACTGCAGCACCTGCTCCGCGGCTAATGCTAGTTAGCTGGATACGAAGCATAAACACTATTTTAGAGTAGACTTTTGAACAACAGAATGACAGAGAGCAACACGTGCAATAATTTAAAAAGATGATAAATGAATCAAACACAAACGAGTGGTAAAAGGAGTATATAAAATATCTCACCGCGCAAATATACACAAAAAATTATTAGCTTCGTATTAGCCGTGATGTCGCACAGAGATGGAGAGAATGAATGAGTGCATACAAACCTTGCGTCTTCTTATTTGCTGAAAAAGCTTCTAATTCCACCGCTTCTCCGCAGTGTTAACAGTACAGGTCTGAATTAAAATGTGCAATGAGGCTGAGCGGTGCAGCCGGAGAGATGAGGAGGAGGCGCGGAGGAGAAAAAGCACAGAGGTAGCAGGACCCGCAGATGACAGCTCGGACCCTTCAATGGACCCTCGGCCTGATAACGGAGCGCGCGGAGAGGAGGAGAGCTAAACTGCGCCTGCGCAATCGGAGAAGCTGCGGTTGGGCGAAGGAGCGTTTAGAAATGCAGTAAGGGGAAAACAATGTTGAATCAACCAGCTCTCTAATGAGCTATAATGCCATATTTCATACCATAAAAGCAGATTAATAATATCATAAGTTTTTAAACAACACAGATTTCGATAGAACGATGCAATTAGACAAAGACCAGGCACAACAAAAACGTTATGCCTATTAAATGTATTTTTGTATGTTTTCTAGAAATATACTATATTATTGTATTGTATTTTATTTTATTTATTTACTTTCTCGTCAGATTGTGAGCCTATTCTGACCTATTCTCCGGAACAGTAGGTGGCAGTAATGCTCCTACACAATGGTTGCCAACCGCCGTAAAACAACAAAAAGAGGAGGAAGAAGAAGATTTCCGGGTGAGAGTTCACAAAGCATTGATGGCGCTCACATGTTTTTGTGAAGTATAAAGTTAGTGACGAGAGGCCCAAATTAACCCCTAATTGTTATATTTATATTATATTGCACAAAGGCCACAATGAAAGATACACCATTGTCAAACTGTGAGCGGGATTTTTTGCTTAAAGCCATCGAGGAGAAAAAGGTTGGTTCGGATAAGTCTTGTTTTTACTGTCATCGTTACTAATGTGATATACCATTGTCTACAATAATTGTATATTACTATGATTGTGTACATTACAGCGACTGGACGGAAGACAGACTTATGATTACAGAAATATAAAGATCACATTTGGGACAGATTATGGATGCTGCTTTGTGGATTTAGGGAAAACCAGGTATATTTTGTTTATGAATTTTTCCATGACAAGTGCTTAATATGAAAATGTGATTGATAACATTTAGTACATTTCATTTATCGTTGTTGTGTGTTTATTCATATTTGCCATCATAGACTTTATGCTAAACTTAAACTTTTTACTACATTTTTTTTGCGCAGGGTGATGGCGCAGGTGTCTTGTGAGCTGGTGGCTCCAAAAGAAACGCGTCCAAATGAGGGAATATTATTCTTTAACATAGAGTTGTCTCCAATGGCCTCACCTGCATTTGAACCGGGCAGGTGAGCGCACTACTTTCTTTTTAATGATCATATTTTTTGTTTAGGCTATAGGTTTACTGGGTGTGTTCATAATGGGCAGTCCTTGCTTTAAAGTGAGGGTTGTTACTTTTGCAGCTTTTAAATGTGATCCATTGTGTTAATCAATTTCATCAATTCTTTGTCCATTGGAATGCATTCATCCCTTTGCAGAGTTGTATCGAACAGGTATCACTGCTGAAAAAGGTCACACAAATGAAAAAAAAAAAACTTTTACCTTTCCATTAAACATTTAAAGTGGTCACATAACAATATGAAAAGAATGGCTCTTGGCTTTGAAGAAAAGGATTTAATCAAGGATCACCACTGCCACTATGGTCTTAACAGTGGCTGATCAGAAATATAATCCCACATGTATAATAGCTGTGCATTTAGTTCTAATAGTAATATTTAGACATTTTACATTCTGTGTTTGTGGACAGGCAATCAGAGCTGTCAGTGAAGCTCAACCGACAGTTGGAGAGATGCTTCAGGAACTCTAAGTGCATCGACACTGAGTCCTTGTGTGTGGTTTCTGGGGAAAAGGTAAGAATATTTAAATAACAAAGAGAATGTGCAGTATAATTATGGATTTTACTCTGTCTTAGTAGAATAGAGTAGGGCAGAACAAGTTTCACAAATATCTAATTGTAATTCAATTTTAAATGTATTTTTAAAAACCTGATCCAGGTCACAGTGCACATTTAAAAGACACCAAGGTCCATATCTTGCGAGCAGCCATAGACAAGATGCAGTATAGAAATGATTTTAGGCCATATGACCACACACACAGCAGGCGCACACATACAGCACACACTGAAAATCCTATATAGTTTAGAAATGAAGAAAAGAATGAAAGATAAAGTGGGTCTACTGAAAGCTCCCTGTTTAATTATAGCCGCTGTGCAAATATATGCTACATTATGTCATTCAATGGTCAAGGCACTAATGCCCTATACACTGACCGTCTATGTTCAATCGATGATCCAAAGAAGGTCACACTCATGTGTAAATCCATGGTATTCCTTTTAGTAATCAAAATAGTGGCGAAGTCCAATTTGCTATGGCACTAAGATCCCTTGTGTACATGAATGAACTGCCAAACTCCATGTGTAATTTTCTTGCTGGCTGATACGCAGTGGTCCACTGAGTGGCACTGCGTCCTTGCACCAGTGGCAGACATGCACGTGGTCTGCACACAAAATATTAAAGTTGGCCATTTTGCGTAATTCCACTTTTCCTCCAAAGAACAGGTGCATGAGTCCAGTGCATGTAGAAGGCTCTAGCCAGGTTGATGTAAATCTGCAGCACGGAGGCTGCTGTGGACCAATGTTATGCACAGCAGAGAAAACATGAGGGGGCATGAATAGCAAGTGGAAGCAGCTGTTTATAAATTGAGCACAATTTTTATATATATATATATTTTTTTTTTAATAATTAACTATTCTAAAATTATAATTTTATTTAGCAGAAATTATATAGGCTATAAATTAGATCACCACCTATATATTTTATTAACTCTACGTATTTCAGTTAATGAAAAAAGTGTTTCATGCATGCATTTCTGCTGCTCAAATAGAGCAGAGTGCTGTTTTAGTGCAAAACATGTCTGTTGTTAATTCAGCCCTTTATTAAACGAAGACCTGCCATATTTAACTGCTGACTGTATCATCTTGGCCTCGCTCCTCCTAGTGGACAGCGCATCAGTTGAGCACAATCCGCTCATAATGGCAAGAATCTGTTTGTAGACACACAAAAAATCTAAAAATAATTATTATTAGCTAGAATTGGTCAAAGCTGATTGAATTGTAATAATTAAAATGTCCATCTTACCTCAATGTTTTTTTTATGTTTCTGACCTAATTTAAAGCAAAATTATGCTCGTACATCCCAAAATAGTCATTGTATATCCAGTAAGTGATATTTCAGTCACTAACATATTCATTTGTATATATTTAGGTGTGGCAGATCCGAGTGGATGTGCACACGTTGAATCATGATGGGAACCTGATGGACGCAGCGAGTATTGCTGCCATTACTGCTCTGTGCCACTTCAGACGCCCCGATGTCTCCATCCAGGGAGAGGAGATCACTGTTGTGAGTGCACAACACTCAACAGTGTGCTGTGTTGTCTAAGTTAATTTATACTGACAGAGAAGGCCTGAGAATGTGCCAGGTTTTGGTTAATGCGGATAGGCCAAGTAATTACAAAAGTATTAACCATAAACCAGGTCAAAACATGTGCAATTGCAATATAATAAAGTATACCATTTTGATATTCATTGTGCTGCATGTTTTATAATAACTCTCACTTGTTTTCTCTCAGTACACTCCAGAAGAGAGAGACCCTATTCCACTCAGTATCTACCACATGCCCATAAGTGTCAGCTTCTCCTTCTTTCAACAAGGGTAACATTTGTCAGCTTTTTTTTTTACATGATTAGACCGAGTTACAGGTTTGATCTGGGGAGAGGTGAGCTCGATACCGCTAGAATGCATATCTTCCCATAAACCGAACCCATTTTTGCTGATAAGGATATTCGTATTATTGATTATTTTGAGATTTATTGTGCATCCCACATGGACAGCTATCTGTCTCTGTGTAGACCTGTCATGATAATTAGTATATCGGCTTATCATTCAATGTATGATAGAAGGAATCATTTTTCTGGGTCAGAATTTATTGTGGGCATTTTTCTGTACTACAATGATATTTAAGATATAGAAGGTTGAACTATGGACTTCAATGACTCATTATCTATATAACCTAACTACTTATGTGTTGCTTTCAGTCATTTATTTATTGCAGTTCATATTTTTAACAATTTGGTATATTTAGAATACTTTTTGATGGATAATTCTGCTCTATGGTTATGGTTTGGTTTCTATATTATTGTTTATTGTCTATATTTATTTCAGTGATATATTGCACTTCAAATTGTGTAATCGTGACAGGCCTGTCTCTACGTGACAGGACGTATTTGCTAGTGGACCCATGTGAGAGAGAGGAGCGGGTGATGGACGGGCTCCTCATGATCGCCATGAACAAACACAGAGAGATCTGCTCCATTCAGTCCAGTGGAGGCATCATGCTGCTCAAGGAACAGGTGACAAATAACACTTTACATTTTTATGCTATTTATATAGCATAATTTGTATCCAAAGTAATTGAACGTGTTGTACTGAAGAAAGACATTAAAATCATAAAACAAACAAATCAAAACATATGCACAGCTAAACAGAACTGTTTTGACCCTGGATTTAAACATTTGTCAAAGTAGAGGCCTGTCTCACATCTTCAACAACACTGAACCAGATTTTATCTGCATAAAACTGAAATGCTGATTCCCCATGTTTAATCTGAGTGCCGACACTATCTCTTTGATTCTTTGGGCCAAAGACAATCACTTTCTCCAGCTATATTCACACACGACTGAAGTTGTTTTGCATCCACACACTGATCTGTTGGATGCCGTGGCAGAGTGAACCCATTGGTCCATATTCACCTGATGCTAGTGAGACATAGATCTGAGTGTTATTTGCGTAGTTGTGGTGAGACAAATTATTGCTGCGTATCAACTGTCCTAACTTGACCATTGGGGCACTCTACAGGTCAGGGCCATGTGATGTGAGACAGTTTCCAGTTTCAACAAAGCACTCCCTGTCTTCTAGATAGGACTTGAACCACTTTAGTCCAGTACGAGAGATGTCCACACAGAGTAAATTTTTTTGTATTGTTTATTAAGATAATAGTTACAATGAACCAACATTTTGGCAGTAAACAACAACTGTACACTTCTATTACTTTTTCTAGATAAAGTAAGAAATTATATGTATGTGTTTTGTTGTTGCAGGTTTTGAGATGCAGTAAAATCGCCAGTGTCAAAGTGTCTGAGATAACAGAACTCATCAGCAAAGCTCTTGAAAATGACAAGAAGGCCAGGTGACTACCAACATCTGGAATCCTACAAAGCACACCAACAAATATGGCATTGTATTGTGATTTTTCTATTCAGGAAAGCAGGTGAGAGGTGTGGTTTTGCAGAATCTATGCCTCAGGAGCGGATCACAGCTCTGAAAATGGACGAGACTCCAGTAGAGATGAAAAATGTGACGGAAAAAGCTGAAGACATAGTCAAGAAGTATGAAGCCCCACCACAATCGTATCCTTTATATATGAGATGGCATGGCAGTAACAGTAATAAAGTAAGGCTGTAAAAAAAAAGATTGTTTTCTTTTTAAAACAAATAAATATGACTTTTATACATTTTTATATTTTTTTCACTGCCATTCAATACAAGAACTGCAATGTAGTCCTCCAAAAATTACTACCATAGGGTTGAATGATGAACCATGTTGAATAAAAAGCTCCCCAAGTGTATCATTGACTATTTAAAACAATCTGAATTTAATTTTAAAAAAAAATACTTGCACAGCCCAAAAGGAAATGTTTAATTTGATTATACCTTTGATTGTCATATCAATCGTAGCAAGCTTGAAACATTTTGCAAACTGTTACAGACTAGTAAAGGGACACAAGGCTTAATGCACTATTCTTGGTTTGAATCTTAACAGTTTGTTCAGGGTGCCCTCTCCACTTGTGCCTGCTCCAGGGGTGGGTCAGGTGGGACAAGGGCAGCAGAACTCCTGGGGTCTGGAGGAGGAGGATGGAGAGAGCGAGGAGGAAGAGGAGATGGTAGTAGAAGATCAACCAAAAAATAAATTAGACCAAGGTGAGTGTTGCAAGTAAGAAATTGACTAAATATGATAGCGGGAACTGTAATGAACAGATAAAGATTCTCAGAGATACAAGTATTGTGCTGTAATTGGAATAAAATGCAGTGCGGTGAGAACTCCTTCTAAATATATTTTTTTCAGGAGACATAGTTGAGATTTCTGACAGTGAAGAGGATGAAGTTGTAATACTCAACCCAGAGAAACCCCTCAAAAAGTAAAGATTTTATTATTTTTTTTAATGTTAATTTATTTATAAATGCACACTAAATGCTTCTTTTTTTGGCTCTCTCCTTCAGATCAAGCTCTCACCAGAAGGGGGCGGCATCGTACAAGAAAAAAACATGAATAAAACGTGTATCTTTTGTTACAGTCTGTAAACGTCTATTATTATTATTATTATTATTATTATTATTATTATTATTATTATTATTATTATTATTATTTAGCGTGTCTCTTGAAAATAAATTACTATACTGGGTAACTAAATTCACATAAGCAGAAATTTAAAATAGATTATAAAATCATCTAATATATATTGAAATTAGTTGTTTGTGCTTTTTTCGTCATGGTATTTATATGTTCTCATCAAGTGAACATATTGAGTGTTTTGTCTTCTCAACTTGCGAAAATGTTAGGTTCCACCGAGATTTGAACTCGGATCGCTGGATTCAGAGTCCAGAGTGCTAACCATTACACCATGGAACCGCTCGATGTCGAACAACACAATTTCTCAATAGGTATGTAAATAACACTGATAACATTTTATACTGATCTTTTACTGTATTATATTACCAACTTAACATACTATACCCTTAAACTTATATACATTTTTTCTACTTGCATCATTTCGGTTGTATCCAAGGCTGAAAGTATTTTATTTATTTTTTTGCTGGTACTACATCTTACACTAACATACGTCCAGAAATCAGTTAAAATATAGTTTTGGTAAAATGAACACCCTAATAAATTTTCATCAGACTTTATTTTTCTAAAGGGTCAGAGCGTTACTTTCCTCTGCAGCAGATATTTACCGTCTGTACAGGCTGACCATGGCAAACGCGAGGCTTTCGAAAATGAACTGTTTTTCTGAACCAGGGCTCCTTCACACGATACGTTATTGCCCCAGTAGTTCGTTAAGCTGAAGGCTGCAATTGCCCAACTACAACAACGAATGCATGTATTTTTCATGGAGATACGCGCCCCACGCTCGCATCAAGTGACTTTATTTTCTGATATCTGGGCGCACCACGTGCTGCTCCATACGACCAGTGAATGGGGAGGGTTGAAAGCATGCATTTGTTTTTTTTTTTGTGTATTTACCATAAGCACAACGCATTCATGGGGTGATTATGTATCGTTTGAAGGAGCCCAGGTTCAGAAAGACTTGTTCATTAGTGCTTTGAAATTTACTTTGGAAATCCTCGCGTTTGCTTTGCCGTGGCCAGCCTCTGCAGACGGTGAATGCCTATTCGGCTATTTATTTTCCTTGTAGACCTATTACAAGTGATCACGTCTAATCGATTTTCCCCTTGAGAAAGACCTGCAGACTCACGTGGCTAATTTGCATATCAATAAAAGCGGAAACAGTTTTGAGCTGGTGTTAAATTTTAACTACGCTCTGGCATATTGCTCAAATTTTCCTCCTTCAGTCTCTTTTGTGCTGAACACAGAGGGGTCTGAGAAGTGCGTGTGCGTGTCTCTGGCCCGCGCTGTTCACGGTGGCGCCGCTGTGCGTAAAGACGCATAGAGAGAATGAGCTCGTCTGCCAACGTGAGTGATGAAAGCCCGGTATAAGGCAGATGAAACATAAAAAAGTGTACAAAAGTACATACCTTGATCCAGAAATTAAGTAAATAAAGTGGTTTAGGTGATGGTTTGAGTCTTGACTCAATTATTTCGGGGAGACTATGTTTTCTGTGCGTAAGGTTTAGCAGCGGCGTACTGCCACCAAGTCTTAGGGATACGCAGTACCGGACCGTACCGACATACTTTCACCAATGGTTATATCTTTGGAAACCAGGAGTGTAAGTCAATAGACAGGTGGTCAATACAGCGAAGCATATAGGCAGACCTATAAAATGGCTTGGAACACACAATTTAGGTCTGTTGCAGTTACGGTTGTGATTTTCTTACACTTCCATGGTGCAAACACTTGGATCTGAGAGCTAACAAAGAAGGCTGCATTCTTCGGGCCATAGTTTTAACAACCCTGATAGAAAGCAAGAAATAAGCGCAGGATCTGAAAAAGACATTAGTGGCCCGTACGGGGATCGAACCCGCGACCTTGGCGTTATTAGCACCACGCTCTAACCAACTGAGCTAACCGGCCACAGCTTCGCAGCTTGGACAAGTGAGTAAATAACCACTATCTACCCGATTATTATTGTTGCAAATTGATTCTGTATAAGTTATAGTGTAATAACTGATTTAGCCTAAATAACTGGTAGGTCTCTGAGTCTTGAAGATCTCAGTTGAACTAAACCAGGGTTGTACCAGCGTCCAGGGCCGGCCTAGACTATAAGCAGACTAAGCAGCTGCTTAGGGCCCGGAGGCCACCAGAGGGACCCCAAGAGCCCATACGTTTATGTTGAAAATAATAATTAGAAAGTTGTTGTTTTTTCTGAAAACTAAATGGCACTTGGGTGTTCATACTAGTATACATATCCCTCTTAAACGATTAGATGTGTTTTATTTCCAGTAACTAGATATGTGGTGCTTACATTTTTTCGAATCAGGCAGTGGTGTGGACAGCTACGTGTAAAAGACTAAAAGTTAATGAAGTTAAATTTATCTAAGGTACAGGACAATGTAGGAAGAGCCAAGAGAAAGAAAGAGGGACTTTTCAGAGAAGACTCGAAATATGTCCCACTTTACACCATTGGACCTGCAGATAAAACAGTGAAACTGGACGTGTATAATTGTGCAGACAGGACACACCTCAGAGCGGCAGAGGACAGCAGGTGAGTCCTTTTATTACTTAGGCTGTTTTTGGTTGTGGTTTGTCCTTTTTGTCTCTAAACGTCAGATGATGTGAGTGTAGTTAAAGCGTCACTGCTCCTGTGTCAGATTAACAACGTTGATTATGGCAGAAACCTAGTGATGGTAAAACCGAAACCTCATGAAACATTGAACCACTTTGAGACAACTGCACTGAAAATGACACACTGCTTCGAATCATTTGACACAGTCAGAAGAGCGACATCTGCTGGATTTTTCTGTAATGCATTTGTGTGGATGTGAGGTAAAGCTTTTGTGAACCTCGCCCCTTCCACTAACCCCCACTCCCATTGACTTTTATCTGAATGTATTTTATCACTTCCATTTTATTTTTATTCTCTTATAACTTATTCTCCTGTTTATTATGATATTGTTTTACATTATTTTGTGTCAACGTGTGTTTAAATTAAGTTGCTTTTCCCTCTTTGGCACAACTCACGTTTTTAAATGCGCTATACAAATAAAATGGGTACTCTCTAATAAAAAAAAATGTACTTTTCAAATTGGTGTCTTTGTGTCCTATACTTACTGTATGCATTAGTTTTTCTCTGACTTACTAAAGAGTTTGCAGCTACAGAGGCATTTTATTCTGGAAAAATTGGAGAATAAAATGATGTGGTTAAGCAACTGGGATAGTGATTGTGCAACTGTAGTTTTTCTGAAATTGGAACATTTTTGGAAAAGGTGTCAGGGATGTGAGTGGGGAAATGTAAGATATGGTATTTATAAAGTTTTAGAGATTTTCTCTTGAGCACAAATCAAACACTTGACTTTATTGGGGCTTATTAAGTCACAGTGCTCCCGTGTATATGACCGTGCTCTTTTTGGTGACAATAGCTGTCCCTCCATATCTCTTCCTTACTGTCTCACTCACACTCTCTTTCAACCACTCAAACTCACTCTCAACACTTACCTACCACTTACCTATATCACCTAAAACTATGACTGTATATTATATAGGCCTAGGTGTACGTTGATGTGAATCTGTGTATGTGGTGAAGTGTATCTTGTGTTATGTAATATGTCACCAAGTGTATATAAATGTATCTGTACTAGGTGTAATCTGTTCTTACCTGTTGTTTCTTACCTGCTTTAATATAAACTTTCCCTTATTGAATAACTAGTATAGTGTTAGAAATGCCGTCAACAAAATCTCCTCCTCTCAAAACCCAAAATTTTTCTATTAAAGCTCTGACATAATTACAAGCCACCCCCATAAAAATTCCCGCAAAGCAGCTTAAAACCGTAGCTCAACACATATCTCTGACACTTCTGATGTAACGAGGCCTCGGTTTGACTGGTCACGTGATTTTTGGCGTGGTGAGGCACGTATCGAAACAACGCTCGGCGACACTTCCGCTTCATAGGGTCGGTACAGTGTCGAGTTGAGAGGCTCGAGCGTAACATCTCTACAGAAACCTCTGTTACATCTGCTGGACCAAAGAACGACCTGAATTTGTTGTGAATGCTCATATAAGGATTCACCGATACCACGTTCGGCAAAACGAGTACGAGAACTTAATTTTGAGTCCTCGCCAATACTGAATAAAAATGCCGTTTTCAGACATTATTTTTTACTGGTGTTTGATTATAGTGGTAAATGTAATTAATTTCATATGATTGTTATAGTGTAGCCTACTTTTTCATCTTAGAAATGTTATTTTATCTACTGAAATCATTGTAGTTAGCATCTGTCTTTAGTATTCATCACTTCCTCTTTGCAGACTGCACTTCACGCTAACTGCCAATGAGCCACTGTTAGCATAACAGTGACTGTTCTGTTACTTTTACCAAGGGCACACTGTGACCAATGTATACATGCTATGCCTCTTTTAAAAGCTCTAAACACGCTCCATTCAGTCACTAAATTCAGTCAATGATAATAAGTTACAATTCAGCACTAGCAAATAATCGGTAGCTCCACTTAGCAGCATTAGCATGCTACTATTGTAAACACAAGCACTGCGCTGGTGTCCTCTGTGAACTATAAAAACCTTTAGAGTCCTAAATATTTGTATATTTCATGTGACAGTCACATATGATTATAGCTGTGCTTAATGTGCAGAACAGTGAATGTGCAGCTTTATGCTCAGCTCAGAGCTCAGCTCTGTGGAGAGATGAGGCAGCACAGCTACAGTGGTATCGGCTCTTGGTATCGGCAGCCCATTGAGGAGTATTGGCACCCAGTACTGTATCTGTGCATCCCTACTCATGAATATGCGCATCTACGTGAAATCACAGAATCCAAAGTCTGACAATAATGTGATCCTAAAATCCTCTCTTATTTAATGTTCAGTCCTTCCAAATGATCTGATGATTATGTCATAAAGTGATTGCATTTTATGACATAAAGAACTGATAAATGTAAGGCCACTTTAATCAACTGAAACACATTAAAATGCACCAGAACTCAAGAAAAAAAATGTCAAAATTTTTTAAATTTCTTTGGCAAAACCCCTTCCTTACATGTTTTTATACTGTTATACTTGTGGTTATTGCTGTTGTGAGCCTCTAGAATTTGCAGTCTTTTTTGTAAGTGGTTGTGATAATGTTTTAATGTTGTCAAATATGAATATGTGGCACTGAAGTGACGATGGCCCCTGAGGGCAAATTCAGCTTAGAGCCCCCAAAAGGCGAGGGCCGGCCCTACCAGCGCCAGTGGTATAAGAAAATGCACATAGATATTTTTCTGTATTTCTAGGCAAGTATAATGGTGCAATTTCTGCAGAAACATTCAAATATGTCCAGCATATGTTCATGTCAGGCGACAGGTCCTACATAGTTGTGTTAAAGTTAGAAATTGGGCCAAATGTTTTAGTTTGAAATTTTAGCAATTACTAATCTAATGTTGGCTAAAGTTGAATAATATTTATTATCATCAAGGAGACATTTGACACTTCTGGTTAGTGTTGCATAGTTAGCATTGGAAGATCGAAATATAACTCTGTTCTTAAACTTAACCACATTCTATTATCCATTTTCCTATAACTTTTACCATAACCCCAATGCCTTTCTTAGTAGACATGCCACAGTGCAGTGTGTTAACATCTGTGGTACAATGTGAACAGGAAGAGGTTTGCTTTGGGTGGATACCATGGATTCCTCTTTCTCACTCTTATCACATCCACTTGTCATCAACACAAGTATATGACACTGATGTGAAATGTGAGGCAAGTAGCTCAGGGTTTTTAATGTGCTTTACAGTGCAAAACAAATTATATTCAAAGTCTGTAGGTAAGAGCTTGCCAAATGAAAAATATGCCATAAAATCAATAAATTCTCCCTGTTAACTCTTTTTATTTCTGACTTTAAAGGTGCACTTTGTAGCTTTTCTGGTGGAGGGCCCGCCACCTGGTTGTGACACTATCGGGCCAAGTTATAGATACGTTTAAGCCATATTGTGTAAGATTCTAACAAAGCAATAACATCTCCGTGGAGACAAGCAGGTGGTGGACCCTTCACCAGAAATCTTACATGTTGCACCTCTAATAGGACCCCTTACATTTTACAGCTGGGATTAGCTCCGACAGCTGTCACAGCTATCAGCACTGACACAATCACATAGTAGATTGAATAACATTTAAATAACGGGAGATTAAACTTGTCATCTAATCTTAGAGTGAATATCACTAACACAGCCAAAAAGTTCACCAATATGGCCTGGTATTTGTTTGTCTGTTGTCGGGTATCAAGAAGCTTCATTGTGCTATTAAGAGATCCAATTCTAAGCCAAGAACTGAATCTCTTGGGTAAATTTGACCAACAAAAAACTTCGACAATGCCTCCTCAATGTATAAAAATTATTTATTTTAGATGGCATGTACAATATTTATAATAGATTTTATTATATACTATTTTAATAGAATTTATATAGAAATATGTGGGAGGGAATACACATTACCTATAGTTCATGCAGATAGGATAAGAGGGGAATGGTAAAACCTATAACATGCACGTCATGCAAATTCCAAGGCTAGCCCTGACCAAACCTAACTCAAGATCTGAAGATGGGTCCCTGGGAATTGTTCTACAAGGTTTCCCAGTGATATTGAAGGATGGATCAAATGCAAACTGCTCATTAGTTAAGCCCTCTGATTTGAAATTTCACATGATAGTGTAAATACAATAGTTCCTAAAAAATACAACATTTAAAATATGGTAAGAAAAAGTCATTCTGTATCTACTGCTTTAACTCATAGGACGTCAGATACTTGAATAGTTCTATACCAAAACAATAACAAGAGATCACCTTGATGTTCATTTAAGGTTTTTTTTGTTGTTGATGTTTTTTATGTATTTTCCATAGAAGAGGACTGAGCCACTGAAATTGGTTTCAACCTTTATTCTGACAGAATATCACCCTATAAGGATTTACATGTGGACATTTACATCAGAACAGCCTTTACAGATGTTAAGTAATAAAACATTAGTGACCAATCACCATGCATAAAATTATTAAAGCAAAATAGGTATAAAAAGTTTGAGATAGGAAAATGCAGCCTTAATTACTTGAGTGCAGTATCACCATTGTTCTGTACTTATAAAGAGACTGGAGAGACTGGAAAATACAGTTCACTCCAGATCTATTCAGTATTTTCAAGGCCAGACTTGGCAGTTGTAGTATTACATATCAATGCCACATTCTGCAAAAGATTAGTTGAATTTATCTTATAATTATCATTAGCTGAAACATTTTTTTTTCTCACAATGTATGTCTTTTGATTAAAAAAATACAAAGTGTGTGTATATATATATATATATATATATATATATATATATATATTTGTCTGTACAAGAGTATAATACATGTAAAAATCTCATACACACGTACAAAGGAGAGGAGTAATGTTTTACATGTGCCCTGTTTTGAAACACCCTTTGTTCGATGTTTTCAGGTGTGCATTGCATTATTGCTTTGGTTTAGCGGTAGTCAGGGTGTTACTAGGGCATCAACACTGTGCAAGGTATTTCAGTAGTGACTGACTATGATTAATCAACACTACAGTACAATACACTCACACACTTACATTTTAAAGGATTACCATTCATTCTAAAACTCTAGACACTATATCACTGCATCTGAAACTGTATGTCTATAAAAGACTATAAATATCTCTGAGGGTGAAATGGTCACATTGTAAACATTTTTGTAGCTTATGGTTAAAGAAAGTTGAACAAAGTAAAACAATATAGGAGCATAGGATCGCCCTATACATTAAAATTAGTGGAGCTGTAGTTAGAGTTAAAACCCAAATAGAGTTACTATTATTTCTGTCCTTTTGTTGAGTAACCAACACTGCACTAAAACTGAACACAGAACAGACCAAACAAAGTGGACTGTGAGTGAGTACTGAGAAACCACACCGAAAATAATTCACACTTTTATGATTCCAAAACAAGAGAGAGAAAAAGGTCTGTAATAATCCAATAACAAAAAATATAAATCATCATTCATATGTGCAAAAGAAGGTATATAACCAAAGCTGAGGAGTATTTCTTCTGCGTAGTCAGCTATGAGGTTGAGATCACATTGAAATCAACTAATAATATTTTATCCACCACCAACAGTGCAGCCTGAGCACTGATATGGTCTTTGTTCACTGTTGTACTTAGTGCAAAAGCAGCTGGTCGCAAGAGAGAAAGAAGCTAAAGACACCATAGTAAACCATTACTGCACCACATGTTAGCATCTTTTACAGTTTTCTACAAAACACAGAATTACATAACAGCCAACCATTTCTGAGGACACCTGTGCCTAAGTCTAATTTAAGTGCCAACATGGAGGAGTCTGCAACATGGAGTGAGGGGTATACTGTGTAGCATTACTACCAAACTTAAAAATAAACACATTTATTTAATCTAAAGAGCTAAAGATAAATTGCAGGATCTGGATGGAAGAGAACATGAATGGTTTGAGACAAGAACCACCTGTGTATCCTCAAAGTGTATATTTTATTGTTGTCTACACTTGGCTGAAGAGGAGAACGAGAAGGCTCACAGAAATCTTGCTGATTAAAAATGCATTTTATTGTGTTTTTAGCTCCTTTTGCTCAGGAGCTCCTGGGAGGCCTCAACTCCCTCTTTTAAGTCACTGCTCATTTGTGTAGCCTCTGGTTTCTGCTTCCGCTTGATCTTAAACACATCCCATTTGTCAGATAGAAGGCCCTTGTGGAAAATGATGGAAGTTATCCACGAGAAGAGCAAAATGGATGCCAGAGAGATGAGCATGATGGTGGTGCGGAAAGGGAAGAACTGCGTCATCTTCCCCTCTTCATCAAGCCGGCAGCCTGGGAACTGAATGGCAGGAGGCAGGCCAATGAGGGGCTCCCCACTCATGATCCTCAGGCCGATGCCCATGATGTAACCCACAGTGGCACCATAGCCATTGGAGACTTTAAAAAAGAGGACGCAGACTAACTGAGGAAACATGATGGTGTAGGACATGTCCACACCCACTAGCCAGAAGACCAGGACACTACTGTCCAGGAAGGTGAGGGCCGTCCCAGCCACACCCACTGCCACCACCGAGATCCGGATCACCCACTGCATCTCCCGGTCAGATGCCTGAATACAGACAGAAGGAAAAAAGAGGACAATAGTGTTTATTACAGTCATTCTTATGGCTTTTTTGCATTGATGGAACTGGACATCACCTGTTTCCTGATGATGTTCTTATAAATGTTCGAGGAAAACAGAGAAGCAGAGGAGAGCAGCGCTGAGTCCATGGAGGACATGACTGCAGCCGCCACAGCCCCGATCCCAATGACAGATACATAAGTTGGGGTGAGAAACTGCAGGGCGATGGGCAGGATGGAGCCAGCCTGGTCACGCTCATACGGAGTGGGCAGACCATACGCAGTGGAGTTCCAGTCTGCACGTGTACACAAAGTCCAGTATTATTTTAAGTCTACGCACAAGTCTAATCTGAGTCATGTGTCTGTTAGTGAGCGTGTGTACCTGTAGATGCAGCCACTGCTCCCACCAGCACAGAGGGGATGCCCAGCACTAAACAGAAGGCGGAGGAGGCGAAGCAGGTCACCTGGGCCTGAGTGTAGGAGGAGGCAGACAGGATCCTCTGGTAAAATGCCTGGTACGCCAGACCTCCCAAAGCCTGAAACAAGTCACACTATTACTCATATGAAAACAGATTGATCAAATGTAAGTGATTACATTGAATACATTAGGTTAATTGTTTAAGTTTAAGTTCCAAACTAGAAGAAAATACATTCTTTCTATGTTTATAAAGAAAATGTATGTTCACCAGCAGCATGAAGTCATCAAACCACTTTCCAGCCTCGTTCAGCTCCACGGTACCGACCCACGGGGCCTGGAAGGTGGCATTGTACGCCGTGAGGGAGATGTCCACAGAGTGAGGGTTGGTCATGAGGAAAGGCACACACACCCACTGCATAAAAACATAAAAGCACAGAGATATAGGATGCTGAAGGCTTTCAAACTTTACACATCACTTTCACTGATGAGTCTTACATAGAAGGTATAAAACGAACATTTCTTTTATCATCACAATTTGTCATCAGCAATCTTTACCAGTAAAGGTAATTTCATTTACAGGATATTATATAGTTTCAAAGTAACAAAAATAACTCATATTTAACAATAATAATTATTAACAATAAATTGTAATCAAGCTCATGGGGCATTCTGTACATCTGATTCAAGACATCAGAGAGTTCATTCATTTAACTGACCTGTGACTGGAGATTTGATACTGGGTATTTTGTACATCTTTTATTAATGATAGTTTGGTGAAGCTGTATCATTGTGTATCATGGGTTTTTTCCTTTATACTATCCAGCATGTGTAGTGTGTAATATGATGAGGGTAATAATGATGGCTGTCACTCATTTGAAGAATAGGCTTGAGTCTCCATGGTGGCCTGGGCCTGTCACAACAGAGCCACTGTTTGAAGAGTGAATAGTTGCTATGTACCAGACTGACGAAGATCAGGATGAGCTGGATCACGTCTGTGTAGGCCACTGAGTAGAGGCCCCCCAGCAGAGTATAGATGATGGCCACAACAGATGAGATGATGATGGAGTAGACATAGGGCAGGTCCAGGATCACAGCCATGGTACCACCTGCAACGACAGCAGCCACAGTTAAGACCACAGTTAAGACCTTGCACACAGAGACATCTAATACCCTTAAAGTTATCCTGACATGCACTCCACTAACTCAGTATACTTTACAGAAATTCACTACAGAGTATTACTGAGGTCACAGTCACTCTTTAGCACTTAAGCTCCACACAGGCCATGGGCACAGCGGACATGCATACACAATCCTAGTTAAGTAGTGACACTTAAAGTTAAGTTGACAAAATCACTTCCACAAGCAGCTGATTTTATTTATGTACTTAATTATATTTCACGGTTACATAACAATGTATAAAGTGTGTCTTAAAGAACATCCAAAAGCTTGGATGAAGCAGCCCACAATCCTAATATTCACTACACCAGCTTCTATCTTTCAAAAAAGAAAAAAAAAGCAGCCTATTGATTGTGATACTAATATATTCAAACCTCTTTGGGTAAGTAGAACCCAAATAAAATATTAAAACAAAATTAACACATCCCTTGAAAGAGCAACGTGAATAAAGTTTACTTCCAAAAGAAACGAAGAAAACATTTTGTTACTCAAACAAGGCAAGCAAAACGTCACTACCTGTACCGTCTCTTCAGTGTCAGCCTCGCCCCAGCCGCTGCTGCAGCCACACCACAACCAGCCTTAAACAGAAAAGGGTCAGATCGCCATCGATCGCTACTGCACTGCCCCAAGCACTACCCCTGCCCCAGACATCTACCCCTTGGCCCAAACCTTTACCACTGCTATACACATGTTTCTGATGTTAAAGCTTCACTTGCCAAAAAGGCAACAAAGACACTGAAGTTCAACTGAACCGAGCCCTGTGTAGTTTGTGTTGGTGTGAGTTGGCTGCTGCCATGTTTTTTTCAGTTGTTTTGTTTAAGTAAGTGAATTACTTGAAGCTTCAAAATGTTTTCAAATTCAGTTGATCTTCTTTGTGTTTAAACGGGACCAGTCACCATGAGAGGGGTGCTTTAAACGGAATGACATAACAATCATATCAATACTCATTCCTGGGTGGCTGCTTTTCCTAGTTTAGCCCTGGATTTCATGTCTGCAGTGCTGAGCTGGGCTGTTCCCCATGAGTTAAAATTAGGCAGAGAAATGGTGTGGTGATATCCGGTGGCTTAATTGGCAGGACCAGCGATTGGCGAAAGGAGATATGAAGTACCCCCAAAATGTTTTTAGGTCACTTGACCCACTTCTGATACACAGATATGCATAACATGCTCTAGTGGAAACTTCACAGTGTCATGGACTGGATTTGACACAGTTCAGCAACAGAGGTATCGAACAGTGTTGTAATGTTAAGTGTTTTTTGGCGCTAAACGTCTCACACTAAACTGTTTTAAATGGGACGTGCACACATAAACAGTCTCTTAGCAACAGTGCTGTGAGACAAATAGTATGCGTGCTTGACTCAGTCTGCTCCTGCGTGTCCCATACATGACTGTAACTAATGTACGTATGTAACTGTGAAACAACAGGCCTGAGGGGTCCCCTGTGTCTATATTGGTTTAATAGGTTCAAGCTGAAAGGTCCCAGGAGCATTCCTGTCCCACAACCTGTCCTTGTATGGTGCCAGGACAGCTTTCAGTGCTATCCCTGTCTCATTACATTTCATGAAAAATATGGTTTATGTTAAATATAGTAAAGGCTTGAATACTAATCTCCTGCCATTGTTTTGCACAAATATGGCAAACCATGTCTACAAACATATCAGATGCTTCAAGTAAATGATCACCTTTCACAATCAACAGGCTGCTGGATGTTTAGCACCTTTTTTCAAAAAACACTGAAAAAGAAAACAGCATTAATGCACACCATCAAACAACAAAGCTTCAAAACACTCACTGCAAGACCCATACACTCAATGTTATAGTCTGTTTTATCTTTAAAAACACAAAAATTGAAGACTGATGAACTCTATACTGTGTCATCAATATATAAGAAACACTTTAGTGTGCTTTTAATTAATGTTTTAACAAATAAACTAATATTGTTGATATTGATGTTCCAGAGCAGCGGCAACAGGACGTTCCTGGCTATGTTCAGCTAAAGGGCAGTGGCTCATTAGCACTGTCAGAGTCTTAAGTGTTACTCAATGTGTTCCCCAATGTAACTTAACCTTGGTGACTTACTGCAAAGTGCGGAAGCTAGCCGTTAATGCTAAAACTGTGGTAGCTTATGTTTCACAGTCAATGTGAAAAGAAACAGGCATTTCTCTACTCCCAACAAGAGAGAAAACAAAACATTGGCATGTACTTTCATCTATTTTGAATTTAGCCCTGGGTAGTTTGTCTACTCAATTTCAATTATTCTTATTATTCAGTTTTATTGAATCCCTGAAGCCTTGCCCTACATGCCACATCACATATTTGTTTTCCTATATTATTTTGACAGCAATTCTATTTATATTTTGTACTCTTTATAAGTGTTTTAATATTGAACTATTATATTCCCCATTTGGATCAATAAAGTGCTGTCTGTAAGTCTATTGTGCTCCTGTTTCATATGTAAATAGCCAGCTCTCGTGCATTGCGAGTTCCTGGGTGTCCGTGGCACTCACCCAGGCTGACGAGAGTGCGTGCCACCCATAGGACGTCGGCCACCAGAGCAGGGAAGATCAGGGCACTGCTCAGGAAGTTCCCATACTTCTTCTGGAAGGGGTCCATCATTGTCACATACTTGTTCTCTCTCATGGGCTTTGCAAAGAAAAAGCCACCTGTTTGTTTGAAAGGAAAACACAAGGACAAAGAAGTGTGTGAGAAAGGAGCTGTATGTCATCATTAAAATACAAAGAAGCTGGCAGGGAAAAAGGCTACACTGCATCATTTATCATAGGGTTTGAGTAGTTTTGACTAGTTTTGACTAGTTTAGATTAGTTGTCTACTATGACCTAAATTGCTTGTTACATGAACATTCTGATTTGTTTCAGAAAAAATAAGATTGCAATAAGAAAACAAATCAACAGGCTGGATTTTATTTAGAGTATAATTCCATCATGCTATAGCCAAATAATGAAAAGCAATATCACGTGAGGCAAATCTTTAAACAAGTCAAATAGTCTAGTACCAATATGTAAATCAATCCAAAATTATTCAAATGACTCAAATTAAAGATGTAGCTTTTCTGATGGAGGGTCCGCTACCTGCCTGTTTCCATGGAGATGTTATTGCGTTTTCTGGAATGTTTCACTATATGGCATTAAATGCATACATAATAGCATTGATTTTATTATGGATATTTTTTATTGCGAGCTCGGTTGGCTCTCCACAGATCTGACCTGTGGCTCGGCCTATTGACGTCTCCACCTTGCTTTCTTGGAGAGAACAAAGTTTTATACCATACTATGTAACATTCCTGGCAATGAAATAATATATCCATGGAGACAAGCTGGTGGTGGATGTGCCCTCTGAAAAGTTACTAAGTGCACCTTTAAGATATTGTAACTTGACCTTGAGGTGTATGCTAAAGGTAAAAAAGTAAAATCAAGTGTTGGTTGATAAAAACAGTAAACAGTGGGAGCTCAACTCCATGGGTCTCTTTTGTAACAATCACCAGAAAAAGGGTCAGCTATAGATTTCCTTTTGGGACAAAGAGCATTTCCACTCATAACTCAGCGGCGCAGGTCTATTGTCCTACTTTAGACCTCTGATTTTCACCTGTTTACACATAAATGCCTGGGTTTCTGTGCAGGCTTCACACGTCTCTATGTGAACTCATCCCTCTGCACCTGTTGCTGTGGGTTACAATCCAATACCAGTGCCTCATCGTGCTATTTCTAACTAGAGTGGCACTTTTATTAGTGTATGCAGTCCACTAAGGGGTCTGTTTTTATGTTAGTTGAGTTGGTAGTCAGTCCCCTCCATGAATAGGGAAATAATATGTGTGTAATATCACTACACATTTTTGGTAGGTCATGGGGTGCCAATTTTCACTATTTATAATACTTTTATAACAAATATCTAAAATGTTGAACTTGATCATTCTGTTAGTGACTACACCCTCAACTCACTATATTTCAATAATAATCTGTATTTTAACAATATTAATTTCAGCAACCTCTGTCTGTTATTGCCTATGGAATGCTATAATGTCAGCTGAAACCTAGTAGCAGCAAGTCATGTCTGTTGAAACCTTTGGCATAACTCTGTATAAAGTTCAATTCCAATTACTACTTAGGTCTTCACTGGGACCACACAAGGACACTCTTAAAACCAATGAAATAATTTACATACCAAAGTTATTTAATTACCACACTGAACATAATCGAGTCAGGTGAAAAGGCTGGTATATTCAGTCTTGGAAAGAAAAAGTTTGTTTTAGTTTGTGCTCAAAGCAAAGAAGGTTTGACAAAGGCTTAAAGTCAAAGAATATTTTTTTTGTATAGACGTGTGTTTGAAACTATGCTCATTTATCATCCCTACTGTAGGCAACTGGCAATGGACTAAACTAATAATGTCACATATTCTGAAGATACTTGCAAAAACATGCTAAACTTATATTCTTGAACATGTCAGTGCGTGTCACCACTTGCTAGCTGCAAAAAAAAAAAAAAAAAAAAAGTTTGATTATTTTATTTTTGTATTAATTTAATTTAACTTTAATCCAGAGGCAATAATTTAGATTTTAAATTAATTTATTTAAAATGCATAATTCAACATAAAACATGAAATAGTTACATTGTACATAGGGTCAGTATAACATTTGACAGCACCAGCCTTCGTTAAGTATTTGAGCACATTTCTGTGCAATACATTGTTTGTAATATTGGTATTGGCTATATCGGTAGATGTTTTCAGTAACAGTAAACATTTCCTAATACATGGGGCTGACATTTTTACTACAGATTTTTCTTAAATAATGGAAATAGAAGAGCGATGAACCTAAAAATGTGTGTTTTGTAAACTTAACAACTTTAATTCAGTTTGTTGGCCCTTGCCCGTGTTTTAAAATATTGCTATTGATATGAGCAAATTCTAGTATATGCTGTTTGTGGCTACATACTGTATAGTGAATGGATTATTTTGATTTGAGAAATGTTATAACTTTGAGAATTATGTTTATACACAGCTATAATTTGTGTATGTTGCTCTCATAAATTACCAACATTATCTCACCAAGGAAGAAGGTCAGAACGTAGGGCACAGGCATCAAAGCCCAGACAGCTCCGAGCGTTGGGTTGTAAGTGGCTTCTGCGATACCAAGAATGAAGCCTCCACCCACCCATGTCGCTGCAAAGAGGTATATCAAAGAACATGTGAGCTAAAAAACAATGCAAATCTGCACAAAAAACAAAACAAAACAAACCCAGAATGTTTTTGTTGACTTTACAAAGGTGCACTATATACATTTTCCGGTGGGGGGTCTGCTACCTTCTTGTCTATATGGAGATATATTATTTTATTCAAAAATACTTTGAAAAACAAGCATGCATGGTTTCCTTTCCACAGTTCTGACTTGCAACTTGACGTAGTGGGATCACCTACTTGTCTCCATGAAGATACAACAAATAACATCTCAGTTTAGACAAGCAACTGGCAGATTGCTCACACGAAAAGTTACATAATGCATCTATTAATAATTAATTATGTAATTTATGGGGGTTGATAGTTGGGGTCCCTCACCCGTCAGAGTAAAGATCCCGACCAGCAAATTAATGTTGCGTCCAGCTAAGAGGGTGATCTCCATGCCATCTCCAGTACACTTTTTCTCCATCTTTCGGGACCTCATTGAGGCCCAGATGCCCGTCCCCAGGATGACCAGGTAGAAGACGGCCATCACCACCAAACCAGGCACGTTCAGCGCCATTGGGACCAATCACACTCCCTGTGGGTAAGACGAGAATAGTAACTTAGAATAAATATTTTCGCTGCTTTGATAAATGATTTCACATAGTTTTCATTTTAGTGTATTTGGGGTGTCTGCCACCTGCTTGTCTCCATGGGGATGATATTGCTTTGCCTGGAATGTTCCACAGCGTTAAAGAAAATAAAAGAATAACTAATATTATCAGATCAAACTGTACGCTGGTCAAATTGTATGATCAAGCTAGAACACCCTATCAGTATAGATGTCTTGTGTATAGTCTTCTGACTTATCACGGACGCACTTCCACATGAATAGGTCACTTAAACTTTTTCATGTAGAAGCATCACCACTGGCGTGATAGGCAACACTGTGTGACAATGTTATGTGATGAACAATCAAGTCTCCCTGGCAATTGTGATTTGTAAAAAAATTCTTCTGCATAAGACTTCCAGAAGAATACCTTATAATATAAATCCTTACAGTGAGTGGGAATACTTCTTCACAGAGCTGACCAGTAACGTGGCCTGATCATGTAATCTACTTGCCTCCATGTAAATTTAATGCCCTACTGTGGAACATTCCAGGCAATAACATTCCCATAGAGACAATCGGGTGGCATATGCTCCACCAGAAAAGGTAAAAAACGCATCTTTAAAATGAAAAGGGGGATGGTAAAAGACAATGGTACATTATTTGGACAGGTCACTGATGCTAAAACTGGCGTGTAGAATCGAATGAATGATAAGATATGGAGTTTCATATTGTTCATTATTGTTCATTATAAGAGTTTCAGAAAGCACAGACTAGAAACTACAGATAAATAGAAAAATACAAATGTCAAGAAGACACAGAGGGAGTGGCTCTTCATAACACTGAACCAGAGTTAAAACAATGGAAGCCTTGACAAGTCATCACAAGCTTAACATGTTTGTGTGCACAGAACAGCACACACATCATGGCATTGACATAGGGCATCTAAAAATGGTAAAAAAGAGCCTATTACGATATGTGTTAATCTTATGCGAGTTGGCACCATCTTGTATTCACTGCTTTACAGATTAACATGTTGGAAGCTGTCAGTGGGGACAATGAAGTTTGTCATCTTCTTCTAATCATTATATATGGAGTGATATCTCTTGGTTGTATTTTTGCATTGTTTTGAGCCAAACATGTTACAAGATAAACAAAGCACATTATTGTCTTCCTCTGTATAATTTTAAGATAAATAAAAGGCTTTTGCCCTGGAATTAATCATATACAAATTACACAGCCATACAGCCCCCACCCAGTCATTATAGTGCATAGTACATATGGGCAGCCAGGAATGAAAGAATGCACTCGGGATAGTAGACAGAGAAAAGGGAAGTGTTTGTTAAATGAAAGGAATGAGATACGGGTAGGAGTCGAATGTATGCGTCCTGTATGTGTGTGTTGTGATGCAGCAGAGGGAGCGGGCAGGAGGAGGGGGGAATAGGCGAGGGGAGAGAGGCGTGGCCCCCTGCCAAAGTCAACAAAAGCCTGAAAAGCTCTCACGTGGCTCTTGTGCTCTGTGTACTGTATATGAGGATATATATATATTTATATATATATATATATATATATATATATATATATATGTATATATATATATATATATATATATGTATATATATATATATATATATATATATATATATATATATATATATATATATATATATATATATATATATATATATATATATATACGTTTACAAGTGCACACTTGGTAGGCCATAAATATGGGATATAATTGTGCTGATTTTCCTCTCAGTTTTGAGGGGAGACAGAGACTCTAATAATGAAAGACATAAGATGTGAGGAGAACTTATAACTAACTCTATAACTTCGGTCGGTTTCACACTAGTTGGCCACTTGTTGGATCGACACTCTGGACTCCAGTAAACGGTTGGTCCAGTGAGCTTCAAAAGGAGACGTCGGAGCGGCTCCATCCGCACTATAGAGCGGCTCTACCTGCCCTCTGGAGCGGCCGAGTGCAGTGTGAATGCGACTGATCTTGAGTCGACCTACGCCGTTCGCTGTGACAGTAAAAGTTGGAATTTGGCAAAAAAGAGCTTGGATCACGTAATAAATAGTTCTATGAATGTTGTTGCAGAGCTGCTGACACGTTTGTCTGACCAGGCAATTTGGTTCAACATTTAGTATCAGTCTGCAGAAAGAGACTAGCCTTCTCCTGGCGCACGCCACCCTGCGTCTGTCTGTGTGTCGTTCAAAAAGGTTTTTCTCCTCTGCGTACAGTTGTTACATTGTATTTAGCCACAGGTGAAAGAAAAGCCCACCATATCACCCTTCCCTAACACTCCACATATGAGGCAACCAACTGCATCTAAAAGCTTGGATTGCTGGACTCTTTCACCCACAACCCAAAGCTAGTTTTAAATTGTGTGCAAAAATACAGAACGACATAACAAGCCATTAACTATATTGCTGTTCTTGTTCATATACGATCATAAAGAAATGACCAATACAACAAGTGGAGGATTTGTGCTGCTAAACAACTGCCCTCACGACATATTACATTACAAGCTAGCATTAGCCAACTATAGTCATCGTGACACACTCACCTTTGATGTTGATAAATGCGAATGGACCATAACCTGTCAAATGTGTAGTTTAGGTGTATTTTCTAGTTGGTTAATGCTAGCTTATTAAAATACAAAATGTCATCAGTGTATTTATGACATTGTTGCTAGATGTTCATGTGTCGGCATGGTAACTGTGCTTTGGTACACAAACAGCTGCATGAGAGACTTATTTAGTTTGTAGTTTTAGAGTTTTTAATGGTTAAGTTTTAATCATCCCTGAACACTTCAATACAAACATTTACCCAAACATCCTGTGCAGTTTGGACCTTTTGAATTAAGTATAAAGCACTTTGAAAATCATTTGACACCATACCATTAACAGCATTATAAACATATAATAAGGCACAACTTAAGCAAATAGTACCCCTGCATTATCCATAACTGGCATTAGTTAGAGGCTACTAAGGTTTTGAAAAACTTTTAACTTACAAAAGATCATTTTTATGAATTAAGTTATCAGAAAATATATTGTTGTATATATCACTGGAATTGTCTGCTTAATGTCAAAGGATTAAGTTTATGTTACTTATCAAGCCGTCTGCTTTGCCCAGCTTTTCTTAGTTATGAAAATATACTGACAGTTTGCCAATGCTTAGAAAGCTCTTGGACCGGTTTTCAATGTACAGTTCAGCCCTTCCTGAATGGCAGAGTGAGAAGCATACAGACCATCCATCCATCCATCCATCCATTTTCTTCCGCTTATCCGGGACCGGGTCGCGGGGGCAGCAGTCTAAGCAGGGACTCCCAGACTTCCCTCACCCCGGACACGTCCTCCAGCTCCTCCGGTGGGACCCCAAGGCGTTCCCAGGCCAGCCGAGAGACATAGTCCCTCCAGCGTGTCCTGGGTCTTCCCCGGGGCCTCCTCCCGGTGGGACATGCCCAGAACACCTCCCTAGGGAGGCGTCCAGGAGGCATCCTGAGCAGATGCCCGAGCCACCTCAGCTGGTTCCTCTCAACGTGTAGGAGCAGCGGCTCTACTCCGAGCTCCTCCCGTGTGACCGAGCTCCTCACCCTATCCCTAAGGGTGCGCCCGGCCACTCTGCGGAGGAAGCCCATTTCAGCCGCTTGTATCCGCGATCTTGTCCTTTCGGTCATTACCCAAAGCTCATGACCATAGGTGAGGGTAGGAACGTAGATTGACCGGTAAATCGAGAGCTTCGCCTTCCGGCTCAGCTCCTTCTTTACCACAACGGACCGATACAGCGACCGCATCACTGCAGACGCTGCACCGATCCGCCTGTCAATCTCACGCTCCATCCTTCCCTCACTCGTGAACAAGACCCCGAGATACTTGAACTCCTCCACTTGGGGCAGAGACTCACCACCCACCCGGAGAGAGCAAACCACCTTTTTCCGGTCGAGAACCATGGCCTCGGATTTGGAGGAGCTGATTCTCATCCCAGCCGCTTCACACTCGGCTGCAAACCGCCCCAGTGCCTGCTGCAGGTCCTGGCTCGAAGAAGCCATCAGGACAACATCATCTGCAAACAGCAGAGATGAAATCCTGTGGTTCCCAAACCAGGCCCCCTCCGGCCCCTGACTGCGCCTAGAAATTCTGTCCATAAATATAATGAACAGAACCGGTGACAAAGGGCAGCCCTGGCGGAGTCCAACATGCACTGGGAACAGGTCTGACTTACTGCCGGCAATGCGAACACAGCTCCTGCTCCGGTCATACAGGGACCGGACAGCCCTTAGCAAAGAGCCCCGGACCCCATACTCCCAGAGCACCCCCCAAAGGACACCACGAGGGACACGGTCGAATGCCTTCTCCAGATCCACAAAACACATGTGGACTGGTTGGGCATACTCCCATGAGCCCTCGAGGACCCGATGGAGAGTATAGAGCTGGTCCAGTGTTCCACGACCAGGACGAAAACCACACTGCTCCTCCTGAATCCGAGGTTCGACTATCGGTCGGATTCTCCTCTCCAGCACCCTGGAATAGACCTTACCGGGAAGGCTGAGGAGTGTGATTCCCCTGTAATTGGAACACACCCTCCGGTCCCCCTTTTTATACAGAGGGACCACCACCCCGGTCTGCCATTCCACAGGTACTGTCCCCGACCGCCACGCGATGTTGCAGAGACGTGTCAGCCAAGACAGTCCCACAACATCCAGAGACTTGAGGTACTCAGGACGGATCTCATCCACCCCCGGAGCCTTGCCACCGAGGAGCTTGCCAACCACCTCAGTGACTTCAGCCAGGGTGATGGACGAGTCCGCCTCTGGGTCCCCAGTTTCTGCTTCCTCCTCGGAAGACGTGACAGTGGGATTGAGGAGATCCTCAAAGTATTCCTTCCACCGCCCGACAACATCCCCAGTCGAGGTCAGCAGCTCTCCACCCGCACTGTAAACAGTGTTGGTGAAGCACTGCTTTCCCCTCCTGAGGCGTCGGACGGTTTGCCAGAATCTCTTTGAGGCCGTCCGATAGTCCTCCTCGATGGCCTCCCCGAACTCCTCCCAACCCCGAGTTTTTGCCTCTGTGACTGCCCGAGCCGCGGCACGCTTGGCCTGCCGGTACTCATCAGCTGCCTCAGGAGTCCCACGAGCCAACAAGGCTCGATAGGACTCCTTCTTCAGCTTGACGGCATCCCTTACTTCCGGTGTCCACCACCGGGTTCGGGGATTGCCGCCGCGACAAGCACCACAGACCTTACGACCACAGCTACGAGCAGCCGCATCAACAATAGAGGTGGAGAACATGGCCCACTCGGAGTCCATGTCTCCAACCTCCCCCGGGATCAGGGAGAAGCTCTCCCGGAGGCGGGAGTTGAAGACCCCCCTGACCGAGGGCTCCGCCAGACGTTCCCAGCAGACCCTCACAATACGCTTGGGCCTGCCAGGTCTGTCCGGCTTCCTCCTCCGCCAGCGGATCCAACTCACCACCAGGTGGTGATCAGTTGACAGCTCAGCCCCTCTCTTCACCCGAGTGTCCAAGACACGCGGTCGGAGGTCAGATGACACGACAACAAAGTCGATCATCGACCTCCGACCTAGAGTGTCCTGGTGCCATGTGCACCGATGGACACCCTTGTGCTCGAACATGGTGTTTGTTATGGACAAGCTGTGACTAGCACAGAAGTCCAATAACAAAACACCGCTCGGGTTCAGATCGGGGAGGCCGTTCCTCCCAATCACGCCCCTCCAAGTGTCACTGTCGTTACCCACATGGGCGTTGAAGTCCCCCAGGAGAACAACGGAGTCCCCGGTTGGTGCACTGTCTAGTACCCCTCCCAGGGACTCCAAGAAGGCCGGGTACTCTGCACTGCTGTTTGGCCCGTAGGCCGAAACAACAGTGAGAGACCTGTCCCCGACCCGAAGGCGCAGGGACGCGACCCTCTCGTTCACCGGAGTGAACCCCAACACGCAGTGGCTGAGCTGTGGGGCAATGAGCAAGCCCACACCAGCTCGCCGCCGCTCCCCGCGGGCAACGCCAGAGAAATGGAGAGTCCAACC
Source organism: Periophthalmus magnuspinnatus (assembly GCF_009829125.3). Lineage (NCBI taxonomy): Eukaryota > Metazoa > Chordata > Actinopteri > Gobiiformes > Gobiidae > Periophthalmus > Periophthalmus magnuspinnatus. Next base: position 15,129,660 of record NC_047126.1, read on the forward strand.
CCTCTCAAGAAGATGGGTTCCACAGCCCAAGCTGTGCGTGGAGGTGAGGCCGACTATATCTAGCCGGTAACGCTCAACCTCCCGCACAAGCTCAGGCTCCTTCCCCCCCAGCGAGGTGACATTCCATGTCCCCAGAGCTAGTCTCCATGTCCGGAGATCCGGTCGTCGAGGTCCCCGCCTTCGACTGCTACCCGGATCTCTCCGCACCCGCCCCTCATGGCTCCTCCCGCAGGTGGTGGGTCCACGGGAGGACGGCCCCACGTCGTTTCTTCGGGCTGGGCCCGACCGGGCCCCGTGGGGAAAGGCCCGGCCACCAGGCGCTCGCTGCCGAGCACCCACCCCAGGCCTGGCTCCAGGGTGGGGCCCCGGTAACGCCAGTCCGGGCGACGTAAACTGCCTTGTTGTATTTTTCTTCATGAAGGGCTTCTGAACCGCTCTTAGTCAGACCCGTCTCCGAGGACCTGTTTGCCATGGGTGACCCTACCAGGGGCATGAAGCCCCCGACAACATAGCTCCCAGGATCATTCGGGTGCTCAAACCCCTCCACCACGTTAAGGTGGCGGTTCGGGGAGGGGAAGCATACAGACATTCTTCATAAAAACAGGGTCACGCTACTACTTTCCTGACTTGTGCTTTCTAATGTTGCAACGAGTCAAATATCCACCACTTCATTTTTGTCAGTATTAAACGCCTGGATTCAATTAAGGACATATTTTGGATCTCCCATCAACTTCGAGGGAGTACTAACTTAATTTTTAACATATGTGTGCTTGGGGCCATACACAATTCATCAAAGTATGGACTGGCACACGTCCAAAGAAAACAGCTAGTGAAATCATAGTATGTAAACATTGTTTTTGTGAGATAAAAAACACGGTTGTATGTACAGTGGTTATGGTCTGGTGATTTTGCTGTTGAAATTCCTCTTAGATTTTGACGAGCTGTGGGCACCTGGGAGGACAGTCACGTGCAGTGCTCCATGTGAGGTGGGTGTGTGGTTGGATGGGAACAGTCAAGGCTTTACTCAGCACTCCTCAAATTGGTCTGCTGCTGAGTCCCTCTAGCTTAACCAGTATAATGCAAACACATACTTATCTGGGCCGCTCTGGGACAGTGGCTGCGCTCTTTATCAAATTATTAATAACGCATCTCTCATTTCAGCATGACAAATAATAGCAGGGTCACGTGATGATGGTTGGTTATTTTCCATAGTCAGGCATTACTGACAGCACAAAGCATGTAAGGAGAATTTTATCTTAAAATCAACATGGTGACGTAATTTTCTCACTTAAGCGTGAATAACAAAAGTCAAACTCAATGCTACAGTAAAAGTTCAACACTCAATAGCAATTTTGATACAATAATAAAAACATTTTTAGACAATAGTACGTAATTTTCCAAGCAAAATAATTGTTTTCTTTTAATAATTGATATTATGAATATAATTCTTCTGCTAGTTCTGATCAAAGCCATTTTAAAACTATTCAGGAAAGGAGCAATTTTTTCCCCCAGTATTGCTATTTGAAATATATTTGTCTCAAACATTAGTAACAAAAACTGCCACGACAAAAGATTACAAAAGATCACTGCCTTGCCTTAATTGTAATCATTTATAAATCAGATGACAACAATAACGAACAAACATTAGATCTGACTTGCTTCTGAAAATATAATGTACAAAATAGCACTAGAGATGACAGTGATTGAGTATAATTGACTTGTAACTATGATCCACTGTTGGACTTACACAAGAGACCCAACAGATGCAAACCATTTATATGCATAGGAAAACTGTAAACACATCACTTTTATACTAAAACACTACATGGCCATAACCCCATAATGTAAGCCTGTAAAAACACCATAAAAGCATTGATTTGATGTGTATCCCTGACAGCTTATCCAAGTGGCTTTGTAACATTTGCTTTGATATCTGGACATTTCAAGTCTCTTTTCTCTTTTACAAAGGTGAAGTATGCTGACAGTAAAAGTCTTTTTACTAAAACAACCCTCCCACCATACACACACCTCCCCATGGCTGCCTCTCAGTAATTTTCCATTCAGAGACCAGCCTCTTGCACCCCTGCACTTCTGCCACAACTTTAGCCCCCCTGTTAAGACGTGGAGGTGCATCTTAGGATTCCTGGTTATCAAATGGGACCTTCAGATTTGAGCAGGCTACAGTCCAGCTAAGATAAAAAGGCAGTTACTTTGAGATTAAAATCAAGTTGTCTCCATACCTGTGTAAACAACGATCAATCATGTCAGGACAACTGTTCACCCATCCTGTGTGAAATCACTCTGTGCTGTTGACTGTCAGGAACATGTGACTCAACACTTATCAGAACAAGTTTAGTCTAAGGATAGATTTTGACTATATAGCGCAAGAAAGATTTGTTTACATAATGAGGAACTGTGACATAACTTTTGGCAATACTTCATTGCGCAAGTATAAATAGTTCTACAACTTCACGTATGCTGGCTGTCAGTGCATTTCAAATATCACCAGTAATGTAAAGAGTAATTGAAGTTGTAATATGTCACTAAACAAAATCAATGATATAGTGTAGTATTCACTCCTGTGGCCTACAAACCAATTTGGCTCAGTGCTATTTCAAGAACAGGCATGTACTTACACTTAATGTCCCTACTTGACCAAGCTCAAATAACTTCAAATCCACACACATATGTACACAAGGTGATTCTGTGTCTATAAAATGCTGCAATACACTTTTATATGATGCTACTGGATATTGTTAGGACACTCTTGCATCACTGTTAGATAAAGCATTCAGATACGTACCTAGGTTTAAATAGTGATGTGAAGTGTGTGAAGTTTCTTCTTTTTCTGAGTAGCAGAAGCAAACAGTAGATAGACAGGCTTATAAAATTTGATCCAACAGGTGTGGCGCTATAGGTACAAAATATATACCAATCAAACTAAAAGGAGTTCTCTTTTTGTGCAGAGGACCACAGAGGAGGATAGTAAAAAAGTTCAAGTTCAAAGCTCAACAGGCAGGTCCAGGAAAATGATGGTAGCCTCTAAAGTAGCCAGCCTCCCTCTCATTTTAAACCTCAGGAGGTGGGAGGGGTCACCACGACATGCAGGCCCAAGTGAAGCTGCCACTGCTGCCAGCTGATTGGTCCATACAGCAGGTTCAAGTGGCCAATTAGTGAGCAGATCAGCAGCGAAGACTCTGCCCCCCTCCTCACCCTCCATTATAGGCTCTGCTCCTCATGAGGATGAACGTGGGCTGTGGTTGGGCATCTGATAAACCTGTTTCTCTTGTATCTGCTCCTGTATAATGCCAAAAATACAGTGCCAAAAGTAATCATACTTTCAAATATTGTGTTCTTCTTTTTTAATAGCTTTGACACACCTCTTTAATCATTTGTAAAACACCTTTGTGATTTGTTAACAGGTCTGTAATATGTGTTTTCAACTTCAGTTAAAGGCCCTTTTTTCCTTCTTGTTTTTGAGCAACCCCCCCCCCCCCATATATATATATATATATATATATATATATATATATATATATATATATATATATATATATATATATATATATATATATATATATATATATATATATATATATATATATATATATATATATAATTATTTATTTATTTATTGAAACAATGTATGCATTGTTTGTTTCGTATGCATTGTTTGTTTCCAACAATATAACTATTCATTCTGATATATTGACTGACGACATTTTTACAAATAATATGAGTAATGAGTATGAGTATGATGTAATAGTTTTGTTTGTGGCACCTTAGTCAATGACATGACTGACCATTTACCTGTTTTCATAATACATGAATGTGAATACAGACAGAAACACAGGTCCAAACTAATTCATTATATGAGATTTAAAATGGATGAAAACATAATGACATTCAGAAATTACTTAAGGAGCAATGACTGGAGAGTAATTATGAAAGAGAGCAATACAAAAAAGCATACAATCCTTCCTTGGATATATGATAAAACTTGTCCACTCAAACAATGGAGTAATCAAAACAAACATTCATCGATTCCTTGGATGACCGAGGCTTTGATAAATACTTGCAGAAAAAAAGAATGCCCTATACAACCATCAACAAATTTTAACAAAAATCAGAGTATGTAAGAAAGATTATTATAATAAATTATTGCAAGACAATAAATATAATTTAAAAGGTACATGGAAGGTATTACTCAATATAATTAAAAAACAGAAAATAAACTTTAAATATCCTGAAAACATATTCCTTTATATAAAGCTGGAGAAAAGAATGTTTTCTACAATTATAGACCGGTATCCTTGCTCTTGCAGTTTTCAGAAGTTATGGAAAAAAAAAAAAAATTTATGGCAGAGCTTTAGTTATTATTATTAAAAAATAATAAATAAAAATACTTTCTGAAAGTCAGTATGGCTTCAGAGCAGGAAGATCAGCCTCCTAGACATTAACTGAGGTAGTGAAAAAGCTTAAAAATGGAAGTGGAATATATTTAAGGAACTTCTTTAATATTGATACTAGAGACCATAATACATTACATAATAAAGATAAGGCATGAGAAGTGTGGCATATAATTGAATTAAAAGAAATTTAGAGAATAGGAAATTATCCTTCAACATTACAATGTATTACCTGTAGTGTTCCACAGGGGTCGGTAGTGGGTCCAAACTTGTTCATCCTTTTTGTTAATGACATTTGTACAGTGTCCAACTTCCTAAAATGTGTAATTTTTGCTGATGACATGCATATTTTTTGTTTGGGGGATATCCTGGTCTGATTCAAGTAAGCTATCTTTAAACATAAGTGCATTATATGTATTATATTTAGGAACCAGAAAATAAATGATTGATATATTTGGAAACAGACAAGGTAAAAATTGAGACAGCCTCTGAAAATATTTTTTGGGAGTGATTCTAGGCCACACATGGAGTTGGAAGGCACATGTAAATTATCTGTGTGTTAAAATAGCCAGAAGCATTGGTGCACTAGATGCAGATTTAAATTAAATCCTAAAATGTTACATACTCTGTACTGTGCTCTTGTGTGCCCATATTTCAATGACTGTATTGAAGTGTGGGAGAAGACCCAGAAGATTACTATACACAGATTGTACGTCTTCCAAAAAAGAGCCATAAGAATTATAAATCAGGCAGGATATTGAGATAATACAAATGTTTTATTTATGGAATCACAATGTTTAAAGCTCAATGATAATGTTAAACTTAAAATAATTCAAATGATGTATAAAGTGAAAAATAATGCAATACCAAGCAATATACAAAACATTTATTGAAAAATAGAGACTGTGTTTACAATTTGAGGGGTAAATTTCGGCTACAGCCGCTTCATGCACAGACCACCCTTTAAAGCAGATGTTTAACAGTTTATGGAATAACTCTGTGGACTCAGTGATATGATTAAACAATGCAGTAATATAAAACTTAAAACTATATACAAAAGTGTTATTTGAGAAATTAAAAATAGGAGATTAAAATAGGTTTTGTTTAATAAGCATTCTGTTACATAAAAATATGTAACTTATGTGTAAATAGTTTTAAGTAAAATGTATTGACAATCAGCAAGTATTTTTTAAGGAGTGGAACTTCATTCTACAAACAGTCTCAAACATTCCTTATGTTTGAGATAAATACATTTTAAAATGTCACTAACTAAAGTGAAATACAATGGAGATGTATTTTAGTTTATAATAAACAAACTCAACTTTCCAACTGATGTTTGTCTGAATGGTCTCTCTCCTGTTTGCGGGAAAAGAGAACTGGTCTTTTGTCCATATGGTTCACACTTTCAGGGCTTTACCATAATACTCTGTCCAGAGAACGGGGTCCGGCGGCTGCAATATTTCTTGAGAAACCAGAGGCTGACAGCTTGTTCACAAAGATGAAAACATGTGTTGATGTGCAATAAATATTTGTAGACAGTACAGTCTGTTCAGTACAAAAAGTGAAATCAAAATTCCTCTTTGTCTCACTTGACCTGGCATTTCCAGGCAGTTGTACATATTTTCATACTGGTGTTAAGAACGTGTATGGTTTATGATTCAACAATTGAGCCTGTGTAAGAAAAATGCTGATTCTCTTGGTGCCAAGCAATTCAACATTAAAGATTTACAGCTCCAGCTCAAGTGTAGGTCAACATCACAGCAGGTGATTTTAAAGCACAAATGGACACAGTAGCTTAATACTACATATAGTAGAAATGGGAGATATATTTTTTTTTAAAGACATTTGTTTTGGAGAAGTAAATCTGGAATAGCAAGTTTCTGTATATAGTCTAAAAAAGCTGTTAAATCAGGCTGAGTCAATTGAATAAAAATACATTTGCATTATGATGTTTTAAGCAATGGCAAAACGTGATACATCTGCACTTTTTTGGGTAATTTGATAGTTAATTCACATTTGTACAATACTTGAAACTCAAAACCTGTAAACTTCTTGCAGATAAGTGAGAGTGCTATCACTAATTGCCATTCACTTCAAGTTCAAAGCTCAACAGGTAGGCCCAGGGAAAATGATGGTAGTCTCTAAAAAGCCAGATTCCCTCTTACTTTAAACCTCAGGAGGTGGGAGGAGTCACCATAACGTGCAAGCCCAATTTTTTCCTTGAGAAACCAGAGGCCAGCCTGGCTTTTTTGCAAAGATGAAAGTATGCATTGATGTCCAATAAATATTTGCAGACATAAAGACGTCTTTGTTCGGTACAAAAAATGAAATCAAAATTGCTCTTTGTCTCACGTGGACCTGGGATTTCCAGACAGTTGTGCATATTTTCATACTGGTGGCAAGAACGTGTATGGTTTACGATTCAGCAATTGTGCCTGTGTGAGAAAAATGCTGATTCTACTAGTGCCAGGTAGGTATGCAAGTTTTGTGATTTTATAGCACAAATGGACACATATAATAGAAGTGGCAAGGCAAGTTTATTTGTAGCACAATTCATGCACAAAGTAGTTCAAAGTGTTTTACAGAATAAGAAAGACATTACAGCAATACAAACAAATAAATAATCATCACAAAAATAACATTAAAGAGATGTCTGCAGAATAAAAACCTTTCATATGCACAGCTAAAAAGAACTGTTTTGAGCCTGGATTTAAACATTGTCAAAGTAGAGGCCTGTCTCACATCTTCAAGAAGACTGTTCCAGGTTTTAGCTGCATTAAACTGAAATGCTGATTCTCCATGTTTAGTCCTGACTCTGGGCACCAGCAGGAGGCCGGTCCCTGAAGTCCTCAGAGTGTGAGATGGACATATCAGAGATCTTTTTTGGTACTAGGTCATGTAAAGACTTGTACACAAGAAGAGCTGCTTTAAAGTCTATTCTCTGAGCCGCAGGAAGGACCAGGACTTGAGCAGCAGTGTTCTGGATGTACTGGAGCTGTCTTAACGCTCGTTTCGAGAAGCCAGTGAACAGGCCGTTACAGTAGTCTAACCTACTGGAAACAAATGCCTGGATAAGTCTCTCCAAGTCTGGTTTAGACAGTATACCTTTGATTTTTTCAGTGTTTTAGATAGTAAAAATCTGCAGATGTTATTGATTTGATGTGGCTGTTAAAGTCTGAGTAATTATTACCCATAGATTTCTAGCCTGATTTGAAGGTTTTAGAGTGACATACATCTGAGTGTGGGAGATATATTGAAACATGTTTTGGATAAATAAATCTAGAATAGCAATCATAGTCTAAAAAACTATTAAATCTGGCGGAGTAAACTGAATAAAAATCAATTTGCATTGGGATGTTTTAAACAGCGCCAAAGTGTGATGCATCTGCACTTTTTGGTGCATTTGACAGTTCATTCACATTTGTTCAATACTGGAAACTCAACCAAAACATTATCAAATCAAATCAAATCAAACTTTATTTATATAGCACTTTTTCATACAAAAAAAAAGTAACACAAAGTGCTTTACAAAGCATTAAAATCAGTCCCACCCACCAAACCCACCCAGCCACCCGACAGCCCAACAACCCAACCCCAACACATCAATAAACACAACCAAACAACCCCCCACCCCAACACACACTCCCACCCCCCACCTCAACACATGTTAAAATACCTCAGTTTCATTTAAAATATGTTTAAGTGGAACAGGCTGGATAAAGATGAACCAGATGAGAGAGCGCCACCAGAGGAACCATCTGCACCAGGAACAGGGTCACCCACAGCCACAGGACACCAGCCCAGGGCCCCGAGAAGAGATGAGGTCAAGACCAAACCTCCAGGGCCCACGAGCCAGGGCCCAGCAGCCACAGCCAACCACAGCTCCCGGTGCAGAGGGCTCCTCAGAGGAAACACTGGCAAATCTAAAATGATTAAAAATAATAAAATAAGTCAAACCTAATAAATAAGTCAATAAATAATAAAATAAATAATCAATAAATAATAAAATAATCAATAAATAATAAAATAAGTCAAAACTAAACAAGTAAATAAAACATAAGTAAAACATAAACACACTAGCCAGCCTAAATAAGACTAAATAAATAGAGAAGTAAACTAAAATGATAAATACTAATCAAAAGCTATGCTAAAAAGATGGGTCTTGAGCCTGCTTAATGGCTTAATTAATTAATTAATGGCTTACACTTGTAATGCTCTTTACAGGCTTGTCAAAGCCTCTCAAAGCACTACACTATAGTCATTATTCATTCATTTCCACACTTGGTGACAGTAAGCTACTATTGTAGCCACAGCTGCCCTAGGGCAGACTGGCACAAGCGAGGCTGCCAATCTGCGCCATCGGCCCCTCCGACCACCACCTTTCATTCGCGCACACATCACTTTCATACTAGGCAATGTGGGTGAAGTGTCTTGCCTACAGTTTTGCACATTTCTGAAGGTACACTTTACTGTCCCCATCCCCAGAGAAATTTGTCCTCTGCATTTGGCCCATCCTTCAATGCCACTGGAGCAACTTGTCAGGTGCACTGGGCGCCACAGTGCCATGCCCAGGGACCCATTGCCAGATCAATAATAATAATAATTACAATTCACTTTAAGCGTGCTCTTCCCATATCACAAAAGTTTATGAAGGTGCAGAATCAGACATATTGTGTGGATTAGACTTTCTGACAGGATAAGTCTGGGGTTATCATGACTCCTTATCTGCATTTCTATTGGTTTACAGCTTAGCTCTTCTTTGGTCTCCCTACTTCCTTGCCTTTGACCAACTGTACTATTTCATCATACTTGTTCCACAAAAACAGCACTGTTCTCTCTTGTATCTTTATGTTTCTTTTTGGCAGCAAAGTACACATGTTTTTCCTTTAGAATGGTGAAAGATGTAGATTTTAGCAGCACACTGTCCTGTATTTAACTTGTGTCCTTAAGAGTTCGCAGCAGCTGGCGTCGATCCCAGTAGTTTTGGCTGAGAGGTTTGGGTACCTCCTGGAAAATCGCCAGTTCTAACACCCAACAACTGTTGCCACTCACAGTTGTTTATAAAAGCAGCTGCGAGCAAATAGTTCATAGTGTATAATTTTAAAGATACTAATGATATAAAGCAGGAAATGATGTAGTAGACAAAATGCTTATACTAATCTGATAGAAAACTGTTTTTGGAACCAGTGAAAAAGCATTTGTTTTCGTACAATGTAACATTTTCTAAGTTTCTAATTTGTAATAGTTTTATTCATGTTATTTATTCATTAACAGAGCTACAAAGCTAAAACCTGCCTTAGCATAATTTACCATAACAACAGCTTAACCATGAACTTATATTATTACATATATTTAAAGCTGCACAATGTAACTTTCATGTTGAAGGGACACCAATTGCTTGTCTCCATGGAGATGTTACTTTGTTTGATTGGAATGTTCCACAGTATGTTGTTTAACTTATCTTTCTCCATGGAGACAAGTTACAGGTCAAATCAGAGGAGTTAGAATTCAAGGTAGGTTTTAAGCAATAAAACACTTTGTTCTTTGAATTGAATAAATGCAAGATAAATACATTCCAGGCAGTCAGGCAGATAACAGATCCCCACAAGAAAAGTTACATAGTATATTTTTAGCAACTCCAAAATGTAAGGAAACTGCTTGCATCGGTACAAGTAAATGTCAGCTACATGTGAGGAAACTGTAACATAACCAGGTATTGTCTGAAGACCAATTAAAAATACATTGATTTAATGTAAGGTTCAAATCAAAAGCATGAGAGATAAGGCTTTGGTGATGATGCTCCAGATTATTCTATTTTATCTAACAAAATGATGTCTGGGATTAATGGCACTTTGTTATAAGACACAGTACATTTCATTTAAGATCTATCAAAGGTGAACAGGGTCACAATGTCCAGTACAAACCACTATGTAACTGTACAAACTCTGGGATGATACATTTTGTTAGGATTGAGGGTGACTAGAGTAACTATGTGCCCAAGGTTAGAGCACCGTTGTCTGTAGACCATGCCAATTAAGTAATAGCAGGACAAAACAAATAATTATTCATTTAAATGTGCAGTCTGTGCATGGAGTGACATAATTATTCAGTCACATGCTTGTCTCCATGGAGACTGTACTTACTGTACTGCTTGGAATGTTCCACAGTATGGCATTAACCTTCAGTCTAGTATTAATAATAATAATAATAATAATAATAATAATAATAATAATAATAATAATAATAATAATAATAATAGCAATGCTACAACTACTACTACTACTACTACTACTACTACTACTACTACTACTACTACTAATAATAATAATAATAATAGTAATAATAATAATAATAATAATAATAATAATTAATATTATTATTATTATTATTAATAATAATAATTATTATTATTTTTTTATACACCACTATTAAAAAGAAAATTTTCCACAGGCAAAAAAAGTCAATAGGCTACAGCAAAATACACTTAAAATAACAGAGACATTATTAGAGATTGTATGTCCATGTATACGGCCAACTTGAGGCCTCTCAAATTCAGTACATCCTGTTTCATGCTAATTCTCTTTCAGCTGACTCTAACCATGTTTTGAACTGTGAATATGCATTGCTTCCATCTGGGCGACGGTTCAGTGTTCCACGATTTAATAAGGTTAGGCTGAAGCATTCTTTTGTTCATCAGTCAATCCTTAAAATAAACAAGGAGCTTAATCCATAGCTATCAAAGTGCTAGAAAGTGACTTGAATTAATGTTTGTATAGTGTCTGTGTCGCATGTGTGATGTTAATGTGTAGCAACGGAGCCACTGTTTTTATGTGCAAGACAAATTTCAGATCTCTGATCTGACAATAAAGTATTATCTAATCTAATCTAATCTAAGATGCATGCTTCATATACCAGTTAAACATGCTCCCACCTGTCCAGTAAGGACTGGGCATCTATCACTGCAGAGTACACTGTGTACCCATAATGACACATCACAAAACAGGTTTACTAGTTCTCCGGTAGTCTTATTGTTCAACATACTGCAAGGTCATATTTGTCATTTACAGAAGAGTCAAACTTAAAGAAGGTAAATTGTAATTTTTTACAGGTACTTACTATTGAACTGCAACATTTTTTTTTGTTTGTTTGTTTATTATAATTATAAATTGAAATATTGATCTAAAACAGTTTAATTCTAGCCATAAGTCCATGGACCTGTTCAAAAGTGACCCCACACATTTGACTCAGAGTCTGAATATTAAAACGTCCAGGGATGTGGGCGTGCTCATGGTTGTACAAAAGCTCATTGTTTCTGGTTAGCAGCAGTGCTAATACAAAAATACTTGGGTGACCTGTGCCAGAACAGCTAATTGTGGTATAATAATGTAGTTGGGGCTGTTTTGGACAACTGGTGAAGATGGTCAGCTATTGCGATATGTTCTGTTAATTCAGGAGTAGTGCGTGGACAGGAACAAGATAAGATCCATGCATTTCTACGTGTTGTACAAACAAAAACTTACTGTGAGTAGATCACTTTGCGCTTAGCAAAGATTTGGAATTTAATTTGATATTAAAATTATTTTCAAACACAACAAGTTAGTTCATGGGTTGCTATTACATTTACCCACTTGTATTTGGATTATGTAAAAGAGAATCAATCATCAATAGAATCAGAAAGTCAACCAAATAATAATTGTGACAAATTACTTTTGTCTGTAGTGTTACAGTATCACCGAGGTCAGGCAGCAACACTGGAGACTTTCCTTACACAATAGTGATTTTCCATGACGTCTCTGAGCCTGGGTATGTGCCATACTGCCTGTCACAACACACTTTGTAGTTCACAGAAAATATTTTGGCACTATAACTAAAACATAATGTACTCTCTTTGATTATTTTAAATGACACCAATGCAACAACATAAAAGATGAATAGACCAGTTGCTAAATCAAACAGCAACTCAGACTTCATTATCTCAACCAAAGTGCTAGATAAAATAAACAAAGATAAAGTCCTAACATTTTGGAATTGTGGTGTTGTAGCTGATATTTCAACACCTTTTATTTACTACATTTTAGAAATCACTATATTTTACTATACTGTACTGTTTATATATACTATTTTCCAAACTCACATAATGTTGTGTGATGAGTCAAACCACAGACAGCTGCACGTGCACTGGCTGTTGATAAAGAGGAAATGGCTGAACTGCAAAGACAATGGATGCTACTTCCTAAAGACAGTGACTTCTGGGCACTTTAGTAATATAAATGTATGGATATTATTCAGGTGTGTTAGGTGTTTACAAAGATGTGGAAAAGCAAAGCAATTATTCTCTGGTTTTAGTTGTGATTTTTTACACTTAACTGACCTGAAATCATGTAATGCTGTATTTTACACTTAAAGGCATTACCTATGGTCCCATCAAAGGCTGCTGAAGTCTTCACTTGTTTATAAGGTTGCTTTGTTATTACTCTGAAATTCCACCAAATTTGAATTTACATAATCTCCCTATCTCTTTGTGTCTTGCTCCCTTGCTCCACTTTTCCTTATGGTCAGCTTTCTCCACAGACACCACACGCGTCTGAAACTCACCATCTGCTGACTTACAACTTGGAACTTTCAGCCAATAAAGACACCACTACAGCAAACCAGATATGATAATGGAGCTTTTCTTCAACAAAGATTAAGGCATATAGGCGAAGACTAGGATTAGTAGCCTGGTACCACCTCCACATCCTGTACAACAAATATAATCTCAACCTAACTTATCCAGTCTTGTGAAATTGATTGTTTTTTCCCATCACACCCATTTACAGCACGTGCATTATGGTGTAAACAATCTTAATCTTATTTATGGACATAAGCCAATATCTAGAAGAGTGTCAACTGCCATAAAACCCATGCACGCAGATGCCAGTGACGACAGACAAATATTGAAATATCTAGTTCTTGTGTTTACTACAAGAAACAAGAGCATGCTGATCCATATAGATGATTAATGGAGAAGTAGAGTAAATACTGAATGTAATGAACAAACCACAACTAGTGATATATGGCTTTGTAAACTGTGCTACTTTTAACGGGATATTACAAGACACATGACTGTGGCATAGGTCTGCTGTAAGCTGTGAAGAGTTGGTCCTAAATATGTAAACCTTAGTTGTAGTAGTATGTATGTATTCTTAACCAGGCCGATGGTGGCGTCTAAATGTTACATAATTTATGACATTTAAAATAAGACTGACCTATATTTCGACAGCTGTTTGGGGGCCTCTTCTCTCTCTAAATGAGGTGTATGGTGACAACATCATGCTGACAAAAAGTTGGTCATAGAAAAGCTCTTGAATAACAGGCTGTTTTCGTACAACTATCATTTAGTTTCTTAGCACCATTGTACAAGTGCAAGTGCAATACATTCAAGACAGGGATTACACAAACCGAGGAGTATGGAGCTTGGGACTGTGTTGTCATCATCAGAATATTCAGTTAGTTTAATCTTACAACAATGGAAATTTTACAATGCAAAATTCAGATTTAGCATTGAAACGTATTCTGACACTACAGAAGTCACAAAAACAACTGTATCCATGAAATCTGCCATGTTTTTGGCAGCAGCGCAAAACCCCCATAGAGATTAGCCATTAGCATTAGCCAAAACAATGTAAAAGGTAAGTGAAAGAGCTGTGGAACAACCCAATAAGCTGCTATAATAACTTATCACATCATCAAATCAGCATCTTATTTAGCTAGCATCTTAAAATCTCCATGGATTTAACCTTAGCCTCACTGAAAATTCTGATAATGTAAAACATGTTTCTAAGAAAATACACGGACTGGAGTACTCAGAGTTTCCAAATATTTTAATATCATGAGTGGTCAAAATCACCTTTCAGCTTTTTTTCAACGACATTCTGATGATTTAATATGAACATTGTTGTAACATTAACAGTTGCCATGGTTTCTATCAGCAGTTGCCAAGTAAATAAAAATACAACGCTATTTATCTGGAAGAATTTTGATTTTTTTTATGACTGCTTCATCAACAGTGTTATATTCACTCACATAAAGTAAAACGCTGAAGGAGCACTTTGTAACTTTTCTGGTGGAGGCTCACTCTCACATTATGGATGTATGTTTTTCTTTATTGTGTGAACAAAACCCACATAGTTCAGTAAAAACTTTTGTATTTGTTTATTCTTTGGTTTAAATCTTATGTGGTGGAGCTTTAATAAAAAATGCCTGTCAGGACAAATCCACAGCAGATCCTTTACAACCGTTTAGATTTTAACAGGTTCTGGTTCTTCAGCCAAGGTTGTGGTTCAGTCCAGACTTAACTGTTGTTTTAGTGATTTTCATCATTATTTTGTCATACAAAAACAGTTTTGCATTACATATTGACAAAAAATGAACATGAATACAGTAAATTTCTGGTTCTAACATTTTTAGATTTGTCAAAAGTAAACATTAAGACCGCAGCATTGGCTGTAAGGCTACTCCTTGTGTGTGATCACATGGCTCTGTTTCCCCTCTGTCCAGTGAGTCCTCTGCTGGTTCAGTACATGTAGATTTTACATTGTAAATATCACACTTTTCAGGCAAGAGTCCATGTTTAAACAGGAGAGTAAACAAAAGTGAGGAGATGAGAATGGTCCCTAGGGTGCAGAGCATGGACACTGTCCTCACTGGGGCCTTTTGGACATAGACACCCTCCTCCAAAGTGGCTCCAGGCAGAGGAAGAAGAACTGGAAGACCTACTGTGTTTTCTCCGAGCAAAATCCGAACTGTCAACCCAACAATGTAACCCACAAAGGCACCATAGCCGTTTGTGATTTTGAAGAAGAGGACAGCGACCAGATGGGGGAAGATGAGGGTGTAGGAAACGTCTGCTCCAAGGATCCAAAGAAGCAAAGTGCTGTTGGTGTAGAAGGTTATGGAGGTCCCGACTAGACCAACAATGACCACAGTCACCCGGATCACCCACTTAATCTCACAGTCAGAAGCCTGGATATACAAAGTAGTACAAAATGAAGTTGTTTCGAATCAGATCACGTCTGATATAAATGAAGACAAAGACCAAGTCAGACAGTGTACCAGGTATTTGTTTATTGTTAATTTTTAATCCATGCAATTGTGATATCAATTTAAAAAACTAAATTGAATTTGATTAATACTATAATTCTGGTGGTTTGCCCAGCTGCTTGTCTCCATGGAAATTGTAATGTTCCACAGTATTAACAGCATTAAATCTATCTTTCTACATGAAGAGAGGCAGGTGATGCCATCCGAGTTACAGGTCAGATGGGGAATTCATATACAGTAAAAATGCAGTTTTTGTTTTTTGTTTTTTTGTTTTGTTTTTTTTGCAATACAAACACTGTCAATAACAAATTCAAGTTTAATTCATATTGTGGAACATGTCAGGCAAAGCAAATCACAGCCAGAAAATGTATACAGTGCACCTTTAAGTAAAATGTAGCTTTTAAATATGTTTGCTGTTATATGGCACTTACCCCTCTACGCAGTATGTTTTTGTAGATGTTTGAAGAGAAGACAGAAGTTGCGGACAGGAGCCCAGAGTCTGTAGAGGACATGACGGCTGCGGCCACGGCTCCGATCCCAATGATGGAGATGTAGGGAGGGGTGAGGTGCTGGAGGGTCAGGGGCAAAATCAAACTGTGCTCCCCGCGCATGTATGGAGGGGGCAGACCATACTGCGTCTGGTTCCAATCTACATAGAGACAACAAAAGTAAATTTTATTTTGTTTTAGAAGTACTGTCAGTGTAAAATGAGGATTTATTCATTATTATTTCTTTATTATTGTGCAGCACTTTAACAACTGTTTATGAAATGTGATATACAAATAAATTGGACTGGATTGGAATTTGAGCACAGCAAAAGAAAAGGTTGGTGAACGGTGATGAATCCAAATGGGTCAGTGTGTAGTTTCTGTCCTCATTTAGACCCATGATTGATTTGATTTTGTCTGAGTTTGTCTGGTTTTAATTATGGTTAAGATCTGATTTAACCTTGTTTTAGTTGTGGAATGTTATCTATGCTTTGTCCTGTTAAGAACATTTAATACTATTTTGGTTTCTGTCTACTTGAAATGAATGACATTTGACTGAAAACCTTATGTGTTAACAACCTTTGTACAACCACTGAGTGAGAATACTTATTGATAATGATACAATCTTTATCTTTTTGGAATTAATTCAAAAATATTTTTAATGAAACAAGGTATCAATATATCAGGAAAAAAACGTAAACCTTTCCTATTGGGTGTGCCGACAGGACCATTAAAGGTTGAATAGAGGCCATTAAGACTGAAACTGGAGACAGTAGCTGTTTACAGTTTCAGTGTATGTAGCCTCTCCCTTCAAATGGATATAAGGTTGTGTCCATCACCAATCTGACCAGAACTGAATAAGCGGCTTGGATGGGCAGTGAAACGTCTTCAGTCTTACAACGTTTTGCCCAGTTGACAGATTTAACTTCGGCTTTTACTATGGATCAGACCTAAACAATCTATGGATTACACAGGCTACCCCTAATAAGTAATGCATTTTCTTTATGTTTCCTGTAATTGTAAGACAAATAATGGTTTATATATTTTTAATGGGGCAAGTCTAGGTATGTAATGATGCTAGGTTGTATTGGTAAACCAAAAAAAAAAAAAAAAAAAAATACTTTATAATAATAATTTGAACCTGTAGAAGCAGCAACTGCTCCAACCAAGACTGGAGGGATTCCCAGTATGGCAATGACAATGGCAGCTGCAAAGCACGTTAGCTTGGCTGTTTCAGATGAAGAAGAAGACAGCGTCCTCTGGTGGAAGCTTTGAAAAGAGACACTTCCAAGACCCTGGAGAGAAAGTGTTTTATATAAAATAGTATATTATGTAGTAAAGCAACTAGAACAGCACATTAATATTACTATAACATTAAAATTATAATGAAATCTCACAAAGACCTTTTGGTGAAGACAGGCCGAAGACATAATTTAAGCAAACACATTTACTACTGTTGATAATGTAGAGTTTTTATGCTTCGATTTCAGCATGTATTATGTTAACTCTTACAAACAAATGCAGTGCATGAAACAGACAAGTAAAACACATTTAGTCAATTAATTATTATGTATGTATATTTATAATGGGTCTTATTTACTTATAATTTAGAAAAATATCCTACCAACATTAGAAAGTCATCGATCCATTTCCACAGCGTGGCCGATTCGAGGGTGCCCACCCATGGGCTTTGGTACATGTGGTTAAAGGCGGTTTGAGCGATATCCACAGACTTGGGATTAACCATCAGGAAAGGGACGCACATCCACTGCAAACACAACGACAATGGAATAGTGATAGGAGATAGAAGAATAAATATCTCAAATTATTTGTAACTCTCCCAATAACAATAATAAGATCAGAGTTTTGCAGTCTGTCAAAAATGTGCAAAAATGCCTCTACCCAAAATTGAACACAGCATTTTGTTATTATTCTTATATATCAAATACTTCTATATCTAATTCTGCATATCTTAAATACAATAATAAATACATATTATCTTGTATGTAGACCTACAATAGATTTATTTTTTTATTGCACTGAAAACCCTAGAAAAACATTTGTCTTCTCTCTGAGTGAGATTGCATCTCCACAAACCTGACCTGGAGAAAGGCTTTATCCTGCTTGTTTCCATGGAAATATCGTTCCTATAATCATCCACAGTATGGCACAAACCGTACTCCATGAAGAATGGAGTATGGCTTTAACTTTGTATTTCCATGGAATCATGCAGGTCGATGTGCCACCTGAAGAAAGTTACATACTCTACCTTTAAGTTGGATGTGACTTACCAGGCTGAGAAATACAAGGGAGAGCTGTATGACGTCTGTATAAGCCACTGAATACAAGCCTCCTAATAAAGTGTACACAATGGCCACAGATGAAGAAATCCACACTGAGATGGAATAGGGCAGATCCAGGATGACACTCATAGTTGCTCCTGTAACACACAAATTAAATTTTTTGTGAAGAAATATCCAAAGTTATGATCCAGAAATGCTGAACCTTGTCATTTTTTTAGGGATCTGCTCCACAACCTCATCATATTTATTGAATTTTTATTTATCTTTATTTATACAGGGGAACCCTGAGAGAGCACTTGGGCTCTCTTTTACATGGGCGCCCTTCTTAGAATACAATACAAACAAAAAAAGCAAACAAAAAACAAACAAGTCCATATAGAACATCAAAAACAGATGTAGGTGTGTGCATAAAAGTTTGTTATCAGATTGTTAAATGCGACTGGGTCACATATCCAGTCTCGCTTTTCTTTCCATTTTTGTGAAGCAGAACAGCTAAACACTCTTTCCTATCTCAGTTCTACTGCAGCTAGTCCTTAGACACATACAGTCATGTGATCTGGCATTAAATATTCCAGTATCAATGATGAACAAAAAGGTGAGGTATTCTGCCACTTTTTGAAGTAGTCCCTTATACAAAAATTTCATACAGTGCTGTTCTCTTCTAACAGGCAGTGACGGCCAACCCACTTTTTCATAGAGAAAACAGTGATGAGTTTCAAATCCATCGCCTGTAATAAAACAAAGAGCAGAGTGAAATAGTGGATCCAATGGTTTCAAAGTAGAGGCTGGAGTCTTCATGTACCACATCCACATAATCCAGTATGGAGAGGAAGGTTGCTTGCACTATTTCTTTTCTGTAATTTATTGGGAAACAATATTTGTTTCTGTAATAAAATGATAATTTAGATTTTAAACTGTTACATAATTCTGAGATATGTTTTTTAAAGGATAAGTTTTCATCAAGCCAAAATCCAAGATATTTATAAGTGTTGACTCTTTCAATGGGCCATTTTTAGAGTATAAATATTTGTTGTTATTTAAATGTTTTTTTAAGAAAACAAAACAACAACACCGATGCAACAAAAGATGTCGATGCAACAAAAGACAGCAACTAAATTCTTCCCTGACTGTGGGAAAGGTGGACTGGTGTGTGCAGAGTTGTCTTTTAGTTTTAGTTTTTCCTCGTGTGATGCAGAAAAGAGTCTATATGAATGGTGATGTATGTTACCTTACGGCTCAAAGTCTTTTCAACCGACAACAATCACGTCTTTAGGATTGAACACAGGTGGGGTATGGGAAAAGATCATCAAATAATTTTATCTAAATAAAGGGGCAGACTAATGTAAGATTTTTTTCTTCATATCTGCTCCTTTCTAATCATGGTAATGCCTTCTACTATGAACATTTACGTATTGTATTGTTATTCATTGTTCTACTGTAGATTTTCATGAGAGAAACTAACAAAAACAAAAAAAACAAAGGAAAAAGACTTTGAATGTTGTGTGTTTTTGCAATCTGACAGCTTAACAGCAAATTCTTCCATAAGCTAATTGGTGATTTTTAGATTTTAGAAAATGTCATACTCCCAGATGGGAGGCTAAAGCCAGTTTTCCATATTGATTACGTTGTACTTTCTTGTGAAATAGCCAAAATGTAAATTCACAAATATCAAACCGATCATATTTACTAGTAACTGTACCCTAGAACTTGCTGCAACTAACCGCAAAAATACATTTTAACAATATTTACTTTAGCTTCCCCCATCTGCATTAAATATTATTGGCCTATAGAATGTTGTGTGTCATCTGAAACCGAACAATCCCATTAGTATGTAAGTAATATAAATATGTGTAAGTTTACCTAAGCCAAGCAACGTGCAGGACACCCACAGCACATCGACCAACAAGGCAGGCAGCACCAGGATCCCACTCAGGATTTTGCCGTACTTTTGCTGGAATGGATCCATCATGGTTATGTACATCTTATCCCTCATTGGTTTAGCAAAGAAGACACCACCTCCAAAAGAAGATACAATAATAAATAACTATGCATTAGTGACACATTTCCTGACACAAAACCATACTATTTAAATTCATGTATTCACAAAGTGGCCATACACTAGTTCACATTCAAACAATGTAACTGAGAAAATAAATATGTATTACCCAAAATGAATGATAGGGAATACTGTATAGGCATTAGAGCCCATATTAATCCCATTTTAGGATTGTAGACAGCCTCAGCCACACCCAAAATGAAGCCACCTCCAACCCATGTCGCTAAAAGAAATGGTACAAAAAAGTCATATGAATACATTTAAAGTGCATTTGACAGATTAAACTCATTTCACTAATTTCACTAAAAGATAGTTAACTTCATTATATTTACTAAAAGCATCTTTCAGTTTGGTAAAGTTTATAGTTTGACTTCCTGATTGGAGACAGGCAGCAGATGGTTGGACAGCGGCAGATGTGATAGTAGTTTTTATCTGACTAATAAATATAAATGTCATAATTTTTATTTTCCTAAACCAGTGTTTAACTGGTGTTCTTTGCATGCAAATACTTTTTTTTTGTTAAAAATCCCCTGCATTTTGGATGTAATTTTCTATAGTAAATGAACTCTCTCTGAGGTCTTTAGCAGCTATATGATAAAGCACAAGGAACAAACAAATACTGTGAGCAAATAACCCCCCCCTTCAAATTTGAATGCCAAAATGTTGAAGGCTCAGCAAACAGCACACTGTACATATTATACAACATTTCTTAAACCTTATGCAACAAACTAAGCCAAACTGAAAACATTTAGTTTACTGACAATTGTAGAGTGGATTCATTCAAAATGACTGCACTTGCAAATGTAAGTGTTGTTTGTGTTAAAGGTACACTATGTAACTTTTCAGGGCTCCACCACATGCTGTTGTCCATGGAGATGTCCTTGTTTTGCCCGGAATGTTCCACAATAGGTCTTTTTATAGTAGGCTTGTAGTACGAATTGCTTGGAATCATACCGGTCATGGTGAAGATGCCCACCACCAGGTTGATATTCCTGTCTCCAAGCAGGACCACCTCGGTCTGGTCTCCGCGGCTTTTCCTCATGGCTCTCCGTGACTTTTGGGCCGCCCAGACCCCCGTCCCGAGGATCAGGAGGTAGAAGACCACCACTGCAACCACTCCATAGATGTTCAACGCCATGCTGCTTGGCTACTGTTATCAACAGAGCTACTCAAAGGGGTGCAGAGGCAAACAAATATGGGGCCCAGTTTAGAGAAGGAAGGAACAAAGTCCAGAAAAAAAAAAAGATAGCCACCTGAAAAATTACAAACAAATGGGACTACAGGAAAGCGACAAAGCAAAAAAAAAAACAAAAAAAAAAATGTTAATAGAGGTGTTTTGGTAATGAGTTGCTTAAGAATTACACTGAGAAGCATGGTTTCAAAGTTTAGGAAAAAAGTTTAGTACATAAGATTTAAACATTTTTTGTGTATATTTTATTGTATTGTATTTTGACACAAGAGATTTACATCTTACATATACATTCATATTCAGAGTGTTTCTAATCTAATTTCCATGATTCACAGTTTTCATGAAAAACAAACAAAGTGGAGTGCAAAGGAGGAAACTTTCCATATCTGGTGCAAAATGAACAAAACATGTAGCAAAAAGTGTCTATGCCCCTCCCCATAAGTTTTGAAAAGGGTCATTCACAAAAATCATATAAATTGCAAAAATATTAGCTGCTGTATTACGCAAATTCGTGTAATGACTTGGAACAACTTGAGCCTTCTTGAGAGTTACTAAACTAGGTCCCACCTCTGCAGTCAACAAATGGGATTCCCCCCCCCCAATAAAAATAATCCATTTAGTTTTTTTGTTTGAATATCTGTATTTTGGCCTAGATTCAATTTTCTTCTTGGTGTTGTGTTGTGACATGGGGCATTGACCGATTAAATAAGAGATGGTTTCAGGTCAAACCGGTGACCCAAGAACCAGTGACCTATGATACCCTTGTGAGGATTTGGCACAGCTTTTGCCTCATATGGCTCAATGTGTGAGTTATGTCAGCTTTTTATCTAAGAAGATTTGTGCAACTACACCTCCAGAGAAAATAAGCAGCAAAATGACCACAGTGAGCCCACGGCGTACAATGAGCTGTTTTGTGCACAGCATTTTTCCCTCAGTGGTGTTGGTGAGGTTGGACTGGCCTTGAACTTGGAGGCTGTTGTCTGGATTCTCATAGACCGGCTCAGCAACAGTAGCCTCAGCGCCTTTAGAGTCTGAAAGATAATACACCACCCTCTAGTTACCACAGCAACTCAACTGGCTTTGGTTATTTGCTTAATTTAATTTGGCAATATATTTGGGACCAATAACAAATTAATAATAATTCAATTTTAGTTAGATATTACCAAGCCATAAACAAATATTACAGCAAAAGTTTTGTCCAGTTGACAGATTTTATATTTTTCTTTTGCTATGGATCAGACCTGTACAACTGAGGGATTACACAGACATCTCACAAATATTGTGAAATTGTCATTAATGAGAAGAGGTGATGGATGAAAGTGGGGGTTAAGGTCTGGACTCTGTGGTGGCCAATCCATGTGTGAAAATGATGTCTCATGCTCCTGAACCACTCTTTCATAATTTGAGCCCAATGAATCCTGGCATTGTCATCTTGGAATATGCCCGTGCCATCAGGGAAGAAAAAATCCATTGATGGAATTGGTGGAATCATTCGGTATATTCAGGTGTCAGCTGACCTCATTCTTTGAGCACAGACTGTTGCTAGACTGTTGCTGTCCTAGACCTAGACTGTTTTAGGAAAAATCAGACCAAACCTACACAAAAGTGGCTTTACTTTTTGACTAGCTGGCAGTATAATAACAATGACAATGACATTGCATCCTAAATAAATACTCAGTTCTTTGTCCACACTTTCAGTTTGACGTACCTATTTTGTTCAGCTCTGCTTCATCTTTTATGTGGACACCAGCTCTTATCTGAGCCTAGACAGGAGAACAGTTTGTTGACACACATTATGCTTTATTTGTTGTGCATGCTCTTAAGTAATTTTGCTTTGGCATTTCATGTTTATAAGCTTAAAATAATGCCTATGCTTTGAAAACACACATTATTTTTCATGTAGTTGCCTTCCCTCTACTTAAATTTGGTGTTTTAAACATGCTCTTAAGAACTTTTGCCTTGGTGTTTCATGTTTTAGAACTTAAAATAATGTATATCTTCATTCAATAGTGTTGTGTTCCAATACTGGGAAATGGTTTTTGAACACCATCGACTGGCAGGGAATACTATTCAATAAACAAGCCACAGCTAGGGTTCACAATTTTTTTCTGACACAAATTGGATTTATGGACTTAAAAACAGTATAGGAGACTTCTGGACTTAAACCTGTCACAAAACCGGGAAATTCAAAATAGTGTGTTTTTATGAAGCTCAGAAGTGGACATACTAAACAAGGATACATTAAAAAAAGCCAGGTATTTTTTCAGGAGAACAATGTATATAGCATGGTAAATCTCAAAAAAGTCCACTTTGAATACTATGTGTCCTTTAACACATTGTTTGAAAAAGAAATATAGGTAGGTACTTACTTCTGTAGATGCCTTTTGCCAATCTAGTTTGCACAAGAAGGTAATGAAGATAGTGGCTTGTATAAATGCACTTAAACAAAGGCCAGTCCAAAATCCTATGACAAAAACACATGTAACTTATGCATTATAAAGAGAGATATTCTGATCAAAGATAACGTCTTACCTAGGATGCCCATCTTTGCAGCAAACATCAATGATGCTCCAACAGGGAGACCAATAAAGTAATAACCCAGGAAGTTACACACAGCACCAAATGTCTGTTTTCCTGCTCCTCTGATAACACCTCCGCACATGCCCTGTAAAGAAATACACTCTAGTTATAAACAGGTTCATAGAGAAGCACCCAGTTTTGTAAGAGAAATTAGTTACAATCTTACCGTAGTTCCATCACCTATACTTGCGACAATATAAACAATCATTACCACGGACACTCGGGCTAATACTTCCCTAAAAATAAACACATAATAAACACATGCATAATTAAATGGTTGCTAGTAATAGAAAATGGTCAATAGGTCTCAAGTTAAGTAGCGATTGTCATTAAGACGGAGAAGAGGTAGAATGATTAACTATATTACTGACTCACTTATCTGTAGTGAAGATATATCCAATGTAATGCCTGAGAGCCATCATGACTGCTCCCACAACAGTTATAATTATTACTACCGGTAATCACAAAAATAAGTTAGTTCAAGTTTAAGTCATGCTAAAAGATCACGTATTTCTCTTACATCCACAAACTACAGGAACTTTTGCAGACAGTTTTGCCTGCTCTATTTTTCCTGCACCAAGGGCACTACCGACACGGACACTGGCTGTAGCTCCAATTCCCAATGGAATCTGCAAAACACAATAAGCTATACTGATTTACCAATTAAAGGAAGAAAAAAGACAAAAAAAAAGCTGTCTTGGTTTGTCTGTGATATTTAAAAAAAAATTACCATCAAAACATCAACATCACATCTGTACTGCAATATTAATTAACCATTGGATTTATATCTTTCAAGATACCCAAAGTGCTTTACAGTGCATTATTCAGCAGCATCAATAGCAGTTAACATGCTCAGTGGTGGTAACTGCTGCCCTGGGGCACACTTCTTCAAGACTTTATGAAGATGTGTCTGGTCACCAGTGAATCTCCCCGTCTTCAGATAGACTTGATTGACAGGTGGACTAAATAATCAAGAACACGCACTGAAAAACAACTAATCTGACTGCACTGCACTATCATGCACTATCATGTTCAGTTCTGGCTTGAGACGCAAGGGAGGGCGTGGTGACCAGACTGACCAGACTCTCTGTATAAAAAATATACAGAGATATCAGTCTGGATTTGTCAGGCAAATATCTTTGTATATTACACATTATCAGTAGCTTTTTAAAATTACTACTATTATTCATAGTAGTCATCAATTTGGCGATACATAGAACATTTGAAAACAAGCCGGGCCTCATTCATAAATGTTTTCTTCAAAAAAAGATTTCCAATATTATTTTAATATAAAATAATTTGTAAAAATAAATAACAATCATGTAAGAACTTGTGTGTGTACGAGTGCTCAGGACGTGTAAAAACATTATCTGTAAAGTAAACATTTTGTAAATGTCAAAAATGCTTGTGAGAAGACCTTAAGTACAAACCTGTTTGCAAGAATGTGTCATTCATACCAACTTACTGTTGTAATCTATAACAAAATTGTTCCATATCACATAATTGTCTCTCTTTTTCTAGGATATTTGCACACCTTTCTCGTGTGTTTACCATGTAATTTAAAGTAACCAGCTCGTAGACCGCACTCTGTGCTGCAAGCTCCGACTCACTGATGATACCGGCCAGAAACCCCCCAATTTCATACACCCACCACTCCAGGCACAACATCAGCATACTGGGGATGGCCAACCACATGAAGGGTCCCCACTCCTGCAGACATTCTGCGGACCAGCCTGTGGAAATACCAACATATTCTCTTCATCATTAGATCACTTAAAGTTGTATTTAGCTTTTTAATCTGTGACATCCATGGATCATTATATTATATTTTGGGCATTTTACATTGTAAAATTGATCTAAAACAACTTAATAAAAGAGTCCTGTCTGACAAAATATTTAAAATGTTTGAAAAATTAAACTTTATGACCTAAACAAAGAAGTAACTTTGTGGTTAAAATATAAATACAATCATCAGATTTATAAATTTATCTAACCATCATCCAGATACTGGCTGGAGATTGTTACAACACTTGTAGATGTGTAGTATGAGGGAGTCAGAGACTTGTAGGACCTGTATCACACTGTTTATGATGGTTTGAGAGTGAGGCATATGCTCTAAATATGTGTCAAATATTACACAAGCATGGGGACAAAAAGGCACAATTTTCAGATCTATGTTTTTAGCAGCAGAAAGCCATGAAAAAATGTATTAGAAAATGTTGTGGCAATATTTTTTTAAGGTCTCAAGTTTTATGACTTTTTATAAAAAAAAAAATCCAAAACAAAGTTTTATCTAAGCAAAATTTTTTCATTCAAAACTGAACAATCATATCCCAAAAACAAGTTTTACCATCAAAAAGCTTGCACTGCACGTGTTTTTCTGTGTTCTTTAATTTGACACTGCAGCTCAGAAACCTTAGCCCTGCTCTCAGTGACCACAGAGAATCACTGGTTTAGAGCTGTCTGCAAATGTGGCTCGCACTTTACACAGAGGAATTGGGGTCTGAAAAACCTTTTCTTTTTGTCTAAAACAGTATATTATGTTCTGTATTATGTCAATAAATGTACACATTACTCATTTCAGCATCTGATAAAAAATATATATGGTGAATAAAAGAATAGTAAGTACATCAATACTTTTGTAATTCATGTTTTTTTTTTACATAAAATTAGACAAGACATTTACATTTGACTGGATATATACTGTATGTATATCTCTATATAGGCCTATTTATAGAGTCTGTGCTCTGCCCCTTTCTCCCTGTTGGATTCATGTGTGAAATCCTTTGTTGTTAGATTTTGGGTGCTCACAAATTGCTTTTGCTGTTCTGCTCTGTTCAGATACATGTTTGAATCTAATGATTAAAGTACAACAAGTTTCCAAAAATGTGCTAAAATTATGGAAAAAACTGTAACCAAAGAACCAAAGTTTTTATAAACTTCAGCCTTGTGTCAGCATTGAACCTTGTGAACTTTGGTTATACTTAATAACTACTCTTACCTCAGCTCAAATTGCTTAAATAGTAACTGGGTTGTTATTTTGTCTGTCAGCTATTGCCAACATTATGGTAACTTTTTGTGCAATAAAAAAACATTTAAATATTACTCATTGCGATTAGTACAGTTTTCTTTCAATCGTTTTAGCTCAACTTTTGACACTTGGTTTAGTTTGATCATTAACATGTATCTGAACAGAGGAACATGTCAAATCATCTGGAACCTTTCTCATCAGTTCACACAGTTTTCAGGCTCTTTCTCAGAACACCTGGCTCTCACTCAGAAACACATGTTCAGTGAATCACTTTGACACTAAAGTCTAAATTACAGCACATATTCCAAAATCAGCCACTCTGGGAGTAAACACTCAAAAACTACATTTTCAAGCCTTAATTTTCATTTCAAAACTACAAAACATTTTTTGCAGAACCTAAAGCACCACGATCAGCTATTTAAACATGTGTGGCATTTAAAAATGTGCTATAGTCTGTGTACCTACATACTAAACTCTCTTACCAAAGTCCATAAACCAAAAACACGAAAGAGAAAACAGAACAGACAGGAATCACAATATTAAAACATGTTATAGACAGACACAGATGCACAAGAAACACATGATACACATGTAGAGCATATGTCTCACTCTCAAACCATCATAAACAGTGTGATGGTATTGTTAGTGCCATATGAACTATCTTGCACATTAAGAAAACTTCATGGACATTTTGGACAGCAGACCTGTTACAAGTGGCTGAACGTGCCCAGTTAAGTTTGATTGGTTTTCCCATCGACAAACACAGAGCCAGTGCCGCATGCATATGTCCTACTAGAGCTGCCATGACTGTCCTTGCGGTGAAACACGGCTGTGGTTTTGGGAGCTTGTACACATAAATGCCGACGCGAGCAGTGTGTTTGAAGCCTAAGGCTTCTGAGGTTCACAGTCAAATGAAGGAGTACATAAAAACACATAACCAAAGTCTAAGAGATTTGATGGTAACACTGACTTTTGGAGGATCATTGATCATTTTTGAATGTGCTAATATGAAATTTTGCTTTGGAGAACAAAACTTATATTTAGGATTTTTTTGCAAATGTCAATTTATCAAGATGTTTGACTGTAAACTGTAAATAGAACAAGCACTATTAAATTCTATACCTACCTGACCATGTGCTTTTGTAGATACCTTTTACATAAATGTAAATAAACAAAAAAATTGCCATAAAATATTGACAAATGGCATTGGCAGCTCCGGACCCCCTGCAAGAAAAAGAAGACAGTGAAACCTGAAATCCGGTTAAATCCAACATTGTAGTCACTAGAGCAGATGTTCTGACTGCATGTTTACTAGTCTCTGTATTCTAGTCTATGTATCTATATCTGTTTTATGTCTTTGGTATGTATGTGAATCATTTTGTACAACCTGTTCTTATTATTTCATTTAAACTTAGTACAGCCAAAGATGAAAGTGCTGACTTTTGACACCTTTAAAAGTCAGGTACAGCACCTTCATCTTTGGCTTCTTTGTGGTTGAATGTCATACTTGAAGCAAATATGAAAAAAAATAAATCTTTGTTTGTACTAATAGAAAACTTTTTTTTTTTTTTTTTTTTTTTTTGCCAGTTTTTGTTTCATTTGGAAAGGCCCAGCAATTAGATATATTAACTATAAACCAAATCTGCAAGTTAAACTGCAAATTCCATGACATGAATGCAACGTTTACTGTTTATTCTATTTACTGGTAAGTATGTATTGGCAACATTAACACTCACGCAACGTCCAACTTCAGAGAAAACAGGAAGACATAGTTCATGACAGCATTTACAACGTTGCCAATAACTCCTGTTATAAGTTGAGGCCAAATAATCCCCTGTAATAAACAAGATCACATTTGAAATGAACATCCTTTATCAAAGTGAAATGTTCTATAAACTCTTACCTGGTTTTGTAGATATCTCGATTGAAGTAGATACATAAAAGTAGCCTGTGAATTAATAGCAAAAAAAGAAAAAATATATACAAAATGCAATTAGTAAAAATTTGTCAAGTTAAATTGAGGTGCAACATTACCGGTAAGGATGGCAGGAAGATGTTGACGTAAATTTGGGCAAGCCTGTATTGAATTAAAAAAAGAGTAATTGGTGGATGATGCAACTAATCATTTTTTACCAATATGAAGGTATTTTTGTAGTAAAAATTTCAGACAAAGGTGTCTCAATTTATTTAAAAGAAAGCTATGTATGAAATTCAACAAGTGTATGATTGTAGAAGCTTCAACACGGCAAAAAAACTGAGTTGAAAGTAAAGTTGTCCCTTGCTATATCGCGGTTCACCTTTCGCGGTCTCGCTGTTTCGCAGATTTTTTTTGTGTGCAATTTTACATGCCTTTTTTTTTTTTTTTTTTTTACAGTGTATGAACGTGCGTTGTGTTCTGCGTCCTGATTGGCTAATGGACTGTAGACCATTGTCAATCAGTCTCCTGTACAGTACAGAATGCATTCAGCCAAATTTACATAAATGTTCGTTTGCAGTGTGACTCTGAAGTGCTGTATGTTTGCAAGTTTTCTCCTCGACAAAACCAACAATGTCGATGAAACGTTCTGCACTGACAAATTTCAGAAACGCTTTGGATTTAAAAGTGTTTCTCTGCATGGAGAGGCTGCCTCTGCAGATACCACCGGTGCAGAAGCATACATGAACAACAACTTTAAAGCGATTGAGGGAGATATAATATACAAAGGTTTGAACTTTGAGAGGGTTTAAACAAGAGAGAAATGTGAGAAAATGTTATTACCTGTGTGAGAAAAGTGTATAAAGTGTGTGGTGAGGGGTTTTACAGCCTTAAAACATATATAATAATTGTAAAAAATAAAGCAGACTATGTGGATTTTGCCTATTGCGGGTATTTAAAGAACGTAACCCCCGTGATAAACGAGAGACCATTGTATGACATGTTTGACACTACAACTTTCACTGCACAAGATTCATCAAACAAGTGTGACTTAAACTAAATATAACTTCAGGTGCATTTGTAATGAGGGACAGTGTGGTAATAACATAAATTATATATATATATATATATATATATATATATATATATATATATATATATATATATATATATATATATATATATATATATATATATATATATATATATATATATATATATATATATATATATATATATATATGATTTTTTTTACTTTTTTCAAAACAAACCTGGCCACATTTCGGCTCTGTCTGAATAAGATCAAAATGCCTTCCGTGTTAAGGAGGATGGCTGCACATGGTAAACAGGCCAGTAACAGGATCAGCACCCCCCTCTGTAAAATCACCCCCACCTGCTTCAAGTTACCACTCCCAAAAGTCTACAGGAAACAGGAACACAGATTATGTCACGTAGGTAAACTCTACATTTAAGGCCAAATGTAAGAGACTTTTGTACTACCTTACCTGGGATATAAGAGTGTCACAGGCTAAAGTCAAACCAGCCCCCACTGAAATCCCAGTGACATTGATGACCTGCATAACAAAAACAAAAAAACACATATGACATAACATTGTAGCATCATTTTCTCCACTGATAATTATTCAGTTTTAAATTACCGCAATTGCCAAAGCCACACTTGCAAGTTGAGTTTTCCCAAGGTGACCAGTGAACGCTGTACTAACAAAACCTATCACGAAGGTCGAAGCCTGGGACAAGATCTTAACGGAAAAACAGAAAAAACATGTTTCATTCAGTAAAACACTAAAGCAAAACATTAACACTTAAATATGTACCCTGTAACTTTTTTTGGTACCAGGTATGGCACTTGCCTGTCTTGAGAAGATGTTATTGCTATTCCTGGAATGTTTAACAGTATGGCATTAAGGTTATCTGCATCCATGGGGACAAGCAGGCTACACTACAGATCAGAAGAGGCAAACCTGCTCCCAGTCAGAATACACTTGAAGGTAATTTGTGCAATAAAGAAAGCTGTAATTGAATAAATAAGATAAGTTATTTATATCATGTCAAAATGAAACACACACACAGAAAGCTGAGTGTGTTTAGGATCTGGGAACCAAACCCAAAACTACTTAATGTAAGGTAAGTGCTAACCATTTTGCCACCATGTCCCTGAACAGTCTGAAAAAGTTATAACTTTATTTGACACAATTCTTTTACTATTATTGCTACTTTCGTTATTTCGAAATATAAATAATAACTTGTTGTTGTCATTGTAATGTTTACTTTGTCCATGTAATTTCTCTTATGGCTCAATAAAATGATTTTGTCATGACTGGACCTGTTTGAGCCCAGGTTAAATGAACAACAGAGAGAGGGAGAGAATACAATTTAGAGATTAAAGATTATCAAACTAACTGAAATGTCCTGGCAAAAAACAACAACAAAAAAAAACCCCTAAAAAATCTGCAATCTAGCTGTTCATTAGTCAACAAATACACAAAAGTAAGTAGAATTTAGTCTACAAATTGTTAATTAAATAAATAAACACATAAATAATAAATCCTCTGAGTCTTTAAACCCCGAGTCTTCTTCTCCCTGGCATTCAATACTAGCTAGACAGGATATCTTGGTGGTTTATTGTTTCATTTTTCTCTGACTATGCTCCATATTTTCTGTTTAGTTGACTTTTGTGTGAAGTTTAAACTGTATTTTAAATGTGCTGCATAAATAAATATTAAAAAAAAGACTCCCTTACAATTGGTATTGCCAGTTTGAACATCTCCACGACTTCATCCTTGTACTCGGATGGGATAGGACACTTCACGCGCTTCAGCCTCGACCACCAACCCCTTGGCCAGCAACCCCTCGGCTCTTCGTATGGTGTGTCTTCCATCATGTTACCGACGCTGCTTGTAGCCTAACACATGGCAATTTGAGCAACCAGGAGGTAAGACGCAAAAAAAAGTAAAAAAGACACACTTAAGATGCTGTGCAGCTAACTGGAGGGGAGGTCTTACGCACGTGCCGGTTATCCAATCATGATGTCCTGGTTTATGGGTGTCTCTTCCATGAATCACTCTGCAAATAGCACATAAGTCATAGCTCTCCAGAAAAAGCCAGTATTCTGTAAATACTACTGGCACTGTATTATTTATATACATCATAATTTGTAAAAAAAATAATAATAATTATAGCTCAGAAAAATACTCTCAAAACTTCAGTGTGTTGTTTTAATGTATTTATGTTGGGTAAAAACAACCCACAAAGTCAAATTTAAGAAAGGTAAATCCCTATTCAATCTTGAATTGAAAAGAAAAAATAATCAAAACCAAAATGTCAAAATAGAGCAAATAAAATGATTCAAATCATTCAGGTATTTTGGTTTAAATACATTTCCTGTTCCATGTATGTTGTTTTTGTTTGTTTTTAGATTGTGATTTGAACCAATGTAGGCCTATAGTTCATCACCTTTTTGAGTTACATAATAATAATGGCTTACACTTGTAATGCGCTTTTTCAAAGCCTCTCAAAGCCCTACACTATAGTCATTATTCATTCATTTCCACACTTGGTGATGGTAAGCTACTACTGTAGCTGATTGAAGCGAGGCTGCCAATCTGCGCCATCGGCCCCTCCGACCACCACCTATCATTCGCACACACACCACTTTCATACTAGGCAATGTGGGTGAAGTGTCTTGCATAAGGACACAACGACAAAACTTGGTCCGAGCGGGACGGGTTGGGGGACCAACACTCTAACCACTGAGCCACTGTCGCCCAAGTGTATCTTTATTTATTGCCTCAAAGGACATACCTACACGTTATTTTATTATTATTGATTATTGATTATAGTTATTACTGTAAAAAACAAAAAACAAAACAAAAACAACAACAACAAAGCAGGAGTACCGGGAATGAGAGAAAATGTGCCTACAGTCCCAAAAGGAGCTGACCCATGTTATGGCATTCTTTAGCATAAATCTTTATTTGTATTATTATGGATCATTTTGACCTAACCTTCATAATACTATCTGTTATGTTGTTATGTCTTTTGTGTCTGGCGTCAAAGCCGCTTCGATTAGACCAAACTGGCAAGATTGTTTTGGTGGTATAAATACTCTGTATTGTTTACATTTGTCAGCTGAGGGCGAGACGACACCGTTAGGGACACAGCTCTTTGACAATTGTGCACAGTTGATTCAATAAACCAGACCTTTGATTCAAGACAACTTCTCTGTTTATTTTCATATCTTTAAGACTTTTTGACCATTAGAAATTCCACAACACCCAAAAAAACTATCCACATTAAAGTTGTGGTACTTAGAAAGTCAAATATTATCTTAGGTGGTAGACTATTTGTTGTAAAAAATAAAAAAAAAGGATATTGCTGGTATTTATTGTGCACCTTCAGGGCAGAATACCTCACCTGCTTCTTAATCATTGATACTGGAACATTAAATATCAGATCACATGACTGTATAAGTCTCAGGACTAGCAGCACCAGAAAGCGGGAAAGAGGACTTTTAGCTGTTTTGCTTCACAAAAATGGAAGATACTTCAAAGAAAAGCAAAACTGGACACGTTGGTGCCACAATCGCAATTTAATAATCTGATAACTAACTTTTATACACACATCTGCACCTGTTTTTTGCTGTTTTATATGGTCTTGTTTGCTTTATTCGGCTTGTAATGTATTTTTTATTTTAACAGGGCACCCATGAAAAAGAGAGCCCGGGTGCTCTTATTGGGTTCCCCTGTATAAATAAAGATAAATAAATAAATAAATAAGAAATAAATAAATAAAAAGATGAGTAACTTAAAGTACCCGGAGCAATAATATTAAATGAACAGCAAATATACATTTTAAATGTAATTGAAGGCACATTGCACTATCCGTAGCAATAAATGTATCTAAATAAATACATAAATAGATAAACATTAATAATACTAATGCAATAATTAAATAGCTGCACCTCTTACAGTTTAAGAGAATTACAGGAAAAAAATAGAGGCAGGAACGCTAGTAAATAGTCTGAGCTTATTATGTTCACTGTTCAGTAATACAAATAAATAAAATACATCAGCCAAAATTAAGTCAGTCAATCAGTTAAGCAAGAAATTAAGATTTTGGTTTTGCATTTGGCTGGTCTACCTTCACGGTTCGCAGCGCCCCTTGCGGTGAAACTATGGGAATTACATTTCTGGATTATATCACATTTGAGGGGCAAGATGACACACATTTAAAATTTTATTTGAAGAAAGAGTACTTCCTAGAATTGTCAAAACGAGGCAAGCTGTATTTATTTTAGCAATTTTCTAAAGTTGTACAATAGCGCCATCTCTTGGGCTTTTTCTCCATCACCATTAAAGCCTTTTGTTTGTAGAGTCACGCTGCATAGATGCACTGTTCAGGCCCCTAAAAAAGAACTAGACAAAATATGATTCAGGCACAGTTCACACGTAGTGTAGCTAATTCAATAGACCTAGTTAACAAACTGGAACCGTAAACAATGTTGTCAGTTCAGTGTAGTTAGCCAAAAGGCGAGTGATTTACGCGCAAACCAAAGGCCATTGACGCGCGAGTAGAAGTTCTGCAGCGCGAATGAAGTGAACTGAGCGCCGCAATCATATGTTCAAATACAATAACCTTTACTGCTTTAATATGGTTTTATATGAAGCTTCAGCTGTAAAGAAGTAAAGAAACTATCAATAAACTACATCTATGAACTGATTGAACGGAGACGAATTTGCGCGTCCACAAGTCTTTAAATGAGAGTATATGTTGTATGATATATTCTCTGACGCTCCAACCGCCAACACACACGAGTTAATCAGTTGAATAAAGTTACTAGCAGTTCGCTGGCAGTGATCCCACAGATCAGGATAACTATCATGAGCATCAATGTGAGTGATCGCCGTACAACTAGCGCCCTCTTTGGCAGAATGTCTCCCACTGTGGTGGTAAACTTCTGATTCTGGGAAGGCTCCTCCTCTGTCTCCTCTGCACTCTCAGTGCCCACCCCCATATGGATCAAATTTGGGCCTGTGGTTAAAAAAATAGAATAAATATTACTAAAACATTCATAAATTAAGTGGACAAAGGCTTGGTACCTTCTGTGTTCCATTGTTCTTTTTTGATCTGGATGCCAGATCTTTCAAATGCCTGCACAAAGAAATGCAACCCTGGTTTTATTTTAAAACACTTTGTAGGGTTTTCCCTAAATTAAGGATATATGGCCTGCACTTTTACTGGTGAAAAAGGAACTAATGAAAAAAGGAACTACAATCACAATATGGGCTGCAAGTGCACAATGACAACAGACTCAAGATCTCTGTATAAATATGCCTCAAGTGAAATGCCCGAATTCATTCACTGAGCTAGAGGCTGCTCTACCTGGCATGGATTATTGATTGGCTTCTGGGGTTTAGATGAGAATTCAAATAAAAGCCTAAGAGCCCTTTAAGGTTTTAGTTTTTTTTTTTCAACTGGTTTAAGTCTGGATCTGGTCTACCTCATATCTGGGGACACAGATAGGTCATGTCTTTGAATTTAAACAGTAGTTTGATTTCCATGGATGTATGTATTACTGAAGGAATTTACATAAAATAACAAAATGAAACATGCAAACCTCTTTAGCAGCTTTTGTCCAATTAAGTTTGTATAAAATTGTGCAGAAAACAGTGCACTGTAGGCAGACACAGATGGTCATTCCGGTCCACAGCCCTGTTTGCAAAATGAAACAATAAAAATGTAGACACATCCTAATGAATTAGAAAAGCTCAAAGTTAAAGCTGAGTGAATACTGCACAGTGCAGCAATGACGCATTTTGCATTAGGATTGATCTTACCCATAATGCCCATCTTGGCTGCGAACATTAAAGACACACCAATGGGAAAGCCAATCAAATACAAGGCCACCAGATTACACAGAGCACCAATCAGCTGCTTCCCTGCCCCTCTCAGTATGCCAGCAGCCACACCCTGGAGACAAGAAAATGAATGTACACCTTAAACAAAAAATAATAAAATAAAATAAATAAAATAAAAATGTCCTATTTAAACAAACTTTATTGATGTATAAAGGAAATTACTTGAACACAGCGGCTCTAGAATAATGTAATGTATATCTTATATATACAATATAAGAATTGCTGGGTTTCAGATGGCGTCATAACATTCTTTAGGTCTATAATATTTCACGGAGATGGGGGGCATGTAAACTTACTGTTACATGCAGATTTTGGTTGTTTTTAAGGACCTAGTGACTACTAAAAATTATATTAAAACACAATGCGAACAATAGAAAAAACACGTGCCCCCATCTGAAATGATCACATCATCACACAGCGAACAATGAGAATAAAACTGTAACTAGCAAAAAAAAATGGACAAATATTCAAAGATTCTTACCGCTATAGCATCCCCAATGTGCATGAAAACAAATAAAACCATGACTTCGGATACCCTCTGAATAATGTCGCTAAGTAAAAAAACAAAAATATCCAGAAAGTGAATATGATATGATAAAACATAACATATACAGTTGACTGTAAGTACTCACTGCTCTGTGGTAAATATGTATCCAATGACACAACGGGCAAGGCTGAGACTACCTCCAACGAAACAGGCACATATAACTGTATAGCAGAAAAAAATAATACAATATAAACCAACTTTTCACCTGTGCCGCATGTATTTAGTGAATACATATGGTAGTTCTCACATGCACAGATGATAGGGACCTTGCAGGACAACTTGGCTTGTTCCACGTTTCCTGCGCCGAGAGCATTTCCAACTCGTACACTCGCTGCTACAGAGAAACCAAGAGGGACCTGACAGGAAAAAATGTTTTGTGTTTATACATAATGTTTGCAATATCTTAAAAATACATTTGTTTTGAAAAGACACACCATGTAAGCCACTATGATAAGTTGGTATACAATGGAATGTGCCCCAAGTTCATTCTCGCTAATGATCCCGGCTAGAAATCCTCCGGCCTCAAAAATCCACCAGGACAAACAGATCATGAGCATGCTGGGGATGGCCAAACGAATAAACAGACCCCACTCTTGAAGACAGTCCATGGACCAGCCTGTGGAGTGAAAAAGAGGTAGTATGAAGAATGAAGAATATATTATTATAATTACTGAAAACAGGGTTGTCAAAAATATCCCAGATACAAAAACTAAATCCAGACTAAGTTATTGCAAACTATTTTGTGTTGAAAATACATTGTATTGTCTAAAGTAAAAATTGTCATTATTTTCCTTATTAACAAAATCAAGTATTGTGTATTTTAATATTGTGGCAGTACATACAAAATACAACTGACCTCCCCATGTAGCTTTGTGCAGTCCCTTCCATATAATGTAAGCAAACAGCAGCAGAGCCAGAATGTACTGTGAGATAGCATTAGCAACCGCAGATCCACTTCAGCAATTTCAAAAACAACATAAAGAAACATATTGAAAAAAGATTAATTATGGATTTTAAACCATGTCTCTAATTCATAGGGCCAATACTATAGATAGACTTGAGCTGAAAGAAAGGCAGGCTATATGACCCAGCTCTCCGCTCTCATAAGGCTGTGCAATCAAGCTTTAATTGAGATGGAGTTTCAGTTATTTCTAATTGTCAATGATAAAGGTGTTTTCTTTCAGTAATGGCTTGTGGAAGAGGAAAATTGACTATTTTTGTGTTACAAAGGCACTGACTGAAAGTGTATTTTGTTTATGTTCAGGGAAGCAATTTAGCATTTAATGTAATTGTGTTAATGCAAAAATAATAATAATAATAAAAATCCAATTCTTCTTTTGTCAAATTGCCCAGCTCTACCATTAGGGCCTTATAGACGAACAAATTCACCTATTAGTAGACCAATAAACAAGAGTACCAACAAGGAAGACTTTGCACTTACAAATGTGTTGTCAGTTTGTTGTTAATGTCACTTTGATGTAATTTAGTAAAGTGATAAAATATTGTTTTTGTGTTCTGAATACTCACGCTACACCCAGCTCCAGAAGATGAAGGAAGATATAGTTGATGATGATATTGAATATGTTTCCAATTGCCCCAGTTACGACCTGCGGCCACATTATTCCCTGTAAACCACAATTTTAATGGGTTTCAACTTCCTGTTAATTATTATTATTATATCCATTTGAGTACTTTTCACTATACAGGCATTTTTTTGGATTGTGAGATGCTTTAGGAACAGTGATTTTTTTTTAACACTCTAAAACCCATGGATAGATTGCAGATGTTTTGGTCGTCTTTATGGTTATTGACATCTTTGACATGTTTTCAGTCATGACCTCTTTTGCAGACGCTATCCTTGCTTGCTCCTGCTGCTTCTTTCTTTACATAGCTGTTTAATCATTTTAGCTCTTCCAGTGCTACAAAAGCTGTCTAGTTATGATTTCTTTATGCAACTTAGTTAATGTTTAAACTATTTTAACATTTTTACAAGTTATCTGACGAGCCAGCCACTTCACTGAACGCTACCAGTGACTTCCAGTGGCCAGGACCGGCCCAGCCTATGAGCAGACTAAACAGCTGCTTAGGGCCCCATGGCCACCAGAGGGCCCCCAAGAGCCCATACATTTATATTGAAAATAATCATTGGGAAGTGTTTTTCTGAAAACTAAATGGCGCTCGGGTGTTTATACTAGTCTAAATATCCAAATAAACCGATTAGGCATGTTTTATTTCCAGTAGGTAAATATGTGCCGCCTATTTTTTTTTTAATCAGGCAGTGGTGTGGACAGCTACAATTTACACCGGTGTGAAGGACCCCTCGCCTCCAGGTGCCTCTGGGTGCACTGAGGCAGCAGAGGGACATTTGAACGAGTGTTTTACAAAATAAAAGACGAAAAGTTAGTGAAGTTACGTTTATCTAAAGTACAGGACAATGTATGAAGAGCCCAGAGGAAGATTGTTTAGGAGAAAGAGGGGCTTATCAGAACGGACTCGAAATATGTCCCACTTTACACCATTGGACCTGCAGACAAAACTGTTAGGCTGGACGTGTATAATTGTGCAGACAGGACACACCTCAGAGCGGCAGAGGACAGCAGGTGAGTCGGTTATTACACTGGCTGTTTTTTGGTTGAGGTTCATCCTTTGTGGTCTAAACTATGAATGATGTGAGTGTAGTTAAAGCGTCACTGCTCCTGTGTCAGATTAACAACGTTGATTATGGCAGAAACCTCTGTTACATCTGCTGGACCAAAGAACAACCTGTGAACACTCCTGAATGTGCTGTGAATGCTCATATAGGGACGCACCGATGCACGGCAAAACCGAGTACGAGTACTTCATTTTCAGTACTCGCCGATACTGAGTAAAAATGATGTCTGGAAACAGTATTTTTACATGGCTGTCAGTAATTAGATTTACCACTGTAATCAAACACTTTCATAAGCTTTTTGTAATATAGCCTACTTTTTCATCTTAGAATTCTTATCTTATCTACTGAATTTATTGCAGTTTGGTATAATTCCAATATAATTTGTTTATGTAAGCATCTGGCTTTAATATTTCCACTTCCTCTTTGCTGACGGAGCTCCGTGCTAACTGCTAACGCGCCACTGTTAGCTTAGCAGTGACTGTTGTGTTATTTTTTTACCACGGTCACACTTTGACTCTTATGGACATGCTCTACCTCTTTTAAAAGCTCTAAACCCGCTCCATTCAGTCGCTAAATGTGTTTGTCAATTATAATAAGTTACAATGCAGCACAAATAAAAAAAATCGCTAGCGCCACTTAGCAATATTAGCATGCTACTATTGTAAACACAAGCACTGCGCTGGTGTCCTCTGTGAACTATAAAAACCTTTAGAGTCCTAAATATTTGTATATTCCATGTGACAGTCACATGTTATTATAGCTGTGCTTAATGTGCAGAACAATGTGCATCTTTATGGTCACATCAACAAGAGGCAGCACAGTTACAGTGGTATTGGCAGCCCATTGACAAGTGCATCCCTACTCATTAATATGCGCATTTCGGTGAAATCGCAGCATCCAAATCCTGTCAATAAACATAAAAATGATGTGCTCTTAAAATCTTCTCTTATTTAATGTTCAGTCCTTCCAAATGATCATGATTATGTCCAGGCTGTTTCTCTTATGCTACTCTTAACTTGGATCACTACTTTGTACTTCTTGAGTGATATGATTTTGAAGTAAGTGTACTCTTGCGTAAGTACATCATTTGGCTACTCTATCCAATTCTGCATTTTATGACATAAATAATTGATAAATGTAAGCTCACTTTAGTCAACTGGAACACATTAAAATGCACCAGGATTTAAAAATTTCTCTAGCAGAAACCCCTTTCTTACATGATTTTGTACTGTTATACTTGTGGCTACTGTTGTAAGCCACTAGAATATTCAGTCTTTTAACAACTGGCTGTGATATTGTCTTAATGTTGTCAAATATGAATATGTGGCACTGAAGTGGCGCGGGCCCCAGAGGGCAAATTCATCTTAGGGCCCCTTAAAGGCTAGGGCCGGCCCTAGATGTGGTAAGCAACCCACTGTTCCTTTCAGAGAAGAGGATAAAAACTGCTATTTTCAACTTAAACCAGAGTGATACTGTGTCTTTTCCAAAACTTTGTAAAGACAAAAACCCAAGCCAACACAACAAGTGATAAAAGAAAATGCTAATATTGTTACATCACCCAAAATACAGCTTTTTTTTTTTTTACCACCATCACAAACTGATGGGAACATACAAACAGAAAATGGATTTTTGTCACAACATAAGAGCAATGACATTGGCAAAAGAGCACAGGCAAACAGGCGATTTGTACCAAATGTCAAGTTGGAGACAGTGCTATCAGAGAAGTGACAGAGGAATGCAAGCTTCCTCCTATCTCAGTTGGACTGGTTCTGAGATTACAAAACTCCTGCCAAATGAAGTAACACACACTGAGGAGTGGGTGCAGTTGACACCATAATGGAACAGACTGAAATCTTGAAAAGAGATTTCATTAAATTATTCGAGGAGTTTGATAAAGTGGAGGTTAAGACATTCATCAGTGGACCTCTTCCCAGCATAGACAGAAGGAAGATGAAGAAAATTACCCAGCTGTTTCAGCTGAACACATGGCTGTTCAACGATGTTGAATGTTCTGGACACCACTGCCCCGATGAAGCTTAAAATGGTTAAAGATAAGCAGAATGGAGGAATAATGACTCGGTCAGGGCAGTTAGAACTAATTTCCACACCCAACTGCAATGAGTTTGCAGTATTCTTTAATGACAAGGTTCAGGGCATTAAAAACTCCATCAATTTCACAACACAAATAACAACCCTGCAGCCACCTAGACACTTAAAGCTGACTAACTTTGCTCCTGTAACTACACAAAACTGTCTGCTTTTAAGTCTACTTCTGCACCTTTTTACCATCTAAAAATACTGCAAAAATCAAAGGTATACTGTCTAAACCAGACTTGGAGAAACTTATTAATTCACTTATCTCCATTAGGTTAGACTACTCTAACACTCACTGACCTCTCCAAAAGAGCAGTAAGACAGCTGCAATACATCCTTGAACTTGAACTAGGAAGTATGACCACATAAATCCTGTGCTCAGGTCTCTGCACTGGCTTCCTGTGGCTCAGAGAATAGACTTTAAAGCAACTCTGCTTGTGTACCAGTCTCACCATGGTTTAGGACCAAAGTACATCTCTGACATGTTGGTGCCATATGAACCATCTCACACTCTGAGGACTTCAGGGACCGGCCTCCTGCTGGTGCCCAGAGTCAGAAATAAACATGGGGAATCAACGTTTCAGTTTTACGCAGCTAAAACCTGAAACAGTCTTCCTGAAGATGTGAGACAGGCCTCTACTTTGACAATGTTTAAATCCAGGCTCAAAACAGTTCTGTTTAGCTGAGCATATGACTGAAAGGTTTTTATTCAGCATTCTTCTGTTTTAATGTTAGTTTTATGATAATTATTTATGTTTTGAATTGTTGTATAGTGATCTTAATGTCTTTCTTATTCTGTAAAGCACTTTGAATTAGTTTGTGTATGAATTTGATATATAAATAAACTTGCCTTACCTTTATTGCTTTATCATGTTTTGATCAGCACTGTGGGGCACTTTCATATTTTCTATGATTTTATGTCTGTATTGGTTATTTTGTGACTTGCACGTATGTATGGAAACCAACTCCAGCTGAAAACTCATTCTAACTGCAGGTATAAATAAAGTTACCAACCTATCTCTATCTATGAAAAACAACAGCGTCCAACATTTGTGGATTTGTTTTTCTGCTTAAGATTTTCTTTAACGTATGCCCCATATTGGCACCGGCTTTCCATATGAAACTTGAACATAATCAAATTCTAGAGGCCTGTCTATAGAATGTTCAATATGGGGGTAAATATGTGTTAGGTAATACCTGATTTTGAAGGTACTTCCCTTGCAGTTGGTACATAAATGCAGCCTGCCAAGATAAAAAACGGTACATTAATCAGCTATTAACCAAGCAAGTGAACACAAAAATAAGTGCTTCACATTCATTAAAGAACAACAATAAACTCACCGGTAGAGCAGGCATGAAGATCTCCACATACAACTGTGAAAGACTTTGCAATAGAAAGATATGAAAAACATTAATAATGTTCATTGAGCTCTTGTGGGTAATCATATGAGGTTTGTATGAATACTGGGCAGTAGTGGATGCCTGTGTAACTGATCCATGGTACCTTATTAAACCCTGCAGCACAGAAACTAAATTATACAAACTAATACAAAGATCAGGATAAACTCTAGCAAGGATCCTCGCTATGCAATTGGTCAGTAGGGAAGTTGTAAGATCTGTTTTGATATAAATAGTCAAATATAAATATTTTAATAATAGTATAGTAGTAAACCTTGCACTCTATAAACATGTTATTATGTGATATTTTCACTACAGTTTAGAAATACTTCTTCCACCTCTGACTTAGCAGGCACTGGGGTATCATGAGGAAGCTTGTTGTTATGTAATGTTCTTCAAACATGGGCTGACCTGGCAACCTCCGGACTCTGTTTGACAGCGAGCAGGAGGGGCTCAGTGTTGACCAGGACGG
This sequence comes from Periophthalmus magnuspinnatus, assembly GCF_009829125.3. NCBI lineage: Eukaryota > Metazoa > Chordata > Actinopteri > Gobiiformes > Gobiidae > Periophthalmus > Periophthalmus magnuspinnatus. Next base: position 15,172,815 of record NC_047126.1, read on the forward strand.
CCCAACATGGGAAACAGGCCAGTAACAAAATCAGAACTCCTCTCTGAAGTATCACTCCCACACGCTTCAGGTTACCGCTACCAAACGTCTGTGAAAAATATGTATTATAAGCTTAATTAAAGATGTAGTTTGTAATTTTTTAGGTGGAGAGTCTGATGCCTGCTGATGCCTAATGCCATGAGAATGTTATTACTTTGACATGGAAGTTACAGATCAGTGGAGCGGTGACTTCACGCACACTAAGATGGACCTGGAATAACATCTCAGGCAGGTGGTGGACACCAACCAGAAAGGCTACATAGTGCACCTAATACATGACTAATATTGTAATAGGAGAGTAGATTAACACTATACAGTGGCTAAGAAAACAAAACAAAAAGGAATATTTTATAAGATGAAATGAAAATAGCAATAGATTTTTAATGCCACTACTTCATTTTTATTACTGTAATGTACAACTTAAGACTCTCCTTCTGCACTTTCAGATGTGAGTTTTTTTGTAGATGTTTTTCATTATTTACATGTATTTCATAGCCTCACCTATTTAACAAGGTTTGAAAAATAGACGTATGCAACAGCAGGGCTCATAATTTTGTTAATTTACCTGGGATATAAGTGTGTCACAAGTTGCAGACAAACCAGTGCCAATGGAGACTCCACTGACGTTGACCACCTGGATTTAGACAAGAATTAGCCTAGGAACTCAGATAAGGGAAAAAGAGAAGTTAGAGAACAATATATCCTTACAGCAGCCGCTAGTGAGACAGCAGCAAGCTCAGTTTTTCCAAGATGACCACAGAACACCACGCTGATGATACTGATCAAGAAAACCATCATCTGTGAAATCACCTGCAAAAGAGGAATATGATTTAAAAATGGTATACAATTGTTATTACCTAACTGGATTGGCAAAAAAACTCTTCATATGAAAACTTTGTTTTCTCTAGATATATGTGGAAACAACATTGTCCAATCTGCACCTAAAAATGTATTATTACTATTTCATTTAAGGCGAGACGCTGCAGGTAAATTGAAAATCAGTTTAAAACGTCTGCAGTTTACTCACATAAATGTAAGAAAAGTGTATTATAAGGTTTTCATTATGTCATGTTTTCATGCATAAATAAGGTATTTCCAACATTTCGCATATTTGAGACAAATAAACCTTAGACTTAAAATGAAAGTTACAAAGTAGGCCAAAATGTCTGATATTGACATAGACAGCTGTCTTACCACAGGCCCCGCTAGTTTGAGGAGTTGTAGCGCCTCCTGGCGGTAGTTCAGGGGGGCACAGGAAGTGATCCTCTGTGAGCCACAACCGCAGTAGCCTTTCTGATCACCTGCGATGCATTCAGCTGCTCCTTCTGTATACCGGACATCTGATCTAGCCATACCGTGAAATAGAAATAGATACTGCCCAGTGAAGCGGACAAACTTAACACAGGAACTACCTTAAGAGCTCCGCGCGAAAACAACACTCGAAGAGGCTCGTGATTTGAGCCGATCGGACTGACGTAAGAAAGGGCAGAAGGAGGAAATGAAAGTTTTACATTACATTTGGACTCTTAACCTTATCCCGCCTCGTCCACTTGTACTGTCATTTTAATCCTGTATCTAATTGGCGTAATGAATTCGTTTTAGGCACCATTAATAGAGCCATGGCACCATGTCACTTCTGCAGCCAGCCTAACTGTAGAACTCCCCCAAGTGGACAAACAAGTCACTACATAATAATGCTGAGAGAAAAATATAAAACTGTCACGTATAGAGCCAAATTATTTCAAAAATACACTTGAATATAATGGAGACAATCCTAATGAAATACAATGTAATTAAAAAAAAAATGTTTTGGTTTTATATTAGCTGTACATGTAGCCTCAAACATATATTTTTAATTGGGTTAAAAAATTACTACAATCAGAAATGTTCCCAATACCTTAACCGGCCTCACTCTCAGGCCATTCACATTCTCATGTGAACCTCGAGAATTCACTCACTGAGTTGCAGAGGCTGCACTAGCACTGATTAACGACTGACTGCAGGTGCTGGGTAGTGAGGGCTCAGATCAGACAGTCTGTTTAGGTTTAAACTAATGACTTTTGGATAGGATAAAGAACCAAAACATTATATATACCACAACTTGGCCATCATGTCCAGAGTTTTTAGAATTGTTATAAGTAAAAGCTATATATATTTTTTTGAACATGGCGATCTTATATCTGGCGACATTATAGTATAGATCATAGACTGTGGACACTTTGCTGAAAAGATGAAATAAAAGTAGATGTGAGCCAATGGCTTTAATGATGTAAAGCATGACAAACCAGGGGACATCAACATTCAGTAACTGTAAAATCCCTGATAAAATAACAATGCATTTATTACGACATACTGCAGCATGCTTTGTGAGTCCAGAATATAAAGACAAAATAGATTTGCATATTTACGCCTTGAAAGAATCATCTAGAATCAAGACTATACAGTGGCAAGAACAGAAACTATACTGCATGTAATACGTCTTAACACAAATAGTCACTGATCAGAGGTGGGTAGAGTAGCCAAAAAATGTACTTTAGGAGTAACCTTACTTCAAAATAATCTTATGCAAGTACAAAGTAATGGTTCAAGAAATTAACCAAATAAGAGTAAAAAAGTATTTGGGAAAAGTACTATTCAAGTATGAGTAACGTAATGAATAACAGTTGGGACGTAACATCTTATTTAAAATTAATCTTATTTAAAGGACAAAATACAAAATAAGGACTCAAATTTGGTGTTTTTAACAGATAGGCACAAAAATGACAAAAACTACATTATATCTGATGGAGTGGTGCAAGAAACACAAATGTTCAAATAATTAAAAATTATCGATATAAAGCTATTGTCACTATTATTCACAGTGGGAACTTTTACTCAAGTAAGGGCACTGTTACTTCAATAAAAATATCACTGAAGTAGGAGTAAAAGTAAGAGAAAATAACGAGAAGTACTATGAAAAGGTACTATTTATCGAAAAAGTTTCTCAAGTAAATGTAACTACCCACCTCTGTCACTGATAAACAAATTATGAGAAACCACTGTGTCCAAATATGAATGGAAATGACTGTTTATAGCCCTATTCTTCAATTTGTAAAAATAATGCACTTAGTGTGGGTTTATGTATACTGTCGAGGCCAATGTTAGGGTTTAAGAGGATGCTGAAAATTTTAAATGTGGGTGACATTAACTTTATTTTCTAAGATTATAATCATTGTAATATGCAAAATGTGCCAATCAAAAACTACCGTGATGTATCTTTATTTCATTATTTATTGAAGTATTTTTATTCAGTTTTGCTAATCTTTGCTGTAAGCGACCACCAGGAAAAGATAGTACTACAGTTTTTGTAAACAGTAACATTCAAAGCCCAAACAACCTGAAAAATTGCAAGTATAATATATAAGCATAGATAATATCACAAACAAAGGCCAATAGTGTATAAGTTATGCATACAAAACATTTGAGTATCTGTGCTTTTCTATTTGTAAAAGGCCAACTATTGTCACACCAATACAGCAAACCACACATGTAAACATATGCACATCATCTGAACATTCCCATAGTTAAATAGTTGAATAAATAAATACTGTATACCATAAAATACTATATATTACATTCAAGTAGGCCTTTTCTTCCGGACAGGTACAGACAAACCTTTGGTTTGTGGGCTACAGTACGTGCACAGCATGAAGCCACTCACCACATGCATTCAGAGGTCTGCATAGTGCAAACTGTTGTGATCGTTTGGGCTGATTCTGTCCCATTCTGAGAGTCCATAAGTCTGTGAGGTCCCTGCTCCTTGGAGGCTACAGCGCAGTTAGAGTACGGAACAGCTGGATCAGGCAGAAGACAGAGGCGTTCAGAGCTGTGCACTGTTTGGCCAACAGTTTGGTGCTAAGGTCCTGACAGCTACGTTTGCTGCTGGCTCGTTCTGCAGCGACACAAAAGTCTCTGAAAGAACGTGTCACGTCCACTAGACCAGACACGGCATCTGCGTTCCTTCTTTCACATCGCTCACAGCTCGAGAACCAAAGCACCAGAGAGCAAAGTCCCACCAGGATGTGAAAACACTCAACTAAAGAGCAGAACATCTCCTCTGGGCTCTGCTCGATCCCTACCACCCTGTGACACCCCGCCATGAGCCGCCGCGCCTCTATCTGCAGCACCCTCTTGTTCTCTGTGAAATGAGAGGGGCAGGTGTCCCGCGGGTGCTGCCCCCTCTGGGTCTCAAATGACTGGTCCGTGTGGGTGGTCTCCAGAACAGAGAGCAGCTGGTCTACATCAGCTTTGAGCAGCTGAAACCCAGAGGGGAGGCTCGGGTATTGCTGCTTCCCCAGACGCTGCAGCATCTCTTTATGTGAGTGAGTCTGGGGGCCATCATCAGACAGAGGAGAGAGCAACGGGCTGAGCTCTGAGGCAGAGGATGACAGCACAGAGCGTGGGAATGATGGAGTGTTCAGGAACGACACAGGAGCAGTGATGAGAGGGAGACCCAATGCATTTAACTGAGGGCCGCTGCTTTCTGTGCGACATGAGAACTCGTACACTGTCAGCTCTTCATCAAAGGTGTCTCCATCATTGAAGCAGTTTGTGTAGACAGACGAACAGCCACATGCATCCAGAGGGTCCACAACAGTATTACACGCAGAGACCGCAGGACAGCCAGAGTCCGTCTTCACCGGGACAACATCCAGAGGCACCTTTGATTGTGAGGACTCTCCACAAATTGCAAACGGCCTGCAGCCTCCCGAAATGTTATGAGATCTGGAATTGAACTCTTGGGGTCCACAGATTAGGACCTTTCCACTGTCACTGCTGCTCTCTTGTGGTTCACCTGCTTCACTACGACTCTGTGTAGTCACTACTACCGGAGTGGTAATGGATGGACTAGATTTTTTCCCTGGTACGTCTTCTCCAGGCTGAGCGAATCTGATTTTAGACACTGGCGGGGTGGTTACAGGGCCTGGAGTGTCTATATATACATTTTGAGTTGGTTGAAAATGGTTCACTATTGAGGTTGGAGGTTCTACTACTGGAGCTGGCATACTTTGAACAGATATACAGTCTTTTTGGTCTTCTGGCTGATTTTGTGTCGATGACAGTGATAAATCAAGATCTATATTCATGCCAAATTTTTCATCAATTTTTTCTTCAGTAAGAGCGGGATCCAAGTCTGAGCCAGTCACTGTAGTATCAGACTCATCTGATTCAATAGACTCAATAGCCAAGTCCAATGTCTCGGTCACATTGTTAACATCTGTAACACTAATTTTGATGTTTTTATCTTGATCTGTGATTTCCTCTGCTACATTTTGGATTGGATTCCCTAAACCAGCCTGGTTAACTGACTCTAGTGAGCGGGACAGATAAAAAGGTAAACTGTGAATCTTGCTTCTAAGCGTGGATGCAGACAAGCGACCCATAATTGTAGGAGACCAAGCTTGGAACATAAAGTTAGATGGAGAATTAGTTGAGACTTCCGGCTTTGCTAAACTTGGGCTAACTAAATCTTTAGTTAGTGACAATGTAAAGTCACCTGTAGTTTCAAATGTATTTTTACATGCAATTTGATTTTCAGTATTAGGAGACATATCGTTTGATGCTGCACCAAGTTTTGAAGAGATCGAGAAAAGTGCGCAGCTAAAATCTGAACTAAGAGAGTAAAGCCTTTTTGTTTTAGTGTTGCCAATTTGAGCTTCAACCGTATCAACAATGAAACTTTTCCTTGTCGCCACAACCCAATCATGTTTAGCGTCACTCAAATTTGAATTTACAGAGACAGTACCTTCATCATCCTCAAAAACATTATCAGAAGTGGTGCTGTCTGTAACTTCCTCACTTGCCGTCCTGGTAGAGCAAGCAACTGCCAAAGCCTCATCCTCAGTAGCACTACCCTCTGTCTGGGAAATAATGGAATTACTTTGTACAACCTCCAGTCTTTGAATAGCATTTGTATTGTTTGTGCTTTTGCTACCTTTATTTAAGTTTTCTATTTCTGAGCAGTCATTTTGAGCTGCACTGAGAACAGTTACAAATGGGGATGAGGGAGGAGCAGGTGGTGGGCAGAAAGATTTTGAATTGCATATAATTTCTTGAAGAATATATTCCTCAATGTATGAACTCTGCTGTATTGCCATCATAGCTTCTCCAATTGGATTAATAGTTAATTTAGCATTTTCATTCATCTTTTCTACAATACTTTTGGATATTTCTGGCAAAAACATGTGACTATCAAAAGGACCATTATTTAAAACATTTTTTGCTTCCTCGTGGGTTTCTTCCTTCCCGTCACCTGTCCTATCAGCGCTCTCCTTTCCATCTGGCTCAACTCTACATCGCACCACAGTAATGTTTGGAGAAGGAGGCTTTACCAAATCTGTAACTGATTTTGATTCCATTGACTCTGGCTCCATCTCCATGTCTTGCTTCCTGGTTGTGTTTTGCACATCAGAAGTCCTTTGTTTAATTACAGACTCTTTGGAGCAGTGTTTGGACAAGATTGGTTTGGACTCCAGCTGGGACGGTTCACCTTCTGAATGGGTTAATGAGGAGACTGTTGGACTTGGATTTTGGGTTTGCTCAGATGGTTCTGGATCCACGCTCAGCATCTGTGGATCAAAATATCCCACGGAGAGCTTTTTGCGATGCTGCTTTTTGCTTTCGTCTTGTTCAGGAAAAGACACAGTGGAGGTGTAATCCGTTTCCAGGTAGGAGCGGCGCTTTCGGGATCGTTTGCGGAGTTGGGACAGTCTCTCACCTCCTGCTCTAAAGCCCACCTTTTTCTCTTGTCCTTCAGTGAGTCCAGCTTTCCCCCCCTCACCCACAGCACACATATCTGCAAGAGAAAAAAAATACAAAAAACATTTTAAATTTAAATTTTAATTGCACCTTTTTGGCCTATTTTTTTGTTTTTCATTTGTATATGTGTTTTGAGAGGCCAGCCTATTGTTTTAGAGGCTTGAGCATGAACCACAGTGCTGATTAAGCCCATATTATAGATCCATGGGAATCTGACATCTGAGGATATTTCTAGTAAATGCGCATGTGCAGCAAGAGACAGCAGGGACAACTTTCAACACAAGTGACTGAAATAAGTCACTTTTAGCTTCACGTTTCTAGTTCAATTCAATTCATCTTTATTTCGGACTCGTGGTCCATTCAAAAAACAGACAGACAGTAACAATACAAAACAATAAACATCTATGTTTTAAAAAGACAACCATACCAATGTCTCCACATTCTGGATTGGTAGCAAATTTCACTGCATCTTATGCTTGTGAGTGACAGTAGAATTTCATTTTCTGACTTGTTCAGTCTGCAGATAAACCTGTACATTAAAGTTCTCAGTACAGCGTGCAATGTATTCACACGTGCGGTGACAAACAATTCAGTCGCACTGGTCCATCGTGGCCTCCTCAAGAGCACCCGCAACGCGTCATTATAAGCCACCTGCAGCCTCTGTAGACTGGCTTTTTTGTACTGAGTCCAGAGGTGAGCAGTGTATAGTGGTGTGCAATATGATTTAAATAACATTAACTTTACATCATCAGAGCATGAACCGAACTTGAACAGAAGAGTATTAGCTTGTGCATACAACATCCTGCATTGTCTATAAATATCATCATCATCTGCCATGTCCGCAGTGATGATGTGCCCAAGATATTTAATTTTAGCTGTAACTTTAATTTTAGTGATTAGATGTTAGTGATACAAACTAGTGATGGGCCAAATGAATCGACGTGTTGTCATGTGTCGAGCTCAGAGAATGACACCTGTGTCGAGTTGTGTCACTGTATGTCTCACTTTAAGAAAAGTCACGTAACCAATACTTCCACTGTGTCATTTGGTGTGGCTGGAGTTGGGAGTGCTGAAGCAGGTCGTGCAGAACGAGGTGCGCAAGGATTAAGTCTGTCGCTGTTTCTCTGTTCATCACCAATGGAACCACAGAGAAACAGAAGCCAGCTCAATACTTCTGCGTGAGCTCATTTTGATCAATCCCAAGAGGGGCTCACTGCAGATCTGCTGAAAGCACTGTATTATTTTACTCTCACCTTGTCATGTATCACTTATAGCCTACTTTACTGTGCAATAAACTGTTATCTGCTTTCATGACAGAAGGCTGCATTATGCATCTGAATGATGTAGTCCTGCGTTGTGCTTTTGCATAGGAAGCAGTGAATTTTTTAAAACACCAGATGGTGCTATAGAATGCACCAGCACAGTGTCAGCACTGTGTCAACAGTGTTGGAAATGTGTTAAAACACACCTTGGCGTCATTTAATCAAATAGTGAGCTAGTTACAGGACTTGTGTGAAATGGAGGATCTGGATGGTGACAGTGGCTGGGGCAGCTAGGAGCCCGTCTGGTCTGTGACCCATGTGTTTATGAAATGACAGTGTCAGTGAAATAACACGCTATAACATGTGTGTGGAGGAGCATGTGGCTGTTGTGGACCTACTCCACTTCAGGAAAATACAGGACGTTTCTTCAGGAATGATGTGGCTTTGATTTGCATCTGTGGGAGGTGAGTGTCAGCATGCAGTTTTAACACAGGGCTGTGTTTTAGGCCAGTGACCATTGCCCTTGTCTGACCAGTGCATCTGTTGTCGGAGTATCGCTTCATTATATATTTTGTGTAGTAAGTGCATTACACAAGTGTAGAGCTGTCATATGTCATTTATATGGTTTCGAGATGCATAATGATAATTACATAGATAACAATAGTACTGAAGGCTCAGCTGCATAAATGAGGTATAGGAGTAGGACAAATTTGTGAAGAAACAAACGGCCCACTGACTAGCCCTGTTTGTACAAACGGGGTGTCAAACACAGTCCAATATATACAAATATTAATAAACTAGGTCTAGGCTTCTCTAGTTTGACTCCAAATGGCTCAGTATATATGCATTTAAGATATAATGTAGATTGTATAAAAAGAGGCATCATTAAATGGTTATTGACTAAATATTGATGTCCATCCCAAGTCTTGCCTACCCATAAAAGTCACTGCACGCACGGTGTAGACCATTTATCATATGAGATCCACAACTACTTCTAGTTGTTTTTAAATACTAGTGAAACAAATCCAAATTCAGCAAAACCTTCATATAAAGCCCTCAGATTTTATGGTAACATTTTAATATAAATGTTACCATAAAATCTGGCAGTGAGACAAGTAAAATTAAACTAAATAACTTTTTGCACCTATAAATGCTGACATATTTCAACTAGGCAAAATGTTGTAACAACACAACAGAAAGGAGCAAGTCTCTCATCAGCCTGTAGATGGCAGTAGAATAAACTGTTCTAACAAAAACACTTGCTAGATTGGGAACAAATGGGGATGCATATTGTGTTCTTTGTAGAATAATGTAGTACCTATACTGATGAACAATTCATTAAAAACAAACAATCTGGAAGTACATATCATACACACTTACCAAACCTTAACCGAAATATAACTTAGATTATGTCTCAATGATTTAAGTGTGTATAAGGATTTTAGTCCCCACAATATACAGATACCACCCACTTGTGCTGTATATTACCATGAAAACTCGCGTACCTCTTTTTGCCGCTGCTAAGCTTGGATCTTCAGGGGAGGCGAGCTGATCTCTGGCATCAAAGAACTCCTCCTCTGAGCTGCTGTCTCCAAAACCAGGAGGCGGTTGGAGAATTGGGACCTGATCCACCACAGAATCCCCCTCTGAACCTCTTTCACTTCCTCTTTGGGGCAAACTCTGAGCACTGTCCGGGGTGATATTAGACACCAGGTTGTAATAACATCGAGCATCATTTTGGTCAAAGTTAAAAACATACTCTGCATTTGAAGTTTGGGAGGACGTTGAAATGGGGGTGGCTTTATCATTAACACCACTGTCCCATTGTATTTTTTCTCTTCTCTTCCTCAGTTCTTCCTCTACATCCTCGTCTTCCTCACTTGCCTCTGGGGGGCTTGGGAGAAAATCCACAAGTCGTGACAAGTCAGCAAAACGTATTGAACTATCCTCGCTACATGGATTTTGATAGCTTGTAGATGGTGACAGGGGTGGAGTGAGTATTTGGGGGTCTGCTCCGTCTCCGGACTTCCTACAGACTACTTCTTCAGTATTTGGGTGTAACAGCGGGTGCGAATGGGCAGGTGGGGGTCCCAGAAGGTGCGGCTCATTTTGGGTAGGGGTATAATGATGTAATTGGAGCGGAGTAGTTTGGGATATGTGGTGGGATGAGCATGACAGCAAGTCGTCTTCCTCTAGCGCATCTAAGGAGTCACAGGACAGGCTCGTCAAAACATGGCAAGAATCTGAAGCTTCTGATTGGTGCTCCTCTGCTCCTCCATCAACCTCCCTTCCCGTCGTATTAATTTCTCCAAGATTTTCTAGCGTTATCACTTCTGTATCTGCATCCTTCTTCTCCTCTAGGGATTTTTCGATCTTGACCTCTCTCCTCCTCCTCTTCACCCTCTCTTTTCTCCTGATCCCATGTGCTTCGGAGGAGGAGCGGTTGCGTGGGGAGGTCACCGTGTTTATGATGTCAATGTCAGTGGAGCTGTCAGAGTCGCTGGCACATCTTGACACGTAACCTGCAGCATAAAAACAACATGGTGTCAACAATATACACCGAGTCATATGTGTCATGTAGCGAGACCAGTTTATCGGCTTCTTGCACAATATATTTGTCATTGCTATACAATAAATAACAAAATAATGCAGGTAAGGATGCTGGATTTCCAATGATATCACAATATTCAATAGTCCTAAATCGTATAAATGAAAGGAGGGCCCATAAGTGAGTATTATGCGGTGTTTTGGTTGTCTTGTACCTGTTATTTTCTCTCTTTATGTTAGTGCTAGAGGCAGCTGCAGCTATATTAGTCTATGTAAACAAGAGGACTGCGCGATATGATGATTGAAATGATGATCTCATGCCTATGTCAATATGCTATTTTGGTAACATCGCTATATTGTGATTCAAAAATGTTGTACGCAGCTTTATGCTCAAACACTGACAAGATTCCCCATCCACACCTCTGATTGGTCAGCTTCAGTAATGCTCCAAATGAATTATAGGTGATTTAACCAACTGCAATCAAGAGTGAGCATCCAGAAGAACCATATACTTTCAATACCTCCTCAAGACAATGTAAAGATACCATAGGTTTACATGACTCATGATCTGGCTCCAAGGAAATTGTGTTATTAATTTTTGGGCATATTTGAGAAATGAAAGAACACATAAATGTCAACTTTGCAGGACACATATTTTTGTTTGGTCAACATATTTCAATAAACTGACTATTGTCTTAAGAGAGGGATTACTTTACCACTACTACAAACATATTCAAATCTTAAGTACCTTCTTCTGCAGATATTTTGTGCTTCTTGTTGTCCTCTGTCCAGGGAAAAACATTGATGTTGGGGTCAATAAACACTCGACAATACCCCGCTATAAGGCAGGACATGTCTTTAGCCGCTGCAGTCTCCAGGAGCAGGGTGATGGGCTGTAAGCAGGAGAAATCTGATTAGATTAAGAGCAAATGGCAGCGATCCGGGCCATTTATGTTGATCTAGGGCTGCTCTTGCCTTGATGTCCTGCACATATATTTTGACCAGACTGACGCGGTCAGATTCGGGCACCAGTTCAACACGGGTGATGCTGTTGAAGTCGGTGAGGGCTGTCATGATGCTGAGCTTTCGGTTGACCACTTGGCTCACACCATAACGAGCTCCGACCAAAAGATTAACAGTCGACTCTCTGTCCTGAAGCTGGGAAATAAATAAGGTCAAACTAGACTGCAGAAATATATGGTAAATGTGTTAATGTAGTCTCAAAAAACAGAATACTCGCTACACTGGGAGGCAAAAATTACCCCAAAAACACCAACCTCAAAATCAATGCGATAAAGCCTGTTTTTTAATGATTTAGTTTTCACAAAAATTATTCATAAATGTGTTACAAATTTATTACCTAAATACGATAAAAAATCTAACATTTACTAAACTGACAAAACAATAACAAAAATCCAATCAAAGAAAAAAGAGATAATAGGCCTAACTACAACTTTTCAATACGAAGGTAAACGCTAGATCTTTGATTTTGACACCGTGATAAAAAATTCTTTAGAATATGCATTTCAGCAGAAAATATCAAGATCATTCTAAAACTATTCATGAAAGGTTCAACTTTGCCCTATTTATGACATTTTTCAGTACTGATACTCAAATGAGTATTTAGTATCTGGGTAGCGATTCATTAGGTTCCCTGGAAAAGCAAAAAAAATCTTGATTACAGCATTCTTCAGGGGATCGGTGGTAACTTAAAAAATCACAAGATTACAATCACAAGATCATTCTCCAGATGGGCAATAATGTTGTGGCACACGATCGTCCCATCCGTAAACAAAACATTTAACTAGAATTCCATACAAGAAACACCTCCTGATCTGTGGTTTCAATCTCGATGCTTCCTAATCAGTTTATTAGGGTGTCAGTCTGTGTGCTTACCATAAGTGTAGCACTAAATGGCTTTCCTCCAAATGACTTGAGGTCGCAGAGCTCTTCCAGATAGTTGATTCGTGCCTGATCTACAGATGAGGGCTTAAGTTTGGGGTCTTGCAGCAACTGGCACTTCTTCAGGTGATAGTTGATGGCCTTCTTCAGGTCTTTCTCCTTCATGTTTCTCAGTAATGTAGTGGACACAAAGCTCTCTATACCCCAGGTTTTACTGCAAAAAATACAGAAATGCATTTAAGCCAAACTACTGTGGTTAGGACAACGTTTCAGCAATTGTTTTATCAGAATAGTGCAGAATATTATTTTATAAATCTGAGCCTTATGTAAGTTTTCTGGTGGAGGGTTCTGCCTTCGATCTGCTTGTCTCCACAGAGATGTTATTGCTTTGCCTGGAATGTTCCGCAGTATGGCATTAAATTTATCAGCCTTGCATTTATTCAATTCAGGTGGTTTTGTTGATAAAAAATACCTAGCAAAACACATTCTTACTCATTACAGATTTGACCTGTAACTTGTCCTGGTGGTGTCACCTGCTTGTCTCCATGCAAAAATATAAATTAAATGCCATTCGGTTGAACATTCCATGCAAAGCAATAACATCTAAATGAAGACAAGCAGGTGGTTGACCCTTCATCGCGAAAGTTATATAGTTCACCCTTAGTCATCCCAAAGGCTAGAAAGAGAAGGTGTGGCCAGTAAAATAAGTACTTATCAAGATGTTGACAAGGAATAAACCAGGTCTAAACAAGGTCTAGTTCTAGTCCGGTACTGTACTTAACTAGGTTAATGACAGAACAGAAGTATTACACCACTACTACACCACTAAAACAAATAATATTGATGTAAGCTATTGTAAGGCAGTTCACAACAAATAGGGTGCATTCACATCTAGTTTATTTTTGATGTAAACTTGGTTTGGTCCAGTTCTAGTCTTGATTTAGTCCTGGTCTATTCCAGTTTTAGTCTCAATCCATTTGTTGGTTTGGTTCTGTTCTAATTCTGGTTTAGTTTTAGGTTTAGTTCCAGTTCAGAAACAATTTTGATTCAGTGTGGGTGCAAGTGTGATTGCCACCTACTTGTGAATGTACCCATACAGAAACATATTTAAGCTAAACTCAATCAACTACCAACAAATGATGCACTTGTAATGTTACTGTCTCACGTGATTGTCTTGAGGTTGGTCTTCGGGGAGTGCCCACTGCTGGCCAGTCTCTCCTGGATGTGCAAAGCTGCGAGCCGTAAAGCCGTGTTACACTTCATCTCCACTGCAAAGCGCTCCTGCAGCACATCATTCACTCCCTATGGCACAAGTCAAACAGCTTGTCAAAGCCCAAGTAATACATCACAAACATAAGCAGAGCCAGAGTGACAGTTCTAATTAGAGCTGCACTCATGTTTTTCCAATAATACATTATCCAATATTATTTCCAGTAATAATTGGGGTAAAAGTATGAGTAGAAATGGAGGGTTAAGTCAGTGCTAAACAAAGACATAATTAAGCCTTAACATAGTTAAACCCACACTCCAGTTAAAACTACAGCTCTCACACTATCCATGAGTTCCAAGCAAAATGTGTTTCCTGCTTTGCAAATAACCAATTCAAAACAATGCAGTGATCAAAAATAGAGATACACAGGTTTATCGATTGACCGATAAATCAAGCCGATATTTGGACTTTTTACCACATCGGCCGTAAATCTCCAATCTCCAGGTCAATATTTTTAGTTGATTTTTGGTCTAGAATATACACAATGCACTAAATGTGATACACTGCTCTCTTAAAGGTTTGTGTTACAAAAGGGCTATGGGTCAGATTGTAGTAAATTTAAATTATATAATTTGAAGAAAATATTAAAAATTGGCCCTATATATCGGCCCAAAAATGTCGGCAGAGCTTATTGCCCATCAGTTGCTCTCTATTATAAATAATTGGTATTGGCCCTGATACAACACATATCAGATCTCTAGTCAAAAATCCCCAAAAAGGCACCCAAAATGTAACTAAAACCAATAAATATGGTGTAGTATATGTGACAAAAGTACATTTTCAGTATTGATATAAAGCCAATGTATTATATTAACATGAAACTAAATTGACTTCATGTTACCTGCAGAAAGAGATACTCAAAGGCAGTGGGGTCATCCTCGAGCAGAAGCTGAGGGTCCCTGGGAACAAAACAGGCTCGAAACAAACATCTGTAATCATGGGGCTCTTTCTTCTGCACAATCTACAAAACATTATACAGACATAAGACTAACATGTTTAAATACACATAAATCATATAGTTCTATAGTGTCTGCACCTGCTGTATCCTCTCGTCTTCATGCAGGTGGACTAGTTTGGTCACACCGGGCTGCTGCTCAAGTACCAATGAAAAGTGTTCAATTCGAATCAGAGACAGTTTCTCTTTCAGCGTCATCACTATGTCCTGGAACAAACAGTATGAGTATATATTAATAATAATAACAATAACAATAATAACAATAATAATAATAATAATAATAATAATAATAATAATAATAATAATAATAATAACTATAAATATATGAGAGATAAAACAGTAAATCTCAAATGAATATAAATTATACAAGGCAAACCATGAGTTCTGACATGGCAAAATATTAGTAGTAACTAGTACTTAGTATTATAGGAAAACAACACAGCACTTAAAATAAAATACATCCAATGATCACATTTATCAAAAGTAAAATACTTAAGAAGGCTAAATGTACTGCTGCTACTATTTCCATTACTGCGAGTGGCTGTTAGGAAATTAATTTACCTCTATTGAATATAAATATTTGCTAATAGCATTGTTATTTATAATGTCTTTTAATTTGTAATTTATTGCTGACCCATACCTTTACAGTGGTGTTTGGTTCAAATTTGAAGGCCTTGGTCTGTCCATTTTCCAGATAAACCTTCAGGACGTTGGGCAGAAAGAGCAGCGAGTTCCCCTGCAAAAACAGAAGTCAAAGGTCAAGACAGAGCATCATAAAAACTGCACCACAGCCATAAATAATGGACATAACCAGATATATTACAATCAGCCCGGGTCAACACAAGCCAAACCCAGGCTTTTAAGAAGTTTTACATTCAGTGTCTTTGGAAATGAAGAAAGGGGTTAGGAACAGCAGAGTTCATGTTTTATGTTTGGAAAATAAAGTAAGAATTTTCAGGTTGAGATGTAAAACAGTGGACACAATTTTCGAACATTACTAGTATTCTCATCCATTTCCTAATATATGTTAAAACTGCTTAACTAATGCAAGAATCACATGCATTTAAGTCCACAGACCTAAACTACAGAGGAAGCCGCTAACACATTAGACATTTGTCTATTTCCATCCTTTTTTCTGTCTTGTTTATACTATGCGGCTCTCCCACACCCATCCTCTGCCCCTCCTTCACTAATATGGCTGTATTGTGCAGTAATCGTGGGCATTAGGAGACAAGAGGAGAGGCACATATTGATCCGCGTTTTCTCAATGATTAGTAATGGGCACTCTTATCTCTGTGGTTTTCCCCACCTCGCTAATTTCACATCCGCAGACAGGAAGCGACTATAACCAATTACACATATATTTTAAAACTGTTCACAATTCACTTTGCTTGGAAAAAAATCCCATGAATTATTCCTTATGGTGATGCAACAAGGAACATATAATACATAAAATATGGAATGTATTCTACTGTAATTGGCTTACACATTTGGAAATACTATCTTAGGAGAAATCTCTATCAAGGCTCTGTACTTGAAATGAAAACTATTACCCAGATCTTCTAGTATTGTTTTACATTCTACAATTAACATTTTTAAATCCTTGTTATGTGTTTGGTAACAGGCTTAGTAACACAAAGCTAAATAATAAATACAAATCCTCTGCTAATAAACTCTATATAAATGTAAAGTTCCCTAGTTTGAATTGGTATGAGGACAGCAACACTGTAGTGTAAGATACCATAGCACTCTATTATAATATTCATGGATTTCAGTAACTTTTGAGAAATTTTTCCTGGACACCATTATGATGACTTTTTACATTTAAATGATAAATTGTTTGATTTAGAATTGTATTCGTAGTTTTACATCATTTGAAACCAATCCATCTTTTGAAAGGGAAAAATCTTCCAAATGTCTCATATAACAGGAAACTAAAGGCCAAGAATAGATTATATTACACTATTGTTACTGTATAACAGTAATAGGCCATTGAAAGTGAAGAACTCATATAATTAATTTAATTTTAAATCAAGTGGCACATTTCACTACTTGACTTCAGGATTAACTCCAGCTCTGTGGGATGTACCTGAGACTGTCCATTGACCTCCACCTCTTCAGCGAAACGCACTTTCACCGGGTTACACTTGAGCTTGGCCTTTTTCTCTGGAGTAATGAAGGACGACTTTGGTCCCTGCAAACAAAAGTCAATGAGCTTCATCAGTTGTATTTAAAAAAAAAAAAGAAGCTAAAAGTAACCTCTACAGCTATAATTTTCAATTAAAAGAGTAAAAACTATGTTAAAACTAATACTGTTAATAGTAACAGTTATTAAAATTATAATAACACATTTGATTTATATAGAACCTTTCAAACCACCCAAAGCATTTACAATGCATTATTTATTATACAATGTAGTGGTAAGCTACTGTTGTAGCCACAGCTGCCCTAGGACTGACAGAAGGCTGTCGACCTGCCCCTAACCACCACTAACACTCATGTACACACCACATTCAAGCTTGGTATGGGTGAAAAGTCTTGGCCCAAAACACAATGCATTAGAGCCACAAATGCCCCAGTGTGGCATCTGGTTTTCCCATCTGGTCTTTTATCCTTGTAAATTCACGTAAATACATTTTAATTTCAAAACATCTTTTGTGATTACTTTTCAGAATATCTTAAAATAATTTAGTACAGTTTTACAATTCTTTGTCACTTTGTAATTGTATAAAGATTTGTGTATCAAAAAATTAGCTTTGACACCGACGCATACATTCAGTTCAAAACATTGGTGGTGAATGTTAAGAAAGGTGTTAGGAAATGTTGCATAATCTAAGAGAACGCACTCAGTGTTTCACACTCCATGGAACTGTATACATAATAACTAAGATGTTGTAATGGAAAAACACATTTTTCATTAGAAACATCACTCACAATCACACTGTTCTATTCACTATGTTACAGTTGTCCCTGCTGATGCACTTGTATCTGTACCTGACCTTTTACACAATAATACGGCAGTAGAGTTGAATTGGGACGGATAATAATTAACCAATTATTTTACCACAATATGTTGAACAATCCCTGACACAAGTCCCCTCTTTAAAAAAAAATGTAATAATGAGCTTTGTAGTCTAATAATTAATATACAAGGACTCCTTAAAATATGTTTATTTTACTTTGAAGTCTATGGAAAATGCAATTGGGTTCTTTAAACCTTACAAAGGTAAGGGAGCATTGGATTACACGGCAAACTGAACTAAATGTAATTAGGGCATTAAGGCATGGCCTGGTCAAACAGGAGTAGACCAGGTCAAATTCAAGGCAGTGTAGTAAACCACTAATACACCAGGACTAAAGTAAGTATACACCAGGGTTAGACCAGGACTAAAGAAGGACCCAAACCATGAATAGACAAGGACTAGGTGAGGATTTAAACAGTACTAAACCAGGGCTAGACCAGGAATAAACCAAGATAAACCAGGACTGAACCAGGACTAGATCAAGACAAAACCAAGATAAACCCATAACTAAACCAAAACTAGACTAGACTTGAGCCTAGTTTAGTCTTGATGTAGACTTGGGTTGGCCCTGGTGTAGTCTTGGTTTAGTTTTGTAATAGTCCAGAATTTATTTCATTTAGTCATAGTTTTCAGGTGGTCTATGTGTGAACGCACCTTCAAGACTACAGCAAGACTAGATCAGGACTTCAGGACTAACCCGGAACTAAACTAGGACAAAACCAGCTCAAAACCATAAGTAAACCAGGGCTAAAGCAAGACTAAACCAGGACTAGGCAAAAACTAGACAAGCATTATATACTAAGACTTTAATTTAATAAATTTATTTATTTGGTTGGAACAAAGCATGTTAATGAGCAGACATGACATGACAGACATGAATGTAAACACAATGCATTATAGCCAAAGGCTAATTTCCATCTGTTGTCCCAAGGGCTGTGGTCACAAAATGGTCAAAATAAAAATTGCACAATTCCCATGTTGCACATTCCACATGTTGCACATTCCATTCATTGCAAATTCCACACACTGCACAGTTCATATTATTGCACCATCCAAAATATTGCACATTCCATTCATTGCACAAACTCTCTTATTTACATTTTATACCCACCCCCTTCATATTTGCCCGCACATTCAAAACATGTCTCTATAGAAAAGTTAAAATCATATTGCCACTATAGATGAGTGCATGTTTGGTTTGACCACAACCAGTTTTTCATTTGCGCTTTAAAAGAACTGTATATGGGACATTCTCTCAGGGTTACCGCGAGACTACTCCACAGGTTCCCACCTTGGACAGATAATACATGTGGGGAATCAGCAGGTCACCTCAGGTGGTGGCTCACGTGGGCTTGGCTAGACATGTTAAACTGAGTCAACCTGGACAGCAAGATCTGATGGTTTACGGAGTTGAAGTCTTTCTTCAAGTCTAAGAAGACAGCCCCAACACAGGGACTCCTATCAAGCTCTTTATATTTTCTGTTAACACACACAGGGCAGTGTCTGTGGAGTGATGGGTACAAAGGCCAGACTGTAGTGGATGTAGTGAGGGTTTGGTGTTTTCTAAATGAGTGAAAAGTTTGACCATCCACTTCTCAGCTACTTTTGATATAACAGGAAGTGTGCTTATAGGCCGATTATTAGCCCTATCTGTTTTAGCACCTTAAAAACTGGTGTTACTGCAGCTACTTTCCAATCAGCTGGGACAACCGAGTGTTGGAAGGACATATTGAGATGGGTGATTGGTTGTACAAGAGGATCCTTAAATTCAATTTGTATTTAAACCGGTTGCATCCAGTGCATTTGAGTTTTTTAATTAATTAATTAAATTTTCTATTACATTTATAAAGAAATTAGCTTTGGCCTGTCTTAGACTTGCAGATATAATATCTTTAACAGTTTTGTTGAGTTGACTCCTACAAAGTTGAGGATCATCTCTGGACAGGTATAATTCCCAGTCTACTGATGATAAGGCTTTGACTATATTTTGTCATTGATTCCTGGGTATAAATTCATTTAGAGATCTGTTATTGGATGGACTAGTAAAATCATTAGTGATCCTTGACCTGATAAGTTTAATAGAAAATAATGTAAAGTTGTGGTCTGAAGTACCAATCAAAGTTATACAACTTCATCATCTGTTCAGGCTTGTTAGTAAAGTGTGGTGCTTAATTAACGGCTGCAATTGTTCATAGAAGTTATTTTTTGCCGAGGGAGGGCGATATAGGCAAATCAGAGTAAAAATCATCTCTGGAGAGAGAGAGATTTTTACTGAGACGTTCTCTATTTCAACCTCGTTTGGTACAAGTTGAAAGCATTCAAAGTGATTTTTTACATAAAGCAACACGCCTCCTCATTTCCCCCCGAATCTATCCCTTCTAAAAAACTTTATAGTTTGCGAAAATAACGCGAGAATCAGGAGATGAGCTTGTAAGCCAGTTTTCAGATACAGATCTTAAAACGTCAATGTTTGAGTCACTTAATGTGATCCCGTTGCTCACCCTTGGATAACATACTGCATATGTTTATATGAGCACACAGAAGCCCCTTCGGTTTATTTTCACAGTCCCAGATTCAACTCAACCAGGACTAGAACAAGACTAGATCAGGGCTGAATCAGGACAAACCCAGGACTAGGCAAACTACAACAAAACTTTTGGACTGCAGATGTGAATAACCCCAAGACAAACTCTGGTACAATGCATCGCATGGCAACATTTATGTTCAAATTGTATATGGTCTCTTTTGTAAATAAATAAATAATAAAAAATAAAAAACAAGACAAAACCATAAGTAAACCAGGAGTTGATCAGGACTAAACCCAGACTAAACCAGGACTAAACTGGGATTAAACCAGGACTATACAAGAGCTAGCCCAGTTCACAAAACCTCTACACATGAGATTACTGTTTGATATCACAAGCCATAGTTTAAGTACTATATCATGTGACTGATGATTGCTTTCAATCTATATCTTTTCATTACAACTCTGCTAGACCGTAATATTTCCAAAAAACATTTTCCAAATCTTCACTCAGACTTATTGGGGGAGGTGTGAGTGGTCATGAATCACTTGTTAAATCTGCGCCCGTCAGCAGCAGCCTAATGAGATTCACTGATGTACCGATCCACTTCACCTGCACTCACACATACATCACCCAAACACTTAGAGACACTACCCTCAGATCACTCTACGCACTGAGGGGGGGAGACACCAGATCAAACACCAACCAAAATGTTGTGTCAGATTATTGCCAGTGAAAATCTACCGGTAAGTCTAATGTATGGTATTATTTCTGCAGCAGATTTTTTTTATTGCTACTGAGTCATGTGAAGTGCTTTGTCATGTGCTACTTGACTTGAATTGAACTGACCAATTTTAAATGATCCAGTTTTGATTTGTATCTAAATGTTCAAGATTCTGTCCGCAGATCTGATTTGAAACATGCATCAACTTTTGACAGTAGTCTGAAATATTTACTGCAACACTACTGTACTACATGGGCCAAGTGCATTTCCTAACATATTTGAAGTCATCTAGAATATTATAGGATCCTATGAAGAAACCAAAACATTGATAATACCAAGATCAGACCATAATTAAAATGGTATCACACACACGCCCTGTGCAACCATTCAAATTGATCAAATACACCTTACACCTATCTTAAAGTGTTGCCTCTTCTTATCTTTTTGTGACCTACTATGATTGCAGTTTATTGAAAAATTGATTCCTTTTGACATCCGTTGTACTGAGCAGTCATAATGGACAGTGAACATGGGGCTATGGCAGTAGTATGACAGGGTCTTTCTGATGCTTTAACAGATTATCAACTGCAGCATTGATTGAACGGAGGGACCTTGGCATCAGAGCACGCACTGGCCTTGACCCTCAGCCTAACTGACTCGTTGATGAATGGTTGTGTTGACCCCAGCATTTTTATGTTGCATGTTGGTAAACAGGAGGCGTGCAGTTGCATAGCGTAAGCACCGTGCAACATTGTAGTGATGTAGCACTCACCAGCATTGTCCGCAGCACTGTCATTATCAATACATCGTGACACTCCCTGCAAAGAAAACATACACACGTTTAGAATAAAGATAAAAATTAAAGTTAAATTTGAGTAAAAGTATGAGTAAAAGCTATGAGACTGCCATGCATAAAAAGATGTATATTTATTCTTAGGTAAATAGTATGTTTATTTGATGTAAAAAAAACAAAAAAAAACAACAAAAACAAACCAGAGCTAGAAATGAGCTGTAAAGTGACCATTTGGACCAGGAACTAAACCACACTTTCTTTGTAGTAGCACTTCAGGTTAAGCGGAAATCCTGTTCCTTTCAATGGAGAATTTTGGATAAGTTTCAGCGCTAAAATATTATATAAAGTAGGTTGGTTTGTGTCAAATGTTCAATGGTTATGTGCAACAAGTCAACACTGGAGCCTTTAAAATGACTGTAGTCCCTATACAACTTATTTGCTGTCAAGATGAGCAGCCTCATGCAAAATAATAAAACCCAAGTGACGATGGCGGCGCCCACAGCAACTTCCGGTATAAGGTGAACAGAAAAATGCTACAATGAATCAAAATGACCACCTGTCTATAAAACTTAGAGCTGATGAGAATTTTTGCTTTCAAAGACCTTGCACAGTAAATGACCTTATATACAGACATTTAAGTATGACCCTCATGTCCAGTGCTACCCCTGTGTGTGAGTATATGAAGCAGAGTGCAAAAGAGCAGACCTGAGTATTTCAGCAGCCTGTGCAGGGGTCAGATCATCTGCACAGACGTTATTGATCTTCACCAGGCGGTCTCCAGGGACGAGGCGGCCATCTGCGGGACCACCTGCACAGAACATGTCCTTGTGCTGTTCAGCCTTATACACATATTCATATCACATCTGGCACACAACACACACACAAGGCTCAAGCATCAATGTGCATATTTTAACTTATATTATGTTCATTTAAAATCCTAAAGTTATTTTGTTATGTATGCAACTGGTCTATAAAATGAGTCACACATCTTGTTCGTGTTTTAAATGTGCAGTGGTCCGCCACCCAATTCCATGATGTTATTGTTTTGGCTGAAATGTTACACAATATGACATTAAAGTCTTGCATTCAATTGTGTTTTATTTCTAGAAAAAATACCTGACTGTGCCACCTGTCAGTTCAATGAGTGTAATGTTATACTGTGGAACATTCCAAGTAAAGCAATAACATCTCCAAGGAGAAAAGCACCTTCCACCAGGAATGTTAATGCACTTAAAGGTAAAAGTCCTTCATTTATTTTTATCAGCACAAGTTGCCCAAAAAATATATCAGATGGAGGGTTAGTTCTGGGGCAGCAACCTTATTCATGGGTGATGAAAGATTAGGGCCGTTGCCATAGCAAATAACAACTCAAAACAAAATTATCTGTCCTGTGACTGTAACCCATGAATAGCTCAACCTACATGTTTTAACTATAGCAGCAGGAGGGAACCTCCACAAAAGGAGAGACAAACCCATAACCATTCTAGGTGAATTCTAGAGGAAATAGAGCATCAATTATCTTTGCATGTTTTTGTTTTTTTTACCCTTTTCAAATGGTCCAGCCTCTATTCTGAACGATTCACTGCCCTGTAGAGGCACATTGACTATGCTATTCCCCGTTCAAATCAAGTCACCATTGAAATTATTGACTGAACACATGGATTGAAACAGCTCCTCTGGACTAATGAAAAGCAATATCTAAACAGAATTAAATCAAGTCAAAACTCAGCTGAACAAATACACTAACAATCATTAGAAAGACCCACAGTAAGACAAGACACAACTTTAAACACAACTCGGGTAAATCATGACTGAGAAAAGGATTGAGATTAAGAACTGCTAACCACTCTGCCACTGTGTAGTAGGGCTGCAGCTAACAATTATTTTAGTAATTGACTAGTCAGCGATTTATTTTCCGATTAGTCGACAGTTAACATTATTATTTTGATTGTGCATTAAGATTCTCTTAGTGTATGATTCCATTTTGAGGACTTTTGACAGTTAAACTTGATATTAATACGTGTTTTGCCCTTGGTATTTAATACAAAGACATTCTTGCCATCACAGTTTATGTTTGGCAGGAGCAGATGGCACAGCAGAGCACTTGATCTGTCCTGAAACCTCAAGGGAATCCAGACATCCAACTTCAGAGAGCAACAACAGCTAAGTGGCGTACAAACCTTTTCTCGATGTGTGGCCCTTACAATGCAGCAGATGGAAAGAGACTAAATGACTTGGAGACAGACATTTAGTGAAGGAATGATATATATACGCCCAAGAAGTCAGGGCTTGGTATCAAAATAATCTCGATCATCCACAGTGATACAAAAAAATATCATATTCAATACTAGTCATTTCAAACCACATTACAATACTTGGGAAAATGGTGATACTCAAAACCAATTCAGATGCTATAATCAAAGACCCACCCTTTTTAATTGGCATGAGGTGCATTAATGTACTAGTCTGTCCAGGAGTTTGAGGATGATGAATAATTGGGATTAATGCCAAAGACGTCAACAATACAGAACAATATCTGTATCTAATATGTACATATGAAACCCATTAATACTGAACTCTAGGCTCCTTAACCATTTCAATATTACAATGATACCTGTATACAAAATAATGATAAAAAATAAACAAAATACAGAATAATAATATGTTTGGTTTTTTTACTATCAAGTATCAACTATCCATTAGGTATTTAGTTTTGATTAGTATTGATTAGTATATACATTTTTGACAACCCTTTTAGAGGCCCTGCACCCTTTCTTTGCTGCAATGCAATTTGGTCGGCTCAATTAAATTCCCATGCAAATGTGTAAGCGTATTTATAGTGAAGACAAAAGCATCCGATCCACAAGAGTCTTTGTAGTAGCTCAGAGATGACTGTAGACTGCGACTACTCAGCACAATGGGTTGATGCTTCTATTTTGGGAGTCCAACTGTGCGATTGTTCAGCTGCAGCGTTTGATCCTACTCAAAGAAACCACTTTCCTTTTAAAGAAATGGAACCGTTTAATATTTCTTGACCCCAGTGCAGCTATAAGAATTTGAATTATACATGAGTAATTTAACACAAGTTAATTCATGAGATAAACTGTTACTTTTACACAAATACACTGGAGAGACATTATGATCTCATAGCTTCTTACACTGTACATTATGTACATGGGTTGAAATCTTTACAACTTGCACCTGGAAGTCATTTTCAAACTGAATATACTGGCATGAGAAGCAAAGTGCTAAATCTGGGGTGAACAACTTTATTTTTGTAAATGTTGTGTTTTCCTGCAAAGACTATAACATCATCTAATATAGTTAATAATCTAATGATATACTTTTATTTTAGCGATTGCAACCCCTGAAATAATGGCAGTAAGCAGCCTGACTGTGTGAGGTGAATATTGTGGGGTATTCCCAGTCAGCTCCTGCTGTGCCCAAAGCCAGGCTCAAGACCAGAGGCGACAGAGCCTTTTCTGTGGCAGCGCCCAGACTATGGAGCAGCCTCCGTCTGCCTGTCAGATCCTCTCTGTGCAGTTCAAGACTAGATGGAAAACTCATCCTATAAATGTGTAATTGTAGCTTAAATTACTGGGGTAATAATCAATTCTGTTCAGTTAGCGTGGTGAAGTGTAATGTTGTGTTTAACAGATGTATTCTTCCACTACTACAGAAGTACTTCCTACATCTAGCAGGCAAGTTCCCTCTTTAATCCTGATTTATTGTGCTTGTGTGCAGTGTCAGTCCCCTCAGAGGTTTCTAACATTTCGTCTTGTGCTCGGGCCAGTGGTCCGCAGTACTCTGGCACCGGTCCACCACTTCACTTGCTGAGGAGACGCACAAAATAAACTAGGATCTAATAAGGAACTCAAAGCTTAATGAATGCAAGGGAAATGTAGAGGAAATAATTAGTTAAGTAGCAAAGTTAAAATCTCAACCATCTCAGATCAGACCAACACTTTAAGGCAAAGATGATGGTATGTCCTGAATATTGACAACAAACGTGAGATGTGTCATTTTTTTATGTGATTTATGCAAAAAATGTGGTCTAGTGTTTTCAATTTGTTTTACTTCTAATTACTTTTATCTGAATCTGTATTAGTCCTTTATCTTGAATAGCTAATCCTTCACACACAAAAAAATGGTAAATGCATTTTCTTGACACACCTGCCAATACTTTGTAGGAAAATATATATGTTTTGTGTTATTATTGTAAGTATTTTCTGGCATCCATTCAAATTTAGTACGCAGGCCTATTTGTACTAACACTAATCAAGTGATGAGATGTATATCAGTTTGACAATCACAAGGGACTAGAATCAGTTCAAGTTCTAAATTAAAGTTCTACATAATTTATCCAGACAAACTGTGAATTATGCCACCTTCACACATAGTTGCAGTCCAGACGCTCTAAGCTTCGATGCTACAAATTATGATGTATTGTCCACCTATATTCCACTACAAGAACTGCCTTAAACTGCATGAAGCTGTGTATGTCTTGATCAGAAGTAACAGCTAAGCAGACCAAAACACTGCATCACCTTGGCACAGAAAACAACTTACCCGTAGAGAGGAGCTCCGAAAAAGAAAAAAAAAAAAAAAAAACTTCTCTGAAACTGCCGTGTCAGCTTTGAAACAATACTCCAGGGTACTTTATACCTGCTACTCAGGAACTGCCCACTTTCAGATATGCTGCTATACGCACACTGTAACTGGATAATGCAGGCTTAAAAGCATAAGGATGTTTTATAAGACTCTATGGGTGGTACATTGTTGGTGATGGTGTCTATTTGTTTTCATTTTAGACATCTCATATGTAGACATACCAGGGGTGATGTCTTGCACCACGATGGGGGTGTTGGAAGAGAGGGTGAGGCCATGTGAGCAGAAGCCTGGGTCTCTCTGAATCTGGATGCTAAAGCGAAAACCATAACTTCTCTGTTCTGGTACACTGGACTGGGACGGCTTCTCCTCTGATGTACTCCTGTCTCTGTAAAAAATATATAGGTGACAAGAAGTATGGGTCTGTTCACACTAGGGCTGCAATTTTTCAGAAGGGATTAGATTTGCTATTTATTTATAAAAAATATGATTCTGTTCACAGTGCACATGAACTACTCCAGGAGCATTGACATTTGAGGAAGGACTGAACTAAAATTAACTAACTGATAAACTAAACTAAAATGTCTAAGTGTCTAAAATAGAAAGTGCAATGGGTAATGTGTAAATAACTGAAAACATTGAGAGCAGAATGAAACAAAGTGCAAGCCTCAGTGTGAATTTAAATGACCTTTACTGACCTTCATTGTACAATCCTTCACAGCCACTGATTTCATGTTGAAATTAACTCACCATTTGATCTATATACTAACTGTAGATAAAAAGCGAATCATTGTTATCTTTGGCCTATAATGAGTTGGTTAAACCCATTCACTTAGGTTAAGTGATTTTATTTTATTTTTTTTAAAAGCCATGATATTTATTTATTTTTTTGTCAGACAATCAAAATGATTGAATTGTTGAAATGAATTTCATCAAATACAAAAACAGGATATAACATATAAAATAAAGCACTATCATGGATCCAATCCAGAATTTGAGGTATAGGTGACAGGACAAGTCGGAAATCAGAAGTCAAAAACTACATTTCATATGGGGCTGGGTTCCATGATGAAATGCTGTTTTGGTGATATTGTCAGATTGTGATGTCTCTGAGAGTCTCTTTTTTGCACTATGTTCAAACACAGACAGTTTTCCCCACCCACTCTTCCTATTGGTCAACCACACTAAGACTGACAGGTGGAAATAACCAATCATAGTGAAGTATTAACTCTCAAGCAGATGACTTACTTCAAGGCATTCTAAAAGAAAGAAAGTTGTGGTAATACTTTTTTGGAATATCGCCTGTGTAGTTAATTATAAGCACAACATGAAAACATAAACCAACTCATAATAACATTTAAATTGTAACCTGGCTCCAAAAAATATCCCCCTAATTACATAGTTATTTATGACCACAACATCCTCTATGCAACTCCTACAACAATGTCAACAGTCTTTCTTTTCTCAAAAATGTTCCGTAAAATAAAGCACTTGTGTTACCTGCCCGCAGAGTGTGACCTGCTCCCAAGGTCTCTGGAGCGTCTGAGCCATCGTCCCACCACCTGCTCCACTCGACTGGTGCGACGAGACGGGGACCTGCTCCTGTCCTGTGCTTCCATTTACCTGTACCCACAAATACAACACAAGCACACAAATAATAATAAATATGTGAATACAGCAAATGTGTATTGAAGTGATCACAAAGACAGTGGGGCTTGGGGGTTATCCAATATGAGCTGGAGAGAAACATGATGTCATTTGTGGCCACATTGCTGCTAATAGGCTCTTAGCCAAAGTGATGAGCCAATGGTCTGAGTTGATCAAACATCAATATCAATACTTCATAATTATCAAGACTGTTTGGATTTTGTATGTTCTTAGTTTGTGCAGATGTGGCCTGCGCCTAAAAAAAGGGTATAAATTCTAACTCCTATACAATAAAAATATAAAATACCTATAAATATCATTATGATAATTACTTAGAAAAATAATGGTTGATAACTGTAGATTTTCAAAAACAACTATCGTGAAATATAGACATTTCCCCACATCTGAAATAATAGCATCATCATTGTAATCAACAGACACAGTACAATTTGTACAAGTTTTGCCTGCTCCATGTCAACAGCATGCACAATTGAATGAATGAACGAATGAGAGATGAGAGTTCAGTCATTCACCCCAGAGATGTGTTGAATGGCCATAATAATAAGAAGGACAAATGTGTTTGTATAGGGCCTGTTGTAATGTGAGAGAGAATGATGTCAGCTCTGTCCCAAAGAGCAGCTGCAGGAAGGGATCTCCCACACACAGCATTAGCTCCATTAGCTTTAGCACCATGCATTATTACAGGAAACAACATGAGCAATGCCCCAACTACTGACACAGGAATAATAAGGACTTGGTATTTAGTATTTACTATTTATAGAATACACTAGGCACATTTTACATGTTTTTTTTACATGTTTAATTACATTTGTTAAAAAATAGGCATGTCACAATATCGACTTATCGTTCAATTAATTATAGCTGGAATAATATATTTTGGAGTTCAATATTTATTGTGTGTTAACTTTCTTTAGTGAGAGTAGTAATAGTGAGAGTAGTAATAGTAATAGTAATTTTTGTGGTAATACAAAGACAAAAATTAGTTACAGAGGGTGGAAAACGTAACTTCTATGGCTAATTATTGCTTCATTATGCTATTTATTTGTTGCACCTCATGTCATTTAATGATACTGTAAAATAAAAAATTTGTTTACTGGGATTATCCTGCTTTGTGTCAGAGGCATAAAATTATTTCAATATTATCATTTATCGCACTGTATCTATGTAGTAATATTAGAGATACATTGATATATTTGTTCACTGATATATATTGGTTCACCTAGGCTGATATTTGGTTTGGGCTCACAAATTGCTGCATAAAGCCTTATTTTAACACATTAGTGTGATGAAAACATTCACAAAATGAGATTACACTGATCCATTATGAGTTAGTAATAAAAACAGGGCTGTGGATGTCAAAAAAATATTTATATTCTATTTTTCCTTATTATAATTTAATTATGCAGAGCAGTAAAACATATAGGCACAATTAATAGTAACTGTCATTTCAAATAATATATTTTTGGGGAAAATGATCAAAATTGGCCCAAAAATATCAGCAGAGCTTATTGGCCATCGGTCGCTCTGGACTCTAAACAATCGGTATCAGCATCAACCATGAAAAAACCCATATTAGTTTATCTCTAAGCAATATATCATGCTTCAAAATGTATTATGTATGTATTATTGCCCAATGACAACATTACACAGCCCATAGCAATTATTGAACCACAATGGGTTTGTGAGTGAATGATTTATGCACGTGTAACTACCAATCTGTAAGTGTGAAACCAGTTTTGTGTGTGTAAAATGATTTTTGTGTGTACATTTTGAACACTTCATGTGTATTTTATATTGTTAATTTAAGGGCTCTCTTTGTTGTAAATTAAAACATACAACTACCTAAAGTCACAGACAGATGCAAATATAACTCCATTATGTCACAGGCAAAATATTACACTTGTTACTACATTGAGTCACACACAAACTGTTTTGCATACGTACTGATACTTTTGAGTGGATTCAATTCCCATCGGTGCAGGTTTAAGTGTTGTAACTAAACTAATATGAAAACAGTGATTGTGCTGTGGTAATCTGAGAGGCATAAGTGCGATGTGTCCCCGGTGAAGGATGCATTGAGTGACAGAGTGGAGCAGAGGGCTTGGTCTCTGGGGTGGTCTCCGGTCATAAGCACATTATCCATCTGTCTGCTCTTCCTCGTTTCTTTCTCTAGGTTTGATTCCTCCTATCTTCCTCTATCTCCTCTGTATCTCAGGTTTCACAGACACAGAGCACACACTGTACAGTACATTAATGTAGAGGTCAAGATTTAAAAGCAATGCCAACCCCAGCACGTCTTAAGAAAACACCAAAGGAGAAAGATCATGAGCTAGTGAAAGCTTTAACCACACATTGAAAGCTATACTTAATGGAGATAACATTATTAGTCACTTTAAGGGTGCACTATGCAACTTTTTGCCGGAGGGTTTGCCTCCTACATGTCTCCATGGAGATAATCAATAGAATATACTGGTAGTAAATGCATGATAATAGTTTAAATTGAATAGACCATTAGCTATAGGGGAAAATATATCGATATACCAAATTTTATAGAAAGAATAAGGTTCATCCATGTCCTTCAGCGAGATAAAAATTAGCACCGTCACCACTGCAATTCAAAACAAAATGTTCTATCTACTGAACTGCGAAAAGTCCTAAAAATGTCACCCTTAAACAGGAAGCAGACGTTTTTACTGGTTTCAAAAATCATTTATGTTAGAAAAAGAAGATAAATTTGTCACTGAGGAAAGTAATCCTTTACACAAAAAAATGTACTTTGAAATCCTGGAGATCCTGAATTTAAGTCATTTGAACTCGTTTAGATATTACTTTTTCAGCGTACTTGCTATAGTCAACTACTTGTGTGGGATTTCATATCTCACAGTTGGATTGGGAGTGTGACACAGCGATAATCCCGTCTAATCTTTAAGAGCCTCTCCTTCATATAAGCACCTCTGATAGACCACAGTGCAGAGGGTGGCGTAATCGCAGACTCGTAGCTAAAAACAAAAGCCATTCTGCATTTGCTCTTTTGCCGCCACAGCATTTGAGATAGGAGTGCGCGCAGGAGAGGTCTGCAGATTTTTTTTTTGAAACATGTAACTTTAGACAGAGCTGGGAATGTTAGACTTTGCTGTTGAACTAATCACAAGTTCATATTTCTCTGCACACGCATCTTCCTCTTTCACTTATGGCTGCCTAAGCCATTGGTTTACCTAAAGCTTTTAACAGGAGTATAGCTACTGACCATTTCAATGTTTTTGGATTAAATTATGTACTGCTATACTGCTAATCTTCTGTTTGTTGAAAGAAAAACATGTCTGACTTCAAAATATTGTTGACATGGCTATTTATTTGTAAAAAAGACTGGTAAACAATCACATTAATGATTAATTTAATATTAATTGTGCTTCAGAACATAAATGAGTACATGCACTTACCCCTATACGCACATACATATTAACAAGTGTTAAGAAGTGTTGTTGATTCATGCACTCATTGATAATCTCGTTTGATTGGTACATTTATTCTTAACATTAATCTAAGCTTTGGGACTTCGGGTGGCAGGATGGCATGGTGGTTTTCTGTGTGGAGTTTACCGTAGGTACTCCGTTGTTCCAAGTCACTAAAAACATTTACAACAGGGCCCCTAGAGTCGTAAAATTTATATGCAGATACTAAATACTAAAACTAGTATGAGGACTATTTACTAATTTGAACCATAGAGGTAAACCCACAAAGGACTTAATAGTTTTTAACTGAATAGATTTAGAATAGCCCAAGGCCAAATAATACTATTAAAGAAGAACTACATAGTAATATTAAAAAACTACGACATAGTAATGTTAAAGATACTATTACATACTATTATGTTGCACTGAAAAGGACACGCTGAACATTGCTTCTTTATTATCATTGTGAAGTCAAAATCAGATCACATTGAGTATTGAGCTTTTTCCTTATAATAGGAATCAAGTTTGAAATTTTAGTAGACCCTAGTCCATTCTGGGGCCAAATCTAATCTTAGCTAGTGTTTTGTTCCCGGGTATGACTACCTATTCCATCTACAGCCTATTGCTTGGTGCATAAGGAGCAGTGCCAAATGACCATATGATTGATTGGCTTGTCACTGCATAAGGGACTGGAAGCAGCCAAAAGAAGAAGCCATTCGATACTCCCTCTCCATCCAAAATCACTGATCTATCTATGTTGTATTGTCTTAGTCTCACTCAAAATAGATGGCCAATATATCCTAAAAGTAGTGACCGCAAACTAAAAGGAAAGGCTAAAGGTGCTGATAAAGAACTGAAATATTATCCAAGTATCCCTTTAAAAGTGACCTGATGGCTATTAACAATACCCCACCGCTGGACCCCATACATCTAATGAAAAAGTCAACAAGGGACTGCAAGCCAATACCATAACTTATAACTACTGCATATAACTCTAGTATACATTTTAATGCAGTGGCTGGAGCTGGACTCAAAATAAATGAAGCATTGGCTGTGTGCTTAGTCAGCTGTATAGATCCCCCACACTGGCTTCCTGAGGGCTACATTCATTCATTTCTGTCTCTTTCCCATTGTATTGTACTGTCTACAGCTACAATAAGTCTATTACGGTATATTTATGTCATTTCTTACACTCTGCATACAAATTATTGGCTTGTATTGTGTTATCTATAAATAATATGGAGTATGTGTGTAATTGAAGATAATGAGACAGGTTTTATGTGCTTATGGATCGCTGCATCATAAGCTCAATCTGTTTATTGAGTCACCGGAGCTGCAGATGTCCGTGATGGCAAGCTTACAACAATCTGATGTTTTATTTAAGTTAAGGCTACTCAGTTACGTTAACAAATTAAATCATGATTATTTGAAACAATTGTTAATGAGATCTGTCCTAGAGTTGAGGGATAATGACAACAAAAAATTTTACTGTTTCAGTTGAACAAAAAATATATAAATGAATTCTATTCATGGCAATAACTGCATCAAATGGTCACTGACAATCAATTAGATGTACAGTGTTACTATCAGTGACCATTAGGCATTTTTGGGTTGCAACAAAAACAAAAACATAACAACAATGGTAAAAACAAGAATACCAGCAATGGCAAAGGATAGCACATACCGACAGTGGTAAGGAAACAACAAGCATAAAGTACAACTAACACTGACACAGAGATATGACAATACATTTTTTAGACCACACCATGTCTTTTTATAAAAACCTAAATGTATGAATATTTTGGCATTGCTTTTGTTGTAAATCCAGAGCATTCCACATTTTCACACCACAAAAGCTTCATCATTTTATCACATCTCTTGTTACTATTTACCAAACTGCCAAACCATGTCATAGTTGGTAAAACTTGTTCACTTATGATGATCATTCAAATACTGTATGTTTGTCCTTCATTGTGTGTTGCTGTCGCTTGTTGTGTTTTGCTTTTTACGTCTATGGCCTGACAGGGTAAATCTTCTGGTGCTACTTTATGCAAGGTTAAGACTCTGGAACAAGTAGCCTAAATGTGTGGATATGGTTGACCTTTCAGCATATCTGTCCTCTCAGCAAAACTCTACACCCTCTTCAATGGTCAAATGTCACTGTGCATTTAGAATTACTCCACATTACTAACTTGGCTCAAAATATAGTTTTCTTTGTAGGGACCACTGTATATGCAAAATGCAACTTTCTTCATCTGGCCTTAGCAAATCACTATATTTGTGCAATTGTGCCTTGATTATTGTACCAAATCTGAATAGATAAAATATTTTTATTTTGTAATTATGTGAAACCATTCATTTCTTGTAAGTCTGTGTGTGAATATACCTGGGAACACAGACTCAGGTAAACGGGATTATGTGAGTGTCTGAAGGAGGTGAGGGGTGGGGGGTGGGGGCAGTGCGTCACACCCTGAGCCAGATTAGGTCTCACCTCTCGTCTCTGTCAAGAGCATCAGACACACAGTATGTCTGTCTGTGGCTTAGTTAAGAGAAGCAACACTTTCAATTACTCCTTATGGCCTCTGTAGAGTAGAGGTTGGAAAAGTACACATTTTCAAAGCATTTCATTTGCCTTGTTATGAAATTGAGTCAGAAAAGCTAGTAATCCAAAGTACATTAATAATTGTGACTACATTTTCATTTATATATAGAATATTAATAAGTTTCTGTTTCCTGTTTATAGGCGCAATTTTTTTTTTAGCACATTTCAGTGTTTAAAAGATATAATATTTTGTTTTGAATTGTTAATTGCTATGCATTTTTTCACCAATCAATCTGAAACCTATGGATACAAAATACAATGAAATCAAACAATGTTTAAAGTATGGATTGTATTAAAAAATGTATCGTAAACAATGGCAAAGATTTCAACATTTGCCATCCATTTCTTGCAGACATGAACCAAAATAGTGTCCGATGCAGATGATGAAGCTCTGAACTTCCTCCTTCTGTGTTACAAAGACTGAGACTCACCCGCCTTAGGCCCCAAGTGTCAGGGCTCCATGAAGACCAGGTTACTGCCCCGCTCTACTCTCCCTCCATCCATCATCACGCTGAAGACAAACAAAGGGGACAATCTTCATCTGAAAAGAAACAATTGGTAATGTGTTATTTATAATGATTTGGTTTAAAGTTCCCATTGTAAACATCCAGGAGCATTAATGAGAGAAGCAGAATATAAGATTTTAAATAACAAAACCTTTCCTGCTACCACCAATATCTTGTGCATCCCAACCATCCCAACCAACCCCAAAGTTTTCAGACTGATTGGTTACATTGATTTACAAATATCCTCAGAATTCATCTTAGTATATATCCATCCATCCACTAGTTGGTAACGCTCAACCTCCTGCACTCGCTCAGGCTCCTTCCTTCACCAGCGAGAAGACATTTTCTTCCCCAGAGCCAGTCTCCATGTCCGGAGATCCGGTCAAAGAGGTACCCGCCTTTGACTGCTGTCTAGATCTCTCTGCACTGGCCCCTCAAGGATCCTCCCACAGGTGGTGGGTCCACAGGACCGCAACATGTCACTCCTTCGGGCTGTGCCCAACTGGACCCTGTGGGAAAAGGCCGGGCCACCAGGTGCTCGACAGCTGCTGTGCTGTCGAGCACCCACCCCAGGGCTGGCTCCAGGGTGGGGTTCCAGTAACGCCGGTCCGGGAGACATAAGTGGCCTTGATATTGTCCTCATCATGAAAGGCTTCTGAGCCGCTCTTGGTCTGACCCATCCCCCAGAACCATGAGTGACCCTACCAGGGACATGAAGCCCCCAACAACATAGCTCCCATCATTCAGATGCTCAAACTTGTCCACCACGTTAAGGCAGGAGTTCAAGGAACTGTACAGTACCAATGTATTGTAATTTTCATTTGATTGTGCCTAATCTTGCAGTAATTGACTGAGAAATTGACAAACATGACAAAAGTAAAAACAAGTACACTGATCAAGAAGATGGAAGAGACCTGCTGTGGTGTGGTTCTGGTTCTGCAGACTGCCACTTACCACGGCTCTTCTCAAAACACCATTCATTATTCAGGAGGCTCCTAAAGCCCGCGAAAAGAGATGCTGTGACAGTGCTCCTCTTTCCTGACACACACCTTCTCACCTCAGAGGATTTCCTGTTTCAATAATAAATACTGAAACACATACATTTGGCCCAGCTACTTCTTTGAATGCCTTGTTGTCCTGGGTCATTAAGATTTTTCCACAGAAGAGATGAGATGCTCTAAAACGTCTCATATTATATTATCTCCCATTATTTTGTTGGTTCCTGCGATTTCACATGAAATCTTATATGGAGGAGATGCGGTTCTATTTGAATGTGCAGAATTGGCCCCACACAATATTAAACAGAAGCACAACAGGTTCACAAATGTTGTACCTGTAGTTCTTACACATTATTTTGTAACAGGGACTCGCCATATATTTTTTATTTCAATTTTTTGTTTTATTTATTTATTTTCTCCACTTTTCCTAGGACATTAATTGGCTTATGTTTTGGGCTGATGGGGGAAAATGCCAGGAGGAAACCCACCTTTCTTACTGTGAGGTGAGTGTTAGCCACCATGCCACTTGTCTATTAGTCTAATGCTGCACTTTTCCAGATGCTCATAGTTACTTTTCAGTTTTTATTTACATAAATTTTTGATGGGACTTTCTCATTAAGATACATGGTCAGGTTCAGCATTTATAAATGTTCCCTTCCTCTTGGTGCCTCTTACAAAATAAACACGTCACTAGAGCACTGGTTAATGGTCCCTGTCTGAGAAAGTGCTGTCAATCCCCATACTCTAGTATCTATATTCTGCTTATATTAATGACTACAAGTGAACATGGCCTATTCTCTTCTATTGTCTTGTCTTCTATGGAGAAGTAGGTAAAGTGCTGTGAGCATTAATAATGTATCTCCATAATGTAGCACTGTCACTCTGCTGCCTGGGGAAGCCACGTCGACAAGAGGAAGAAGAAGACGAGGGAAAACATGAGCTTGCAGAGAGATGAAAGATGAGAAAGACAAAGAGAGTGATACCAGGAGGGAGATTTAGACCAGGTGAGTACAAAGGAGAGGTGAAGGTAGAAAGTAGTATAGGGCTGAGTGATACGGCAATAAAGATACTCCCATTGTTTTTCCTTGTATTGATTGATGGTTTTCAGATTTATTTCCTTTTTACTGCTGGCATAGTACTACAATTATAAATGATGAGAAAAAATCAAACTTGATACTCGATACGATACTCAATACTGATACTGATTTTACAACAATAATAGTAAAAACACAATCTTTTTAGACAACGTAATTTTTTAAATACTAAAATAATCATAGTTTATTTTTCACACCATGCGGTTCCATAATAGTTGATTATATTGATCCTGATCCTCAGAAGATCCATTAAAAAAAATATCAGTTTTGTCCTATTCAGTATGTGTTTTTGATCAGCATTGATATCTGAATGTGTGTTTATCTAGTTTCAATACAATCGATTAGTATCTGATACAACCTAGACCTGTCAAGATAACCATTATAATCACACAGCCCTCTACACATTGCTTGTACAGTAGAGTAGTAGTAGTAGTAGTAGTAGTAGTAGTGTTGTAGTAGTAGTACTGTAGTAGTAGTAATAGTTTCAATGTGCTATGCTGCATTCCTCTACTGAGCAGGGTTCTTCTGGAAAATCCAACAGTGAAGTGAAGTTGGCCTCCAGTCAGAAAATGCATTTAGGTTTGAGCGCCTCTCTATCAATAAACTAAATCTGTCTTTATGGCAAATATGAAAATAGCCGATGAAGAGGTAAAGGCTACTGTCCTGCAGTGGCTAATGTGGGGGTCAAGTGATGTGGTCATGTGGTTTTGGTAAAGCTATGAATGTTTCAAATACAACCTGCTTTACTGTGGCAGGTCATGATCTACTATGTCATAAAGATCAAGTTTTATTTGAGACTACACATATTTGCTGTTTCAAACCTATTTTAACATAACTAATTTAACAGTGCTATAGACTAGACAAATACACAGTCCATAACTAATAGCTATAGCTTGAACCATAGCAAGATAGTTGTAGAAGTACTACTGAATAATTGATGATTAATTTAAAAACTTTAGATATTTGTCTTTTTTATTGCCGTTGTGTCATTTTTTATAGTATCTGCATGTGGTTCTCTCAAAATTTTCATAAATGTTCACGGGTCCAACTTCAATATACCTAATATATCAACAGTATTTCTCCTCTACATATCCAAACCATCTCAGCTAATGACTCCTGTTTTTTCCTTGGCATCTATATCATACAAAACACTCTCATCACACTGGCAGGCTGCATTTACACACTTGGTTTGGTCCTGGTTAACTCCTGGTTTGAGCCCAGTTTAGTCACGATATTGTTCTGGTTTGGTCCTGTTCTAGTACTATTCTAGTCCTGGTTTAGTCCAGGTTTAGTCCTGGTTTAGTCCAGGTTTAGTCCAAGTTTTGTTCCAGGTTTACTCCCAGTTTTGATCCAAATGTTTCAAGTGTAAATGTATAGAAAAGCAAAATATGCCCAGTGATTTAAATACATTTAAATATCCAAACTAAAGTATTCTTAAATATCCAAAATAAAGTATTCTTCCTGGTCTTTAACATTTGATGAAAGCCTTTTTGGTTTGGATAATATAATTTCATCAAAATGTATTATGTTTTAATTACACACAAAAATACAAAACACAAACTAGAATAAAAACAGCATAAATACTGCACTGGTAGAAGCTCATTACCTTCTTCCCTTGCCCTCATTGTGCAAAGATGTTGTTGCTTTGAAATTCATGAGCACAAAGTTTCTGATGCACGAAAAAACTTGACAGAAATAAACATCAAAACTGCAACCTAAAAATAACTTCATAAACAAGTGACGCCTGAGGTAGGGGAACTGAGACGACCCGATATGTTGTGTCTAAAAGTCTGCCAGAGAGTACTGTCTTCATATCTATATCCACAAATATAACAATACAAAATATAGTAGGCTCTGTATCATGTTCACAGTCTTGAATAAGCTTAGGCTTTTTTAACATGATGAGAGAAACAGGAAGCAGCGTGATGCAGCAAAACCTCCAGAGCATCTCTTACAGTAAAGTGCATCTAGTACTACTGTGTGTACTTATGAATGTTTGTATATTTATGAGAGAAAAAATGGGGCATGTTGCAGTAATGTATTTGCATGGAGAGGCCAACAGTGTATCTCTGCAGTATGAGAAAGGATGAAACTACTATCCATACTAACTACTATTACTCATACTACTGCACATGCAATAAAGACAATCTGACATGTAACTGTGACAGATGTTTATTTGCACTGTCATATAAATCAGGGATCTTTTTCAACCAGTATTCTAGATGATACTAGTGTGCTTTGAGGTATTGCCATGTGTGCCTCGGAAAAAAAATGTCTAATTTGAGTTTACTGATTCGCATATCATTTAATCTGATATGTTTTTTCATTATGGAGTGCAGTGTGCAAGCCTCTGACCCTGAAAAGACACTAAAGTTACTGTAAAATCCCTAGTGCCAGACACAGTGAAACACTTTTTATACTTTTATAATAGGAAAATATTTTCGAGAATGTTGTGCCACGGCATCTTTTCAACATTAAAGTGTGTCACAACTCAAAGAAGTTCATATAACACTGATAACTAACAGTAGAAAAAACATTTGGGATTTTTTTTACACCAGATACACATCCTGATTCCTGACACACCCTCTGTACATATCCACAATTGGGAACATGAGAAAGGACAAGTTGGATCAGATCTAATTCATTCATTCATTAATAGCCTCTAATGTAAATGATTAACATGTCTGCCAGTCACACAGGTCCATGCTCTTCATTTTATAGTCCTATTTGTTGAAATGTATTAGGCTATCACAGTATCATGTGCAACATCAATCAGCAACTGCACTTTGTGTGGTGTGCAATGCAAGTTTGGTGACTTTAAAACCCATGTCTCAGACCATGTTTAAGCTTGAAATCCCCCTTAGACCAAGCTGCCCCCTGTAGTGCCTTATACTTGAATGGGTAAAACTTACACATATCCAGCTGCAGCCCTACACATTTTTGGACTAACATGATTTCTTGGAAAGTAAGG
Source organism: Periophthalmus magnuspinnatus (assembly GCF_009829125.3). NCBI lineage: Eukaryota > Metazoa > Chordata > Actinopteri > Gobiiformes > Gobiidae > Periophthalmus > Periophthalmus magnuspinnatus. The sequence continues at coordinate 15,212,552 of NC_047126.1, forward strand.
CATATATAACACGTGGAAAGTGGAGACATATTTTTACTTGGCAACTTTTCCCCTCACTAAATCAATTCTGTACCTGGAGCGACTATATAGGCATTTAATTGAATATAGCCTAAGACCGCTCATAAACCAGAGTCCCCTTAAGTTACATCGAGCTTGCAGAATTGTTTTTTTATGTAACTGCGTAATATAACTTGATCCATTTTATATAAATACATTACTTCTTCCCATTCCCGTGGTCCAGTGTTGGCCCTGGTCCCATAACAAGTTTAGCTTTTAGATGTATCCAAAAATACCTGCATCTTTTCGGGTGAATACTGGAAGAGTTATTTTATATCAAGGAGCCAATTAAGCTGGATAAAGTGAGTGAAAATCTATTTTTGGCACGGCTGCTTGTTATTCAGCTTAGCGTTCTGTAGTTGAACATGTACACCGGGTGCAAAGTCCTTACCTCACAGCGGGTCCACTCTACTAATCCCCCTCGAGCGCAGGGCGACGTCCAGCACCCAAACAGCCCGATTAAAGGAATAACTTCTACAGCACCTTCTTCAAAACAGACACGTGAAAAGTCTCTAGTCCATGTAGTAGGTTCACCTGGTTTAAATACCGTAGCGTATAATCGGTTTCGCTATTTAGTCGAGACAGGTCTTGGAGCAGGTGTGAGCGCGCAGGAGCGAGGACTTAAACCAATGTAATCCTCTCCTTCTTGTCAGTCTGCGTATCTCTCTCTCTCGGATACACATACATCCATTGAGCCTGCTGGAGTTTAGTAGTAATGGCGCGGTCCACTGGAGAAAACAAACAAGCCATAGAGAAAAAAAAAATGCCTCGAGTGCATGTTTACGCACCTGCACCTGCGCTTATCTCCCGTTGCACTGTCCTCGTTATTTGTCCAGACATGTTGGATTACTTTATTTTATCAAGAGGCGATGACAGGATAAAGTCAGCCTGAAAAGTCTCAATGGACGGAGAGGGAGGGAATGGGACATGCATGAGTAGGTAAAGGTACAGTGTACAGTGTAATTAGATTGTTCTTTGTCGTCCTCTAGTGGTGATTTTCTGGCATAGCACAAACCTCCACTGCATTATGGGAAAAGGTTGAAATCCCAAGTGAGTTTGATTTGCTGCGTTGCATTTTTCAGCCTAGTTCCATTTGAAAATATCGAAATATATGTAGACCAGTATAAACCTGCAGTAACATTAAATACATCATTTTGTATGTTTTGTTCAGCTTAACTTAAACTGCAGGAGGAGATGACACGGTTGGAAATAAACAAGGTTGGGCCAGTAATTTAGTATTTTTTATTTATTTGTTTCTTTGTTCCATTTGTTTATTTACTTATTTAACTTTTCCTTTTAGATATTAGGGTATTATATATATATATATATATATATATATATATATATATATATATATATATATATATATAGAGAGAGAGAGAGAGAGAGAGAGAGAGAGAGAGAGAGAGAGAGAGAGAGAGAGAGAGAGAGAGAGAGAGAGAGAGAGAGAGAGCAGATCCCAGGAATAACATCAGATCAGACATCTCAGTCCAGAAAAAGTGCAGTACTAGAAACAGCAAAGATGCTGCGCAGAACCCTCCCCTCTGGTAGAGGTCCCGAGCATGGAAAAGAGGGGATGAGACCACCCGCGGAGAGTGAGAAGTTGATGTTTTTATATATACCTATATGCACAGGATAGCTCAATGGCAAGAACAAGACCCAGGCAATAAACAGCTACGTTCTGCCAATAATCAGATACCCAGCAGGAATCATAAGCTGGCCAAAGGTGGAGATACAGACCACAGACGTTAAGACCCGAAAGCCATGCATGGTGGGGTTCTATCCCAAATCCAGTACCCTGAGACTACACGAGCTACTGAGTGTGAGAGCCACAGTCGAGGATGAAACATCCAAAATCCGTAAGTATATCAAGGATAAAGCCCCAACAGATGACGTGCTCAGCCAATGTTTCAGACACTGGAGGGTGCTGGAGGTACCATCATTGTAGGACAAGCCCCTGCACAGGATGTCCCACCGGAACATAACTGAAGTGGCTAATATCAAGAAATCCTACCAATAGCTTGAGAAAGCGGGTCTGAAGGACAGCACAGTGGCACTCATCAGACACCTCAGTCCAGAAAAGTGCAATACTAGGAACAGCAATGATACTGCACAGAACCCTCAAGCTCCCAGGCCTCTGGTAGAGGTCCAAAAGGGATGAGACAACCTGCGGAGGATGAGATTTTTATCTATATCTATATCTATATCTACATCTATATATATCTATATCTATCCCCCCCCCCCCCCCCCCCACACACACACACATACATATACATATATATATAATGTAAATCTCACTTCTTATAGAATGCATGTGGCATCAGTGGAAAAAGTGGGACATTATCTAAATAAGTGAGACCAGGGACAGGGGCCTAAATGGCTGTGCAGTACAACTAAAAGATGGTCAGGTGGTCACCCTTTTTTTTTTTTTTCTTGTTTTTTACCCTTTACTCTAAACTGGAGCATCTGTGCTTGATTTTAAATATACCATAGATAAAATCATAATTAATGGCACAGATCTGAAAACCCAGACTTCAAAAACAACTCTTTAAGTATTCAACCACACAAAGAAAGTCTCCCAGTGTTTTCTTCATGCATGCAACAGAATATAACATCAAGGCCCCTCTGCCATGAATTATACATCAGAGGAGCAAAGTTTTTAAAATTAGAAAATATATATTTACAGAACTTAGATTTGAAAAAGAAAGTACATTTATGTGTGTTTTAGTTTTTTAAACCATATATAAGCTGTTTTAATTTAGAGTAGCCCACGGCCACACACCAATACTTAACAATAATTATGAATGATTGCATTTTCTATGTTACACACATGTTTTTAGTCATATCCTGCATGATCAACATTTACGGCAGCTGCTAACTCCAGGTCTAAACATCTTTGGGCTTTAAGCAGCTACACTAATCAATCACTTTGATGCAGACTGTTACTAATTGCCTATCTATCTTTGAAAAACAATTGAAAGTTCATATAGGCCTTTATAAATACAATAATAATGACAGTTAAATTAAAGAAATGTTGTATGTCTATCTATGAGTACTGGGTACTATCCATATTGTACCTCAAAGCCTTTCAAAAATTATTTTAAATATATGAATAAATTATACATACCACTTTACTTGCTCTTCCTCAAGATGGCAGTGTTAACCACCTTTCTTCTGTCTTCTCTCTCTGACCAAACTCTCACATTCAGCATTTGCTTTGCTTTTATTCTGTCAATACTGATAATACCACCACTGTGCTGGGTGTTTCCAGTCATTTATCCTCTCTGAGAAAATGATATGTTTTTGCTCTATCTGGGACCTATTAAGACATTAAGTGGTGTCCGAATGCCCACTTGGTGAAAAAGTAATGCATGCAAAATTTCCCACTACTACTACTACTACTATTACTACTACTACTACTACTACTACTACTACTACTACTACTACTACTACTACTACTACTACTACAGAATAGAATATTACACAGTATGGCATTTACGATGGGGAGTGCGCTCATATTCAATTTCACCTCGGATCCTCAAATTGCTATGTCCACCACGGCCTTGGAGCTTTTTGGTTTGATTTTGGTCTTGGCCTTTTTGTGGCAGCAAACAAATAAAAGTTCATAATTGGTCGTGTGGAGCTGGGTTCTTTCTGTTACAATATTCCACATTATTTTAAGTAAAGACTAATCTCTTGTGTTAAAGATATCTTAAAGATATACTGCATAACTTTCCAGCTTGAGTTTGTTTAAGATCTGCGTGTCTCCAATGAGATGTTACTGATCTGCCTATAGAAGGTTACATAGTATGTCATTATACCATCTGTCTTCATGGAAAGGAGTAAATGGTCCCACAAGGCCAAGTTACAGGTCAGATCTGTGGAGAGGTGACCCCACTTACAGTAAAAATGACCTATATGTTTTTAATGTTTGAAATATTCCATGCAAATGAAGAATATCTCTATGAACACAAGCAGAATATGCAGTTCACCTTTAAGGCAAGAAGAGGGTGCTGGCCTGGGTTTGATTTCTGGGTCATCTACAAAGGTCAGATTGTTGACTTCTTTACCCTTGTAAAAAGTATGACCACATAAAAGTCCACCAAACTCTTGTCTCAAAGCCTAACTCAGTACATCCATGTGTGGCTCCCTCCCTCTCCTCCCTCTGTATATGGAGATAAAACGATCTTTCATGTTGTTTCCTCTTGTTGCATTATTTATTGCCGTGTGGCACTTTATTAACTGGTTTCATCTCAGATTTCGCCGGGTGTTTTTTGGGAAAGCCTTTGAAATGTGCTTCTGACTCCAAACAATCGTGTATAGCCTCCTTCTCCCTCTCTCTGTCTCTCTCTTTCTCTCCATGTGTCTCTGTCTCTCTGTCTCTCTCTCGTCCTTGGTCGCCTCCTCTTGTGTGATATAAAAAACAGGACTTTCAAAGCGGATTGAGATCTCCATAGTGTCCTTAGGAGGAACGAATATATTGTTCCTTGTTGTAACAGACATGAAAAGAAGAACAGAGAACACACTTTTCATTAGCCTTATTAGCTTCATTAACAAAGTATGGATAAACTTCAAATGACTGGCTCAGAGTTATTTGTGTAACCATAGATACAACATGAGGATTTTTTCATGTTACTGGTTGGAGGCTGTTGGTGGGGGATGTTTTCAGTCTCAGACACTAGATGGCAGAGCTGCTCCTAGTTCAACATCACCAACCAGGAGAGACAGAAGGGAAAAAGACAAACTTAACTCAAATTCAGCTTTGGCTTCAAAGTAGCTTGGTCAGTATTGAGTTGAGTAGATGTAATAGTCAGAGGTGGACAATTAAAACATGAAAAAATCTGAATATCTAGCATATAATTTATAATAACAAAATAATGAATTACTGCAAAAATAATAATAAATAAATAAAAACAAGAGAAGCGGTATTTCTACTCTTTTATGTTTTTATTGTTCATACACTCAATGTCCAATGAACATTAACCGAGACATTTACACACAGGCACAATGGAGTACATTTTGAGGAACTACAAAAATATCATAATTTGATTATTGTTAAAAATAATTTTCAACATTTTCAAATTAGAGACCAACAGATGTGGGTTTTAACATGGCCAATGCCGATTGTTTAGACTCCAGAGAAATCGATGACCATTAAGGTCTGCTGATATTTTGTGGCTGACATGTAGTGTAAATTTGAACATTTTTTCCCAAAATATCATTTATTACAAACTCATCTACCATGCTGTTACTCAACAAAGTCGATACAGGAGCACTTTAGTCTCTCTTTATTAAAAAGGTGTTTAGGCAAAACAAAATATTGTATAACTGTATAAAAATATCTACAGTCTACAACTCCGCTAAATATTTAGTTTGCACCTGACATTTAAAACCACAAAATCAAGTAAACAGTTGCACAAAAACCTTCAGCAGTTATTAAACAACAGGATATTAATTGTTGTGGGGCAAGTGGAAGTGTCATTACTTAAAAATCTAAGGTCTGCTCAGTCACAGCAAAATGGAGAAACTACCATATAAAGCTCATTTGAGCTTTAAAAAACAACAAAGCTTCATGGACAAACCTCAGGCCAAGAAAAGCAAAGAAACACATTTAGTCTGTTATGCTGCCCATAAAAGTTCTGTATCAGTGGCACAGAAGGTTGAAGAGCATTTTTCACACTAAATGAGGTCAGTGCATATGTACAGGCTGTATAGAGCCGCTGTGGTAGGGCATCAATTGTTCCAAGGATATAACGTAGCCTATATTTGCACAGCAGCTTGAAAACTACCTCTTCATGACATCATGAGGTGGAACACAGCATTTTGAGGTTTATTTTTTATAGACAAAATAATATAATAATGATGTACCTTAAATATACAATATCAATGGTAATTTGTACAAAATGTCCTGATTTTTCAGGCTTTTGAGAGGGATCGGAGACATGGGGACACCACCATTTCGGCTTAGGGCACCCACAAGTCTGGCAGAGGTCCTGAGTGCGAGGTGTTAAGGCCCGTGTGATGAACGGCGCTTGACTTTCTTGGCTCCAAATTTCCCGCTGCTAGCCTCGATTGGCTTCATTTGGGTGGACTTGAAAACTATGGGATCCCATTTTCTTTTTTTCTTTTTTTTTAAACATGATTATTTTAAGCTTTTGCCCAGTGTGGATACCAGAGTCATATGTTTGTTCTCAGAGCTCATATTTCACTATGCTTTAAGCTTAGAGCTTAAACACAAATCACAATATCACCAAAATAGCATATTGCCACATGAACTCACCATGATGAACTCACCATTTGATTTTTAGCAACAGAATCACAGCATGACTCTTTGCATCTTTATCTGTCATCTTCACTCCAGCCTCTCCACCCTGATGGAGAAATGGATGATCTGGTTTGAACTTGTCTTTATTCAGTCCCAGTGCCCACAGCTCCAGCACGGGTTCCCTTGGCAACCCCTAATCTCTCTGCCCAATCAGCTGAGACATGAGGCTTTGCCATTCTCCACAGACCACTGGATCATTGGATATGGTGAAGGCAGTTTGCCAAAAAGTGAGGCACATGAAAATCAGTCTATGCATTTTAGACAAGCATTACGTAATTTTTCTGGGGGCGTTTTGTCACATACTTGGCACGGTGATACTTTTTTATCTGTCATTTGTTTTCTTATAAGTGTTAATATTATACAATAATAATAATAATAATAATAATAATAATAATAATAATAATAATAATAATAATAATAATAATAATAATAATAATAATAATAATAATAATTATTATTATTATTATAATATATATATTATTTTATTCATATTTTGTGGGCTTGTCTTTCCACAGATGTGACCTGTAAACTGGCAGACAACCAGGTAGCTCACCCTCCAACAGAAAAGTTACACAGTTTATCTTTAAGGAATGCTGCACTCCTCTTGCTATCTAGTGAAATAACTCTCAGGAATTTATTTATGGACTGTTAATTGATTTATTAATGTTGCTGTGGTGGAACTACTGTATCTGTTACCTATTGTTTCATGTATATACCATGCTGACCAAGTGCAACATAAAAAAATAACACCCAAACACGATGAGGAGTAATAAACCCACTGCCCAGAGAGCAGACCTTGGGTTTGAGTCCACACTTGGGTCCATCTTCAAAGTCCACAGCTCTTTGATTCTCAGAGGGATTTTGGTCAGGCCTTAGTTTGTGTTGGGAGTCATAATAAACACACAAAAAACTTTCATGTTTCTTTCATGTTCAGAAAAAAGCAGATACAAAGTTGGGTCCAGTGGAGTGTTGTGAGGGGAAGCAGCTGGTGATGGCACTGGGCCCTGGTATTGTCTGAGTGCAGCTCCATGGACATCCTACACAACAGGGGAAAAACTGGAAACTCATAAGTCAATGCTAAACTCTTATTTAAAGCTGCACTATGTCACTTTTCTGGTGCGTTAGCTGCCTGCGTATCCATGGAGATGTTATTGCTTTGCCTGAAATGTTCCACAGTGTTATCAACCTTGCGTTTATTCAATTACACATGTTTTTGTTGCTCAAAGATACTGTATAAAACATGCATTATTTTGGTGAGCGAATGGGGATTCCTCTCCACAGAACTGACTTGTAAGGGAAATACTGTGAAAACATTTTGGCAAAGCAATAGCATCTCCATTAAGTTCTATGCTGCACCATTATGCCACAACATTTTTTTTGTTGATTTGCCTTGGATCGACATAATTTGACATAGCATTTTTAAGGGTCACATTTCTTTTTCTTTTATTTGTTTTTATATTCCGTTATCATATAACCCTAACATTGTATTATGCATGTAGGATTAAATAAGTATTTTCTTCTTCACACACATAGAAATGATCAAAGAAATACTAAAATATGTACAAATTTAGCTAATTTTTGGCCTCCACTCGAAGTCAAGTCAAAAACAGAGAAGTCCCTCATCAGTGTCCCACAAGTCCAAGCTGAGTCCAAGTCCTCTTCTTTGAGCCTCAAGTCATTTCAAATCTTTAAATTGAACTAGAAAATACAGTTCATATTTTTAAACAAAACTGTACTACTTAAAAAAGTCATGATAACTAATAAGGATGTAAGAATCTCCAAATCTCACATGTAGTGTCCCTGTTTTGACCTATGAAACAGTGAGAAGCATCCACTTCACCGTTGCCATGGTGCCGGGACTTTAAACAGGAAATGTTCAACAAACCAAGTAGTTTTGGACATAAGGCCTTCTATGACTCGACAGGCCTCTGTGTTGACCACAGCATCCCTTCGACTTCATCTGGACCCTGGAGCTGTCAGTGAAATTCAGATTAATAGACTTGTGTTCAGTAAGAAGGACACTTAAAAAGAGCTGAAATGAAATGATTGACAATTCTTTCACAAAAGAAAGAAACCACTTGACTAAAGTACCTTCAGATCAACTTGCCATGACCACAATACAAATACAAGACATTGCAGTTTGGTGAAGCATTCTCAGCTAATGAGTTTCTCCACAGAAACAAGAGGGACCATGTAAAGTGTTGATGCTCTGAATACTGTCAGTAATGTTTCCATATTTATCTGTAAATGTCAGAAGATTTTGATGTGTGTAAAACTGGGTTAATGGTTCATAATCCACATGTGAGTGGAAATTCACAGAACTCTCCTTATTCTCCAAAACCCCCAGTCAACTTTTGCCAAGTCAGACTCATGACTTCACCTCATTGGTTTAGCCGCCCCACTCAAACTTAGGTGTGTGGTTTTAACAGGAAATACACTGGCCATCATTGACAAGATCCACAGCAGCTCCATCCCAACTTTTGACAAAGGGGAGTCACACTTCCCAGTTTCCTAAATTTTCAAAAAATCTTTTGGTGTGTTTTTAATCAAAATGACTATAGTTGATCTGACTGAAGCTCTCACAGTTTCACAAATTTCAGTTTTTGCATTTTTTGCACCTTTTTGATTAAATTGGCCTTAATCTGTGACCGGTGCTGCTCATGAATGGAACCTTCAGAACAGTGTTTAGTTAATTATTCATTAACTAATTAATGTAGATAATTGATTATATGTTCTTTTAAACATGTTCACTATTGTTCCTCTCCTTTGATGCATGGTCCACTCTTTCTGTGTGTCATTAGGTCCTTGTCTGTGTCATTAACCTCTCATTGAACAGAGCACTGATCATATTACACTGGATCGTTTCAGTAAAGCTGAGGATCAAAGAACATTTCTGAAGTCTGGAGCCTAGTATTTACTTTGCTTTAACTCATGTTGAAAATGTTACCCATAACACTTTTATGAAAAATGTTATAGGTACTTCATGTTACTCTTGGTTCATTCAGTTACTTCTGGTTAAGTAATGTGTGTTATTTTCTTTTCTGTTTCCAGCTCATTCACTCTCTTCTTGATGTGATCAGTGCCATTTGCAAACTTATCATTCAACTGCTACTACCCAAGAGCTCTTCCACTTTATTGCGAAGAACTAAACACACACTTTTAGTTCACTACTAAACTGTGTACATGGTGTGTACATGATGTGTACATGGTGTGTACATGGAGTGTACATGGAGTGTACATGGTATCTTATATGTTTGTTTGTTTGTTTGTTGAAAACACCTTGAAAAACCAGAGAGAGATATGTATATTTATCAATGTTAGTATAACTTTCTTTAGCAGCCAATTGGCACTAAATAACGAAAACAAAGTGCGAACTGAAGAAACATAAACATTTTTATGTTAAATCACAAACTCTAATGCCAGGGGGGTAAAGGTGCTCATTAAAACACTGTTGTTGATGTTAAACAGACTGAGCTCTGACCAGGTACAGTCTGTGCTAATGAATCTCATTTGGATAAAATGTCTTGTTTGATGTGCCTTCATAGACCTGCTGTTATGTGTGTGTTATTGGCAAATGTTGAAGCTGTTTCTTAAAGGTAAATCTGTGTAGGCACAATTAATGAACTGAACAAATGATTGAGGATATGCTTTTGATTTGTCTGTGGAGCCAGAAAACTTTACAAACTTTATTGACTATGCAGTTCTTGTTGCCTGTATGATCTCACTTTTTATTTAGAGCTGTTCTCTCTAATTTGAAAAACACAAGCAGTCTGTTGAATGTTGTATTATTTTTGTTAGAAATATTTAACAGTACTATCTAGAAGGTGTTGTTTTTTCTTCCTGTAGATGGCTTTTGCTCAGGCTCACTGAGTCTTTTCTTCTGTTAGACCATGGCACAGTATCAGCCAGCAGTAACGTGCATAGCAGCTACTGTGTTATGTGAGAACACGGTTGGCCAGTCTAATTACAGATGTTAGCTTTAAATGGAACAAAAAGAGTGACTAACCTTAGATATAATTCAGTTAACAAGTTTCAATGGCTGTTTAAATTGTAAAATTATGATTATTATATGTTATAGTAAAATAGTTTCTATTATATTTTGGTATTGAGAATGTCAAGCTGTAACTAGGTATTCATTTTAGAGTCCAAAATGTTATTCTAATGTTGGCATTAGACAAAACCCTTTTCCCTCCCCTGTGTCAGTACCAGACCTCTCACTGGGGCTGCAGACTGATGATGTGGTGCTGATGAAAACAAAGCCTTCTATAGATGCAACATGCCAACACATGCTGACCGTATGAGGACCAGAATGCATTTGCAATGCATTCTGGGATGTTTGTGTGAGACACAGCGTGGAATGAAGGAGACAGAGAAAACCCTCTCTCTCCATCTGAGAATGTGTGTCTGCTGTGCACATGGACAAGCCACACCCACAGTGCTAATGTTTATGTACAGAAAAATCAACTGAACTTCATTACTAGTGCGGTACTAGTGTGTTGTAGTAATTTCTATTGCTTCCCGACCGGGGGCGCCCAAATCCAGGAGATAAAAGCTCAGGACAAACTTTGCTCGGCCTCTGGCCTCTTGTATTTCCACGCTCTCAATCTGTGGTTAATTTGGCTGTGCTTGGTGCCTTGCAGGAGCAGTGCCGTGGGCCCTGGGAGCCGGAGGTCCGGTGTAGTGGTGAGCATCTCTAAGCCGAGTTAAAGTGGATTTTGAGTAATGGAAAGTGCCCGGTTAGAGCTACCCAGAAGCCACTGCTGCCTTGTCCAGGCTGCACGTTGTTAACCTACTTGACGTTGAACAGTACTGTGGGGGGTTCACTTCCTTGTCTTTTTTATTAGTGTGCGTGGGGATATGCGCAGGCCATGGCACAGCCATTTTGCAGTCAGCTGGCCATGAAAGACACTCCAAGGTACGGCTAATATGAAAGTAACTGTTGTTTGTGCGTTTCTGTTTGACCCTTAGAGTAAATGGCTGTGCACTTGCCCTTGTAAGGTGCAAGGTGTATTTGAGTTATTAGTTAGTTAATGCTCTTCTCCTTCTCCTTCTCCTCCTCCTCCTCCTCCTCCTCCTCGTCGTCGTTGTCGTCGTCGTTGTTATTATTATTGTTATCATTATTACCATTATTATCATTATTACCATTATTATCATTATTATCATAGTTAAATGCATATTTGATTAATTCATCACTAGACTTTAGTGGGTGCTGTACAGACATGATGATCAACAGGAAACTGATACAAAGGCTGCCTAAGTTGTGGTCTGGGGACACAGCCGCGACAATACGCCGCGGGCAGGAGGAAGCACAATGTGACCAAGAGTGTGACTAACACTTTACTAAAAGTCAGACTATGCTTTTGAACTCCAGTTTGGACAGTTTTTAAATAGATAAAAGCGACATGTGCTTTTGTTGTCTGGGACCAGAGCAATTTTAAAAAGACGCAGACATTTTGTATCACTGGAGCTTTTTTTCCCATATTGGTTCCCACTGACTAAGGTACGTACAGTATTTAAGGGAAGTGGGAGGGTCTATTACCAGGTAGTTTTGGGTTACTTGGAGGTAGTGCAGGTAAGGACTCTGGCCTTTGATGTCCCATAGAACCAAGGGTCCACTTTGATGACTTAACCCGATCCCCTTATGTTTAATAGCAAAGTCCCAAGACACAGAGGCTGGGAACAGACTGTACTTCTGATGATGTGTCCAAAGTGCAGAGGAAACAACCATAAATCATGAGCCAGTACAAAACATGAGGCTGCTCTTTGTCAGGATTTTTATATTTTGTGCATGACCACGTTTTCACTGTAACTGTGTTATTGACAGGAACATGTAGTACCAAAACACTGAACAGCGTCTAATTTATGATGTTCTTGATCTTGTTCAGATCAGCTTTGAAATGTTGTACACGCGCAGTTTTTATGATGTCCCTAAAGGCTTTGGTTACCATAACAACCCAAAACATGTATTGTAACTTTGACTTTAAAGATTTGAGGCAGGAAATAAAATAAAAGTGAGTGATGAGTCTATTGTACAGTTTGGAGTATTTTGTTAAGTGCGACATATTGCACAAAATATAATGTAATGTAAAGTAATATAATTTGTCATGTTTTTTGAGCTTTTAACGATTTCTCCTCATCATTATTTTTGATTCATATATATTTGAGTAATGCTGCATTGTCCTGCATTTGAGGCTTGAGTGCTCAGAAAATGTTTTCACCTATCCCCACCCATATCTCTAAACAACTATTTGAATTAAATCATTCTATACATTTTTTCAGAAAAGTTACATACTCCACCTGTAAAACTTCCAAGTGGCTGGACAAAAAATCTATTAAATCAATGAATCAGATTTCTTCCTTCATGTGTGTTTGTGCCTCATGGACAAAAACAAAGGAGTTTAGCACAGGGCCAGTTCTGACTGTTTTGACATCAGTGATCAGTGTTGTCTAAGTGTCAATTCCGCCTTTTGCCCCACATCAGCGACATGTTTAATGGAGGCCCCAACACTGTTAAGCCCGCCCACACTACAGGACAATTTGCCCGATTTAAGGACCCAATTTGCTACTCCCCACAAACTCAGGAATTAGTGAAAAGAATTACTCCGGATTTATAGGCTATTAACTTCAAGACTGGTCCGGTACGTACTTTGAGTGGGTTACTTGCAGATTGCCTGCTACACCAACTACGACAACTGTGGTGTGCATTTGACCAAAACAATGCAGTTTCACATCGGTTCAGGCAATAAAGAAACAACAACTACACCAGACCAGAGAAATGTCCGGGAAAAATAGACTTTTTGTGGATTCTTTCTGCAGATCCATGAGGCACCTGGACCGGCACTCTCATGCCGCCATGGTAAGTGTGGCAGGGTACATTGTACTATTAATCCAGTTTGAAGTGTTGTAGATTAGCAACTGTGACTTTACTTCATGTGTAATTTGCTGCCAGCCTTCTGTGCATTAAAAGCATCTATTTCAACTATTGCGCCACATTCTAGAAGTCCATTTACAATAAACAGAAAACAGCTGACGTGAGATGCCCTCACAGCTTTTAGCTTGTGGTGGTTGATCTCTTCGCTTCCATATCCCTCTGCAGGATCATAAGATTTTAAATCTCATCCAATTCTCTGTCTGTTGTCTGCATTTTTTGTCTCACATTTGAAAATCATTTAAGACTGAAACATTCTGTAGTGGATTCTTTAGGTAAAATCACCCAGCCCTACCTCCAAGTATGATTTATAGCTGTAACATAGAAGCTTGGTGGGCTTCTAAAGCTGATAGCATGTGTGGCATATTGTCACTTTCTTCACAGTTCTGCGTGCAATTTAATGGTAAAAACTTACACAGGATCTAACTTGTTGACAGACTGTCTTTTCATGCTTGGGCCAAGTCTTCCAGATGGTCAGTGCAGCTTTGGCCATGTTGTGATTTGTTCATAATGTTACTTGTTTTATGGACTACTGCGAGCAGTGGGTGGTCGTCTGATATTTTATAATCAAATCATAAAGTACAATAGTTTGATGTCTTTGTCTTTGAATGGTTTTGATTATGTTTATGGTCTTATATAACCATTGTCGTCACTGCAATTTACTGGTGCAGTGGTACTTAGCAGTTGTTTTGCTGAAGTGTTATGAGGGCTGCTAAAGAGAGTCAGAGATGAAAAGTTTAGCCTTGAGCACAGACTGACACTTACACAGGGTGATCATTGTGTGAAGGGTCTTTGTCTTCTCACTGCGATTTCTTCTGCTTTTAACAAGTATAATCTTTTAAAAGACTCTGTTTATACCATTAAACATGTCACTTGATTCATCGCTCATAAAAAGAAACTGCAAGTTAAAATAGTTTAAGTAAGAGGGTTCTTTTTTCTTTTCTTCTTTGTTTTGCAAGGCTGTGTGTAAAATGTACAAATCATTTCTCTTGGATTGTCTAATTTTAAGTCTTAATCGATACATAGTTTGAAGTTTCCAAAGTCTTTATTATTAAACCAACTCACTTTCAAACATGCACTATGTAAAATCTATCTGCTTATTTCTATGGAGATGTTTGTGCATTATGTATAGGATTTATTTATTTATTTATTTATTTATTTTGCGTGTATTCAATGTAGTTATTTCTTATAAATACTTTGAAAAACATGTATTCTCTTACTCTGATTGGGGATGCCTATTTGTGGATCGCACCTGTACCTTGGTCTAGAATATTTCAGACAAAGCAAAAACATCTCCATGCAGACAAGAAGATGGTAGATCCTCCAACAGAAAAGGTATACAGTGTTCCAAAAACTGTTGCATGTAATAACTCACAACTCCTGTCTCCATGCATATTGACACATTCTGGTACGTTTCCCATTTCCCCATGAAAAATTGTTCAAGTGACCTTTTTCCAATTTATCCCAACTTTTATACTGATCTGAGTGCGCAATGAGAAATGAAAATATCTTTGTTTCTGCACACAAGCCAGGAGCCAGGAGTACCATCCACACAAACTGGGCACTCCCTCAAAGTACCGCAGTGGATCTTTAAAGAGTTGGCTCACATTAAAGGGAAGGTGTGGTTAAAGATTTGGCTGGCCTTAAAGGAGAGGAGGTGTGTGGAAGCAGGTGGTGAGCTGGAGGAAGAGGATCTCCCTACGGTCCCGTTTAGGGCTGGGAGAGGGACAGGTGGTCTACCCCTTTAATGTTACGGGGCTTTTAATGTGAGTGCACTAACCAGGAGCTGTTTACTGGCAGAGCTGTGATAGAGTTTAAGGGAGGTTCATGTGGGTTCACTCTGACCACATCTGCATGATAGTTTGTACGAGCATTTGTGACTATAATCTGTGGCAGTTTTATAGTTGTGCCGAAACAGCATTGCCTTTTTCTTAGACCATTTGTCACATTTTGGTTGTCGTAAAGGCTATGTCTGCCGTTCTTCTTTCAGTTTGCCTCAGGTCTTTTATGAATACATATATATAATATATAATAGGATATAAACGTAATTAATGGTTGAATCAGTACTTATATAAATAAAGAATATATCATTTGTTGTTTATAGGTGTTTTTATTGCTCAGATCTGTAACTTGGCTTGGTGGCACCACTATGTCTCCATGGGGATAGAAAGTTAATGCAGTGGAATGTTCTGGGCAAACAATAACATCACAATGAAGACAAACCAATGGTGTACCTCCACAAAAAGTTACCCAGTGCTCCTTTAAATATTCCTATAATATAATAGTGTTGGTAGAGCTACTAGAATATCAGGTGTATAACAATGTTTACAGCTAATTAGAGTTCTTTTATCCAAAATTTTGAGATGAAGGTTCGTTTTGTAGCTGTCACACTGAAAAATAACATCAAAATCAGTGGCTTTACTTGAGTAATGTGTACCAAAACAACATTTCACTCAGATATTTTGAGTACTTCTTAGAAAACGGCCCAAACATTGATTAATTGTCATCCTCTCAGCACAACCATTACCGTGAGCGTGTGGGAAAGTTTGTGAAAGTCCTCCATGTTTTGGCAACACACAGGTGGAGTGAAGGCCCCTCAAACCACAGCTGGATCAGTTTGCATACGGGCTGCTCCTCCGAACTGATGGATTACATCATTATCCTGGCATTGTTTTCTTTTGTGTGCCAAATGGAGCAACTATCAATATGACCTCTGCAAGCGTTTGATGTCCCGCTCACGTCCCCAGTGTCCTGAGCGGAGAGGGGGGGTGGTTGTTGTTTTGGGTTTTTGGGAGAAGTTCAGGCCCATTTGTGATGGTGCTTTTGATGTCACTGGGATTTGGGACGCTCCGCAGCTGATGCTTTTGACAATAGTGGCACAGTCCCAACAAGAGAAGGCTTCAAGGGCACACATGGCACTAATCACTGTATTATTGTAACGCCTGATAAAAGTTTTGGTTTGTGTAGGAGGGGTGGAGAATGCTTTATTCAGCAGATTGTGCTATGCTGTGTTATACATTACAATATTGTATTTGACAACATAAAACTTAAAGCAACTGGACAAAATGAATGACAAGGCAAGGAATTGTATGTGTGTGCGTGTGTGTATATAGACTTATATTTTGTATTGCTTTGCCTTAAATACCCCAAGGAGTAGCATTAAATGTCTCTCAATTCAATTCAATTTGCAGTTTGTTTTTGTAAAGCACAAAATCACAGCAGTTGCCTCTTAGGGCTGAACATGAGAACTGATTTAACCAACAGAAAGTTAGAAAATCAACACTGAAATAGACATTAGTCAATAACAGACAAGCAAATTAAACAACAGAAAAGAAGTAAACCTATCTATCTATCTATCCTCCCCGCCTGCCCACCTGTCCGTTCATCCATCCATCCGCTATCTTGCATTTATTCACTGGAAGGTGTTTTCTGCTGGACCCTCTACCAGAAAAGTTCACATCTGAAATCCCCCAGATAACATTACGTGTCATCTTTCCCAGTCTCTCTTCATTACTCTGTTCTCGTTCTTCTTTGGTGAGCTCACGAGGGACGTTTTAGTGGAACATGCTTCTCTGCAGCTGAATAGTTTTATGTATTTATACCTCTGTTACCCTCAGCTTTTGTTAAATAAGCCACTTTAATTGAAACACTTTCCTCAAACATGCGAGACATGTTCAAAATGCTAAAACAATAGACTCTCAGGACGATTGCTGCTCATTAAACGAAGTGTGTTATTATTACCTGCAGCTTGTAATTATATAATGGATTCTTCATACTAATGGACTAATTACAACTCGATATGTTCAGTTAAGGGTCATTGGAGGCTTAGTTTAGTGAGGTTAAATGAGGTAAACACTTTGAAGTATAATAGGTTTTTAGTTTTTTTTTGCTTTTGGGGGCATGTTGTTAAAATCTGTTTCAAGGTGTGTACAATATGCTAATTCATTCTCTAAGTCTCTAACAGTAGCCCAAGAGTTATGTGGTACTGATAATTCCCTCCATATGTTAACTATTTACTTACTCTTTGACACTTGCTCCTATTTTATTATTTTAAGAACAATGCACAAGATTAGTTTGATTTTTTTTCTGAGTATTGGAGCAGTAAGACAGGATACTAACTTGGACAGGATGGCATGTTTCATTGTATTGATTATAACTTTACATCTGTTACAAATTTCATTTTAATTTCACAGCAGTCATACCAGTTCTGCTCGCCCCCACACAGACAAAATAAAAACTCTCTTGTTGTTTTTTGTCTGCAGGAAATGCTAATTAGTGTAAAAATCCAGTTAAAACTAGTGATATTGTTTCAAAGTGTACCTGGATATGTGAAATTAACTTCTCGGAAATGAATGCGTCCAGGTCATTGTCAGAACCATAAAGGAGGAGTGTGTGAGTATTGCTTGATAGATACAACATGTGTGAAGCAAAGTAGACAGGATGAAAGACTTATGGAGCAACACGGTAATAGCAGAAGAGCCAGAGAGGTCAAAGGTTGCCCTGACATCATTAAGACCAGGATTAAGGTGCAGTTTCACCTTAAAAGTAAATGTGGAAGCAGGCTCTAATCTCTCTGTGGTCTGCGGTTACTTAAGTAGGCTGGAAAAGCTTGATTTTGGTCCAAACATGAAACCCTATAGCTCAATCAGGACCACAGCGGAGGAGGTGAACAGAGGAGCCCAGTGTACTGTCTTCATAGCGCATGTTGGATTTATTAGATGACGTCATGGCGGTGGAGATTTCCCAACAACCCCTGCACCGGGACAGGAAGTGATGTCAGAGGTGTTTATTATTATCTGTGTGTGATGGTTGGAGCGGTCTGGGGGCTTTGGGGTTAGTGACACATGGCCATAGATAAGTCATGGTTATTTCCAAAACACCCAGAATTCATTTTATATTGTTCATGGGTTTCAACTTCCTTTTAATGGCGACATTTTGGTGACTGTGAACAATATACAGATTCTGTTTCCCATGCAGCAGTGGCCTTTTACCACATTAAAGGAGCATAGCAGCTACGTTCCGGTCATTTTGGTTAAGGCCACATTTCTTCTCTGTTGTCTCCTTTCATACAGGAATGTGTAACCTCCACTTTGGGAAGATTATAAAACACTAGTTCAATCTCAGCTGGACGCTGCCTTTAAGCTGACTGTATTGCTGTAACTGACAATAAAGATCTACAGAACGATCATTGTGCCTCTGCACCTGTTCTTCGTGCAACAGAATAGAAACCGACAGGGCATATTACACTTTTGTTAATTATCATGGCAACAGTACCCATTATTCTTAATTCTGAAACCCACAGATATTTTGTTTGTATGTATTTTTTATGTAGGCCTATCAAGAAATAACTAACTATACTTGGAAAAAAGACCCATTTCCTGTGAGTATGCCCTGTACTACTTCTGTAAACTTGTATTGTTGTAACCAAAAGATCAGATAACATTGTATAAATGCGTGTGTAAAATTTTGGTAATTTCTGCTATTTAACAAACATTACTTTGATTTGAAGGTGTTCAATCAATCAATCAAATAATGAAAAAAGTCAAATAAAATAAGCTATAGTATTTTCAAATCCCAATGTTTAAACATTCACTATGTACCTTTTCTGGTGGACTGTTCACCACCTGTTTTTCTCCATGGACATATTTTTCCTTGGTCTTGAGTATTACACAGTATTACATTAAAGTTAAGCTATCTGCACAAGCATTTGGCACCACTGGGGAAAGTTGCAGGTCAGGTCTAGTCATCCATGCATGTTTCAGTAATTTAGCGATCTCTTCCGGGCCCTATTTGAACCCTTACTGTTAGCTGTAAGATTCTGTCCAGTGCTCAGCCCACAGCCTACATCATCCATGCTCCCACACGACAATTGTCCATAAATATACAAATACAAAACTGTACACAAAAACACAGGAACCTATGGGCATGTTTTGAGTCAATGGGGGAAACCGGAGTGTTCAGAGAAAACCCACCTACAAACTTTGCACGGAAAGGCCATTGTGCCACCTTACTATGGAGCATCCAGGCAAAAGAAAAACACTTGGTGTACTCTCAACCAGAAAAGTTACACCTTTAAGTTATGTATTCATTCATGTACATTTTCCACCTCTGCTTCTTGCACAAAACCTTCACTAGACTTTGATCTTGTTTAAATTTCTCCATCTTGTATCCATCAGCCCTCTCTCCCACATCATATTCTGTACTTCGTTCACTCTCTTCCATTGGCTCAAACCAGTTCATGTTTCTTTCCCTCTCTGCACTGCTCTAAACCTGCTAAGGAGAGCCAGTTGTGTGGGTTGGCGTTTGTCTTGGCGCTTGTTCAGGCCTGTAATATTGTCACTGTTGATTAAGTGCATAGGTTGACAGAAGAAACGAGTTTCCAAAGATCAGAGAAATGTGGAGGAGATGTCCAATAATCCTTGTATATTCCAAGTCTTTTATCATCAGTTATGGGAAATGACTGGTGAGTTAAGGGGACAAACTGTGAACAGTGTGTCTAATGGACGTTGACATCACCAATTTACAAGTAGAATTGTTTAGCTACAGAAAAAAAAAAAAACGTTGGTTTTGTCTGAGCAGCAGTCACATTTTTTTTTAAAGGCAAAAGCGTAACTTTCTAGCCAAAATCAAATCAAATCATATTTTATTCTATTTTTTTTTTTTAATTCTAACATAACTTTTGTCTGGCAAGCCACTCCCTCCAACTTGTTTGAATGTAGGGGAGTTCTCTCTGTTGATACTACTGTTGATTTGTTTGGCCATTAAAATCCTGTCGTCTACATCATCACTGAGACTGTAGATTTGTTATTAATGTTCTTCCTGGTAATAAGACATTAAATTAAATTAATGCATCAACTAATTCTTTGCTACAACACTAACAGTCACCGACATTTTCTCACAGTATCATTTTGTTTTTACAGAAATGATGACACAGAACATGATGACTTTTTTCTTTTATGATCTAAACTCTCTTTCATACTTTCCTTATTCACGCCCATGTTGTCATTCAAATCAAATAAAACTTTATGTATAAAGCGCTTTTCATACAAAAATGTAACTCAAAGTGCTTTACAGTCATTAAAAAACAATCCCTCATGCCCTTCCACCCAACCAAACAACCACCCAACCCAGTCATACAACTCACAGTCATATGCACAGTCTCACCCACACATGCACACACGCACACACACGCACATATGCACATATGCGCGCGCGCGCGCACACACACACACACACACACACACACACACACACACGCACACCTGCACACACGCACACATGCACACACGCACACATGCACACACGCACACATGCGCACACGCACACATACAGACATGCACACACGCACACATCCACACACGTTCGCACACTAAAATACATAAGGTTGTTTACAGATGAATGAGACTGAGCACAGATGAACCAACTGAGTAAGAATCACCAAAGGAGCCTACTGCGCCCGGAGCCACCAGGACACCAACACAGGGCCCAGGGGAGAGATGAGACCAAAGCACCAACCCTCCACCAGGAGCCCACGGGACAGGCCCCGGCATCCACTGCTCCTGGCGCAGAGGACTCCTACAGAGGAAACTCTGGAGATCCTAAAAGTGATTACAATATCAAGCTAAGAACTAGAATATAAAATAGCATCAAGAACATAATATAAAATAAAGAAATATTCAAAATACATGTAAGAGTAAACAAATACAACAACAAATATGAATCAAATGCTAAGATAAAAAGGTGGGTCTTGAGCCTGCTCTTAAAAATATGAACGATCTCTACGACCCTGAGGTACTCCTGTAGGCTTTTACATAAACGAGGGCCATAGTACTGGAAAGACGCCTCACTGTGAGTGTGTGTCCTGACTTTGAGAATGACTAGGAGCCTGCTGCCAGAGGAGTGCAGGCTCTGTGAAGGTTCATGGGGTAAAAGCAGTTCTGAAAGATAAGAAGGCCCAAGAACATTAAAGCATTTAAAAATCATTAAAAGAACTTTAAAATCAATCCTGAAACACGCAGGGAGTCAATGTGGTAATAGTCAAGACACGTGCTTCTGAGAACTACTATGAGATCTACTACTCTTGAAAATGATGGGTGATGGCGGAGGATGGTGAGGGCAGCATTTGTGATGTCCTTTACCAGAGCACCTGGGTGATAAGAGGTGTGGCCTGTGTGTACTCTCACCTGTTGGAGTGCCCAGTACAGATGAGCCTGGCCTAAACGCAGAGAATGTAGACTCTAGAGCTCTACAGCATCATAGAACTGAGGGCATCACACCAAGGATGCAGGCTTGGCATGCACATGGAGGGAGCAGCAGCAGAGCTCCCTGACCTACACCGAACTCACAAGCTAGGTATGCAGAGCGGAGGAACTTCCCGGCTCACGGCAAACCTGAAAGCCGCTGGGCTCCACACACTGGCATTTTTAGGACCCGGAGTGAAATGCACTTTCACATGGCGAGGTTCAACAGCTGTGTTGCATGTCTGATAGTGGACAGAAGGTGGCAACTTGGACCGAGTAGACCCCAGAAATTCCCCCAGCTGAGGAAAACTCGCAGACAAGAGTGGAAACTCCTTGCAGTCCAGGACATCAAATTTATTCCTCAGAACTATGTTTGTTTGCAGGGAAGGAGCACAAGACCTGCTCTGCCCTGAGACGTATGGCCATTGCGAGATCCATCAACAGTCCATGAGTCCGATTGGAGCGGAGTGGAGCTGATCAGAAGTTTAGGTCTGGTCCCTTGCTGTTGACAATGCTGTTGATCCAATTCTGTGGTACCTGGAGCCGATAAGGAGGGCTGGGACCCAGAGGTGTTTGAGAGGTGAGCTGTATTGTTCAGCTGGGCATTGGTAGCACGGGTCCAGATCCAGATCAGACTTAGCGTCTGTTTTTCCAGATGTCAGAAAACAGAAATTTTTCTAGACTTGGCAGTTAAATCATGATTTTCGCTGATCAAAAAAGTGGTCTTAAAATCTTAAAAAAAAAAACAAAAAAAAAAACAACAACTTTGTTTGGTCTCACTAGCAACAAAAAGACACACGCACAGTTGTATTACAGGGTAATCTTTTTCCACTCGTAATGAACTTCAGAGGAACCATCCCAAAAGTGTGACTCCATGTTTGTCTGTGTGTGTGGGTGTGTATAAGCTGATGTTTAAATATCCCACTGCTTTTGAAGTACTCATGCCCAAGTCTTTCCCAGGCTGTCTGCTCTGTCCTCTGCTACTTTCAAGGGCAGAGCATAGACAGGAAAATAAGAGAGAAGGCACTTAGTATATTTGAGCCAGGCAAGTGTGTCTAATATGTAATTTTATGTTTACCAAATAGAAACATTTCCCTACTTTAACAACTGACATTGTGTGAGAACATGGAATGGATTATTGCATGTAAATGCTGTGTGCATGAGTCTTAGTAGGATTCAAGCCAATATAACTATATAATGTCTAGTGAAGTAATTATAGTCTGCCACACAAAATCAACCAAATGACAACCAAAAATATTGCACTTTTTCCCCTCCAAAAGAACAAAAGACATTGATCCAATGGTATTATAAAAAAAAAAAAAAAAAAAAAAAAAAAAAGAAATCAAACAGATAAGATAACTTTACATAATGTGATGTATGTTTGACATTAAACCCCATGGAGACAAAAAGGAGGCACCACTAGTAAAAATGCAAGGGATATTTTAGGTATTTCTGAGCTATAAAACACTTGTATTAATAAAGACATACATTTAATATCATATATGGAATATTCCAGGTAAAGCAATAGCATATTCAAAGAGGCAGATCCTCCACCTAGTGACAGATCCTCCTCCAGAAAAGTTACATTGTGCAACTTTAAAATGAAACAATAATTTATGGCATTCATCACAGTTCAGCCAAACCCGGTCAGACTCTGCAGTGGTCCTGGCAGCTTCTTTTATTGTTCTGCATAAATCACTTCCAGTCAGGTCAGAGGTCACATGTTTGTTCCTCCTCACACCTCCTCATCCTCAGAGTCTGGGCAGGACTCCACTATAACAGATACAGCATGTTTTACTCTCAGTTCAAAAAGTGTGTGCGTGAGGTATAAGGTCTGCAGGTGGAGGAGCATCTTATAACCTGCCTAGAGATCTTCCAAAAAAAATGAAATAAAAATAAATCAAAAATCCTTTACGTGCATGACCAGATGTCGAAAAAAATGTGAGAAGAAAATGTGGCAAAGATCCAGAAAAGTTCGAGTCAAAAGTACTTGAAAGGGTCAGATATGTTCACTGTGTTTTCGTATGACGAGCAGCCAAAAGAGGATTATTGTGTTCTGAATTCATAACTTAAATTTATGTATGCATAATCCATAGACGCATGATGATAGGTATTTTATTACTGTATGGGCCAGGAACCTTATTTTGAGCGTGAGAAAATGCACCCTCTAGAGGCAGAAAAGAAGAATGTGCTCACTGTTCAGAGCATCCAGGATTCACAACATCTGCTTAAATTTATGTCAGTTTCACATGAAGTAGGAACGATCCTGTCCACATTGTTTCACTCAAATGGATTAAGGTATAAGTTGATTGTAAAATTTTCATTTCATTTTAAGGTGAACAGAGAAAATATGTGCACCTTTCTGTTCTCTTATGCTCAGTTTTAATCTTAGCAGGTACTGGAACGTTGATTTTGACAGGATGCATTGTGTTATTGAGAATATTAACGCAATTGTACAACTCTAATCTAATACGAATATACTTTAGACAAACTGGACCATTTCAATCTATATATTTCCAGTGGAGCTCTTATTGAAGACAACTAGAAAGGTAACTCCATCTTAATATGGTCCAAATTATCAACACAGGATGCTTCAAAGCTTTAATTTGACTAAAACATTTTCCCCAATGTGTGGACTGCAACTACATATGGTGCTAGGTGAATCTTTTATGTGTGATCTACCGTACACTGACACATCCCTGTTCATTCACTCACTACATATATACACGCATTTCAGTATAACATCTGCTTTATCTGCATTTGTGTGTTTGTAATCCTCCTCTTATTGATCTTGCATTAGGTTCCACACTTTTCCCATGAACAGATGTCAAATCAAACATGCTAGATTTGATGTTTGAAGAGATAGCGGAATAAAACTGGACGTCTGGGGCTGCAGTAGGTATTTCGCTCTGTCTTTCTCTCTCTGCAGCCCTTTGCGCAACTTTTGCCTCGACTGAAGCGGTTTACAGAAACTTCTTAAAAGCGCATTTGAAGGTGCTCAGATGTTACTACAACACACCCACGTGTTTGAGTGTGAGATTGACTTGACTTTTCACTTCAATGGCATCTTTGTAGGTCTGCTTGTGGAGCCTAAGCAAAGCACAAGGGGAAAGGGTGCACAGCGCTTCTTCAAGAGGTTCTTTGGTTGGGCCATAAGGGATCTATAGCTCCACAACCTTGACTGGCAGGCAGATGGGTAAAAGATGAGACGATACAATATCACATACAAATCTGTCAATGTTCGAAAAAAGGCAGCGGTCAATAATCCATGTTTTTTACTGGAGCACCTGAACGCATTCACAGAGCTGAGCAAAGAGAGATGGAGTTTTACAGATATCAACAGGAAAACTCACAGCAAATACTAGAGGGAGGAATGTATGTTTTATAGACTTGGTACAACAACACATGGGCACAAACAAAGTGAGGCTTTAGTACAAACGTATTATTGATTTCTTATATTTTAAAGATCCACTATGTAACTTTCCTGATGAGAGATCTGTGTAATCCCTCAATCGTCCAGGTAGACTTACTTTATTAGTGGGAAGTAAGCCATCTGCTTGTCTCCATGTTGTTGTGTTGCTTGGAATGTTCCACAGTATGGCATTAAAATGATCTATCTTGCTTCTATTTCATTTCAGACATTTTTTATTGCTCAAGAATTTATATTCATCGGGGAGGTCAGCTCTCCACAGATATGACTTGTAACTTGGCCATTGAAATAGATATGTTTAATGTCATACATAACAATGTCTCAAGAATGTGGTGCACACTCCACCAGTTACTGTGTATTTTTGAACCATTAAAAAAGGGCATGTGTCAGATTGTACAAACATACGCATATTGGGTAAGAGTAAACAAGCTGTGATTCCCAGGCACAGGCTCAGACTTATAATTCAAATCAGCCTAAATGACACATTATTCTCCCTTAATCCCATTGCGTTGCACAATCATTTAAACATTTGGGCAAATTATGGCTTGACTTTCCAAAAATAACAATATTTGTAGCTTGATTTTCAAAATTAATGAATGAATGAATTAACCAGTGAATTATATAGTGCCTTTCAAAATACCCACAGTGCTTTATAGTGCTATTGTAGCCACAGCTGCCTTGGGGCAGACTGACAGAGTGAGGCTTCCAATCTGCACCATTGGCAGCTCTGACCACTACCAACCCATACACCACATTCATACTACGCAATATAGGTGAAGTGTCCTAGCTTCTGAGATCTGATAAGATCTGGGTTTGACCAGCTGGTACAGCCAAATAAAAGTACATTTAGTACAGTAAATCATTCAAGAGTATTGCTTTTGAAAAGATACATTTTTGTACCACTTTATATTAACTTAATCTTAATTAAACTAAGCATGAACAAAGGCTGAGTGCAACTATTTGTTACAGCTTTAAATAATAATAATAATAATTGCAACGGCCCCAGTTTTCCATCACTCTGAAATCCATTGTGCTAAACCTGTTTTATTGATGCACTGACTCTGATTCACTGAGCAGCCACTAGAGGCATAACATCACCCCTACCCCTGTATGAATACTGACACATAGTAGTCCTATAGACCCTCTACTGCTGTTATATTTACCCATCTGACAAATGTACGTCAGCCTTCAGTGAAAGAAAAGATGTGTGTATGAATAATAAATCTATGGCAGCTGTATTTTTAATTGATTCTTGGTGAGTACAAACGGCACAGAGAGGGTGAAGCCTGACACGCCTCTGGGAACATGGTTTGCTTTTATCCAATAATGTATTTATTACTATGATTCTCTATTGTATTTATTATTATGATCCATAATATATATATTACTACGATCCACACTGTATTTAGTACTATGGAGCTAAACCAAACAGGACTAGAAGAATTTCACAAGCCAGACTTTGTGATCCGATGTACAATGTATGAAGTTTATGTTTAAACAGGATGTGCACACTATATATATATATATATATATATATATATATATATATATATATATATATATATATATATATATATATATATATATATATATATATATATATATATATATATATATATATATATATATATATATATATATACATACATATATACATATATATATATATATATATATATATATATATATATATATGTATATATGTATATATATATATATATATATATATATATATATATATATATATATATATATATATATATTCTCAACATCACAGCTGATTTTACAGACTCCTACAATAAGAGATTTGCTACATTGCTACAAAATTTGCAATAAGAAATCATATTCACCATAAAATAAAACTCCAAATCCATATTAACTGTACACTGACAGGTGATGCTCAAATGGAAAAACAGGTGTGAAGAATACGATACATTGTTATATCATATGTAACCCTCTCAATGTTCTAGCTAATTTAATTAAATATGTTTGTAACAATTGGTTTGGTCCAGGAGTAATAATTGTCCATTGATTGAACCTTTAACTCATTATATGTTACTGTAAAAATAATGTAAACCAAAGTAACTTATTTGCCTCTGTCCGTATATTTTGGACTAAAGCTACAGAAACCAACTAAATAAAAGACTGACATTATAAACAGGATATATATTTATGACACGGTAAACATTAATGGAAAAATGATCCGCATACTTTGCATAATATAATACTTTAATAGAATTTCATTATAGTGGAAATTACAGATCAATATCTTACAAATAAACAGCTGCAGATATGAACTACAAGAAGCCCATATCTCTATTTGCATTCATATTTGCAAGAGGTCACTGGGGTCAAATCATTTCTGGTGCAGAATATGAGCTGTTCCCTGAAGGCGCTGGTATCTGTTATAGATCAGTGAGTAATATACATTGATAGAGATCCAGCCCCACTGTGTTTATCTGTTTAATTCACTCTCAGTTAATTGGCTGCATATTGCTGCACAGATGGCACCTCACTTTGCTCCTGTCCTTCTGGGATTCACAGTTAACTCAATCTCTCCCTGAGCTGATGCATACAACTGCTGCAGATACCAGTGTGTGTGTAGTACTGACCCTGCACTAAACTGGTTATTTGGAAATATACTAGCACAGTTCAACAGATAATGAATACTTCAATTAAGCTCAGCAAAAAAACATTTACATTACGTTTTTGTGAGATGGGTTTAAACTGTAAAGAAGTTACAATCGTTGGTCTTTGTAACCAACGCAATTCAGTACGCAATTTATCTTCAAGGTAGTTTCGTGATAGTTTTTTACTAATAGTGTGTACTTGCTCATTGTATATGCCTTTAAGTATCTAAGATCTCAGAATGGGAAAAGGCTCTCGAAGTTTGTATGTAACAGGAAGCTGCAACCAGTGAATAAAGGGGATATAAAAGAGGAAAAGGTGATTGGTGTAAGAAAAAACATATATATATAATGTAATAATTAAACAGAGCTGATAAAAATTTAAAGTTTCTTACAATGATTTGAACTGAAATCTTAAAGGATGGCATCTTTATGAGAGGGTAGGGTCACAAGTCATCGTGTTCTCTCATGCTAACCTTGCTAAACTTCAGTTCAGTTCAGTTTTATTTATATCGCACATTCAGCTGCCCAGAGTGCTTCACATAAAATGTCAACAAAAAACACATTGACAGACTTGGCTAAGATGTTAAGATGGAGGTAAATCTTGACCTAAATCAGATTCTGCAGTAATGTAATGATCTAAATTCAGTTCAGATCACCAACTTGACGAGACATATTTTGAACTTGTTGACTTGTGACAAAATAAAAAAATAACAAAGAACACGATAAGGTGCAAGTGGAAGAAGCCCTGGACCTTCAGATAACATCAATATGATATAATTTACCTGTGTTTGATTGGGCTCAATAATGTTATCAAGGCTCAGACAGGAAAGGCCATCAGACAGTGACATTTCCTTTGCTCACGTCTGGACTGACTTTAGATAAGACACAAAATCATTCTCAAAGACGTTTTAACATTTGCACATCGATGATGAGCTAAAACTAAAACTCAGGGCTTATGGATTTTCTGCAGATGGCGTTCAGAAGATATGTGAAGTCAAAATACAGTTTGTTTTAAATTACGTTTTTTTCTAGTCAAGAGACCGTTAATAGTTGTCTTACTGTTGAAAATCATTAAGGTGAAGTCACTGAAGAAGTTATAGTCCAGTCTGGTCTAACCACTCTCTATTGATCGGAGCATGTCAGAAAAGAACTTGTACAAATATGTTGTTTCTGAAAACTTGGACTATAGTGTATAAAGCCAATAATATGTCTGCTGCTTTTTAATTGATGGTCTTAACCAGATAGGCACACACATGGCACAAACAGACTGACAGACAACAGTTCACTAACAACATTTTCCCACAAATTAATATAAGGGATGATGTTAGATACTAAAATTGCAACAGCATGCATTTTAGAGCATGGTTACAGATATAAACTTTATGTTTTAAACATATTTGTGGTCAAACCTCCTGGTCAACCTGAACACATCAGATCTCAGAAGCTAAGCAGGACTGGGCCCAGTTAGTACTTGAACGGGAGACCGCTGGGAATACCAGGTGCAACAGTACAAATGAACGTGACGTGGTGTGTGTGTTGTTGGTGATTGTAGGGGCTGGAAGTACAGATTAGCAGCTTCCCTTCCATCAGTCTGCCCCAGGGCAGCTGTGGCTACAGTAGTAGCTTACCACCCCTGAGTATGGAGTGAATTAAGAATGCACACAATTGTAAACCGACTTTGATCATCTGGAAAACTACAAAAAAACAAATGCATTATTACATCAAGACTCTATGGAGACAATATTTTTGCTCCCATTGACAAATTAAACACAACAAAAAAGCTTGTCTTTTCATGGATTTCCAGTTCTTGTTATACACAACTCTCTGAGAAGTTTTTTTTTTTAACCATTCAGGTGGTAGGAAGGCTGAGTGTTTGCACTGTCACTACAAGAAGGTTCTGGGTTCGACCCCTGAGTCGCCTGGACCTTTCTGTGTGGAGTTTGCATGTTTCTTTCTTTGTGTAGGTGGGTTTCCTCCCGACACTCTGGTTTCACCCATCAACCAAAAACATGCACAATATTCACAACCCTCCATAGTCCTGACCAAGCCTAGCAACAAGATCATGGAGATGAGTCCCCAGGCAGGAGATGCCCCAGTGACACTGAAGGATGGGTCAAATGCAGAAGATAAATTTCCATAGGGGTAAAATAAAGTGCACCTTAACCTTAGCCTTACACCCTCACAGAAGACCTTGTTTCCTGAGCTCCAGGACGGTAACAGTGCAATGTGCTGTTGGCAGGTCCAGTTCCACAGATGTGAGGCGGACTCCCATTCTCTTTGATGTGGTGCTGCTCTTCTCCTGTCTCTCTGTCTAACAATGCAGTCTGCTGATGTTAGATCTGAGTATTTTTGAAACTAAACAAGACACACCTCCGGTCTACCAAACATTTAACACAGAAGATTGTCTCCAGGCACAGAAAGATACATGTCTCAAGAAAACATGGGGAAAGTTGTATCTAATCTTAGATATGGGTGAAACAGCTAAACAGTTGGTGTCCTGGGAGGAGGGCTCTCATAGG